>NC_136912.1:36251268-36972756 GCF_949606895.1 Notothenia rossii | reverse complement strand
AAACTGTTTTGCTCCTCCACCTTCTAAAGGACACTGACAGTATCAATATCATGGCAAATATAACTTGTTCTATTTAACTCGTTTCCCATAATGTATCTTACTCTTTTGCGATTGTATTAGGCACTGCTATGAGTATACTATAACTTTTAATTCACTTTTTTTTTCTTTAACTTTTTTTAGTTATCAATGGCACAATCATTTTCATTGAGATTTATGACATTTTATCTTAATTAAATACATTAACTCATTTGCACTTGAAATGTTCAAATAAAATAAAGTTTTGTTATGGCCCCGATTAAAGGAATAGTTTAGCTCTAAATTCAAAACCATAAATCATCTCATTCACTCCGTGCCAGTTGAAAGTACAGAACATGTTTGTTATAAATGCAATGATTGGTTGAATAATCAATAACTAAATCTACAGAAAATGTATCAGCAACTATTTTGATAACTGATTCGGTGATTCAGACCTTTTTAAGCAAAGTGGTCAAATATTCCCTGGTATTACAGAAGCTTGAGATGATTGAGAGGATTTGCTGCTATTCTTTATCAAATTTGCAGATACAATTAGGAAAGCCCTGTGATCCAAACAATTGTGGATTCCATTTTAAAATAGATAATATTTGGCAAAAAGATTATAAAATAAAACAGTAATAGAGAGATTTATTGATGATAAAAACGTTGGTTGGGTAATTTGTCATATGTTCTCTATTTAAGCCTAGATCTATCATTATTTTTGTGAAGGCCATTTCTTTTCAAGAAAAAAAGTTTGAAATGTTTCAAATGTAATGATCTGTGTGAAGCTTTATTGAACTGCTACAGCCACTCCTGAAAATGTGGCAAAGATAAGGCTGAGTACCATTTTCTGAGTTTTGGGCCTGGGCTTGGTCCTCAGGTTCAGCTGGAGACTCCTGTGAAGCTATCACGCCACCGTTTTTCATCCTCTCAAACTGCTCCACATTGTAGGTGTTGGCCTTCCTGCAATTCAATCTATATAAAGAAAAAAGGGATTGTTTATTCCATGTCCTATCCATGAAACAGTAGCTGCTTCAAAGACAAGCTGATGTTCGTACCCGTAGGTGAAGTGTTGCGGCAGAGGGTAGGGGATTGTGGGTTTTGGGCATCAGCAGGAAGGTCCTCAGCAGGTGGATGACGCTGCAGGAGGACAAGACAAGGAGGGAGGAGCGCAGAGAGATTCCCTGCTCATGCAGAACCTGGAAAGCAGAGGACATTTAGCAGGGGATTGAAAAAAATCGAGACAGATTCCATTGAAAGATACCAAATGGAAACTATCTCTCTGAAATGTGAATGATACGGCATTGAAAACATTTACAAGGCAGGGTATTATCCCAATAAAATAGTTGAGGATAAAGATTTACATTTTAGAGATAAAAATGTTAAAAGACATTTTTCTTTTTAAAAGAACTCAAGCACTGCCATTTGCTGTGAATTAATCAATGTACTTTTTTGGTAATTTATCACTTTGATCACAGAGAAGTTCATGTTTCTTCTTGTAAATGTACTACTTTAATATAAAAAACTTCAGTGGTTTATTTCCTTTCATGACCCCCATATTAAGGGCAATATTTGTATTTAATTTGTTTACCTATATACCTTATACCTTACCTTATACGGAAATAATGATTTCAGTAGCTGGCAGAATATATCAATATAGGGGCTTCCATTGTACCTTGATGATCAAAAACACAGCAGAAGAAGAGTCAAAGGCTCCGTTGTAGAGGGTGATGATGGTGGAGCGATGAGAGGAGAACAGGTTTCCCACCTAATGGACACAAAGATAATTCAGCAAAACAAAATGCATAGTAATGGTTACAGGAGAGTTTAAAGGCCTGTTTTTACATTATCTCAGAACTCACCTGCATGTTGGTTAGAAGGAGTAGAATTCCTCCCACAGCGATACACGACAAGGCAGGATAAAGCAGCTCTGAATATGCTACATGACAGAGGAAACAAGCTTTACTAAAAAGTTAAGAAATTATACCATTTGTACAGGCTTATCTTCACAACTGGCAGTGTGTAATTCCATATTCTATCTTTTCCTAAATTAAAATGTATTTTTTAAAAATGTTTTGTCCAGATCGATGCTACCGCTGCGCCGGAGCCCCGCAGCGGTACAATAGAAGCTTCAATGCTTCTACCCATTCACTTTGAATGGGGTGACGTCACGCTTCGCCGAACTGCATTGTTGGAGCGAAGCTTCAAAAGCGTTGCAAAAGTTGAGCAATGTTCAACTTTTGAAGCTTCGGTGGAAGTGTCAGCCAATCGAATCATATGTCAGTACAAGCTCTAGCCAATCAAACCTTGTGCTGTGTGTCCGGGGCGGGAGATGTATGTGATTGGTCGAGTTTCAGCACCCCCCCCTCCGGCAAGCTTCAACGCACGCCGCTGTGTGGACAGGCCGTAACGGTACTTCCACACGGTTCCGTCGCCTTGAAGCTTGCCGGTGGGCGTCTGGCGAGCGACCAACAACCAATCACATTAATCTCCCGCCCCGGACACACGGTTTGATTGGCTAGCACTTCCGTCGGTGCTTGAAAAAAAAAGTTGAACTTTTCAACTTTCTGAACTTTCAGCGCGAGCAACAGAGGCAAAGCGACGCGACGGAACCACAATGCAGTTCGGCAAAGTTTGACGTCACCCCATTCAAAGTGAATGTGAAGCGTCTCCGTTGAAGCACGCAACGGAGCCGTGTGGACGTTACGTATCCGCGCCGCATAAGCGCATAAAGGTACGCCACATTTGCGCTTCAGATGAGGCACCCACCGCAAGATGAGGCGCCACACAGTCTGCGTGATCTGCGTGTAGGGAGGGGCGGGCCTGATAATAGCTATCAAGCTAACTAGCTATTAGACAAGCTAACTTCAGTGCTAACAGACACAGCGATACAGGGGTATGGGTTTTTTTCCTCAGTCGTTTCTCATTTCCAAGTGGTTTCCAGTGTGCATGAAGTACTTGGATTAAAGGTTGTAGATTTGGCGAATAGTATTGAAAACAATTGGCTAAAATGAATTTTATTAGATAAAACATGATATCAAACAAGTTGGAAAGTAATTAATCTCACCTTGTGGGGCAAAAATAAATACTAAGTGTTACTTAAATAGTGTGTGTGTGTGTGTGTGTGTGTGTGCGCGCCCGTGTGCGCGCCCGTGTGTGTGTGTGTGTGTGTGTGCGCACTTGCCTGCACTGGAGAAGGCCACAAGAATGGTCCCAGTCGTGTATAAAGATCTAGGAAGACAAATATGAACAATGAAAAGTACAAACAATTATTGTAAATATTTGAACAGCAATATGAACTCACATTTGTTTAATTTTGATGTATTATATTTTGGGATTTATTCTTACTGGCATTAGGTCATATAACAATGACGTATTCTATGAGTTTGAGATCTGGTTGAAATTAATTAATTAAATAAATAAGGTGGTAGGGTTAAAATATGTTTCAAAACAAATACTACATTATATCTACGTGTTTTTCATCGGTGGACTCTTTTACCTTATTTAACCTTCAACACATATAACTATATAAGTGCATATTTTAAGATATGCATTTATTTGCACAGGAAGCGATAAATAAATGACTTTATTTACTTAAATTGTCAATGTATGAACACTGTAGAAATCCACATTCCTTACCGTTTAAAGAGCAACTTGCAGGTTAGAGACACCAGTGAATAAATGTGTAGGAAAATGATGAATACACTAGATTTTCCAAAAAATATACAGAAATATACACTACATTGACGTTTGGCGTCGTTTTAGTAAGACATTTTCACTTCCACATAAAAAAGCCTCCGCACGTGACCTCTGTTACAGAATGGTTTAGGCTAGGTTGCAGCTCCACCCTGTGGACGTATTGTGCCTGTGTTATATATATATCTGCCTCACGTGACTCTACCCCAGTTGTATGATTACCTGCTTAATGTGAATACACGGCGTTGAGACACAGCCTGATTTGCCTTGTTTATTAATGCACCTACATCTACGAACATGGTGTCAGAAGCTCAAATAGGACCCTGCTGTGGACTGCATGCTACTGTCCGTCGCTGAGACGGCGTGTATTTATTTGTTTTGGTGAGGTTTAGCAGTTTCAGTTAGCCTGTTAGCATTAGCGTCACGTTGGAACAATGGCATCCAGCATCCCACCTCCGGAGCCTATGAAGATGGCGGGGGACATCCACGGCAACTGGGTGAACTTTCGAGCAGAATTTGAGGATTATCTGCTTGCGACCGGGCTCAGCGAGAAAGAAAAGCCGGTACAAGCAGCTGCGCTAAGGAGGCTAATGGGGAACGACTGCCGCCATGTTTACAAACACAACCTGGGACTCACCGCGGACCAACAAAAGGATGCGGGTGATATACTGGTGGCACTGGAGCAATACTTCACGCCCGCAAAGAACGTAATCTTTGAGAGGTACGTTTTTGGCAACCTTAAACAAGAGGATGGAGAGCTCTTGGATGCGTTTGCTACCAGGCTGAGGGAAAAGGCTGCCTCTTGTGAATATGGAGCTATAAAAGATGAACTCATAAGGGACAGGCTTGTTCTCGGGATAACTGACGAGGGTGCTAGACGTCGTTTACTAAGGGAAAAGGACCTTAAATTGGACGAGGCCATTAAAATTTGCCGTGCAGCCGAGGTCAGCAAGTTAAAAACCATGTCACTGGGCAGCTCTGGACCTGGAGACAGCATTAATGCCACACAAGGACAGCGATATGGACGGAGGTCTGCCAGCAGGCCATCCGAGTCCACCAACACATCTGCATAACCACAGAGCATGAGAGACGCTGGCGAATGCAAGTACTGTGGCACACGGCACAAGTGCGGGCGGGACCTGTGCCCTGCTTTTGGTAAATCGTGCCGCTCGTGTGGCACTGCTAACCATTTTGCAAAAGTATGCATGAAAAGAGGCCAGCAGGCACGCCAGTTGAATGCTGTGGATGACCCGTTGCCAGGGGAACTGGAGGACAGCGATGAGAGAGACGTGTACACAGCGGAGAGCGTGGGGGCTGTGAACACTCAAGGTAAAAAGTGGTTTGTCAACCTGCCACTGCAAAGTGGGGTTCAGAGGTGCCAGCTCGACTCTGGAGCCACTTGCAATGTGATGAGCATCAAGGACAAGACGAGACTGGCGTCTAGAACGCCTCTTCTGAAGAGTCTCACCAGATTAAAACTATACAACAGTGAGTGGATGAGCTCATTAGGTGTGTACAGCACACAATGCGTCATTAGGGGTAAGACGCACAGACTGGACTTTGAGATCGTGCATACTGGCCAGAGGCCCTTGCTTTCGGGTGAGACATGTGAGAGACTTGGTCTGATACGCTTCACCATTCCTGAGGAGCTGAATAAGGTGGAGCACTGCAGGAAGGGAGACCTGACCAAGGAGTGTCTTGTCAGCACCTACCACGACGTGTTCACCAGCCCTGTTGAGTCTCTGCCTGGTGATATTCACTTTGAGCTGGACAGCACTGTGACACCGGTGCAGTGTGCTCCCAGGAACGTTCCAGTGGCCCTCAAGGCAGCTGTTAAGGCTCAGCTTGATCGATATGAAGAGGAGGGACACTTGACCACAGTCACTCAACCCACGGACTGGATTAGCAATCTAGTCATAGTAAAAAAGCCAGACAAATTGAGACTATGCATTGACCCGAAGCATCTCAACCGTGCTCTGAAACGGTCCCACTACCTTATGCCCACTTTAGATGACGTGTTGTATAAGCTGCCAAAGGCACGTATATTCACCCTGGTGGATACACGTGATGCATTCCTGCAGTGCCGCTTGGATGAAGAAAGCAGCCTGATGACAACATTCTGGACACCGTGGGGTAGGAAACGCTGGCTGAAACTTCCTTTTGGTGTGTCAGTTGCCCCGGAGCTGTATCAAAGGAAGCAGCATGAGCTGCTGGCTGGCTTGACAGGGATTGAGCCCATAGCTGATGACATCCTTGTAGTCGGCTGTGGGGACACAGAGGATGAGGCCAATCGGGACCATGACACAAACCTCATCGCTCTGATGGACAGATGCAGGGAAGTAAAGCTGAGACTGGGCCTGAAAAAGCTGCAGTTCCGAGTGAAGGAGGTCCGCTTCCACGGCCACATACTGTCCGCGGAGGGCCTCAAGGCTGAACCTGACAAAGTCAGGGCGGTGCTGGACATGCCAAACCCCACAGACGCAAAAGGGGTCCAGCGGTGTGTCGGATTTGTGAACTATCTGTCCAGATTCATGCCACGCTTGTCAGCGGTATGTGAGCCGCTGAGGAGACTGCTGGACAAGGATGTGATGTGGCACTGGCTGCCCAAACATGATGCCGCCATGAAGGAAATCAAGGCACTGGTCACGGCGGTGCCAGTCCTAAGGTACTATGACGTCCGCAAGCCAGTCACCGTACAGAGCGACTCCAGTCAGGCGGGTCTGGGCTGCTGCTTGCTTCAAGGGGGACAGCCTGTCGCATTCGCCTCCCGGGCATTGACCCAAACAGAGCAAAATTATGCACAGATTGAAAAGGAGTGCCTGAGCATCGTATTCGCCTGCCAACGCTTCCACTACTATCTATATGGGAGGGGTGATGTGACTGCAGAGACCGACCACCGCCCGCTGGTGTCCATCTTCACCAAGCCCCTCCTCAGTGCGCCAAAGCGCCTTCAGAGCATGCTCCTCACACTTCAGAATTACTGCCTTGCGGTGGTATACAAGCCAGGCCCTGAGATGTACATAAGTGACACGCTCAGCAGAGCCACCACCCCGCCACAGAGAACAGACACACTGTACCAACGTGAAATGGTCTGCAGCATGCAACAGGAGCAGTGTGACACGGCGGCCATTCAGCAGGCAGACTATTTAAATGTCAGCAGCCAACGCCTGGCACAGATTCGGACACACACTGAGGAGGATGTGTGTCTTCAAACACTTAAGTCTGTCGTGCTGGAGGGATGGCCAGGACACGAAGAGGAGACCCCTGTAGCCGTCAGGGACTACTGGGCCGTCAGAGATGAGATAAGTGCACAGGATGGCGTGCTCTTCAGGAGTCAGCGCGTCATCATTCCAAAAGCTATGCGCCCGGAAATGCTGAGACGGATCCACTACAACCACGTGGGGGGCGAGGCGTGCTACAGGCAGGCCCGTGATACACTTTACTGGCCCGGTATGCAAGGGGAAGTCAAGGATTATGTGCAAAAGTGCTCTGTGTGCAATGAGTATGCACACGAACAACAGAAAGAGACTATGATGTCACACCCGCTCCCCACACGTCCCTGGCAGCTAGTAAGCATGGATCTGTACAGCTACGCAGCACAGAACTTCTTGCTCGTGGTGGACCATTATTCTGACTTTTGGGAGATCGACCTGCTCCCTGACCTATCAGCGGACACCACGATCCGTAGATGCAAGGCACAGTTTGCACGCTACGGTGTCCCAGACAGGGCCATTTCTGATGGTGGAGGCCAGTTTGCCGGTGGAGAGTTCCGGGCGTTTGCGAGAGAGTGGGGTTTTGAGCATGTCATGTCCTCACCGAGGCACCCAAAGGCTAATGGCAAAGCGGAGTCAGCAGTGAAAATTGTAAAGAGCCTGTGCAGAAGGGCAGACCGTGCCAAAGAGGACCCCTGGAGGGCCATATTGCATTGGAGAAATACGCCCACTGAGGGTATGCATTGCAGCCCAGCACAGCGGCTTATGTCGCGGAGACTGAGAACCCTTCTCCCTGTGGCCGACCAGCTACTGGTGCCTCAGGTCGTCACGGGTGTTCCTGACAAGCTGAAAGTGAAACATCAAGCAGCAAAGCTGACATATGACAGATCTGCCGGAGCTGAACGTCGGCCAGCCCATACGGATGAAGCCGCTCCCAGGAGACAGGACGGGCCGATGGAGGAGAGGTGTGTGCCTTCAGCAGTTGGGACTCCGGTCCTATCTGGTCGGTGTGGAGGGGACCACGTATCGGCGCAACAGGGTTGATCTTCGACCAGCAGAGGCGGCCCTTCTCCAGCCGTCAGTTCTCCCAGAATCGGCCCCGGAGCAGCCTGCGAGTGGGGGGAGCGCCAGAGAGGTCGTCTGCGTCCCCGAGGAGTCTCCAAGGCCATCACCCCCGAGGTCGTCGCGGTCTTCCCCGCAGACTGGGGGTACACCATGCCGTGAGTTACAGGGCCGGGCCTTCTCCCGGAGCGGACGGCTGATTAGACCTCCTGACAGACTTGACCTCTAGGACACACACACGCACTCACACACACACACTTGGACTGTGCGCACTCAAACACACATGGACGATAAAGATTTAAAAAAAGAAAAAAAAAAAGGAAGTGGAGAGATTGTAAAACAAATGTGATTGATTGTTCTGGGTTTATTGCTGATGTGTTCTGATCCAGCTATTATTGAAGTGTCTTTGCTAGGTGCACTATTTGTTGTTGAAATCATTTGATTAATGTTCTGTTTAAAGGTCAACAGTTTAATGGCAGTATTGATCCTGTGTTGTTACTTAACAAAAGGAAGGGAGATGTTACAGAATGGTTTAGGCTAGGTTGCAGCTCCACCCTGTGGACGTATTGTGCCTGTGTTATATATATATCTGCCTCACGTGACTCTACCCCAGTTGTATGATTACCTGCTTAATGTGAATACACGGCGTTGAGACACAGCCTGATTTGCCTTGTTTATTAATGCACCTACATCTACGAACAACCTCCCGCGTGTGACGTAACATGGGGGAAACAAGGGGGAGAGCGGCCGGTCTAACGTATGAATAAACATGGATCACAATGCTAGTTTTGACACAGAAGAGGTTGAAAATATATATTCGAATGCATATGATTATAATTATGAGCCTGCTAGGCGTCCAAGAGACCAGGAGCAGCCAAGGATTAGAAAAAAATAACGGCCATCGCAGAGAAATGGAGCTTTGGTGTGTGGAGAACCAGTGGAGAACAGAGCAGCTGTCTTGGTGAGTGACCGGCGTTAGCATGTTAGCTAACGTCAGTCACATCACAACATTGTAAAGTTAGCAATCATATATCAGGCTATAACTAAAGTAGTATTGATAATATAGTGACGTTACTGGCAGGACTGTTGATACTGATCCATAACAGAAACTAATGCGCAAGTATCAGCCGTATCTCGCGTTACCAAATGCAACTCCACACTACGGTGCTGACCGGAGGGGAGACGCGAGATACGGCTGATACTTGACGATCTGGCGGAGAAAGGTTGTGGAGCCTCCGTTGATATGCCGTTGTAAATGGCTTGATGGAAAGCAGGTGTGTAGTTGGGGAGGGTGCACAGCTGATTGCAGCAGGTGAGTGGAGGTTGAGCCGGGAGCCAGGAGTGACAGCCACCACGCCCACACAAACAACACAGACAGGGGGAAACAAACAAACTCAAAGGAGACGGCTGGAGCAGTACAGCCACCACAGCGTTACCTAATGCAACTCCACACTACGTCTTACGGTGCCGTGTACCGGAGGGGAGAGAGAGCAGCGAAGGGGGGAGAGAGAGAGCAGCGAAGGGGGGGAGAGAGATGTAATACAGTTTCTTGATAAAGCTGTGGAGACGGAGTATGTGCTGCAGGGAGGTGGATGCACAACGCACCCAGGAACGAATGCTAGCTCCGGTCCTTTTCCTGTAGGGAAACTGTAGACTCGATGTCCTGACAGGCTTGAGTTTGTGCAACCTGCACAAACACAAGCTCACCATGATTACAAATGGTGAAATGCAATGTAAAATTACCGAAAAAATACCAGCTCACTAAATCACAACTGCTCAAACCAACTACAAACTACTACCGCGGATTGGGAAGAGAAGGAGTCCGAGAAAGTTAACTCCCCCATGTGACGTAATATGACGCGTTTGACGTATGACGTTAAAAAAAAGCATTTTTTAGTAGCAGAGCTCAAAACGGCTCCTTTTCCTCTGAATTCCTGCCCTTATGTCTTGTAAAACATATCAAATCCTGCATTAACATGTTTAATTGTAATTTTCAGGCAAGGTTAAGCATAAATGTAGTAAAAAAAAACCTGCAAGTTGCTCTTTAAGGAAAACAGTAACTTTAAGAAAGAGAGATTTCCATATTAACACAAATATATGCTGCCACAAAAAAACAGGGGGATACAGGCAGAGCATATTCCCCATTAGGTTTTTTTTCAACCATCGTATACTTTTAGATGTGTGAAAATGTTGCAGGCAAATAGGGTTTGGGGTCAAATGAGGTGACTCTAATCTCTCTGCCCAGACACTCTTTGCTTTTATCTCTGCAAGCCTTACTGGCCCTTTTTCATATTAACTGTAAACTGTAGAAATAACTGGAATACAAACTGTATTACCAATTTAAGCATGTATACCACATGGATGTCATGCATTATTGCAGGTAAGCATGCAAGTAAATAGTGGACTGCAGAAGAGGCATTACGCATTAGCTGAAAGGCAATCTGGGAACCCATTTGCTATCATGTGCCGATTTTGCTTTCTATTAGCATGATTAATTATTGATCATATGCAGATATATGTTTACAGAAATTAGCCATAGAACTTGTCCCAAAGCTCTGTTCTCGCGCTAAGTTGCAAATCAGACTGTAAACCATGACTAGCGTACAGAAAAGGATGTCTTTGCTCTGATATCCATTAGCTGCATAAACATGCAATTTATTGGCCGTATTGAGATTTTGACACTGCGAAAACTGATGCTGAAGTCATTTTTTTAAATGGAACCTTGAGATTTTCCTATTTCTTTTATGGTTGAAAATAGGAAAGTAAGATCAACTCACATTGCAAGCAGCCTGGTTACCATGGTGCCAAATCGATCGAAGAGGTAGCCATTGATTAGAGTCATGAAGTTGTTGAGGAACGAGGCGACGGTGAAGACCAGAGAGAACTGCTCATCCTGCATAGTGCAGTCTGTGAGGTTGAGAAAGCTTGGGATAAGATTCTATTTTGAGAACATTAGTGGTTGACACCAAAATGTGTCAGAAAGAGAAGAAATTATACTGGTTTAGATTTCTCAGGGTTCAGAAACAATACTCCAATGCGACGCTAATGTTACTCTGATGTTGTAGCCATAATAGTCGAGACACAAAGTAATCCGCCCTATAGCACATGCTTTATTGTCTATTTTACTTTATGTGACCATGACTTACAAATTGAACAACATGCTGTATTAGAGAAGATTTGAAACTAGTGATTTAGACCGAAAACTGGTCTGAAAAATGTTTACTGAGCCATTTGACTGAGTCATTTTCTCATAGACTTCAATTCATTCAAGTGGAGTAACCCTCTGCAGGCCATCAGGGATGAATTCAGTTTTGAGACACTTGACATTGGCTTTACTTTTCAGACCTGGAGGCTATGCCATACTTCTTTTATACAATCCATGATCAAACCTTGAACGAGGGTTGCTCACCGGTAGTGGTCTTGGTGCCGTTGGTACCTGGGACGCTAACACACAGATGACTGAAGTAGCCATCTTCCTTCAGCACAAACACCAGAGAGGCGAAACCAAACACTACACCGGCAAAGCCCAGACACTCCAGCATCCCCGAGGCCAGAGTCAGCCTGTAGCGCAGCCTGGTACCAGCCTCCAACCCCTGCATGCTCTCCAGGTCTATCTCCAGGTCACCAACAAGTTTATTTCCAGCATAGGTTTGGTCCTAAAAGATGACTTTTGGAGTTTCCCTTATTAAGTACAGCCTGGGCAGTGAAGGTCTCTGGATTAAAGTTTCTAAAGGAAAAAATCAGAAAAAAGTGTTTTTCATATCTCTGTTTACAGCCCACACAGTAAAATATGGTCTCCAGAAATAAAATCATCCTGTTTGGTAAATTAAATGCATTTAACACCTACTGTATGTCATCACAATTGTACAGCTATTTCATGTTGTTTATTTAATATTCCAAAACTGGCATGTTACTCATTTTATTCATCCAACATTATTAATTTTGGAATTTTGTTACTTAAAATACACTTTGTATATCTACATCTCCCATCACTGTGTTTTGTTTTCTATTCATGTCCAACTCACAGTGCAACATGTGGACAGTGTGGCAGTTATCGGCAGGCTGTGCTGACTGTAATCCAGATTAGTTCACTTAATATGTGTACTGACACACATGGCACCACGCAGACAGAAACACACTTGATAATATATTCTTATACCAATACAGGATTTATTAACAATCATTTAATACATAGTGGACATCTGATATCATCAATATGCAAAGCGTATAGGCTATTCATCATAATAGATTACTAGCAATACATTCTGTATCTTTTCTATGTAGAGACGTTGAATTAATTTACCTCAGTACCGGGACAAAGCATGCATAATTCGACTCACACCTGCTATTATTTACATTTTAAATGATGTTTACCTTGTTAGTTCTACGTGATCCACAAATTACAGTCCGCGTGCGCCTCTTCTCCGCAGTATCTGTCTGTTAGTCTGCCACTTAGACAGAGATAAAGTAGTAAACTCAAGCCTAAAACCCATATGTTCCCAGGGCGGGAAACATATGAGTCTTGGGTTTAAATATATCCGCATAATACTAATGAGGTGTTATTGTTCTTGTGAATTATAGGATAATCGTACGGATTTAATAGCCTACTATTTAGCCTACGTGATGACAACACATGTCCCGGAAATCCTGGAGATAAAATATATTAAAGAACTGACACAATGTGACACATGGTAGGATTAAAACAAATAATATAAAGAGTGTCTTGAGGTGGTAAAATGTCAAAACTAAAACATGTCCGATGGTTAACTGTGAGGAGGATGAGACTTTACAGCACCTCCTCATGGACTGCTACAGAGCCGAGGAGGTCTGGTCACATCGGTTTGAAATTCAATATCAAATATAGCTACCTCAATTATGTATTGTATTCTGGATGAAAAGATGGACATAAAAAAACAGGGAACTTTTTTAGCTTTTCATTTGCATCACGTGTATGCAGGTCTGGAAAACGAGATGCAAGATGATATTAAATCAGACATAAACAGCCCCGGAGGATGCAGTTTCAGGACCACGGTCCTGGGAATTGGATGCCCACAAAAGCACAACCAGCGAGTATTGAGTCTCATACAAAGCGATTCTCTTTAGACATTGTAATGTTTGTTATTAACGATCTAAAAATGCATGAAGATGTGTTTTTTTTTACAGAAATTAAATTATCATTTTTTTGTATTGTATTACACCTTCGAAATAAATCAAATCAAATGTGTCTTTGAAGAGGTGCTCATAATACATTACATTACATTACTCATAATACACACATGCACACAGAAGGATTCAAACTTGTATTTCATGATCCGCAAAAGGATTCACACTTTTATTTCCGGATCCACACTTGTGTTTTTCAATGCACACACAAATGTGTTCGGTTTCATATACATGTAAATAAAATCCAAATATAGAAAAAGGTTTTAAATATGTATTTTTGATCCACACATATTTGTTTTCCGTTTAAGACCTCTGAACCTGCAAACACAAACAGCTTTCTGTGCTTGGATCGCTGTGCATTAGTGTGTGTTTTTTTTTAGACTCCCCTGACGGCCAGCCGATTCGTACTTATAATTTTTTCTATCTATAGCCAATCAGATGTCTCCTCAATTCTAAGTCAATCACATGAGCGCGCCCCCACGAGGGTAGATTTTTTGCGTTCATGACGTAGCGCTTCATGTAAGCATTTTGCGCAGTCCGGAGCTGACAGGTCCATGGAGCTAATCAGGACACCTCCACTCAGAGCCGGCCCGACCCAGTAAGCGACATAAGCGGCAGCTTAGGGCCCCGCAGCCACTAAGGGGCCCCCTAGCAAAAAACATTTTTTAAAATATATATATACAAAGAAAAAACAGTACACAGTCGCCGTGATAAGTACGTTTAACTAATTGTGTTAATATGCGTAGATTGCCTAATCTCAAAGTCATGTATTATATTATTGAGTCAATAATATAATACATTAACCGTGCTTTACCTGAACCTCATCATGAGAGGATTGGAGGATTGTAATTTCCCGTGTTCACTGAATGCAACAGAGGCAAGACACCAGACCAACCAGAGAGTTAAATGGAAATAAACATCTGTCTTATTGGCTGACAGGTACCTTTCCTGTGAGCTGTGACAATGTTTAAAATAAACTGTCAGTCGGACTCAGAGTTTTTGAAGATGGACATAAGAAAACATTTTCTTAAAAAAGACGACAATTCATGGTGGCTCAACAACCCCAGAGCCACCACTTGAGCCAGGTAAACAAGGTATGTAAATGTCAGTAAACTTCCAAGTTATGCGAACATGTAAGCAAAGAATAAATTACAGCTACGTTGACGTTACTTTGAATCGCGGGGGTAAGCTAAACCGTTAGCAAGTAGCTATAGCTAGCCAGATATTAAATAAACACTTTGTCATACAATCTAAATGTTATGTTTTTTAGCGTTTCAAAGAAAGCTCTCTGGGAAATGTTGACCTACTGTTCGACATGAAGCTAGAAGCTACCTTACAGTACACAGTTGATCCGGAGTCCTGTCAGTTAAAGTGTTTCATAGTTAGCTTAGCTAAGCATCAACCTAGCACTGAAATACATGGATGTTATGTGACAGTATTTCTGAGAAAAAGTCAGCTGAAATGGTGGCATAGTTGCCACTGTGTGTCAACAGCATGTTTGAACGTATTTGCAGCAGTAAATGTGGCTGTTTGGCCACTGACGTTGCCATAACAACACCTGCATTTAAATGTGCAACCTCTTTTTGTGACAGATTTTTGCAAGAAATTATAATTCTTCTGAATGATATTCCTATTGACAGCTAGTTTCTATGTGAACATTATGAGATGAACAGCCAGAGAGAATAAATGAAAAACAGTTATGAAATACTATATGACAAAACAAGAATACAGTTTAAGTGATTTGTAAAATATCCATAAAGAAAAATCTGTTTACAGTTCTGTTTCATATGGGTGTTGAGAGATGTATCCATAGATCTCTTAATTTTGCTATCAAAGTGCACCAGATTGATGCTTTTAACTTCAATATAAAAAAAAAAAAGATCCAGGCGGAGCATGCCCCCGGACCCCCCTAGAGGAGGTGAGGACCCCCCTAGAGGAGGTTAGGTCCACAGTGTTTACATGCTTATGTATACAATATGTGTGCTTATGCTAACATCATAAGACAAAAGTTGGTTCCGTGTTGTGTGTAGTGAGAACACGCTAGAGTGAGGGGGGCCCCCAAGCCAAAGCTCGCTTAGGGCCCCCAAAAGTCTAGGGCCGGCCCTGCCTCCACTCTCAGTACATTGTCACTTTCCGAACAGGAAATGCACGCAAATACAAGCCTTTATATTATTAAGTTACAGCGCCACTTTCCGAACCATTGATGAATGCTTGTGTGTACACAAAAACGGCGGGCAAAACCGTTTTAAATGCGTGTTTCCTGTATGGCGAATACAGCTGCTTTATTTATGTCTGTATGAAGTTGTTGTGAGTGTGGAGGGAGCAGCTACAGGTTAGCTTAGCCTAATCGATCAGTGCATTAGTGCTAGACAGTGAACTGTCAACGGGGTGAGCCCCCCCCTTGTGAAACAAAAATATATTGTAATATATTGGTAAATATAATACAATATACTGGATCGTACATTTCCATATATGGGAAAGTAGTCCTTATATTTTTAAATATATTGCAATATATGCATGGACCATGTATGGCTATATATTGATACATATAAAAAAATATATTGCAATGAAAACAAAACTGCAGTATACATTTTTATATGTAATAGTTTTATTGAAACACTCATTTATCTTTCATGAGTTACACAAGTTTACATAAAATTGAACAGATATTCATAAACAGTTATCTCACTTCGTTTTGTATATAGTTACCCACTTTATATATGAACATATGTTTGATGGTATATATTAAAAAAGTACAAATTGTCATAAACATTGGAAATAATATACAGTTTATAAATATATACAGACACACACATATGCACGCATATATATATATATATATATATGCATATAAGCACGCATATATATATATATGCATATATGCACGCATATATATATGCGTATATATAAATATGCATATATATATTCACATATATATATACAAATATATATAAATATAAATATGCATATATATACATATATATATACACAATTGTAATGAAAATGGGATCTTACTAACAAAGAACAATCCAATATTTAGATTTTGGGTATCCTTTTGTTGAACGGTCTTTTTCAAATGAATCGAAGCATCAGACTAAAAAAGCTTTTGAAAATAACTGAATATTTTGATTAAGGTCAAAATATAATATTTGTAAATCTGACTCTGAAAGAGTCAGTACCTCACCAGCCTTGAACCTCACTAGACGTCACTGATATATATAAATGTATATGCATATATTACGGCCGACCGGCTATTTGGAGTGGAATGCAGCCCATCCACGGCAGACAACCCAAACAGTAATAGAATGCGCCACTTCCGCTGACAGTGGCTGACCTCCGTCTTCGCTAAACATAACTCTCTAAAACGTGTTAACGTTCTCATTGGACACATTATGTGATCATTACCAATCAATCTCACAGATTTCGGGGAGGCCCCCCCCCTCTCCAGCAATAGATTGATCTGATTGGCAGATTCAAATGGCGGTAATGCACCTACAAGTTGGTTTGCCAACCGCCAATAAACAGGAAAGAAAGAAAGAAGAACTGAGGTTACCTACTGTAACCCCAGCTTCTATGAGTAAATGGCGCAGCCCTCTAAGGCTATCGCTATTGGGTAATCCCCCTGCGCCCCCGCGCAGCACTCAAACACTTGTAGTCCACGCCCACCCGCAAGGTGGGCCCCACCCTCGGGCCTCCTTCCGGTATAAATAGGAAGGAGGCCCGGCAATCTGCTCCCATACCAAATAACTTTTCTTCAGCTATTCGTAGAGCCAGTGGGGCCCAGCGCTTAGAGGGCTGCGCCATTTACTCATAGAAGCTGGGGTTACAGTAGGTAACCTCAGTTCTATTTCGTATATGGCTTCGCCCTCTAAGGCTATCGCTATTGGGTTAAGGGCGAAGCATGATGTAGTCTGCGCCCCACTGGGTCCGCCCGGCACTAAAAGCACAGACACACCTGCTAAATAACACCCCATGCCTGTTGTGCCATGCGTAATGGCGCATCACCGTCCCTGGAACATAGCAAAACATGCCTATCTTCCTGAAGGCTGGGAACAATACATACCGGCCGCTGTGAGAAAGTAGAGACGAAGGTCCCACCTTGCCCAGCGATCATAGAGGGGGAACAGCAGCTCTCTGCGTGTCAGACAGGTAGGAGAGCACCCAGCTGAATCCCTGACGTCACTCACTCTGACCAGGCACTCCGTACAAAGTGTGTCAGAGGAAAAAGGAACATCACTCCTATAAGAGGGGAAAAGGGCCGCTCTCCGCGTGCCGAGAGGCAGGAGAGAGGCGCACAGCTGGCTCCCTGACGTCACTCACTCCGACAGGACACCCAGTAGAGGGTGTGTCAGAGAGGAATGGGAGACATCCCTCAAATAAAAATGAATAAACGAACAGGGGGAAGACCAAGATGCAGCAGTGCAAATGTCTTCCACTCCACATTCCTCCGTGCAAAGCCGTGGAGGGGGAAAGTCCTCTGGTGGAGTGCGCATTGATGTTCTCCGGGGGCTCCACCCCAGAGGAGACATGCCTGTGACACAGCCTCACACAACCTGTGTGACAGCCGTTGTGCAGACAGAGGTTGCCCGATCGAGCGCTCTCTATAGTGCACAAACAGGAGCTGAGAATGGCGCAAGGCAGCCGTGCGCGCCGCCTAGCAAGACAGCGCGCGCACAGGACAGAGGAGATTTAGAAAAATAGCGGGGGTAAAAACCGCGCAAGACACTGTTCCTGTTTCTATCCCATGGAACTGCTGGGGGTAGAGGCTTCTCTGTGAAGTGCCGTAATGGTCTTCATGGTGACGAGCCACGCCATCGCCGCCGCTGCCCGTGAGGCAAAAGGGCTGCGAGGGAGTTTCCACACGCTGCCTTTCACTCCGTCTCTCCTCATGAGGCGCGTACACGCCCAGGGGATGAGAGGTGTGTGCATGCTGTCCACACGAGGCGTTATAACGGTGCTCGTGGGTTATTATGACCGTGTGTAGGAGGCATATCTGGGACAGAGGAATGCCGCGAGCTCTGCAGTTTATAAACCAATAGGTTAAAACAGCAGGCTTCTGCAGCGAATGAACCACCTCTGGAGTGTCCCCCTGTTGGAAGAGACCCAAGGGGATCATCACGTGACCAGCTGACGCCAACGCCGAGCAGCTGCGCCACGGAGAGGGCTGTGTGGGTTGTGACACGCCGGAGGAGAGCTGTCAGTTCCTCCCCTCGCTGCCGCGAGAGTCGCGCTCTCATGCTGGCTGAGTTTAACTCCACTCCCAGATAAACGATTGTCTGAGAGAGAAGAGGACAGCTCTTCTTCCAATTTATTATGAAACCCAGGCTTTGACAGATGCAATACGAGATGTACCGTCTGTAAAGCGACTTCCTCCCTGGAGCGAGCCAGCAAATAGCAGGTCGTCCAGAGAAAAATCACACTCTCATCCCTCCTCTGTGTAGTGGCTACAGCCTTCTCTACACAAATGCGAGGAGCCAGGAAATATCCGAACGGCAGACGATTGTCTCGTCTGATATTCCCTGAATGGAAAACGCAGGAATTTCCTGTATTTCGGGATGATGGGTACGTGGAAGTATGCATCCTTCAGGTGGAAGTGAAAACATTCCAGCACCTGTTTGATCGTCAGCATGTGGAATACTGACAGATCGAGTCTCATTCCCCCAGTCTTTTTCGGGATTAGAAAAATAACGGGAGTGAAAACCCCTGATTTTCCTCCCTTTGAGGAACCCTGGAAATATCCTCTTTCAACAGGAGTTCCAGCAGCTCGGATTGGAGCGCAAGACATAGCTTCTGGGAGGACAGGAGTGTTTCCTGTATCCCATTGAACTGTGGGGGGGGGGGGGGGGGGGGGGGGGGAGAGGCGAACTGCAGGACGTATCCTCTGCTGATCAGCCTCCATCTGTCCATCAGACACACGCGCTGCCACTCTGAGAAAAACTCTAAGAGCGGGCGCACATGCTCGAGATGTTCTGTGGTCGTCATGGCAACGAGCCACGCCAGGGAGCCTCCACATGCTGCGCTTCACTCCGGCTCTCATCATGAGGCGTGTACACGCTCAGGGGATGAATGGAGGTGTGTGCAGTGCTGTCCACACGAGGCGTTATAACAGCGCTCATGGGTTTATTATGCCCGTGCCGTGTGTAGGAGGCGTATCTCGGACAGAGGAATGCCACGAGCTCTGCAGGTTATTAACCGAGGTTAAATCCGGCAGGCTTCTGTAGCGAGCCCTACTGTCTACTTAATCAACAGATTAGTGGCAGCCGGCTTAATTAGCGAGCTCTGCAGGTTATTAACCGATAGGTTAAAACCAGCAGGCTTCTTGCAGCGAGCCCTGGCGCCGTGGCGCTGCCGCTGGGGGCACTCAGCCTGGAATACTGCTCATTCCCCCGTTCTGGCTTCTCTGTGATGCCATTGCCCTCGCCGCCACTGTGAAGCGAAAGGACTGTGAGGAAGCCTCCACACGCTGCGTTTCACTCCGACTCTCATCATGAGGCGCGTACACGCTCAGGGGATGGATAGAGGTGTGTGCAGTGCTGCCCACATGAGGCGATAACGGCGCTCATGGGTTTATTAAGGCCGTGTGTACGAGGCGTATCTCGAACAGAGGAATGCCGCGAGCTCTGTAGTTTATTAACCAACAGGTTAAAACCAGGCTTCTGCAGCGAGCCCTGCTGTCTACTAATCAACAAATTAGTGGCAACCGGCTTAATTAGCGCGCTCTGAAATGTATTAACCGACAGGTTAAAACCAGGCTTTAGCAACGAGCCCTGCTGGCTATTAACTGACAGGTTATAGGCAGCTGGTTTAGACAGGGCGTGAGGCAACCCCAGGTGGGCTTGGACCGAACGGGCTGCGCGGGGGCCTCCACACGCTGCGTCTCACTCCGACTCTCATCATGAGGCGCTACGCTCAGGGGATGGATGGAGGTGTGTGCAGTGCTGCCCACATGAGGCGTTATAACGGCGCTTATGGGTTTATTATGACCGTGTGTAGGAGGCATATCTCGGACAGAGGAATGCCGCGAGCTCTGCAGGTTATTAACCGAGGTTAAAACGGGCAGGCTTCTGCAGCGAGCCCTGCTGGTAATCAACAGATTAGTGGCAGCCGGCTTAATTAGCGAGCTCTGCAGTTAATTAACCGATAGGTTAAAACCAGCAGGCTTCTGCAGCGAGCCCTGGCGCCGTGGCGCTGCGGGCGCTTCCGCTGGGGGCACTCAGCCTGGAATACTGTTCATTCCCCCGTTCTGGCTTCTCTGTGATGTGCTGTAATGGTCGTCATGGCAGTGGCGGTTCTACGGGGTGGCACGGGGTGGCAGCTGCCACCTCAGAAAAATGCCTTGCCACCCCAGCTGGCAGCTTTGTTTTGAAAGAAAAGTTGTGGCTCATCAGACATTTATGAGAGAAAATCTCTAATGTCCGAGTGCAAGTGAATGCAGCACAAGACGCTAGCCTTGTAACCAATCCCCCCCCTTGGCGCGAGCTTGGAAATCTGATTGGCGGCGATTTCGTCTGAACGGGAGGACAGCGCAAAACGAAAAGCATTTCGGATACAAGTAGACAGAAGGAATGAGGAATTTGCGGTCAGGGTATGGCTGGGGTAGGCTACAGCCATACCAATAAATGGCTTAGCCCCACCATGAACAATGATGTTAAAGTAAGCAAAATAAAGTCTGCCAACTCGCGGAGTAAATTGCACAGACAGCAGTTAGTAAAATTGATTTCAGTAGCCACTTGTCTGGAAATAAATCAGGACAGCAGATAGCTTACACATCTTCCGACGCAAACTGAAAACTCATCTCTTTAGACTCCACTTCGAGCGATAAAATTACAAAGCACTTATATACTAATAAAGGGCTGGCTTTCTAAATGCCAGTTGAGTAGCACTTGAAATGTTTGGCTCTATGAAACCTGATGTACTTATATGATTCTGTTTTCTTAAAGGTTGTATCTTCCTGGTCGAATGCACTTATTGTAAGTCGCTTTGGATAAAAGCGTCAGCTAAATGCAATGTAATGTAATGTAAAATACCGAATACTAGAAACGGTTTTGAACACTTTTGTCATGTAGTGATCGTCTTCTCAATAGAACATCTTTGATAATATCTTCTGGCCAATCAAAATCACGATAACGGCGTGGTGTTGTTGCTGGAAGTCCCGACGGAGAATACTTTTGCTGTAGTACATCTCTATATACATCGGTACAACTATAAGACCCCACGGTTTGATGATTGATAGGTGTGTGGGCTGTCTTTCATTTTGACAGACAGAACAATAGGGGCTATCCACCCTTATCCACAATGTAAAGTAATTCACTCTTCCCTCTCCTCTCTGTGAGGAGCAGCAGGTTCAGCTTTCAGAACAAAGTAACAAAAACGGCATTAATTTTTTATAAATACGTTGTGTAGTAATAAATATGTATTTATTTTTCTTCTCAAGAGAGCACCAGAATGTGTATTTGATGTTAGTATTTCAAAAAATCTCCTGGGGGACAATCCCCCCAGACCCCCCTGCAGGGGTTGGGTTTTCAACTCTTTCACCTGTGGGGAAATTGCAGGATTGGCTCCAGGTCGCCCTTTTTATTTACTACAAGACAAATGTGCCTTTTTATTTCATACTGTTACATTTGGATTGAGACAGGGAAATAATCTAAACCTCACGCGTGGCGTTTCACTGTCAAGGGGAGCGTGTATGTAATTACATTGTAAATACTGACTTGAGCCCCACCACTGTATGGGTTAGGCCCTACCATAGATTACCCAACACAAATACTCTGGCGCCGCAACTGTTTGCGGTCTACTATGACAGAGAAGAGCCTGTCAAGTTTGGCTGTACTCAGCATTGAATCAAAACGCACCATAGCTTTAAATCTTAATAAGTTTGTGTGGCGTTTTGTTGCTGATCAAGATGGTAATCGCCACATTCAGCTGTTATAGACATGCCAACTTGATGCTCTGCTCACGGATGAGTCGATGAGAATAATAAACTGTTTAAGAAGATGACCTTACATGTGTAAATATATGTTTCTTCTTTGTGAGGGTCTGCCCCCAAAAACAGTTTCAAGTCCTGAGAAAGTCAAATAAGACGGTGTGCAAAACTTCACTGCCCAGCCAAAAAAAAGTAACCACTTTCATTTAACTAGGCCAGTAGGTATGGGCATTCCACTGGATAATAACTGCAGCGATGTATGTTTTGGCTGAATACACGTTTTTTTTAACCTTAACTGATGCAGTTAGTCATTTCTTTAATGTTTGTTCTTTCTGATGTAAAGTCAAGGTTGTAACTGTTTGCAATGAAGTTGTGAGGCGCTGAACTGTTCCTTTGATTCTTTTGAATTATGATAGTAATTACTGGTTTTTCAAATTTGAAGGAGGGTGAGCAAGCATCTTGAGGAACATTCATCATTAACTCATCCAAAAAATATAGTTTATTTAATAATAACACTGAATATGTGAATCATAACAGTGATTGACAGCTGATAGGAATAATATGATTGTTAATATTATCATATTCATACAGACACACATCGATGAGACAGTTAATTAATGTACTTATTGCAGCAGTCTGCATATTTGGTACCCCTGCTGGTCTAAGAGTTAAACCAACTCATTCAGTTAAAATTAATTAAATTACGCCTGCCACCTTATATATTTATATTTAAGGCTTTACTGATGTGCTACAATAATGTCACCTAATGTTATTTTGTTAAAATATCAATATTGTGGCTTTCCAAGTTAACATTGATTGATATGACTGCGATTAAATCAGAATATACTTCTGCCAGGGGATGCCACCCCTGAAATTCTCCATTGCCCTCGCCGCCGCTGCCCGTGAGGCGAAAGGGCTGCGAGGAAACCTCCACACGCTGCGTTTCACTCCGGCTGTCATCATGAGGCGTGTACACGCTCAGGGGCTGAGTGGAGGCTCATGGGTTATTATGACCGTGTGTAGGAGAGGAGGCGTATCTCGGACAGGGGAATGCCGCGAGCTCTGCAGGTTTATTAACCGATAGGTTAAAACCAGTAGGCTTCTGCACGGAGCCCTGCTGTCTACTTAATCAACAGATTAGTGGCAGCCGGCTTAATTACCGGCTCCGCTTCCTCGGAGGCTCTCGCGGAGCAGACCAGGAGCTGGGGAGCCTCACTCCCCTTTGACTCACCGCTGGGAGACCCTGTCTCTGGGGTGGCGGGGGAGCGGAGACGTGGGACGGAGCCCCTGCAGCCGCCGGGGCGGTTGCTGTGGGCGTCTCTCCGCTTGCGGCCTCCTGTGGCCGGCGTGGACGCCGCGGCTGCTGCGGGCGTTGGTGCCGCTGTGGCAGCTCAGCCGACTGAAGCCAGCTGTACATGCTGGCGAATGCCGTCCACCTGTTCCGCGGCCGTCTTCATGGACTCCACCATGGCCTGGAACTGGGGTCCGAACAGCCCCGTCCGGGCTGATTGGAGCGTCCAGAAGCACTTTTCTGGCCGTCTCCGTAACAGACGCCACCGCGCTGTGGTGACGGAGAGGGGGAAACCATGTTCGGCCGCAAAGCTGGCACCCTGCTCCGACTCTGTCTCCCCCGTCCGGGGGAGAGGAGGGAGGGAAGAACCGAACGGTGAACCGTGGAGGGAGGCGGGGCAGGAGTTGCTCCGGACTCCTGCCCGGCACTCTGCCACGACACGAGGCCCCGTCCGCGGGCTCGTAAGCCTGGACGGGCCAATCGTCCTCCTCGGCCACAGCAGCAAAAGTGTCCGCTCTCCGCTTCCTGTCGCCCGAGGGGAGACGAGCGCAGTGCATGCTACCTGCTGGTTTAGAGCCGCGCGTGCGCTGACCCCCGGCAGGATTCGCATACTGCTTTTATGTCTGCAGCCAGGTCATAACTCATTATGAACCCAGAGCCACATGAGGGACAATCACGGACGCAGTTGTTGCTCATGATGATTCTCAATTGCTGTGCTTCAGTAACTGTGCTGGTTTGCTGAAAAAAAGAGGGAGCAGATTGCCGGGCCTCCTTCCTATTTATACCGGAAGGAGGCCCGAGGGTGGGGCCCACCTTGCGGGTGGGCGTGGACTACAAGTGTTTCAGTGCTGCGTGGGGGCGCAGGGGGATTACCACATAGCGATAGCCTTAGAGGGCGAAGCCATATACGAAATAGAACAGATTCAAATTAGTGATGGGAATTCCGGCTCTTCTTGGTGAGCTGGATCATTTGGCTCGGCTCACTAAGAAGAGCCGGTTTCGGTACCAGATGTGTTCGGGCTACCATATGTGTTCGGGGGCCGTCTCTTACCAATGACGTCACGCATTGTACGCATTGTGATTGGCTGTACGGTAATTTACCCAGGGGTGCTCGGGGGCAAATCACATCTACAGATCATGACGAACCGAATTGAATGATTCCTATGCTCCTAGCGTGTGAAAATGTTTGTGAAAAACATGTTAAAAAAACATGAAAACGGAGCAATGGCTGTACGCCATTGGCTGTACGGCAACTCAAGAGGACCATCATACACGGTCAAATTCCGAACATTTAAACAGCCTACACTTCATTCTTTACTTTGTCCGTTATTATATGTAGAAGATGAACTACCTCTCTGAAAGGTCCCAATGTGTTCATTTTGATGGGCTGTCTTCTGAGTGGTTAAACATCACTAATGATTTTCTGACTTCTGACTGCTTTGGATATATAATTACACCACAATAAGGTTTTACTATCACAGTGCACTGAGATTTGTGACAAACTGTAAAGCACTTACGCATCACTGTACACTGTAAACCAAGGCGGTTTTGCCATCACTTACTGTACTGAGGCTCAGTCACTGGTACATTTTCATTTACAAAGCCATGTTGGATAAAGTACCATCTTATATCTGCTCCCTGATCTCTCGGCAAATTGAAAGTACTTATTGCCTGAGATCTCATGCTGTGGTTTTATTAAATGTGCCAAGTGCTAGGACTGTCTTGGGAAGAAAGCTTTTAGATGTGCAGCTCCACTAACTTGGAACAGTCTGCAAAAAGAATGTAAAATTACCAAGCTGGTACCACTACATGTTTTTAAAGCTTGGTTGGATGCTCCACAGTCAGATGCTGTTGTTACCTGTACATGTGGATAGATATGTAAATTGTAATCCCTGTAATTTTTGCTGTATGATGTCCTTTTGTTGTTCTGTTGTTTATGTTTTTATGTCTTCATGTGGAACCTACTGCTGCAGGTCTCCCTTGAAAAATAGATCATTGATCTTAATGGGATTTCACCTGGATAAATAAAGGTTTTGAATTGAATGTCGAGCATTAACTGCAAGTCACTCAAATGCATAAACTGGAGAATAATTATGTTACAAGTGTTACAGAAAACATATCCAAGTGTAACAAACATCCAGTATTAACCTTACTGTTTTTTACTAACAGTAACCAACTAATAATTTTCATAAAGTGCATATTTATTCCAAACTCACAATATATATATATATATATATATATATATATATATATATATATATATATATATATATATATATATATGTATATGTAATAAAACATAATGCACAATGGTACACAGTATCCAAACTCTTTAGGCACTGGTCAGAGGCATTCATGTAAAGCAGATCACCAGAATCCAATACTGGTAAAAACGTTGCAGAGATCAAATGTTTCCTTGTCTGAAAGGAGAAACCTAATTTTAAAACAACATTTTCAGTGTGTGACTTGAAAGATAAGTTCTGATCAATAATAAAACCTAGATATGTGTATGTAGTGACCCTTTCAATGTCAATGTCAGTCCCTTGAACAGTACAAATGTTGGGGAGAAAAGAAGTTAACTTTTTGCCATTTGAGAATATCATGAGTTTGGAGTTGTCTGCATTTAATACTAACTTGAGTTGAGATAAATGGGATAGAATAACATCAAAGGCAGACTGGAGGAAATCAAGACTTTGCTCTATAGAAGAGGGTGAACAATAAATAACAGTATCATCTGCATAAAAATGGAAAGCAGCCTTTGAAAAATTATTAGAGATTATTTACATACAGTATATGGTGAAATTATTGGTCCTAATATGGAACCTTGGCGCACACCCTTTCAAATCAAATCAATCAAATCAAGTTTGATTTATATAGCACATTTATAAACGATTTTTGGTCGAGCCAAAGTGCTGTACAAATAATAAAAATACCCTACAGTAAAGACATTTTACAGCTAATACAACAGCAGTTTGTTCAGAATATCAGTATGAGAAGAAAACGACACCCTCTGTCCTTAGACCCTCACATCGTACAAGGAAAAACTTCCAGAGAAAACCCACAGTTTAAAGGGAAAAATGGGAGAAACCTCGGGGAGAGCAACAGAGGAGGGATCCCTCTCCCAGGACGGACAGACGTGCAATAGATGCCGTGTGTACATCGAAGAGATAATACATTTTACAACATAGGTAGACCGAATGTTAGGAAATGCATGCGTCTATAATAATAGGATGAATCCACGAAGATGTCAACAATCCTGTGGGAGCCTTCAGGGAGGCAGCACGACGAGACCCAGGCAGGACCGCAGAGACAGGTTCAGCCACGACCCGAAGTCCACGACTTAATCCAGAACTCAGGATAGAGGATCCAGGATGCGGGACCAAAGCAAGAGGATCAGCCTCGACTCAAGATCACATCAAGACACAAAAGAAGAAAAATTTGGCTGGGTTAATCGGAAAACATGAGAATACACAGATACAGACAGACAGAAGGAAGAACAAGCACTCCATTTGGAGTGATTTTTAAAAATATTGAAGTTAAATGCATCAATCTGGTGCACTTTGAGAGCAAAATGAAGAGATATATGGATACCTCTCAACATCCATATGAAACAACTGTAAACAGATTTACTTTGTCTTTATGGATTCGATTGTGGACTTGATTGTGATTGCTGCACATTATCCCTTACTTAATAAATACTTTTTTTGATAATCTATTATCAAAACTCTTTCTATATAGAAAAGTATATCATATTGATATATAATATATAATGTATTGATAATATATAATATAATCAAATATAACAATCAAAACGAAATAAGTAGTCTTAAGTATTAGGGCTAAGAAAATATTGTACATGTGAAATAGTTGTATGTATTGATTTAAATTGACATGCATACGCTAAGAAAAATAGTCCGTTGTTACTGTTTGAACTAACGTACCAACGGCACTGAACATATTACATATTACCTACCATATTACGTTATATACTTCTTACCTTCGATTTCTCTTGTTGTTCTCCTCATTCGTCTTTGTTTTTCTTCAAGTTTTATTGTATTTCTTCAAGTTTTTATCTTGTTGGTCGAATGCACTTAAGCGTCAGCTAAATGCAATGTAATGTAATGATCAAAAAAACCCTCTATACTCTAGACAGCGTGGGTAAATTACCGTACAGCCAATCACAATGCGTGGCGTCATTGACGTCATTACGTCGTGACGTCGTGACGCAAGAGACGGACCCCGAACACATCTGGTACCGACACCGGCTCTTTCGGGGTCATGGCTGGTTATGGCTAGAAAGGATCCGTCTAGTGTAAAACTATCGCGAGAGTTTGCAAGTCACGTGGCTGAATGTTTACGTTTGGCAGGCAGCTTTTCAGTTACGATCGTTAACATCAGTGGGCCACAGCAAATGATAGTGAGAAGCTAATCTATCTATTAATTATGTCAATGACAGGGAGTGTGATTGTTGAAATAGGGTGTTAGCGGTCTTGCTGTTCAAAGAAGAATGACAACACTGTAGATCACCAACACTATGGTTTATTTTTTATTCACAGGCAACTCAACGTTGTCGCAAGTCCCAAGATAGCTCCTGGTGCAATAAAATGTTCCC
Source organism: Notothenia rossii (assembly GCF_949606895.1). Taxonomy (NCBI): domain Eukaryota; kingdom Metazoa; phylum Chordata; class Actinopteri; order Perciformes; family Nototheniidae; genus Notothenia; species Notothenia rossii. Next base: position 36,944,782 of record NC_136912.1, on the reverse strand, counting down.
TTTCAGTGTTTTACTATTATCCTGCTGCATTAATGTGTATGTTGCTTCATGTTACTGCTGTAGATGTGTTTCCGAGCCGCTCCAACGAGAGTTACAACGAGAACGTGACGTCACATTTACACAAGACGGATCCTTTCTAGCCATGACGGTTATGGCTAGAAAGGATCCGTCGGATCCGTCTAATGTAAATATGACGTCACGTTCTCGTTCTAACTCTCGTTGTAATCGGAGCGGCTCGGCTGTAATCGGAAAGGGTCGGGGTGGGCGGGACGCGGAAAGATCGCGGGAAGATCGAGAAGAGACGTTGTTCTAACTCTCGTTGTAATCAGAGCAGTGGTAACCACTCAAAGTCCTCAAGAGATAGGAAACGACAGCAGTGTGGGACCTTATTGCGGGAAATTACTGAGCACACATACCACCTACAGGATGAGACGTTCATGTGTACAGTGATATCAAGACTAAATGATCTTTTGGAGGACGTAAAGCAACACACCCCACATGACAGTAGTCTTCCTCTCACCTTCACGCCCCCCAAACACAAAAGGCAGAAGAGGACCATAACACCTCTCAGTACCAGCCATCGTAGACACCCTTTTTCAGACCGGGTGGGTCATAAAGCTGAGGTCATGAGATCCAACTACAGAGTGGACAGCTTGAACAAGATTTTAAAAGCTAAGTCCCCAGAGTCTAATGCGGGAGGAGCAGGCAGGGGTACGAAGAGGAGGATAGATGCTTTAGGTAAGAACAAAGTATATTTACTTTTGCCATCTCCTCTATATTCACAAAACAGCCAATCATCCATTCCAATCCTATGTGACATGGCACAGTTCATTTCACTCCAATAGAAATTGGTATAAAAGAGACCATTAGTCTTCTCATTGTGCTTATTGCTGTGAATAGGTGTTAACTATTGTTGTTGTATTGTATCATATCAAAAGTTGTTTTCATCCAAGGCACCACCGCCAGGTGAATGTTGGAAGCTTGGAGATGAATGGAGCTGTAAAGAGGTGGTAAGTAAAACAACATTTTCCATTGCATGTGATTGATGTAGTTATAAAAAGTATATCATAAGCTGTCATTACAGTCTAAATATCTAACAGCAAAAGGAGGAGAGTCTGAGGAGGAGAGGAGATGAGGAGAACAGAGGAGAGGAGACAGCAAAAGGAGGATAGTCTGAGGAGAAGATGAGGAGAGGAGAACAGAGGAAACAGGGAAAGCAGAGTAAAGAGCAGAGTTGAAAGAGAAGTTGAAAGCAGAGCAAACAGTAGCAGGAGAAGTAGAGCAAATGTAAAAGTAACTTTGAAAAGTATCAGCAAGAAGATCAGAGTTGCATAATGTTATTTTGTTTTATTCGTTACTGTTATATTAATGTTGTATGTTCATTTTTGTACATAGGATAATAAAGATGATCTTAACCTTGAACTCGATTCATGACCTCATTTCATTATTAAAACCTTAATATCAAATTACAGACTGGATTCAAATTAGGATCTCCAAATGTGTTGATGTAATGTTTGTGATAAACTGAAGGATAAAGTGTTTCTTTATGTGTTGAGAAGATTCCCCTCCCTCTTCAGCCAAGTAAGGTGTTTAAAAAGCCTCTTGGATCAGCTGGAAAATGCATCATCACAAAGCTGAAAACAGCTGTTTCACTTTACTTTTGAAAGATACGACAGAGACAAAGCTACACATATATGATGATATTATAGAATATGATGCATTGCTGCAGATTAAACTACCCAACGGGATATAAAGGTAAACACATCTACAGCAGTAACATGCAACATACATTTTATTGCACCAGGAGCTATCTTGGGACTTTTACTGCAACAACGTTGACTTGCCTGTGAATACAAAATAAACCATAGTGTTGCTGATCTACAGTGTTGTCATTCTTCTTTCAACAGCAAGACCGCTAACAAGTATTTACATACTTAATATAGTTTAGTTTCTCGCCATCCCAAACGTAAACATTCAGCCACGTGACTGCGCTTCCGAGCCGCTCCGATTACAACCGGGCCGCTCCGATTACAACGAGAGTTAGAACGAGAACGTGACGTCATATTTACATTAGACGGATCCTTTCTAGCCATAACCCCCCTGCAGGAGAGGGGAGCGTGCTCTGAGATCAGCTGCTGGGCTCTCAGAAGAGGGGGAGAAAAAGAGATCTCCCTCCTCCGTGTTTTATTCTTATAGAAGTAAGAAGAGAAGCAACGGGCCAGAAACCCTCCTTTTTACGCAGCGGTCCAGACATAGACATCAAACGGCGACACAAATTCAGTTGATATTTACTTTGGCATTAGGGCAGGGATATCTAGATACTTTACAAGGTTTGACATAATGAATTGTGCTATTTTTAAAGCAAGCAACGATGTTTTCAAATCTGTAATCAAAAAGCTCCTCAAAAACACTATCGAAGCAGTTCCTGCCGTTGCTACGTTAGTTCAAACAGTAACAACGGACTATTTTTCTTTAGCGGATGCATGTCAATTTAAATAAATACATAACTATTTTTTAAATCAATAAAATAATTTTCTAAATCCATAGAAGCATTTAAATTAATATTGGGAGTCATGTCGTTACTTTGTTGAGAATGTGGCCATGTAATAAGCGGGATAGTGTGCACATTGCACATTGCATAATGTGCTTTCATACCGATCTAGATCCCTCCGCAAAAAAAAGAAAGAACCGGCTCCTTCGCGGGCGCGAACCGGCTCCCGTCGTTCACTTAAAAGAGCCGGCTCTTTGAGAGGAAAATACAGCACGAGATTCAGGTATGTGTGTGAGCATTTCAAACTATTTTAAATTGAAATAATTCTGCATGTACACTACAAGTAGTCTAGTTGCTTAATCCGGCACTACAACAGCTACATTAGCTAACGTTAGTTAAATTAGTTATGTTAGTTCCCTCGTGTATAAGTGTATAACCGGTCCGCAGCTTTGTGAACATTCAATTTCGAAGTTTTTCGATGTTATAGTCAACTGAAGTCGACCCAAAACAGCCAAAAATATCGGACCTTTAGATCGATAACATTTTAGCATAAGTCAATGGAGTTTAACATAGCGGAAATTAGCACTGCGGTCAAGCCAGCCGTCTTTCACTTTTGCGTGGTCAAACCAGCCGCCCCTGTATTTCGAGTGCGCGATTAGTTACAGGTTTACGGTAATGCAATAAAACAACCCTGGGAAGCTGTATTTCAAAGTAAAGGATGGCATGTGGTTCATTTCTATTATTTGCGATTGAGGAACAGGGTAATTTATGAGAATAATTGTAGGACTTATTGCTTCATAAACTTGTTGCACAAATACTATGAACTACTTTTACTGTGTACTTCTTGAGAATGGCAAAATTCCCTCCAGAAAACAAGAATGAGCATTTTTGTCAACTTTAATGTGGTCTAAAAAACATTTCTTCCATAAGTAGTTTATGAAACTGCCCTGTTTGTACTTAGTACTTCTTAGACTACTTGCAAACATAATATGAACTACTTTTATCGAAACCTGCATCTCTTCAATAAAAACATGGCTGACTCACAATTTCCTTAAACTCAACAGTGATAAAACAGAGCTACTCATCATAGGCACCAGATCAACCCTCAATAAAACAGGACCCATTTCACTCACCATTGAGAATTCGACCATCACCCCCTCCCCCCTGGCACGCAATCTTGGCGTTATCCTGGACCCCACCCTCTCCTTTGACCCCCATGTCAGCTCCATCATCAAGATCTCCTACTTCCACCTCCGCCGCATTGCCAAAATCAAACACTACCTCCCCCCCCGTGCTGCTGAATCCCTCATCCATGCCTTCATCACCTCCCGCCTCGACTATTGCAACGCCCTCCTCACTGGCATCTCCTCCCATTCCCTCCATAGACTCCAAATGGTACAAAACTCTGCTGCCCGCCTCCTCACCCACACCCGGACCCGTGAACACATCACTCCCGTTCTCCGCTCTCTTCACTGGCTCCCCATCAAACAACGCATCATCTTCAAAACACTCCTCCTCACCTATAAAGCCCTTCACCACCTAGCCCCCCCCTACCTCTCTGACCTCCTCATCCCCTACAACCCCCCCCGAGCCCTCCGATCCTCCTCCACTCTCTCCCTCACAGTACCACCATCAAGACTCAAAACATTTGGCAACAGAGCATTCTCCAGATCAGCACCCCGCCTCTGGAACTCCCTCCCCCAATCTGTCCGCCACTCTCCCACACTGTCTACCTTCAAAACCCAGCTGAAAACATACCTCTTCTCCCAAGCCTTCAACTTACCCTACCCCCCAACCCACTGACTTCACTCACACCCCACGCTGTATCTCTTATTCACCCCACGCTGCATCTCTTATTCATACATTCATCAACTTTTTTTCTTTCCTCTTTTCCATTATGTTGTCTTTTGCTCGTTGTCCTATGCTTGCTCCCCCCCTGTGTTGTCCTTTGCCTGTTCATGTAATGTTCATGTTCAATTTTCTTGTCCAATATGTTGTCTTCTGCCTGTTCACCCCCTTTCTGTACTTTTAATTTTTTTTGTAAGCGACTTTGGGTTATTGAAAAGCGCTATATAAATAAAAGTTATTATTATTATTATTATTACTTTTACTGTGTACTTTTTCAGTAATTTGAGTTTCAAAGTCCTCTCCAGAGAACAAGAATGAGCATTTTTGTCAACTTTAATGTGGTCTAAAAAATATTTCTTCCATAAGTAGTTTATGAGTCTGCCATGTTTGTACTTAGTACTTCTTCGACTACTTGCAAACATAATATGAACTACTTTTACTGTGTACTTTTTCAGTAATTTGAGTTTCAAAGTCCTCTCCAGAGAACAAGAATGAGCATTTTTGTCAACTTTGACGTGGGATAAAAAACATTTCTTCCACAAGTAGTTTATGAATCTGCCATGTTTGTACTTAATACTTCTTAGACTACTTGCAAACATAATATGAACTACTTTTACTGTGTACTTTTTCAGTAATTTGAGTTTCAAAGTCCCCTCCAGACAACAAGAAGGAGCATTTTCGTCTAACTTTGACGTGGGATAAAAAACATTTCTTCCATAAGTAGTTTATGAAACTGCCATGTTTGTACTTAATACTTCTTAGACTACTCGCACAAATAATATGAAACACTTTTACTGTGTACTTTTTCAGTAATTTGAGTTTCAAAGTCCTCTCCAGAGAACAAGAATGAGCATTTTTCTCAACTTTAATGTGGTCTAAAAAACATTTCTTCCATAAGTAGTTTATGAGTCTGCCATGTTTGTACTTAGTACTTCTTCGACTACTTGCAAACATAATATGAACTACTTTTACTGTGTACTTTTTCAGTAATTTGAGTTTCAAAGTCCTCTCCAGACAACAAGAATGAGCATTTTTGTCAACTTTTAATGTGGTCTAAAAACAGGGTGTCCGCGGGGTCTTAAAAAGTATTAAAAGTTGATAAATAAATTTAGTGAAAATTAAGGCTTTTAAAAAGAATTCAAAAGTATTAAACGGCATTTTCCAAGGTATTAAGAAGTCCCACAGCAACGACAACATGAAACACCCTTTAATTTACTGAAACGACATGTCGGGAAACCCCCTCAAGGCGGCCCCCATAGCGCGCCGTAAAATGCTGCTTCTTATTTTAAGTTTCTTTGCCTTGCTCCGCTCTGTGGGGGGGGGGGGGGGGGTCCCAAGGTGGGTAGACCGGCATACGCAACGCTCTGGGGGTCCAACGGTTCCGTGTGTAAGCCCAATATGATCATTTTCTGATTACGATGAAATAGCCCGCCTCCCTCTCCCAGCGTCTCCTGCTGCTGCTGGGCTGTCAGAAGAGGGGGAGGAAAAGAGAGGCAGGCACCGTTTATTAAACATTATTATACAGAGAACAGAGTCGTTATCAATTTGTTTTAAAGCTCAATAAATAACAAAGAAGACCTCTGATCGGCACTTTTCAAATTTTGTACGGAAGATTTAAACTTTAACAGACATGTTGACCGGCGGAATTTTTTTTTTAACGGAAACTCTGCCGCACGGTTCCCTCGTCCCTTGGAAGAGGCGGAGAGGTGGGTGTTTTTCATCTGCTGGTGGACTACCTGAGAGATACAGCAGGAGAACACGCCGTCCACCGCGGAGAATAAACAGAAGGGCAACCATGGCAACCATGCTCCGGGGTCTTCTTCGCTGCTTTTGGTGTATTTTGTGGCGGCAGCAGCGCCACTTACAGGCCTGGCATATGTACTACAGCGTTTCCAGCATTTCCGGCGGTCAAGTGTGAACGGACACATTAATGAATCAAATGCGTGTGAACGGAAGACTTTTTTGCGTTTGCGTATGCGTTTTACCGTATGCGTCCTTGTGGGGCCGGGGTCTAAGCCAAACTATATCCTGTCACAGAGATCTGCTATTTTAAAGTAAAGTCAACACATATAGACCCTAAATATAGTCTATATTAAGAACGAGAAAAGTCTTAACATATATATCGTTTTTTGTAAACGTATGACAAATGTGTGAGGGTGATGACGTCAGAGCATCGTCCTATGTGCCAGGGCTTAGCCCCGGACAGCCCCAGCCCAATTTAACCCCAGGGTATTTGTGAGGGAGCTCCTATGGCATTACCCCGCTGAAGCTCACCAAAGTTTAATATATTTCATAGTTCAAAGTTTTGTCAATTGTTTCGTTTATTGGTCAAATACTGGTTTCTAATGGTTTCTGAGGAGTTTTACTGGAATGAAAGAGCACAGAGTACAGAAGCAACAAAGCAGCATACTGCATTAAACCTGCCCTTCACAGAGAGGTCGAAGTTCATGTGGAAAGGAGGCTTCAGTAGTCTGTCTGCACTCTGTTTAGTTGTGCTATCTTACAATCAATATAGTAAATGTGAGGTAAAGTGTGTCTCCAATGTAACCGGTTAGAACTCAAAGTTGCGATGAGGTCTTAAAATGTATGGAAAGGGTCTTAAAAAAGGTCTTAAAAGGTATTCAATTTGACCTCAGGATTCCTGCATATACCCTGAAAAAACATTTCTTCCATAAGTAGTTTATGAAACTGCCCTGTTTGTACTTAGTACTTCTTCGACTACTTGCAAACATAATATGAACTACTTTTACTGTGTACTTTTTCAGTAATTTGAGTTTCAAAGTCCCCTCCAGACAACAAGAAGGAGCATTTTCGTCTAACTTTGATGTGGGATAAAAAACATTTCTTCCATAAGTAGTTTATGAGTCTGCCATGTTTGTACTTAGTACTTCTTAGACTACTTGCAAAAATAATATGAACTACTTTTACTGTGTACTTTTTCAGTAATTTGAGTTTCAAAGTCCTCTCCAGACAACAAGAAGGAGCATTTTTGTCAACTTTAATGTGGTCATTCTTGTTCTCTGGAGGGGACTTTGAAACTCAAATGACTCAAAAAGTACACAGTAACTTGCAAACTTGGAAACTGTTTGCAAGTAGTCCTAGAAGTATTAAGTACAAACATGGCAGTTTCATAAACTACTTATCGAAGAAATGTTTTTTAGACCACATCAAAGTTAGACGAAAATGCTCATTCTTGTTCTCTGGAGGGGACTTTGAAACTCAAATTACTCAAAAAGTACACAGTAAAAGTAGTTAATATTATTTGTGCAAGTAGTCTAAGAAGTACTAAGTACAAACATGGCAGTTTTATAAACTACTTATGGAAGAAATGTTTTTTATCCCACGTCAAAGTTAGACGAAAATGTTCCTTCTTGTTGTCTGGAGGGGACTTTGAAACTCAAAAAGTACACAGTAAAAGTAGTTCATATTATTTTTGCAAGTAGTCTAAGAAGTATTAAGTACAAACATGGCAGACTCATAAACTACTTATGGAAGAAATGTTTTTTAGACCACATTAAAGTTGACAAAAATGCTCAATCTTTTTTCTCTGGAGGGGACTTTGAAACTCAAATGACTGAAAAAGTACACAGTAACTTGCAAACTGTTTGCAAGTAGTCCTATAAGTATTAAGTACAAACATGGCAGTTTCATAAACTACTTATGGAAGAAATGTTTTTTTATCCCATATTAAAGTTGACAAAAATGCTCCTTCTTGTTCTCTGGAGAGGACTTTGAAACTCAAATTACTCAAAAAGTACACAGTAAAAGTAGTTCATATTATGTTTGCAAGTAGTCTAAGAAGTACTAAGTACAAACATGGGAGTTTCATAAACTACTTATGGAAGAAATGTTTTTTAGACCACATCAAAGTTAGACGAAAATGCTCATTCTTGTTCTCTGGAGGGGACTTTGAAACTCAAATTGCTCAAAAAGTACACAGTAAAAGTAGTTCATATTATTTGTGAAAGTAGTCTAAGAAGTACTAAGTACAAACATGGCAGTTTCATAAACTACTTATGGAAGAAATGTTTTTTATCCCACGTCAAAGTTAGATGAAATTGATCCTTCTTGTTGTCTGGAGAGGACTTTGAAACTCAAAAAGTACACAGTAAAAGTAGTTCATATTATTTTTGCAAGTAGTCTAAGAAGTATTAAGTACAAACATGGCAGACTCATAAACTACTTATGGAAGAAATATTTTTTAGACCCAAATTAAAGTTGACAAAAATGCTCATTTTTGTTCTCTGGAGAGGACTTTGAAACTCAAATTACTGAAAAGGTACACAGTAAAAGTAGTTCATATTATGTTTGCAAGTAGTCCTAGAAGTATTAAGTACAAACATGGCAGTTTCATAAACTACTTATGGAAGAAATGTTTTTTATCCCACCTCAAAGTTAGACAAAAATGCTCCTTCTTGTTCTCTGGAGGGAATTTTGCCATTCTCAAAAAGTACACAGTAAAAGTAGTTCATAGTATTTGTGCAACAAGTTTATGAAGCAATAAGTCCTACAATTATTCTCATAAATTACCCTGTTCCTCAATCGCAAATAATAGAAATGAACCACATGCCATCCTTTACTTTGAAATCCAGTTTCCCAGGGTTGTTTTATTGCATTACCGTAAACCTGTAACTAATCGCGCACTCAAAATACAGTGGCGGCTGGTTTGACCACGCAAAAGTGAAAGACGGCTGGCTTGACCGCAGTAAATTAGCCCCGCGGCTAACGGACATTTTCTGACTGGTGAAGATGATGAGCTAGTTAAGTAATGTAACCACAGTTAGTCTATGTCAGTGGTTCTCAAACTTTTTCTGTCAGGCCCCCCCTTTGGAGAAAAAAAAAAGTCGGGCCCCCCCAACACAAATAGTCAGGCTCAGTGGCGGCGCCAGAAATTTATTTTGGGGGTGCTGTGGGGTAGCTTGACGTTTCATAGAGGGTGCTCAAACATTTAGGGTTTCCCATTAATGTACCGGGCGCTACAGTGGAATTTTCTACTGCAACATTCCCCACGCATATACACAGTGAGACAGTTACAATGAAGGCTCGATAATCAGCTCACGGCATAGGGTAAAGTGCTATTTTTATAGGTGGTGTGTGGACCTCACATAGGGGGGTCCGGGGGCAAGCTCCCCCGGGAAGATTTATTTTTAAATATTGAAGTTAAATGCATCAATCTGGTGCACTTTGAGAGCAAAATGAAGAGATCTATTGATACCTCTCTCAACACCGATATGAAACAGAACTGTAAACAGATTTACTTTTTCTTTATGGATATTTTACAAATCACCCTTTTAAACGTTATTCTTGTTTTACTGCCATATAGTATTTCATACCTGTTTTTCATTTATTCTCTTATTTTTTTATGACTATAATGATCATATAAACGTGTGCCTCAGAAATAATTGTTTACATTAATCGTGAACAAACCGTTTGAGACCCACTGAGATAACTTAGACTAAAGTGAACTATCTAAACACTGAGAGTCCTTTAGCTCAGGGGTTCCCAACCCCCGGTCCGCGGACTGGTACCGGGCCGTGGAGGTGTTACTGCCGGGCCGCGAAATGGCTGTGAGTTTATCGTAATATTTGCAGAATTAGAAATATTTAAAAATATTTTATCATTGTTCATTTATGCACAGAGAAAGTTACCGGTGCGCCAATAGGAAGTGGAGCACACAGGAGACAACCGTTTAATCGCAGACTGTTATGTTTATGTGGGGAAGTGGCAGTGCATACATTATTTGAGATATATTTCGAACTCGGACTTCATTTTAAGGACATTGCGGCCAGGGGTTGATGGATTATTTGAATTATTTGAAGGATTAAAGTAGCGTGTTATGGCAGGAAAGTTAAATCTGGTATATTCATTTTAATGTCACCTTATATATATTCATGTGTGTTAAATTTGAAGGGACAAAGTATCTTTTTCCTCCCCCAATATATTGAGGTGAAGTCCTTGTGCTTAGAGAAGAGATGGGAGCATGGGACACCCTTATTTGGGAATAGGGCCAGACGCTGGAATGTTTCCCTCGTAAAAGAAGGGTGTGCTTACACAGGCTTGAAGCAGATGTGTGTGTGTTTTCATTGCAGTAAATAGATCTGCTACATGATTACTGGTCAACTATACCTCTGTTCTTATTCTTTCATGTGTGGGTACTAAATGGCTACAAACATTGTGGAGAAATTAGCTTAAACATCTTTTATTACTCTATATGAAATGGAAGCAGTTTTTATGACAGGGACGAGAGAGGTGGGGGAGGTAGCGCATTCCGAGGAGTTTCAGCATATCAATTGTCAGGGGAATCGACTTGTTTTCAATAGAGGTGTGTGGTTGGTTACTTTGTGTTAATAATAGCAGTATGTGTAAAGGAAGCTGGAAATATACAATGTGAAACCTTTTATTTGAAGTAAAGATGTGAACAATAACTCAAACAAATGGAAGGGCCATAGGTAAGCCTGTGAGAAGTTTGACTATTTGAAAAGCATCTCTAATACTGCTTAAGAGCATAGGTAATGTGTTCCTCGTTGCTATTGATATGAAAGTAATTAACATGTATTACGTATATTTAGCCAACTATAACAACTATATCTTAAAACATACTTTTAACTTGTGTGTGGCAGTCAGGAGGCGGGAAGATGGACACAGGGACAAAGGGCCATAAAGGAGATGTGTGTGTGCTGGCTACAAGCTGCTGTGTCGCACTGATTGGGTGCGACAGGCCATGTGTTGGTCTCTGCCAATAAGATGACCTCTGGGGGAAAGCAGGCACACACCTCCTCCTGTGTTTTAGTATGAAAGACTGTGTTTTCCTTTGGTTCGCGCTCTTGTTTTTCACCGGCCGTTCCTGAGACCTGTCTCACACGGGGGGTAGAACCTGAGCCCGGAGTACTCTGCAGAGTGCTTCGTGATTTCTTTGTATTTGTATTTTGTATCGTTACTGTATATCATTAAAAGCAGGATTATTGTTTAACTTGTATTCTGGTGTTTCTTAATCCCTTCCTTTTTTACGAATTCACCCAGCTTAGCAAACGACACGCGGAGACGAGGTTGGTTTTCAACATCCTCCAAATCTCCAACAGGGTGTAGAGCTATTTTTTTTATTTGTAAAACCTCCTTCACTTCATGAAATGGCTGCAGCATCAGGAGGCAGCCTCTGAGAAGTGCAGCACCAGCGTGTACACACAGCCTTCACTGTGTTCCCCACTGCAGGCTGCTACGTTTCACACACACACACACCGAACGGCCTGAATATTACCCCTATTACTCGTTGTATGAAGGAAATGTCCGGTCACAAAGGCACATGATGTGTGTGTGTATGTGCTCTGCTCAGCTCCGCTGTGTGTGTGTGTATGTTCGGTGTGTTTGTGTGTGTCCAACAACGGCATTTGTTTTCAAATTACCATGAACAGTAATTACACACATCTGGCCAACTCCATAGGTATGTGGGTGTTCCCAAAATAAGTTAGTTTAATCTTAATCTCGATGTAGTTCTAAATGCTGTCGGAGTGCACCGGAACGAACGCCCCGGTATGACGTTATTATGGCTGGCAAACAAGCCTAGGGGTCTCCCTGACATTTCAGTTATATCAATATGTGTACAGTGGTCCTAATTTGTTTTGATTGTATCCTGGTTTTAAACGTTGTTAATATGTTTTGGATGCATATTGTTCTATTATTTGTTACATACAATGTAACAGCCTTATATTGCCATATTAGGCTATATTATATTATATATTATATTAATATTTGTAAAGCGGTCCTAATTTTTTGTTTTAATTGTATCCTGGTTTTAAACGTTATTAATATGTTTTGGATGCATATTAGTATTTCTTCAGGCTGTTAAAAACAATTAGCCTCTGTTGCCACCTGCTGGTGAGTAAATATTAAAATCAGCTAAAATTGACAACCGGTCCGCGAATTTTTTTTAATGTATCTGCCGGTCCTTGGCACAATAAAGGTTGGGAACCCCTGCTTTAGCTCACTGAGTCTCTCAGTCTGACAGGAGAGGACTCTCCTCCACTTTGTTGTTGAAAAAGCTCCTTATGTCCGTTAGCGTAGCTCGCTAGCACCAGAAGCTAACAACAACGATCCCCGGTACCAGTGCGCTCTCTCTCTCTCGCTCGCGCACACAAAATGGCTCGTTCCACACACACACAGAGCCGAGCTTTAATGAAACACAGAGACCCAGACGTAATAGTACTGCATCATATTATTTTCGAATAAATAATTTTTCAATTTATGATTTTTTATTTTTTTATCTTTTACATTTTTACCATTTTTCCTCCTGGTCTCTCGCGCCCCCCCTGGTATGCCTTTGCGCCCCCCAGGGGGGGCGCGCCCCCCACTTTGAGAACCACTGGTCTATGTGTTCTGAATGATGTTAGTAACTATGTAGGCTAACATTAGTTAGGCTATGTGTTGTGGACTAATGCATTCAAGTTAGTTCACATTTTAGTTGTTATTGCCCCTGCTGACTTGTGTGGATAATATGTAGCCTACAGTCAATGGAATTTCACATTTTGCTCTCCAGTGTATGTTATTTTAATGTTGACCCATAATACTATATCTATATATTTTACAGGAGCATTGTTGAAATTCATAGGTCGAACTAAGCCTGCAGAACCACAAGTCAAGAGGACAGAGGAGCCAGATAGCAGTGATGACTGAGGCAGAAGAAATAAGGAGAGAGGGCCCATGCAGAGGCAGACACGACGCTGAAGTTGGCTTCCGATTCAGAGCATCCGATTCGGCAGTTCAGGGGAAAGTTAAGGGACATTTAATTTACAGCGCTGAGCGAACAATCCTCCGTGTTTGAACCTCTTAAATCGCTGCATAGCCGATTTATTTGGACTGGATTATCCCAGAGAGTCTAAAGATTCTTTATAACACAGTTTCAGATTTGTGTAACCTTTATTCTATTTATGAAAATACAAACAAGGGAGATTTTGCAGCTTTTTTAAAATCTAGACCACATTAGACCAGGTCCTGATCTAAAACCACTAGACCTAGACTCATCAAATCTGGACTGGATTATCCCAGAGAGTCTAAAGATTCTTTATAACACAGTTTCAGATTTGTGAAACCTTTTATTCTATTTGTGAAAATACAAACAAGGGAGATTTCAGTGCTTTTTTCGCATCCTGACTAGGCTTGGGCGGTATCATTTTTTTCATACCGTCATACCTTGCTGACATCATACCTTGGTATACGGTATATGACGGTATGACTTGGGTCGACTTGAGCGAGGTGGCGTTCGGCGGCGAATAGATGTTTCGAACGGTATATTATATGTTCGGTGTAAAATGCAGCCCGAGCCGGTAGACGCTCGCAAAGTGCCGCGACATGCGCGCAAGTGCAAAACAAGGGCTGCATACATGACACATTGTGCAAATGGCACATTTTGAGATCGGATACAGGACGCGTTTGTAGATTTCCGACGTTGTTTCCATTGTGAGCTAAGTTAACAATATATCATCATACATAAACATTTTCCGGGAGTAAATACTTGACTTATTGAATAAAGATGGCTATATTCACTAACTAGTTTGGCAATATTATTCCGTGCATGTGTTAAAAACCTTATTTCCATTTGATTCATTGGATTACTCGCGTGAATGTTTAGCACGTTAATGCTTTCGTTTTTAAAACCGTCCGACCTCCACTACAAAACCATCAACCAGTTGCATAGAATTAAAAAATGTCAACACTCACTCACCCCGTCTTAAACATTCCCAAAAAGTGCCTCTGTCTCTCGTTGTGCTGGATGAAGTCACTGGCAACGAGTAAACCCAAAATAGTCCCAAACAGGCGCAGAGGCATTTTTCTTTTTTACTAGTTGTCCGAGTTCGGGGCCGGCAAATGCTGCTGCCATCTTTCTCAGCTCAGCTCTGTGCTGAGCTCTGAGAGCGGGAAAGACGGACTGCCCTCCCCTGCCCTCTGCTGGCACGTGCTGTGCATTACAACCAATGCCGTCCCTATCAAAACTCCGTGTCAGTGTAATAGAATGAAACGCATCTGTGATTTGGCGCACAGTCTGTGACGTCACGGTATTGAAAATCATACCGACGGTATTTCGAAATACCCTGGTATACCGTAATACCGTCATACCGCCCAAGCTTAATCCTGACCACATTAGACCAGGTCCTGATCTAAAACCACTAGACCTAGAATCATCAAATCTGGACTGGATTATTCCAGAGAGTCTAAAGATTCTTTATAACACAGTTTCAGATTTGTGAAACCTTTATTCTAATTGTGAAAATACAAAAAGGGAGATTTTGATGCTTTTTAAAAAAATCTAGACCACCTTAGACCAGGTCGTGATCTAAAACCACTAGACCTAGACTCATCAAATCTGGACTGGATTATCCCAGAGAGTCTAAAGATTCTTTATAACACGGTTTCAGATTTTTGAAACCTTTATTCTATTTGTGAAAATACAAACAAGGGAGATTTTGCAGCTTTTTTAAAATCTAGACCACATTAATAATAATAATAATAATAATAATAGATTTAATTTGTTAGCCCTTTTACAGGTGCTCAAAGACGCTTTACAGATAATAGTGAAGAAAAAAGAAAAGAGAAGAAAGGAACAACAAATAAATATATAGTTAAAGTTAAAGTCAAATAATACGAAAACAATCACACATGAAAAGCCAGATTGAAGAGGTGAGTTTTTGTGAGTTTTTTGAAGGTGGTGAGGTCGGTGCAGTCTCTGATGGGTTGTTGGAGGGGGCAGCGACGGAGAAGGCTCTGTCCCCCCAGGTCCGGTGATTGGTGCGGGTGGGGATGGATAGGAGGTTGGCTTCTGATGAGCGGAGGCAGCGGGAAGGGGTGTGGTGGTGCAGCAGATCTGTGAGGTAGGGGGGGGCCTGGTTGTTGAGGGCTTTGTAAGTAATGAGGAGGACTTTGAAGTGGATTCTTTGACGGACGGGGAGCCAGTGGAGGTTCTGGAGGATGGGAGTGATGTGGTCTCGGGAGCGGGTGTGGGTGAGGAGGCGGGCAGCAGAGTTCTGGATATGTTGGAGTTTATTGAGGAGGTTGGATGGTATGGCATAGAGCAGTGGTTCTCAACCTGTGGTACGCCAGCTCCAGCTAGTGGTACGTGGAGGAATCTGACATATAAAAAAAAATAAAAAAAGATTAATTATTTAAAAAAAAATAATAATAATTATTCAAAGGTGGGGTAGGTAATTTTGGAGAAACCAGCTCGAGTGAGCTATAATTTGAAAATACACAACCGGAAAAAATATGCCACTTCCTTACAGGATTTTTTGTCAAAGCACTTCAGATATTCATTGCTATCGGGATGTTAAGAGCATTCCATGGAATATAACAAAAGTGTATCTCGAGCCGGTTTCTCAAACGTACCTACCCCACCTTTAACCTTTACACATAACACAGACATATAAAATACAGGAAACACAACTAAGTAAACAAAAAGACGAAAAGCAGTCACTACATTGTGCACATTTGGGACATTAAGGTACACAATTATTACTGCAAGAGCAGCTGATGGTAAGGACCTCAGACAACTTCAATTTAAAACAGGCTATAGGGACAAGTGCCATCAGTTTGAGGCTTGATTGAATAACATTAATTACAAAATAAATCATACTATCAAAATACTACAACGAATGAAAATAAGCTTGAGATAATTGAAACTGGTTTAAATGAGTTCTAATAGGCTATTGCTGTTTTTAGATTTAGAAACTAAAACATTGTTTCTTGCACCCATTAGTTTCAGTCTTTGATGTACCATACACCTTGAAATTGACAATACCTGGCCAAATACAGTAGCATTTTGAAGGAGGGCAAAACAGTACAAAAAAAATTGTTTTGTCTCCTTTCTGCACTGAACCATGGACAACTTCATACTGATCAACTTCAGCATGTGAGCAGCACAGAGGTGTATTACTGTCAGCTGCATCGACCGCTGCCCTTGGAATTAAGATAAGGTTTTAAGGTATAAGGTTTTATAGAATAAAGGTTTCACAAATCTGAAACTGTGTTATAAAGAATGTTTAGACCCTCTGGGATAATCCAGTCCCGATTTGATGAGTCTATGTCTAGTAGTTTCAGATCAGGACCTGGTCTAATGTGGTCTACATGTAAAAAAAAGCACTGAAATGTCCCTTTTTTGTATTTTTGCAAATATAATTAAGGTTTCACAAATCTGAAAGGGTGTTATAAAGAATGTTTAGACCCTCTGGGATAATCCAGTCCAGATTTGATGAGTGTAGGTCTAGTGGTTTTAGATCAGGACCTGGTCTAATGTGGTCTAGATTTAAAAAAAAGCTGCAAAATCTCCCTTGTTTGTATTTTCACAAATAGAATAAAGGTTTCACAAATCTGAAAGGGTGTTATAAAGAATCTTTAGACTCTCTGGGATAATCCAGTCCAGATTTGATGAGTCTAGGTATAGTGGTTTTAGATCAGGACCTGGTCTAATGTGGTCAGGATGCGAAAAAAGTACTGAAATCTCCTTTGTTTGTATTTTCACAAATAGAATAAAGGTTTCACAAATCTCAAACTGGGTTATAAATAATCTTTAGACTGTCTGGGATAATCCAGTCCAAATAAATCGGCTATGCAGCGATTTAAGAGGTTCAAACACAGAGGATTGTTCGCTCAGCGCTGTAAATTAAATGTCCCTTAACTTTCCCCTTAACTGCCGAATCGGATGCTCTGAATCGGAAGCCAACTTCATCGTCGTGAGGCAGACATCAGTAGTGAGGAATCGCACCCAAAAGACACGAGGACAGAGGAGCCAGATCGCAGTGGTGAGGAACGCACTGTCGTTTAATTTCACTGTAATTGTACTTTTCACATATCACTTTATTCACTATTCAGCTAAGTTATCCTTGCCATGAAGGAATGAATGGATGAATGTTCTATATTATTTTAATGACAGATTGAACCACAAAATATGTTTAACTGCTTTGCCTTTCATCTCTGCTCTGTGTCATTGTGTTGTCTCCTGGGTTCTTTAGTGCCCGGAGTCTGTCTTTTTTTCTTTTTTTCTCCCAAACCCCATCCCCTCAGGATGCCTTTTGCCTCCTGTCAGGTCATCATTGTAAATAAGAATTTGTTCTTAATTGATTTTCCTGGCTAAATAAAGGTTCTACTACTATTTATTCAGTTATTTTATTACTGGTACTGCTAATTGCACTATGCGTGTTGTTGTATATTGTATATACGTATGTATTTACTACTACTACTTAAAAAATTGAGGGTTGTAGCTTTGTGTCGGTACATATTTCAGGGTTTTTCTATGCCTTTGTTCATCTAAATTCTAATACTCATAGGCAACTACAACTCCTGCCGATGCCGAGGCCCAGTTCTCCCTTCCCACCACCCCAGGCCAGAATTTGTGTTCAATAAAAGTAGTTTTTTAAAGGTGGGGTAGGTCATTTGAGAAACCAGCTTGAGTGCACTAGAATTTGAAAATATACACCCGGAAAAAATCTGCCCCTTCCTTACAGAGCCCCTCCTCCAATACAAACGAACGCGCACATGACCAATGAGGGCACGAGATAAGTTTGTGCACAGATGGAAGGCTGACAGGCAGGTAGGCTATCCAGTTACGTTAGCCGAGCCGGCTCAGATGATTGGTCGTGCTTTTTACAGCACTACGGCTTCCACAGATGACATTTTGTTATGGATTTTTTGTCAAAGCACTTAAAGGTGGGGTAGGTAAGTTTGAGAAACAGGCTCGAGATACACTTTTTGTTATATTCCATGGAATGCTCTTAACATCCCGATAGCAATTAATATCTGAAGAGCTTTGACAAAAAATCCATAAAAACCTGTCATCTGTGGAAGCCGTGGCGCTGTAAAAAGCACGATCATCTGAGCCGGCCCGGCTAAAGTAACTGGATGGCCTACCTGCCTGTCAGCCTTCCATCTGTGCACAAACTTATCTCTTCCCCTCATAGAGAACCGCAGTGACGTGTCGTAAAACCCGGAAGTAAACTTCTTCCGGTTCCTTTTTAATAATAATAATAATAATAACTTTTATTTATATAGCGCTTTTCAATAACCCAAAGTCGCTTACAAAAAAATTAAAAGTACAGAAAGGGGGTGAACAGGCAGAAGACAACATATTGGACAAGAAAATTGAACATGAACATTACATGAACAGGCAAAGGACAACACAGGGGGGGAGCAAGCATAGGACAACGAGCAAAAGACAACATAATGGAAAAGAGGAAAGAAAAAGTTGATGAATGTATGAATAAGAGATGCAGCGTGGGGTGAATAAGAGATACAGCGTGGGGTGTGAGTGAAGTCAGTGGGTTGGGGGGTAGGGTAAGTTGAAGGCTTGGGAGAAGAGGTATGTTTTCAGCTGGGTTTTGAAGGTAGACAGTGTGGGAGAGTGGCGGACAGATTGGGGGAGGGAGTTCCAGAGGCGGGGTGCTGATCTGGAGAATGCTCTGTTGCCAAATGTTTTGAGTCTTGATGGTGGTACTGGTTTTTGAAAAACCGATGCAAATTCTCCATAGGATTTTGGAAAATAGCTCGAAATAACACAGCGACTAGCCTTTTTCTGGCCTCAAGGGAGAAACAGGACTTGTTTCTGAAAAAGAAACTTAGCCTAACCCTCAGTTTTTTAAGCAGGTTATTGACATGAAGTTTAAAAGTGAGACAATCATCAAGCCTGATACCAAGGTATTTTTAACAGGTAACCAGTTCAAGTGTTATTCCTTGCGTATTTACAATATCTAAAACAGGCTCTGGTGTCTTTTTAGCTTTTGAAAAGAGCATTACCTTGGTTTTATCAACATTTAAAAGAAGCTTAAGCGCTGAGAGCTGAGTCTGAATAATGAGAAGCTTAATTTTTTTTTTTCTATCAATGTGTAACAGTTATCAAAATACTCATTAAAAGGACAAGGAAATAATAAAAGAAAAGGCCTATAAACAACACATTATGTAATGACACAAGAACATTTTTATGTAATTATGTAATAAAACCCACATTTTGTAATAGTCTGCTGCATTGTGTAACAGCCTGAACGCAATATAAAATACATTTCCCTGCATTTTGTAATAAATTATTACATTTTGCAATGGTTATTACAAAATGCGTGAGTTGCCCTTTTGAAAAACTGTAATATTCATTATGTAACCATAACCAAACTGTAAATATATCCCAAAATTGATGTTGATACACATGTTGGCTATGAATATGGTAACACTTGATCTAGTTTTGGCCAATGAAAGATATTCTACTGAAATATTTTTAAATTATGAGTAAGGATGATTCATGGTTGAATAAATAAATAAACAGTTGTAATGTTATTGTTTGCAACTCATTTTGTAATAACCACAGCAATATGTAATAATATATTTCAAAATGTGGCGACATGTATTACATATTTGCATTGAACTTGTTTACTACATAATGGGCAAATTATTGCAAAAGGAGGTGTTATTACATAATGAAAGGAAAATGTATTACATTTTGTATAGGTATAGTGAATAAATGATGCATTGTTATTTCATACAAGGCCAAAAAGAGCAGTCTATTATACTATTTAACAATCTTGTTTTTTGTTTCACCTGGTGACAACTTTAAACATGAGCTGATCACTCATTAAAACAAGGTCCGGAACAGGGCCAAAAAAACAGTCTTGTACCCTATTTAATCGTCCATCTTGTTTTTTTCGTGCCTTAACTCACAAATTCTTGTGTTAATGGATGTTCTTATATCTGATGTCTTGGTCCCTGGATGGTGGTTTACTACAGCATCTGTGGAACAGAACATTTACAAATAATTAGAAGTTCACAAAAGACAGCAGGAATTATAACAATATCCATAATATCTAAAGCATGGGCTGGCTTGGTGAATAATGTGGGAATACAAATAGTGGAAGAATAGGCTTTGTATAGTGTATAGTGTAGTGTAACAGTTCTGTTTAAAACTTTTTTAAATGTAATTGCATTCATCTTTAAAGGTGGGGTAGGTAAGTTTGAGAAACCGGCTCGAGATACACTTTTTGTTATATTCCATGGAATGTTCTAAATACCCCGATAGCAATGAATATCTTAAAAGGTAGGGTAGGTAAGTTTGAGAAGGTAAGTTTGAGAAACCGGCTCGAGATCGCTAGAATTGGAAAATACACAACCGGAGAAAATGTGCCACTTCCTTATAGAGCCCCTCCTCCAACACACACGAACGGCCACGCACAAGACCAATACAGAACCGCAGTGACGCGTCGTAAAACCAGGAAGTAAGTTAGCATTTTTAGCACTTCCGGTTCCTTCCTCAAAAAGCAATGCATTTTTTTCCATAGGGTTTTGGAAAATAGCTCGAAATAAGGTCTGTGGTTGACACAAATTTAAGAGAAAAGTCACGTTTTGTTCTACGACATTAAATACGTCAGCAGTGACCCCACTGTGTTCTGCTTGAAAGCAAGTACATGCCTATTTTTAGTATCTGTATATCTATATCTGACCATTAGAATCTGTATTTTTGAAATTGTAGTTTTTAACACAGTAGTTTTACAAATGATAGAATAATTAATTACTAGTGTTTTCCAATTTTACTCGGCAGTTCGTTTCGTTAGCTAACGTTAGCTAAAGCTAGCGCTACTAGTTAGCTATGCAATGGTTTGTTGCTTTGCTCCGGGTTGCAGCCACAGGTCTTCGCATGAAACGTGCTTGTTCTATCGTTTCCCGGCCAATGTTTTCCAAATGAGAGTCTGGATTCGTGCCATGAGGTAAGCTGACGTTACATTTTTGTCCATGTCACGGTGAAATGTAAATGATGGGGAGTGACTGTATCGCCGTTTTAGAGATGGCGCTGCTGAAAAGACCGCAACACAAGTAAAGATAATGAATACATCCTATTAAAACCTGTGTGGCTTATATGATAAGTCTTATTAGTACAAGCAGCATAACGTTTCACCATGTAAATAAAGATTGTATTCAGGGAAATCAGTTTGACATATTGAACTAATAACAAATCACCTCTGGCTGGCAGAGAACTCTCGGCTCCATAGCTTCTCTTGGACGTAAAATCACATGTACATTTTACATTTATATTCAATTTAATATCCCATCCCTCACATACTTTTGTATATATAATAACTTATATTTTGTTTTTCTTGTTGTGCTGCTGCAACACAAACATTTCCCAAATTGGGATCAATACAGTAATATCTTATCTTAATTAATTAAGAAATATAACTATTATAATTAGTGTAGCAGCTGACACCTATTTTCAATATGGATTAATCTACCATTTATTTCTTTAGTTCAGTTTTGATCTATAAAAATGTCAAAATAGTGAAAATGTTCACGAGACTTATCAAAGTGCAAGGTTATATCTTTAGATGTTTTGTTTTAGCCTATGTACTGTATGTCTTAATGCTCTTACAGTATATGTGACGGTGTGACTTCCATGAAACTAATATTTTATATCTTCCCAACAGACGAGCTGACAGGAAACCTAACACTCTAACAACCACAACATTGCAAAGGCGAGTAAATGTAAATTAAAAACAATTCACATTTTCTTTATTTCTTCTTCCTTGCAGTGAGGTGAAGCTGACCTTGCACTTGGTGCCAGTAAGGATGTTCCTCACGCAGGCTGAATGTTTCTCCTTCCTTACTGACACAGAAGCCCTTGATTTGCAATGCTTCACTAATTGTCATTTCCTTGGCTCCGTAGGGACACTTTACCTCCAACACAGCGGAAGACCCTACCAGACCATCTGGAGATGCCCCCAACATTCCTGATAGGGAGAGCCACAAATCTGACTCATGGACCTGCATCTGGGTTGCAGTGGTGAATGCCCTGACGCCCTCACATTCATTCATAGTCCCCCACTGTACAGACAAAACACCATCAAGGGCCTGTTGTTGCCCTAGCACCCTGGCAATAAGGGAAGCAGTCACACGCTTTGACCTCAGGACAGCTCCAAAGTTGCTGGCAGTCAACCTTCCTTCCCTGAACAAATGCCAGTTTGGGTTGGTTTGATGACCAGTGGTAGCCACCTGAATTGCCCTCTGTTGCTCTTCAGACAATGCCATGCTTGCCACAATTGCCTCAGGTCCCTGATGCCCAACAGATTTGATAATTTCAGGAACAGTAAGTGTTTCCAAGCTGTAGTGTTCCTCTTCTGGCTCGGGGGAGGGAAGCCAAGAAATTCCTGAGAACCTGCCCCCGAGTCTATCCCTCAGCCAGTCACGATCTTCGGAGGTGGGCTCTCTTGTCAGCGGGTTAAATTAGTTATTGGTTTCAACAGTCACATTAAAACAGTTACTAAATCAGATTACTATCACCTAAAGAACATATCTAGGATTAAAAGACTAATGTCACAGCAGGATTTGGAAAAACATGTCCATGCTTTTATCTTCAGTAGACTGGACTACTGCAATGGAGTCTTCACAGGTCTCACTAAAAAATATATTAGAAAGATGCAGCTGATTCAGAACACCGCTGCTCGAGTCCTCACTAACACTAAGGATCACATCGTTCCAGTTCTGAAGTCTTTACACTGGCTTCCTATGTGTCAAAGAATAGATTTCAAATACTGCTGCTGTTTATAAAGCACTGAATGGTTTAGGACCAAAATGCATTTCTGACCTCCTGCTAAATGATGAACCATCCAGATCTCTCAGGTCTTCAGGGACTGGTCAGCTTTCTGTCCCCAGAGTCAGAACTAAACATGGTAAAGCAGCTTTTAGTTATTATGCTCCAAATACAGTTTAAAATGTATACCCCAGTTATCTAGGCCCTTTTTGTTTTGTTTCATGTATACCATGTTTATCTAGGCCCTTTTTGTTTTATGTATACATGTCGCACTGTGGGAAACAATATTTCGATGTTTCTGGATGTATAACACATGTAGAATTTTTGACAGTAAAGCTGACTTTGACTTTCACGCGCTTGCATATTTTAACAAAGCTTTTCATTTTAGCCACACTTAATTTAACTAGAAGTCATGGCTGTGTCAATTACCAGTCTGATATTGTTTTACAAAGATGACAAGAAGAGTGTAGAAAAAGGAGAGAACCACTACAAGTCAGGACACGTAAAACAGTGCAGTCTAGATGAAGGTGTGCTTACCGGTGTTGTCAGGGCTAGCATGAAGGACAAGGTTTATAGTGTCGGTGAGTAGTGATAGCAAGAGTACCGTTAACCTAGAGTTAATTTATTCACATACATTCCCATCAACAAATCCATTTTATGTGTCACATTAAATCTTTATTAGGCAAGGCAAGTTTATTTATATAGCACTTTTCAACACAAGGCAATTCAAAGTGCTTTACAAAAAATGAAAGACATTACGAAAATGGCATTTAAAATCAGTCATTAAAAAGAAAAGCTAATAAAATAAACATTAAAAGAAAAAACACATGGATAAAAGTTACAGTGCAGTTTAAGATTTGAATAGTTCAATTAAAAGCAGCGACAAAAAGAAAAGTCTTCAGCCTGGATTTAAAAGTAGTAACAGTTGCAGCGGAACTGCAGGTTTCTGGGAGTTTGTTCCAGATATTTGGAGCATAATAACTAGGGATGCACCGAATATTCGGCCACCGAAAATTATCGGCCGAAAATGGTTAAAAAGGCCCTTTCGGAAAAAATAACACCGAATGTCAGAGAACAGGGTTATGTTGATCATACTCCGCATATTTGTCCGGGTGTTTGGATTTCAAGTGGTGGAGTAATACCGAAGTGGTGAAAGTCTTTGCAGTTACACCCCCTCAAGAAATGTCA
The DNA here is from genome assembly GCF_949606895.1 of Notothenia rossii. NCBI lineage: Eukaryota > Metazoa > Chordata > Actinopteri > Perciformes > Nototheniidae > Notothenia > Notothenia rossii. The sequence continues at coordinate 36,920,717 of NC_136912.1, read as the reverse complement.
GCTGAACACGTTTTACAAATCGCAATCCGCGCCTCTCTCTCTGATATTTTTAAATATCTCCAAGCGGCAGACATGTTGGCTGTGAGCCAGCCGCGAGCATGGTCGCACACCGTGCTTGTCGCCGCGTTTTGATTACGTCATCACAACAACACGTTAGGTTACCAAACTTATAGGTGCATTTGTTGTTGTTGAAGGCCTGGCTGTTACAGTCTTTATTTACACTATTTTGTTGTAGGCCTACTGGCCTAGAAGTTTATGCAGGTTTAAAGCACCTTGGCTTTGTTCTGAATGCACTTTGTTGTAGTTATCCTACAGAGAAAAGAAAATGCACTTGACTTGGAATTAATGTACTGTATGCATTCAAAAGTGCTGAATAAATGTGTTATGGACCCATACTAGTGATTATTATTTAAGTTAAGTTTTGCCATAATCATGTATTTTTCCATAATCAGGTAGCTGAACAATATTGGTTAAAAATGTATACATTATATGTATATATATTTCTATATATATATATATATATATTTCTATATATATATTTCTATATATATATATATATATATTTCTATATATATATTTCTATATATATATATATATATATATATTTCTATATATATATATTTCTATATATATATATATATATATATTTCTATATATATATATTTCTATATATATATATTTCTATATATATATATATATATTTCTATTAATCATTTTCGGCATTCGGTTTTCGGCCAACTGTTTTCTATTTTCGGTATCGGTTTTGGCCAAGAATTTCCCATTCGGTGCACCCCTAATAATAACTGAACGCTGCTTCTCCATGTTTAGTCCTGACTCTGGGGACAGAAAGCTGACCAGTCCCTGAAGACCTGAGAGATCTGGATGGTTTATAATTTAGCAGGAGGTCAGAAATGTATTTTGGGCCTAAACCATTCAGTGCTTTATAAACAACAGCAGTATTTTGAGATATATTCTTTGACACACAGGAAGCCAGTGTAAAGACTTCACAGCAGGAGTGATGTGATCCTCTTTCTTAGTGTTAGTGAGGACTCGAGCAGCGGTGTTCTGAATCAGCTGCAGCTTTCTAATAGATTTTTTAGTGAGACCTGTGAAGACACCATTGGAGTAGTCCAGTCTACTGAAGATAAAAGCATGGACACGTTTTTCCAAATCCTGCTGTGACATTAGCCTTTTAATCCTAGATATGTTCTTTAGGTGATAGTAAGCTGATTTAGTAACTGTTTTAATGTGACTGTTGAAACTCAGGTCAGAGTCCATGACTACACCTAGATTTTTGGCTTTATCTGTTGTTTTGAACATTACAGACTGAAGCTCAGCGCTAACTTTTATACGTTCTGCCTTGGCTCCAAAAACCATTTCCTCAGTTTTATCTTTGTTTAATTGGAGAAAGTTCTGACACATCCAGTCATTGATTTGTTCAATGCACTTACTCAGTGTTTGAATTGGAGCATAGTCTCCTGGTGAAATGGTTACGTAAATGTGTGTGTCATCCGCATAGCTATGGTAACTTATTTTGTTGTTCTTCATTATCTGAGCCAGTGGTAGCATGTAGACGTTAAAGAGAAGAGGCCCCAAGATTACAAATATTACACACCAGAAAACACAAATATCCATGAAATAAACATACAGTAGGCTATAAACAATTAAAGGGATAATTGGGAAGGCATTAAAAATGTAAATATATTTTAAATAATAAAACAATCCCACCACCACAGGTATCTACAGGAGAAGAGGGAATTCTCTCCACAAAATGTGAATGCCCATGTGGAGAATGGAAATGCAGTCATGCGGCTGCATGAGCCATCTTTGCCATCCACAATTTCAGCTGCACTGACACCCCATGTCAGTGGAAGAAGCCAAAGGCAGCTAAACGTATGCATTCAGTGGAGGATGTTGCAATGTTGTGGTTGTTAGTGTTAGGTTTCCTGTCCGCTCGTCTGTTGGGAAGATATAAAATATTAGTTTCATGGAAGTCACCCCGTCACATATAAGAGCATTAAAACATACAGTACATAGGCTAAAACAAAACATCTAAAGATATAACCTTGCACTTTGATAAGTCTTGTGAACATTTTCACTATTTTGACATTTTTATAGATGAAAATTGAACTAAAGAAATAAATGGTAGATTAATCCATATTGAAAATAGGTGTCAGCTGCTAAACTAATTATAATAGTTATATTTCTTAATTAATTAAGATAAGATATTACTGTATTGATCCCAATTTGGGAAATGTTTTTGTTGCAGCAGCATAACAAGAAAATGTTATGACAAAATATAAGTTATTATATACACAAAAGTATGTGAGGGATGGGATATTAAATTGAATATAAATGTAAAATGTACATGTGATTTTACGTCCAAGAGAAGCTATGGAGCAGAGAGTTCTCTGGCAGACAGAGGTGATTTGTTATTAGTTCAATGTGTCAAACTGATTTCCCTGACTACAATCTTTAGTTACATGGTGAAACGTTATGCTGCTTGTACTAATTGGACTTATCATATAAGCCACACAGGTTTTAATAGGATGTATTCATTATCTTTACTTATGTTGCGGTCTTTTCAGCAGCGCCATCTCTAAAACGGCGATACAGTCACTACCCATCATTTACATTTCACCGTGACATGGACAAAAATGTAACGTCAGCTTACCTCATGGCACGAATCCAGACTCTCCTTTGGAAAACATTGGCCGAGAAACGATAGAACAAGCACGTTTCATGCGAAGACCTGTGGCTGCAACCCGGAGCAAAGCAACAAACCATTGCGTAGCTAACTAGTAGCGCTAGCTTTAGCTAACATTAGCTAACGAAACGAACTGCCGAGTAAAATTGGAAAACACTGGTAATTAATTATTCTATCATTTGTAAAACTACGGTGTTAAAAACGACAATTTCAAAAATACAGATTCTAATGGTCAGATATAGATATACAGATACTAAAGATAGGCATGTACTTGCTTTCAAGCAGAACACAGGGGAAAACAAACTTAGCGGGAGTGTTTACGTGTTCTGCGTAATGACGTACAACGGCCTCGACAATTTCTGTAGTCCTATTCAGCCACTCGGAAACAACCATCGTTCTTCAGACACGTAAACTCTTCAAAAATCCCCAGTGGGGTCACTGCTGATGTATTTAATGTCGTAGAACAAAACGTGATTTATCTCTTACATTTATGTCAACCACAGACCTTATTTCGAGCTATTTTCCAAAACCCTATGGAAAAAATGCATTGCTTTTTGATGAAGGAACCGGAAGTACTAAAAATGCTAACTTACTTCCGGGTTTTTGGACGCGTCACTGCGGTTCTCTATTACAGATGATTTTGAGTACAGTGCTTTACTGTGAAATAATAGTTAAATAATGTGAAATCCAATTTTACTGTAGTTTTATAGATATTTTGTTGTGATATTACAGGGGCTTTTGATTACAATATTTCTCTGTAATATGATATTACAGAGGATTTTGATTGCAGTATTTTATTGTGAAATAATAGATATGCATTCTGAATTCAAATACATGTGTTGTGTTTGCATTGTTGTATAACGCTACTGATTTTGGCAGTTTCTGTCCTCGTAGATTGTCACTCTTTCAATTTAATTTTGTTTAGCAGGATATTTGTCAATAATTCCCTTAATAATATCCATTACTGTCTAACTGATATATAAAGATTAGTTTTGTTGTTGGCCTCCTCTTTCTTCAAACTCTATGTACCAAATAGAAAAATGGCAGTTGTTTATTCCAATAGAGTCTTGTGTTTTGTTGTTCTATGCCACACTTTCTTCTAATTTCTGTGTTCATTTTTTTTCCTGTGCATGAGTACAGCACCCAGCTGACATCACTTCTAATCAGCTTATGTGGAAGCAATTATTATGACATCAAGTTTAAGTGATACAATAACACTTCCTAAATTAATGAATATTGATATATGATATACTCTATGATATCAATATTTCTCAGAGCAACAGGTCATGCTTTGGGCTGTTTGTTCTTATTGCTACATCATTGTTTTTCATGGATGGAGGTGCAGAGGAACTCTGACCTGCATCTCTTAGACCCTCCAGAAAAACGCGATTCTGCGATCGCAGAATTTACCGCATAATCAGCAAAATGGCGCAGATTTGTAAAAGGCCGCATATTTATCAAAAGGTTGCATAATCCCCGCATTTTTCCACACAAAGTTGAGAAAAAAGAAAGTTAACTCGTCTTGACGTGACGTCATCAGCTCGCGCATCACAGAATGTAAACAACACTGTATAGAGTGAACGTGTGGAGCTCACACGATAGAGAAAACACCAAGATGAAAAAATCGAATCCATCTCATTTACCGACGAACATTTCTACTAAAGACCCGGCAAAAAGTGGGGGAAACTATTCTGCACCCTGTGCAACTGTGTGTTGGAGCATAAGAGAAAATCGACGGTGACGACCCACTTTGATTCATTCAAACATGAACAAGAAAGCGGACAAGAAAGCCAAACAACGCACGTTCACCGAGGCATCAACCTCCAAAACCCTTTCGAGGGCTACAAGAAACGAAGTGAGTAGCCTACAAGATTGAAGCTGGTCAGATAACGAACGAGTAAATGAAAACAGAATGAGGCGGAGAAGTGTGTGTGTGTGTGGGGGGGGGGGGGGGGGGGGGTGTGTGAGATTAAAATAGCCCAATTGCTTTTACAATAAATAAACATTGAATTTGTTTAATTGAATAGTAAAGGGGTTTAACGTTAGTGGCAGGTTGTGTGTGAGAGAGAATAAATAAGATAGCCCAATATTTAAAAAAATTGTTATTATTTTTTCCCGCATATTTAGCATATTTCGCAACTTTCCGCATATTTCGCAACTTCCCGCAATTTCACCGCATAAAATCACATAAAAACCCCACATGTTTAATCGCATAATCAAGGATTTTAGCCCGCATAATCAAGGAATTTAGCCCGCATAATCAAGGAATTTAGCCCGCATAATCAAGGATTTTTGCCCGCGTTTTTCTGGAGGGTCTAATCCAGGGGTATTCAACTAGATTAGGAAGGGGGCCACAATTGTAAAATGTCTTGAAGGCGAGGGCCACAAGACTGACAATGAAAATGAACAAATGCCATTGTTATTGTACAACCAACCATGCAATAATAAATTATTATTATTATTATTATTATTGATATTGTTATTATTATTGTAGTAGTAGTAAAATAGGCAACCAAAATAGTAATGTAGGCTACTGTGGCAGATTTGTGGTCTGCTGCGGAATATAAGGAGGGAGAGCGAGACGCAGTCGGGTAAACGGATATTTATTTCACACAAGGTTCCCGAGGTGGCTAAAACAGAACAATCCCTCAACGGGCAAATGATAACTGGCAGGGGTCTGGATTCTCGTCCTGGCGTAACGTTCGTCTTTCCGTCTGTCCGCCAGTCTCCTACTGAGAGAACAAAAACACACGTGGTTAAATACCACCGCATTCCTATCATTCTAATCCACTTGACAGCTACGTCAATCCCAGGCAATTAGCCGCTCCGCCCCCTGCTTTACAACCTGCCGCTAAACCACGCCCGCCCCCCCATACCACAGCTACTTTATTCTAATGAATCCATATAGATTTGTGTATTATAACACCAAAATGCTGGGTGGCAACAAATACCAGAAAACAATGCTAGGCCTAGGGTAGCAAATGCGATCAGTAAGAGGCAGAGGAGGCCTAGAAGTCCGAGATTAACAAAGATGCAAGCATAGGCAGCGTCCCATCATTACAAAATAAATGAAAATAGAAGCTACCTGACAAATCAGTGTGAGAAGTTGCATTTCCGAGCCATAGCCAGTTTGCTGAATTCAGGTCGGTGCGAGGTCAGAGCAAGCTGCATGCACTGGTTGAGATGTTCATCCGTGAGTCGATTGCGATGTTGATTCTTTATCAAGTTCATTGTCGAAAATCCGGACTCGCATATGTAAGTAGATCCAAACATGGTTAACAGGTAGATAGCCAGTCTCCGGCAGTGATGAAACTGATGAGTAGAATGAGCCCAAAACTCGCACAGTCCCTCTTCTCCGAATTTTGCTTTCAGCACATCAGAGCTCTGAATTTGCACCAACTCCAGCTGGAATGCAGCCTCGTCAATACCGGGCATCACGGCTTTCGCCTCGGCTGGACAGGACCCGGAAACATCGACCGCAAATGGATTGCGCACAAATAAAAGAACCTGTTTTGGAATCTTGAAGTCGTTGAATCGCTCTGTGAAGTTTTCAGCCAAGCTTTTCAAAAGTCCCTTCATTCCAGCCATTGCTGCGCTGCTCCCGGGGACGTTGCGTAGTGTTGGGAAGTGGATCTTCCTCCCCATTACGTCAGGTAGAAAGAGGTCCAGGTTCACCCGAAACGCACTAACCTTCTCAATGATCTCAGCCACACTTGACCCTCTCCCCTGTAGCTGCAGGTTGAGTGTGTTTAGGTGGCCCATGATGTCGCACAAAAAGGCAATCTGTGCAATGAAATCCGGCTTTTGCATGCGTGCAAGTAGGTCTTTAGCTTTGCTTGATTTCTGGCTTGAGAGGAATTCACTCACCTCCTTTCGCAGTGCAAAGAAACGTTCGAGAACACGTCCTCGGCTCAACCAGCGGACATCGTTATGTTGCAATAGGTCTGAGTATGCGGCTTCCTGCTCTTGAAGCAGCATTTTGAACAGTCGGTGCTGCAGACCTGACGTCGAGCGAATATGATTCACAATTTTTACGACAGTCTCCATTGTTTCTTTCAACTCCCCTGACAATTTCGCACACAGAACTGATTGATGTATGATGCAATGCAGTGTGTTCACTGTGGGATGCTCTGCACATAAGCGAGATGCAAAGCCCCTTTCTTTCCCAATCATGGACGGGCAGCCATCGGTAACGAGAAGGTTGATCTTACCTAGATCCAAACCTTTCTCTTCAAAAAAACTCCAAACTGCAGCGAAAATCACTTCACCTGTAGTGCTGGTTGTCAGTGGTAAAAGGCATAACAACTCCTCTTTAAAAACGTCACCATCGAAGTACCTCACAAACAGCGAGAGCTGTGCCGTATCTGTTGCATCGGTCGATTCATCGACAGCGAGTGACATGTACTCTGTCGATTTGAGATCGGCAATTAATGCTGAAAAACAGTCCTCAAACAGTACCTCTACTCTTCGACTTCCCGATGTGTCAGAGAGCGGTACTTGCTGCAAACGGTTCATTATATATTCCTTGTTTTTATCTCCTGCAAAAGGTTCATCCACCATCTCAAGAGTACACTCCTTCACAACTTCAGCGTCAGTGAATGGCTTTCTCTTTTTGGCTAAAGCGAACATCACTCGTAGGGAAGCAGCAGTGGCCTTTTCCTGGGCTGTAGAAGCAGTTGTAAGAATAGTGGTTGATGCAGTGTAACAAGATTTAAGTATTTATATTTTACCACGTCTAGCTGTGCTACCAGGCGGGTAAGCAGCATTGAAGTTAGCAGCATGCTTGGTCTCATAGTGGCGCCTCACATTAGCAACCTTGCAGACTGAAACAGTTATTTGACATATTAAACATAAAGGTCTAGGATTGGCGTGCGATGGTAAAATAAATACAAAATCATCAGTCCATTTGGGGTTGAAGTGTCGGTTTTCACCGTCAATTTTCCGCCGTTTCTCACCGCTCATTTTGGATCAGTAACGAGAGTAACGAGATTGACACGATATCGCGATAATTACACACTGATCAGTCCAATGCAAGATTGCCTTTTAAGAGCTATTGAAGGAGAAATAATTTGGACTCATTTAATTCGGATAACATAATAGCGAACATATATTTACATTTATTTAAATGATTATAAAAATAAATTCTGTAATTTGAATTCTTTTTATATATATTTTTTTTAATATTTTTTTTTTATATATTTTTTTTAAATATTTTTTTTATATTGGAATATGGAGTGCGTTCCAGGGGCCACGAGAAAGCTCCCCGCGGGCCGGATTTGGCCCGCGGGCCGCCAGTTGAATATCCCTGGTCTAATCTCTCTAGTTACACTGCATCTCAAGTAGTTATTCTAGTTACTCTATAGTGCTACTTACTGGTTGTGTGTGGGACTGGAAATGTTTAAATGCTGTCTTGCCAAAACTTGTTTTTTTAATTAGTTTTGTCTGATTGGGTTGTTCTAGGGTGGCCAAGAGATGCAAACACGTTTCAACGGCCCAACACATTTCCATTAGGATAAATGCGCTGAAGTGTTGAAATCAATGCAAATAAAAAAACTAAAATGTGCCGAAACACATGCAAATGAAAAAACATCTGCAAAAACTTGACAACACATGTGCAGCGTTTACTAAAATAACTGCAAAAAGGTAAAAATACAACGTAAACGGGGAAACTAAAGAGTGATCAACACAGCATTTGTTGACGTGTATAACGTTGGCAAACTGTCACTGTCAATGGAAATGTACCTGCTATGTAAGTTCGGTTTTGGGCCAATGTAGCTGGTTTGCACCTTTCGGCCACCAGTCTTCTGCTTAGTTACATAGATATTCTGTGCAGTGCTGTAGAGGCTGAAGAATTCACTTAAAGTCAAGCATTTTTTTAAAGAAGCAGCTCCATGCTAAATTATCTTTACAAACACATGTTATTATATTGCTGGTTATGGCTAATATTATAAATGTATTATTATTAGCAATTACAAGCAACTTTTTTATTGAAGCTGGTTAAGGCGTATATCTAAGTTTTTATAGCCTAAAATCCATCAGTCAATTAGTCAATCCCCCAAAAAACTAAATAATTATCCAATCAATTAGCAAAAAAGTTGCTTAAATAATTTTGTGATTTTGTCTATTCAATATTCTTCTGGTGTTGGACTGACGGTCAGAAACAAGCAATAAGAGGACATTACTGTCGGAAATTGGGAAGGGATTTTCATTTTAGCTTCTGGCCTTTTTTATACAAATGATTAAACAACAAATTGTTTAACTGGGAGATAAAATGATTATTAAAATCAATGTTTGCAGCAATACTAATTTTAACTTTTATATTTACTACTGGGTAGTTTAAGCTACAGTACAATATTTGCCTCTGACATGTAGAGAACAAGTATAGAGTAGTTAAAATGAGGATACTGAAGTTAAGTGCAATACATAAAATGCCTATAGTCTGCAGCTAGGTAAATGTACCAGTTTAGTTACGGACCACCAGTGACTCCCACCAGTGCAATATCACAAAAAACTTCTAAAACGATTATTCTGCTCTGTAATAGCACAACCACGACCACATGAGGGCAATATCGGAACTCTTGAAGTGGTGTCATTATTTCTAGAGAATGCTTCAATATGCTAAATAGAAATAATGTGGGGTGTTGTGGCTGGAAGCTGAGAAAAGGAGAAAATGCTGAATTATTATGAAGGTGATGGGCTAAAAAAAACACATCGACTGTAAAAGGAATCTGAAAATAGTCGTTTTCTTCTTTATTTTACTTACGGTAAATGCAATTAGATTAACGATTCATTTCACGTTTTAAATTGTATTTTACATTTGGTCTATTAAAGTCAAAAGCCATCCCAAATCCAATTATTGTAACGTTTTTTGTTGAAGTGATGTAGCCAATCAACAAAAGCTCTCCTACGAATTAAGAATTATAGAAAGTAATATTGCCGGTATGTCAATTTATATTTCAAAAACGTCCCCCCCCTCTCCTCCTCCATGCTCTTCTATTCCCTGCTGCCGACCCCCACCTCTTCCCCCCAGCGGAGAGGAAGAGCAGAGACAAGTGAACAACAAGCCAAGGCAAGGAAGATAGGACATTACAGAGGTGGGTGTTTTCTCCTTCTTCTCTGAGAGTCTCTCGCCCCGCGGTGTACACTTCTCTGTGCAGTTGTTCGGTGTTTGCTTGACCACACCGAGCTGTTTTTGTTGCCTCATCTCAACTCTTCTCCGGGCTGCGGCTCTAGCTTCGGATAGTGTCAGCACAGCAGCAGCAGCGGCTAGGCTAGGCCTGAATCCACCTCGCAAGCATTTATGGACTTTGAAAAACAAGCCTAACATTCTCCAGAATTGGTAATGGCCTGTCTTTTTTGTGTCAATGGCCGGTACTGCTGTTTGGGATTTGTTATGTGTGAATAGAGTGAATACCTTTTTATTTTGGGGAACTTGTTTGTTTGTAAACGGAGCGTTAGCAGGTTAGCTAAAATAGCACGAGCTAACTCAGCTAGCACTGGTGTATTCCGGTCGTTAGCTTGATGAATAACTTATCTAGAGTGAGACTTCGGGAAAAGTTATACAGAACCAATACATGCAGTTAAAATTTTGTTGATATCACGATGATTAAATATGCTAATTAACCAGCTAATGTAACATTGAAAAGCTACTGTAGCAGTCTTACATAAATGGTCTAGTTTACGTTGTCTGGAATAACGTCATGCCATAACATGTCGAGTGTTTTCTATGTGTTGCGTTTAAACACCGAGGCAGCAAAACTTCTGCGCTAGTTTTTTACCGAGCTACCCAGGTAATTAAGACAGGTGAGAGTACACGGAAGTGACCGGCCAGCCCGCCCCGTCACAGACCGCAAGTTAGGAGTCAAAGTCCAGCCTCGGTTTACTTGACTTTCCTATTATGTATTCTACCTGAGACGCCCACTCTCTGCGGACAGGGAAGCTGCAAGGTGCGTTCAGGTGAATATGGGGGTGTATTTGTCGGTTTATTGTAATTTTTGTTTAGGTATATGTGTTGAAAATGTACAGTGGAGACACACTGTTTAATGTTTCAGCAGCTGTCTTTTGATGTGGTCTGTAGATGAAGGCAGGAGTGGTGGTGGCGGTGGAGCTGCTAGGGCGGGGGGAGAAAAAAATAAGCAAGAACCTGTTGTGTGGGTCTGGAAGTGTGGGGTGTGGTAAGGTAGCAGGCGTGATTGTTGCTTCATTATTCAGTCCCTTGTCTACTTCTCAATTTACAGTTCTTTGGTGTGAACGGATGCTGTATTTCTCAGAGGCTAAAATCTGTCTTAGTGGAGCACTTAGACTGAAAGTAGCAAGCTTACTCTATTTCTTAATTTCTGGTTGAGACATTACACAATAACAATACATAAGCAAACATGAGACACGTTTGGCAGCTTCAAGTAACTGTGATTTTTCGATTTTCATTGGTACAGTCAGCTGATTGATGAGTTTCAGTGCATGACTGTCACACTCATCTAAATACCCAGCAGGCATGTCTGCTTTTTTTTTGTTGACCTGCTGGAACAGAGATGGGAAAGATTGTGAGCAAGTTTGGACATGCAAGTTTTTCAGAAACGTCCTCTCAATGAGATTAAAAAAGGAGGGGCTGAAAAAAGTTGTGCATTTCTTTTTGATGCCTACTGGTGCCTAGAGTTTTTTCCGAGCCATTTTGTTTGTGGGGGCTGAAGTCTTGCTGCTCAGCCAGTTGTTTTAACCAGGGCTATCATTTGTGAGCCTCTGTAATGACGGGCTTTCAGAGCACTCCACGGGTGTGTCCCTCTGACACACAGAAGCTGGAGTTTTGTTTTATTTGCTCCTCCTCCCTGTCGGTTTTCTCTCTCTCTCCCTTCCTCTCTATACCTCCAACGGTTACACCTGCAGTCTGTGTTTTTATTTGAACTGTGAGCACGGCTTTCCGTGCAAGGGCGGACGTGTGAGAAAACAAAATCAGAGTGCACAGATTTATAAAGCCGTGAAGCAAAACTGTCACACTGTACCCTCCCTCAATGTTCATGGTTAACTTCCTTGGAAAGGTTGCAAGTCATTTTGCACTTTTATGGTCCTCACTGCAGCAATTTATTTGACCCACTTCCTTGTTAAGTGGTAGCCACACTCTGATTGCAAGTCACCACTGGGAAATCTTTACCAACTGCTGAGTGCTGGTTCTTAGTTTGCCTGGCTGTTATCATATATGAAATGGCTGGAAATGTTCATTATTTGTCAAGCTTTTACATGTGTTTTGAAATGATACTAATATATTATGGATTCTGGTTATGGTAACATCTCATCATTGATTGAAGTTGAATTAAAGACTGATTCCTAGATGAAGAGCTGGTTTATGTTGACTAAATCTAGTTTGATGACTTGTATGATTTAAAAAACGGGTAATTAATATTAGTTTGTCATGAGTGGTTAAGTCAATCATAAGAAGATTCCAGGAAAACAAGTTCAGTTTTTCAGGTCGGATTGTTGTTCGATGTATCCTAATGTATATTTTTGTTATGATTTGTTGACTTTTGATTAACTTCAGTAACATTTTCCATAATTTGATTAATACCAGTGTTTCCATGGTATATTTATTTCAAACGGATCTCCTAGTGCCCTAATATGTTTGACACAGTACCAATATTAATAATATGATGGTATGAGAGATAATGTCTTACCCTAACATGGGTGGTTAGCCATGCAGACACGGATTAATCTTGTCCTTCGATCAATTATAAAGGATTATGACCTATTGACAACTATAGACATTTGTTAGGTGAAATAGGCCTGCACACTGCTGGAGGTCAAATTCAGTATTAATTTGGTGTACAGTGTTTCCCACATACCTGAAATATAAACCTTAGGAACCTATCCATGTGATTTTAAGTGGTGGTGGACCTCAAATCCTCTAGGGGTGTCCGGGGGCATGCTCCCCCGGTAAGATTTATTTTTTATTTTGGAGTTAAATGCATCAATCTGGTGCATTTTGAGGGGAAAACAAAGAGACTAGATCTATGTGAACACCTACAGTTGTGCTGTGGAACATCCAGGTGCTCTTTTGCAAACTTCAAACGTGCAGCAATGTTTTTTCTGGACAGCAGTGGCTTCCTCCATTTTATGACCAATTTATGCAGAAATCCAGGTAGTTCCAAAGGATTCACATACTTTTTCTTGCAACTGTATATGAAACGGAACTGTATACATTTCAATAATCATAAAATCATGGCCATAAACAATAACATCCCATTTCCAACATGAAAAAAAAATTGAAACTTGTTTATTTATTTTTGGTTCATTTATAGTTGTGAGTGTGTCTGGGTTCCTGAATTAGCCTCTCCTGTCCCCCTCCTCTCCTCCCTTCTCATTTGAGGCAGCAGCAAAGACTAGTTTTAGCTCTCAACCAGTTTTAAAAGTTACCTTTTTTCACCTAGTTAACTTTTTTTTTAATTCATGTATATTTGACTAATCACTACCCCCTCAAATGGAAATATGTGTTTACATAAATTGTGACCAAACCGTTTGAGACCCACTGAGAACTTAGACTAAGTTAACCATCTAAACACTCAGTCCTTTACCTCACCTGAGCTGAGGTTATCCCGAGCTTGAATGACACACAGAGTAGGGTTGAACGATTAATCGATTTTAAATCGAAATCGCGATTTTAAATGATGCACTTATCAAATCGCAAAGCCTGCACATTTTTTTAACATTCTTTTTTTCCCCTTTTTTTTTGTGTGTGTCAGTCATCCACACCAATCAGAAGTGTTGTGCTGTGCTCCACATGTACCAGCCATTGTTAACAAATCAGAAGTGGCCCATGATAGAAGGTGAAAGACAGATTGATCCAATCACCTGCCAAGTATTTTTGAAAGTGCCTGCCCTTTCCAAATGGCTTCCAATGGAGCTTTCCTAGATGGTTTAATGAAACAAACCATCGGAGTCAGGTTAGTAATGCTCCATCACATGTTTTACATCTATTACAGGGTGAATCTTAAACTGAAGCTTGACTTTAAAGCAACCCAACGGAAGTTTCATGTAAGTTTAGTTATTTCACTCGTAGCTCGGGCTGCAGGGGTGCTAGAGACGGGAGCATGTTGATGCGACCTTCCTAGCTGGCGGAGATATGGCCGCACTTTACAGTAAACTTCCGTTGGGTCGCTTAGAAACAAATATCGCAAATCGCAATCGCAATATTTGTCAGAAAAATCGCAATTAGATTTTTTTTTTTTCAAAATCGTGCAGCCCTAACACAGAGACCAATCAAGGGCTCTGATTTATGATCTGTATGACAGTGGCCATGTCGGTAGGCCACATCATGTAGACAGCCAGTCACCCTCTGTGAGGCAGTCAGACCCACATTTGCGCAGTGTTACGTACACAATACATAACAAATAAATAAAAAATTCTCAGGCCACTTAACAGGCCAGGCCATCGGGAAACCCCGGTCCTCCTGATAGCCAGTCCGGGCCTGGGTACAGGAGGCGTAGAGCGAGGGATCACTGTCCACAAGTTAATTTGATCGCAGATAGCGTTGTGGTCGCGGACGGATACAAGTTAAAAAAGAAAATGGGTCACGAAATATACTTGGGCGGCCGTTAATATACCTGGGCGACCCGCCCAAGTAAAGTCTATGTGTGGGAAACCCTGGTGTAATGAACAACATGCGTTTATTGTTCATTTCCCACAGCGAAACATTCAGCGGATCAGTCTATCAACTGAAAAATAACAAACAACATTTTATACTGGTAATAAATAAATGATTAAGCAAGAACAAATACCAAACATTTTCTATTTCTATCTTATTAAACATGTGGTTTTACTTTCATATCAGTTTATATCATTGTTAGTTCAATATCTTGGACTGTTGGCTTAGCATGTTTCCTTTTTGAAATGGGCAGAAATCAACCATGGATTTATCAAAAATAATAATCAATTGCTGCCCTCATTGGACAGAATATTTCACCCAAACAAAAGGTAAGTCCATATCATGTCTTAGGAGGAATTCATTTTTAATGTGGGCATGATAGCAATAATGTAGAGGCATTTATGGTTTATTTCCCAGCTTAAACTAACTTATATCACATAAATGTATTAGACTTGTTGAATTTAATTTCTAAGCTTTATCGTGATATAATGATTATATTGTTTATAATTATTTATCCAGCCTCAGATCATCAATATATCTCTTTGCTTCATCTAGGTGGACATAGACTTAAATGGTTGCCCCGTTTTTTTGGCAGTTTTTTTTGCTCTGAGCTCCAGTTGCCTGCACTTTTCCATCCTCACTAAGAATAGTAAGTTGGCGTTCTGTAGACAGCTGGCCTTGCAGCGGTCCCGGAAAAGTGTGAGTGAATGAGTGTAGGTGGGTGTGTGTGCATGTGCAGCTACCACACTAGGCCACATGGGAGATAGCTAGCTAGAGAGAGAGAGAGAGAGAGAGAGAGAGAGGGGGGGGGGGGATGTTCATGGTTTCATGTTAGGACAGCAAAGGCGGTAGTGTTTGGACTAAAGCCAAGGTTAACACACAAAACACACAGCACACAAACAAAGGCCAAATCTCTCTTGTGACCATTCAAATGAGGCTGAGTCAGCGGAGCACTTGGCCAAGGTGTGTGTGTGTGTGTGTGTGTGTGTGTGTGTGTGTGTGTGTGTGTGTGTGTGTGTGTGTGTGTGTGTGTGTGTGTGTGTGTGTGTGTGTGTGTGTGTGTGTGTGTGTGTGTGTGTGTGTGTGTGTGTGTGTGTGTGTGTGTGTGTGTGTGTGTGTGTGTGTGTGTGTGTGTGTGTGTGTGTGTGTGTGTGTGTGTGTGTGTGTGTGTGTGGAGAATATGATATACTGCAGTCACAATACTCAGAGGGGCACTGGGTGATGGACGAAAAGACTCGATGCGAGTGTGTACTTCAAACTTTTCAGTTAGTAGTCGACACAAATGAGCAGTACTGAAAACTGTACCTTAATTTTGACAAATAGCTTTGGCTATTCTTCCTGGTGTCCACACACATGCACTGCAGTCAACAGATATTAAGACACTAGTCACATGAACACAACAAATGTAAAAAAGCACAACAACACAACGATCAAGTACGGAAGTGAAACAAAAAGGATCCTCCTTTTTAACCATCATTAAGCCATACACGATATTAATAATCACACAATATCTCAATAATTAATCTAATACTTTCACAAATAAATAGTAATTCATAGCAAATATAATTCTGCAATTTGAATATTTGTCTATCCTGTGCTTTCATCCATATTTTAATCCAGGACAAAAGTAATGTAATTTTAATGCTTTAATTTGCCAATGTTCAGCCAATTTAAGTTACTTTGTAAAATTTGGGTTGGTAGTTCAGCAACCCATCGTGTTACATTAATGTAGTTAAGTTAAAAGTACACATTTTGACTGTAAAATGTGGTGGAGTAAGAGTATGCGTAGCCTAAAATAAATGTAAATACTGAGTACAGGACAAGTACATGAAGTACAAGTATGACAAAATAATAGTAACGTACAATACTTGTAGTAAATGTAATTGGTTATATTCCACTGCTGCTGATAAGTGTGTTGGTGTTTGGCTCTGGACTAAGTGGCTTAGCGACATAATTCCACAACTATCCCATTAGCAGATATGATTTAGCACTGCGGCTAATGGCCTTCCAATAGCTCAATGACTAATGTGCTGGCTTTAAGTGGCTAAAGCCATTTCTAACTCTCTCACGAGAAACTGCTCCCTGCCACAAGAATGTAAATGGCGGGACTCACATAGCTGTGGAGGTTGTGTGTGTGTGTGTGTTGCACTGAGGTACTAGACTAGAGACTATCTTCCTCTCGCTATCAGAGAAGTGTTGATGTTTTGATAGAGCCGTGAAGAACAACCCACAGTGTGGTATGTCGACTTATCTGATGTACGGTGTCAGGCTCGGTCCCTGATGCAAAACTTGATGCCTTCTATAGACTTACCTCAAACATTTATTTGTAGTTTGCTGCCACATCAAGTTTCCTTTTTGTGTTTGGGATCACAGCCTATACCCAAACCCTAGTGGTGAAGGAATGAGTCTAAAAACCTTGAAATGAGTTAGCATTCTAGTACTTTCGGTTCCCTCGTCCTAAAGTCAAAGCGTTTATAAATGGGTTTTTGGTTAGATGCCTAAAATAAGGTTGGTGGTTTACACTAGCTTAAGAGATGTTCTCCCTATGTCCCTTGACATGAATAATGTCTGTAAATACTAGGGATGCTCCGATCAGGGTTTTTGGGGGCGATCACCGGAATTAGAATTGGCCGATACCGATCGCCGATCCGATCATAGGGTGGGTGGGGGCTATGGGGATCTTCCTTTTAAAGTGATTAAAACTCAGTTAATGGGGCAAATTCTTATATTGCTTCAGTTTATAATCGTAACGGATCGAAGTTCAGATTCATTTTTCAATAAATGATGCGCTTCCACAAACAACATAATTATTACATTCAAATGAAGTACATTATTCAAGTTTACATCAACTGGATAATAACACGGGAGAAATGAGCGGAAGCGCTCTCTTTTCCTCTCCCCCTCTCTCTCTCTCTCTCCTGACAGCCCGTCAGTATCTCATGCAGCTCGCTGATCCTTTAATGAGTGACCCGACAGTGAAGAATAAATATATTTATAACAGTTTAGCTTGTTCCAGAGCTAGATAAAATAGCTAAGTGTGTTAGGTCTAACTCTTGTGTGTGTTGCTCCGCTCACCGGTTCGTCACAGCGGGTGGAGCTGCAGGATTTCTGCTTCACACACGTTGCATACCGCTATTTTATTGTGTTTTTCGGACACCTTGAACAACTGCCAGACTGGTGAAGCCATTTTGGTGAGCTTGTTTTGCACAGAGAAAAGTGTCTTGTATTTTGCGCCATCTGATCGGCTCTCACGATTGGCCTTTATAGAGAGCACCGATCGATCACACTATTAAGAGTGAATATCGTCCGATAACGATCGGCGGCCAATTGATCGGAGCATCCCATGTCAATACCCCACTGGTGATTAATGAAGCTTGTGTCATAACAATGACAGTTGCTAACTAGTGACTAAATAAGACTAATATTTCAAGTTAAGTTTTAATGTACTCTTAGCTTTTCACAGGGGGTTACTTATACCCACTTGAGATCATTTTAAACCATCTATCCATTTGTGACCATTATCCACTGAAGAGGCACTTTGTCTGTTTGTGGCCGGACGCCCTGATAGAGTCAGAGAAAGTAATGGAGCCCACGCTCTCTTTCCAGGATTAAGGTGTTTGTCTGGGAAGAGCAAACACGTGCTAGTGTTAGAGATGGAGGTCAGCATCACAATGAGAGAGTGAAGGGCTCCCTTATTAGGACAGCTTCCAGCAGCTGAGACAGGATATAGCACGCTAAATCTCACTGTGGAATGTATGACAATGGAGCGTGAATGCCTGTGCTTCTGTCCTGAAGTGTGTTTTTACCCTTACACAAATGGAAAAGAGAAAAGTAATCGAGGTTATTATCGTCAGCTACGCACAATTGCCACCTTTTTATTTAGTCTCTGACCCACATACACAATCACTCGGCCTGCTCACACAGATGCGTGCACACACAAACTTCATACAGGAGTCTTTGTTCGCTTGGCCTAGTCCTTTAGGGGCACACGGACAGCAGATTTGATCTCCATGAGTCACTGAACTTTTGAAGTAGAAAATGTATTTAGCCCTGGTTTGGAGATGAGCCACGCTCATGTCATCCCGTTATTAGACAGACACTGTTCAAGGAAACTTCCCCCGATTCGTCATTCAAGGCAAAGTCTGAGAAAATACATTTTGTCATTGTCTTAATTTGGTCTGTAGTGATGTCTGCTTATTATCATGACTCTGTCTTAGGTCATCTATGGCATGTTTTTAAGCGGCATTGTATTCCACATGTTCTCTTTCTTGCTCATTTGTACCCTAACTGAGTGAAAGGACTTAACTTTATTCGTGCAGAATGGATCATTGGTGACTCCTGAGTGAATGCTTCCACAACTAGCGGTCTTCTAATTTACCTGCTTGTTTTGAAGTGCCTGTTGCGTTCACTTGGAACAGAGTGGTGTCAATCAGCACAATGTTACATTTGAACAATCATTAAACTCACCATGATAGGAAAGTGAAAGTTCAGGAGGTGGATCAGACCGGTTCCACCAACTTTTGAAAAGTGTGTCAAAGTTTCTGAATTATTCCTGTTGTCTGAGATCACCATTGCTTGATTTGTTTGTTAGAGGGAATGCACCTTGGATTATACATTTGTTTGGCACTATTGTGCAGCTGGTTTTGTCTATAACATTCAAATCAGTTGTACGGTTGGCAGCTACTTGTTGTTGTAGCTCGTAATGTTTTATCAATGGAAGCTATCCCATGCTGCCGTAGCTTCTCATTTTATCGGGTTAATAGATTGAAGTCCAACGCATATATAAGGTAATTGAATTGCTGCACCTTTATGACTTTACTTCGGACTCTCTTTTGCTTTTAGTTTGTAGAAGTAAAAGCAGTAAGGCCTTAAATAATTTGACCTAATTTAATCTGTGGTTACAGTTAACTATCACGTGAAAAGAAATGCACTATTATACCTTGTGGGGTATAGTAAGTGTATTACCAATAAAGAAAACTAAAATAATATTTGAAAGGAAAGACATTTTTTGGGGCATTTACAACATTCATGGGGAACTTTAAAAAAAAAAAATGTAAATGTAGCTTAAAATGAATTAAATTGTGTTTTATTACGATAGTGGTCTTAACTGGTAAATCATTGTATTTTATCTTGGTGTCAGTACTTGCCACAATCAAGTATGTTTTTGGGCCATTCTGATTCTTCTTAGGGTAGTTAAGCCCTTTTGCCTCTCAAACTGAAAACGAAAACATCTCCTGCCAACTCTTCTCTGAGCTCGGGGACGCTCCTCCCAATTAAAAACACCTCTTGCGTCTTACGCTCTGTAACTTGATGGTGCGATGCCTACTCGATAACTCCCCTGAATGCTCTCACATTTTGCACTCGTCTCCCCCTTCCTTCCGCACTTTCTCTGCACCTTGGAATGAAAAAGTGTTAACAAGCTTGGCGGGCTGCTGCAGCAAAAAAACCTGCTGTAATCGTCTCGCATCTCACTTTTTCTCTATTTTTAACCGTGCAATGCAGTAGGTGAGGAAACGTGCCGGAGATGTGATGGCTTTGCTTCTGCTGATGCTGGTCCCACCTTGAATTCTCAAGAAGCTCTTTCTTTGTGCCTGCTGTTCCTCTTGCTCCTGTTCTCTGTACTCACATTTTCTCTGTACCTGCGTCTTTATCTCCGCAGTTCTCGTTTATCTTCCCTTGCCTTTCCTGCGTCAGCACCTGCTGCTTTCCAACCTTTACATTTCAACTTCATTAGCACCTCCCAGATTTTCACTGTGCCACAGCTCTTCTGCCTTTTTATATCTGTCTACATGGGTGATTTATATATCTGTTCTTTAATGAAATCCCGCTGTTGGTTTGAATCTCTTCTTCTCTCTGGTGTTGACCTTTGTCCTGTCCTGTCCTGTGCTCTGATCTGCTCTGCTCCCAGCGTGTGAATGGAGCAGTGTGCGAGTACGGCCTCCCTGCTGGCCTCGGTGCGGGAGCAGGAGAGGCAGTTTGAGATGCTGAGCCGAGCTCTTGAGGAGGAGCGGAGGTCGTGTGCCGGCACCCTGCCCCGCCCCCTCCCCAACATGCAGGTAACATGGAAAAAACTCCCCTCGCCCCATTCCATTTTTTTCCCTCCATCACGAACATTTTCCATCGAAAAACGTCCCTCGCATTAGGGCTGCTCGATTATGGCAAAAATCATAATCTCGTTTATTTGGGTCAATAATTGATATCACAATAATATAAAACGATTATCCATTTACATTGGAAAAAAATGTGAACAGCATGTTTTTAACAGTTGATTACCCTGAACTTTAAGTGTAATTCAACTGAAAAACCAATACAAATAATTAAAAAAATAATAATAATCGTTTTATTTCGATGATGTTGTTTTCATAACCGTTGCAAGCCAAACCGTTGCAAGCCAAAATCGTAATTGCGATTTAAAATACGATTTAATTGAGCAGCCCTACCTCACATTCAACCTTGATCCGAGCAAGTTCATCCTATGTTTCATCTCCATGGTCACCTCCATCCCTTCTGTGTATTCTGGCTGTATTGTAGTGCATAAACCAAACCTGCTGGCTAGGTTAAATGTAGATAGTAATGAAGCATGCTTGAATTTTCGGTTAAATAAAGGATATGCAGCTTCCCCAGAGTGGTGCAGAGATATTTGTAAGCCGACCTGGAAGTTAGAATCGCAAGTGGTCCCTCAACAAAAGTCAAAGGGATGTTTTACTGGATTTTATTATATATCTGAAAAAATATCTGTGCCACACATTTTGTTCAGCAGGATAATCTCCACATATTAACAACAACTAATGTTAGGCTATAAATAAAACTACATCAAAGCTTTTTGGGGTTTTCCCTTTCGTGTAGTGTGTTATTTAGTTTTTCAAAATGCATCCATGTTAATGGCCTTCAAATGCTAAAATCCCCAAATTCCCCCCAGAGGGAGTTTTTTCTCCCACACCTTGTCACAGTAGAGGCACAGAATACAAATATTAACTTGAAAAAGAGCACATTATCTCCTCTTTAAAAAGACTCGACTTGGACAGGAAGGAACCAGAATTGGTTGCATTTGAACTCATTTCTGGGTTTTAGGACTAATTCCTGTACCACTCTTTAGTTTTCCTGAGGAGGTCCTTTGCACCCTCTGTTGCTCCTCGCGTCTTTTGTTGATCAATGTTTTTCCAGCCTCCAACGGTTCCTCAGTATTGTTCTCATTCAAAACAAAAGTCATTGCATCGTCATCCTCTCCCTTCACCAATACATCTTTACAACCAGCTGTAACTCATCATGTTTGTCTTGTCCGTGAGAGTTTGCATGCAGAGCCATGACTTGTTTAACATTTTGTATGTTGTGATATTGGCCTTTTCTGGACCATCATGAAGAGTTAACCTTTGTAGCTACAGTATGTCAGCCATCTGGTTTTTCTACGATTCGCTTTCATGTTCTGGAATAAGGAAGACGTCCTTGGCTACTTTTTTCAGCGGGAAAAAGTCCGTTAACTGGTTTTCCTTCAGTCCTGTTTCATCAGCTGTGAATCATTGGGTAAAATCTGAGTCCGAGTGTGTAGCTAATACCATTTGTTTCACTTTTTGCTTACACACCCTGTGTAGCATGCATGAGTCATATACCTGGTTCAGGCACTGTCGAGTGACTTCATACTCAGACAGGCACACCTACGTACTCTCGCTCATTCTTTTACTTCCTTTTTGACACATTCTACTATTAGTGTGCGTGAATAAACTGGCACACTAGCATACTTTTGGCCCTTAGGCAACCTTTGAAACAAACAGGACTCCCTCACTTTCTGTCTTTGTCGCACATGCATGTGGGCAGGAGGACACATTTCAGCCCCAGGTAATTCTGGAGGCTGATAAGAAGCAGAAGCATAGTATGTGTGTGTGTGTGTGTGTGTGTTCGAATGGGACAGAAATGTAGCCTATGCAACTCTAGTCCTTATCTCTGCCGTGTGTGTTTACATAGCCCAAAGGCTTCGGCATGCCTCTGCCACTCTCCCAGGCAGCGCAACACAACCTGAGTCTCCACTGACAGGTTCCCACACGCTCACATCTGCCATCACACACTTTCTATTCTTCTCTGAGTCCTTGCCTGAATTAAAGTGTGTTCATATACCAAAAGTATAAAAAAAAAAAAAAAAATAGATTTAGGCAAAGAATGTAATTACGAGCAGCATTCACTTGTTTATGTTTTTAAGATTGAGAATACAACATTACTGTCAGTATGACATGACTGTATGCTATCTGATCACAGAAGGGATCTACCCCCCTTAACCCCCATGTAGTGGAGATAAGAGAGGTGCGTAGGTCCCCCTGTGGCTGGAATGGGAAGTTAACACCCATCACCACTCGCTAGCTGGACATGCCGGTGGTGTGGAATTTGTTGTTTTTGTTTGTCTCTCTTTATGGGTCATTATTCATTACTTATTACTTCATCTTTTCATTGCATTTTACAGTTCATTCACAAGATTGTCGGCTGTCATTAAGAAGTTGCTTGGGTTGAATAATTGAAATAAATGTTTGCTTAGTGATTATTTTCATTGACAATTCCTAGTGTAATTTATTTGAGTTGTATCACTGTAAGGAAACACATGTAATTGAGTAGCACAGTAATCATAGCACTGAAGCCTTACAGAATAAAGCTGGCTTCACTTTACTGTACATGAGTAGCCTGTCACTCTGGACACCTTTTAAACTGCTCAGTCCATGTCGTGATGTGTTCAGACACGTATAGTCATTCCAAGCAGTGATTGTGTGTGCTGGATTCCCCTCATGTATGTTTCTTCTCTTCAGAACGGTCGCATTCCTTGTGATGCAGACATAGAGAGGCTAACACTGAACGAGGGTTACATCAACGGGACACATCACGTAAGCATATTCTGAAGACAACTTTTTCTTTCCGTGCTGTTTAATTCCTAAAAACGTAAGGGCTGCCATATACACCAGGGACCAGGGTTCAAATTCGGCTTGGGACCACTTGCCGCATGT
The DNA here is from genome assembly GCF_949606895.1 of Notothenia rossii. Taxonomy (NCBI): domain Eukaryota; kingdom Metazoa; phylum Chordata; class Actinopteri; order Perciformes; family Nototheniidae; genus Notothenia; species Notothenia rossii. The sequence continues at coordinate 36,897,400 of NC_136912.1, read as the reverse complement.
CATCCTCTCCGTCTCCTTGTCTCTAAAATAAAGTCACTTACCGCCCCAAAACTATTAAAAAACATATCCTTAATAAGGCCTATATTAAAGTTTTTTTTCCACTGAAATATGTGCAGTTCAGGATGGATCCTGGACAGATGGTGCAGGAGACGTACATGGTGCAGGAAGACCCTCAGGAGGCTCCACCTGTTATCTCCGTGGAGACCAATGAAGACGGGACCACGAGGCGGACAGAAACCACGGTAACTTGAGAGGATAAAAATGGAAATGACTAATTGACTATATAAGAAAAATAGTTTTGAGTTGCATACATCCGAAGCCCAGAAAAACAGATACACATTAGCTCCTGCTGTCAGCACATGTCACATTATTTGCAAATATGGCCTACATACATTGGTGCATCTTTACTTGTAAGTGACATCATTTTAAGCTTACATACTAAATGTTGTCTCTTCACCCCTTCGCTGTTTCAGGTAAAGAAAGTAGTAAAGACCACTACCACTCGCACAGTCATCCCCTCCGTGTCAGACACACTGTCCCTGGATGGGGGGGGTTCAGTGACAGGAATGAGTGCCTGCACTGGACCAGTCTACAGACAAGCACAACCAGCTGGACCCATGGATTACCCCACTCACACTGTGCCCCGCAACTACCACTATGGACCGCCAGCGGGCTACGAAGACTACCGCACCGGGCCCCCGTCGGAGGCCTACACCAGCCTGAGCCGGGGGGCGCGCATGGACGATCGCTACAGGTACAGTTTGTTGTTGAAAGCCATCAAGAGAATCTGAATACTTCATTTATCCTGAGGGCAATCAGGGTTTTGTGATAGTTTCCTACTTTAGAATCAAATAAAATGCAAAGATATATAACATGTTTTAATTGGTGGTGGCTCAGGGTTGAAATAGGCCTCTGCCAATAGGAGCGGCAGTGGTTCGATCCCGACACATGCTGTCCGTACGTCAAGTGTCTTTCTGCGAGATACCTGCTCCTGTAGGCAAATCTATGGGATGGAAAAGTATCCAAGTTGCTTTGGATAAAAAGAAGAAGAAAATAGCATCAGATAAATGACGTCATGTAGCGTAACATAAACAAGTTAAATTAAATAAGAAATAAATAAAACTGATTAAAATATTTGTATTGACATAAGAGGTCAAATATGTGCACGTTATACTCTTTAAGTAGCAGTAAATGTGTATTACAATATATACCTTGGTGTATGAGCATTAAAAAAGACAAGTAGACTTTGAAACTTTAGACTCATCTTCTCTGCCCCTCCCTCCCCCTCCCCAGACCGGTCCATCCTGACGGTTACAGAACTCTGGATCTGAACTACAGAGCCGTCAGCAGGAACCAACTGGACCCCTATGCTGCTCAGCCTCAGGTATGATCAACAATCAGCAGCTCTGACATGCTTTCACCTCTCTGAACCTGGAGCAGAGTCTCTGGGTTTTACTGACACACTCCTCCCTGAGGCCTCTATGGAAACACACTTATTACACTATAAATCATAACAATTATACAATTCAGGTTCAATTCCTTTCACAAAAATTGGATACAATCTTTATTAATGAGATATTTTCAGGTGACCACAAGTGTTGCTATTATAAGAAAAAAATATGCTACACATATCTAACTATTCCGACTTTACAACCTCCTGTGCGTCCTCCCCTCTCTGCTTTATGTAAACAGCCTGCAGTTCAGTTTAAGTTTAATGAGCTTTTATCACATGACTGTCTGTCATAGCTGAGTCATTCGTGACTTCCCAGTTGCTCTAAGGTGTGGAGAATGTTATGTTTTCACAAGATATGGTGTCTGGAAATGAGAAATGTTATCAAAAAGTTATTTTGATACAAAAAAATCACTATTTTAGAAATAGATTTGTATGATTTTGTTCCTGACTAAAGCAAGGATAATTATATGTTCAAGGAACGTTTGAATTTGAAAATTTGTTTTGCTAGTTTCAGACTATGATAAATAAGTCCAATAAAAAAATCATCATCGTTGTTGGGTTCAGAGGGTTAATTGTTATCTGACACACTAAATGCAGTGCTTTGCTTCCATGCTATATGTAGTGAACACATATGCAACCCGTAGCATGGGTTTACCAGCAGCATTTGACTTGTATAATTTATTGTGTCCCTGTGAAGGTCGGGCGTATGGGAAGTGCCGTGGAGCTCTCCTCCATCCCCAGGTTTGTCGCGGAGCCGTATGGTCTGGAGGACGATCAGCGCAGCATGGGCTACGACGAGCCCGACTACGGCATGGGACACCAGATGCATTACAGCACCGTGCCCCGCAACCTGCATGGCTACCAACATGGGCCCCCCCCACGCAGGGCTGGGTAACACATGTTTTTTTTAAGTGACACAAAGAATTATGATTCTATGTATGTATAAGAGTGATGTTGCGTCCCGTCCACAAACAATTATATTTGAGAGAAACGTCAAAGTAAAGAGAAAAATATATCGGATTTATATGCGACAGGTGGAAGTGATATTGGCACACCAGAAAGGGCAACGTTTTTTTTTTACCAGACACAAGGAGGCCACTGGAAAGACAAGACAAGACAAGAAGACGTGAACAGATATTGCCGTACTATAGGATATTGTATCTTTGAAAATAAACTGCACAAAACAACGTTCTTGCCTGAACTTCTTACCCTTTTCCCTGCGTAAGATTCTGGTGCCTTAGCAGCAGTTCACATTTTGATTTAATTTTCAGTTTTATTTCTTTATAGTTTTGCAGCTAAAGGCTGCCGTTTAGTAAGTAATGTTATTCTCTTAATTCTCCAATTCCAAGTGTGTTTTTATTGCCTTTATCCACAAAATATCCTCACTACATCAATATATAGGGAGGCGTGTGGCGCAGTGGGCTAGTGCACTGGTGTTCGGATCAGGGGGTCACAGGTTCAAACCCCACTGCAGTCAGCATGTCACACTTCACCCCAAATTTCTCCTGCGGAGATTGTCCACAGTATTGAGTATGTAAGTCGCTTTGGATAAAAGCGCCTAACAAGTAACATGTAATGTAATATAGGGTTTTTAGTCTAAAACATGTTGTTATTGCAGCGGACTCTAAGGAAATAACTCTGTATAGTCTACCTTCACCCTAACACAGTAACAGTTAGACAGTGCAACCGTAGGAACATATAATATTGAGAGTTTCCAATTGTTTTCTGGTTACGTTTTTAGCTTTTTTAGTAAACGACACACACCTTGTGTATTCAAAGGTAGTAGATTTTTGTCACTGCTTTCTCCCAATTTCTATTACATATGATTTTGGGCCCTAGCACAAACTTTTTTACACTTTCCCTCTCTGCTTGAATTGTTGGATGTCTATTTTCCCTCAACTCATATTCTCCTTCCTCCTCAGGAGTTACGAGGGCACGTTGGATGGCGACATGAGCGGCCCAGGGGACCAGTACTACTGGGGAGCCGGAGCCCCACTGGCGCAGGGGGAGAGGGGCAGCATGGCCTCGTTGGACAGCACTCTGAGGAAAGTTCCGGGTCCCGGCCCCGGAGGCTGGCGTCAGCCAGAGCTGCCAGAGGTCATCGCCATGCTGAACTACAGGCTGGACCCCGTCAGGAGCAACGCAGCGGCCTACCTGCAGCATCTCACCTACAAGAACGATAAAGTAAGAAGTGCAAGCGTATATGTTTATGGTTTATATCGTATCCAGTGTGATTTAGACTGGACTTTGACTCGGGGTAATTTGATGGGGAGTGCAGAGGTCAGAGCACCTTCTCTCATGACTAAGGATGATGAGTCATGTGTCTTCTATGCTTGATATGGGCATGTATGATGGAAGAGCAAGACAGTCTGTTGTTTTTCTACCAGAGTGGAAGTAAAATAAGCAGTAGATGGATGGGTAGAATACTTCATTTAAGAAAGTTTTCAGAGGAAAGCTTTTTTGATTGCTTTTCTCTTATTGGATCATTATCTATCTGAATCAAAATACTTTCCTTTCCTGGGGGGAATTGCGTTTTATCACAGTTGCTCTATTTTCAAATGAAAAATTATTTTAAAGAGAAAAATGTAATATGGTTGAAGTTTGAATGTGGAATTAAAAAATGTAATTCATAACTCAGAAACAAATATTTATATATAAAAATAGGAAGCTTAAGTAAAGTGTCCAAGCAAATCAATCAATAAAAAAAATGGATTGATTATTTAATAGGAAAGTTTCCTACCATCAACGCAACATAAAGTTTCTTCTGCCTTTTCTCTGTTAACGGCATAAGGCTCCAAAGTTGTTGTACTGACTAGAGAGGCGCTCATGTGAATTCAGGACCCCCCGCAGTTCGTTTTGTCCATAGGCTATTCTAATAAAGTTTATTTGAAGATAACACACTGCTGCATCCTCAATAGTGTGGACAAAAGAGAGCCCCCCCCCCGGAGCGGAGCAACAAAACGGAAATTAAGAAGCAGTTTCTTATGGCGCGCTATGCATGGGGCCCCCTTGAGGAGGTTTCCCGACATGTCGTTTGTTTGTTTGTAGCCTTTATTTAACCAGGTGAAAATCCCATTGAGATCAACGATCTCTTTTTCAAGGGAGACCTGCAGCACATTGGTTACACATAAACACAACAGAAAACAAAAAGGACATCAATACAACATAATTACAGGGGTATACATTAGCAACCTATTCACAATGACAGATATCTAATAACATTTCATCTATCCGAGCTTTAAAATGATGCAAGGGAACCAAAATGCTCAGTTTCAATTTGTTTTGCATAGTGTTCCAAGCTAGAGGAGCAGCACACATAAAAGCTTTAGTACCTAAAACAGTCCTAGCACTTGGCACATGGATTAAAAACACATCCTGGGATCTCAGGCAATAGCTACTTGCCACTCTCTGTGAGATCAGAGAGCATATATAAGTTGGTAGTTTACCCAACATGGCTTTATAGAGAAACATGTACCATATCTTTGCAGTAAATTAAAGGGTGTTTCATGTGGTCGTTGCTGTGGACCTTCTTAATCTACCTTCTATGGGGGCCCCCTTCTGGTCCAAGCACTCTCTAATCACTAATCTCTCTCTCACGCACGCACGCACGCACGCACGCACACAACATACAGTATGATGGCTTGAACTAGTGGGAGAAATGGCACTGTTTGTCTGTTGCCAAAGCCTTGAACCTTGGCAAAAAAGGCATTCGAAGCATTAGGTAAACTTGCTTTTTTAATATTTTTCACGCTCGAGCACACAAGTAAATATACATGCACGTTCATTCTCACAGCGCGTCAGACACAAGAACATATACATTAATTTACATCAGAATCAGAACGTTTTTATTTTTTTATTTTGTATAATTTTTTTTTCTTTCTAATGGGACAAAGGGTTCGGTCCGGATTGATTTTTAGTTCGGTCCGGATTCGGTGGTCCGGGGTTTGAGAAGCCCTACAGTAGAGGAACAAAATACAAATATGAAACCTGAATATGAGCATTGAAGGCCGCTTTAAAGCAGCCCCCTTCCACATCTCCGCTTTATGTCCATTCTTTTGTTTTCCAGGTCAAGACTGATGTGCGTCGAATGAAAGGCATCCCAGCACTCGTCTGTATGCTCGACAACCCAAACAGAGAGGTGAGTCCTGATTCTGTTCATTCCTTATTCAATAGAAGGGTATTTGGACGGGACTAGGTGGGGTAAAAGAGAAGCTTAAGGGATGTAGTTTATTTGTTAAGTAACAGTGCGTGTGTTCATTGGACTCAACAAAGGAACTAGAAATAAGCATTAAGTGTTTGACATCTCTTGGTCAAATCCTGTAGGTCAACATTTGTGCTAAATATGGTTTTAGCCAAAACATTCTGTACGTTTTTCTTTCTCCATGATTCCCTTTCATTTAGCAGAGGCTGTGGCTAGGTTTTGCTGATCTTAGTGTGGGCATTACCAGACAAACCACATCATGCATTCCGTTCTGAAAGCAGAGAGACATCTAAATTTGACGTTACATGCTCTAGAGCAGGGGTGCCCACACTTTTTTGGCTGGTGAACTACTTTTGAAATGACCAGCTCACCGAGGTCTACCAACCAAAAATAGAATTCCAAATTGCAAGGGTTGCTGAATAACACGTTTTATTTATACATGGGATAACTACAATAGGGCTGCAACAAACGACTAATTTGATAATCGATTAATCTATAGATTAATGAAATGATTAATCGACTATTCGGACTATTACTGCCTTGCACAATTTCTCAAACGCTCTTATTTAGCCATCAACTTTTATATTTAGCTTGAGGTTGTTTTAGGCATGTGGAAACTAACAATGAAGACAATAAAGATGAATACTTGATTAAAAAATACATAAATTATTCAATTAACTAAACAAACTGTGAACAAAATTAACATAGCTTTTTATTAATTAAATAAATAATATTTCACATCAAAAGAAATAACAATGTTTTACAAAATGGTATTAAATAATCTGATGACAGAACTGTAAACAGAATAGCTGAAACTTTAACAAAAATAAAGAGTAACTCAGTTACCTCTAATCATTAACCCATGTTTGTATAATGTAGTTAACTCCGTGTGTTGCTGCTAGCATACATAACACCTGACGTAAACGTTACTCGTGGATGGGGGGGCTACAGCGCTACTAGAAAGACAGTCGAACCCGGTGCATTCCTCCGTCAGAATGTGGTGCACTTTTGCTAAATGTTTAGACAAATTGCTCGTGTTACCGCCCTTACATGCTAAACACTCTTGGCAAAGAGCATTTTCCACCTCAAGACGGGTAACATTTAACCACACCTTGGAGCATTTCTCTCCGCCATGCCCGCCGTTTGTTCCTGCATGTAGCAGCTGCGTGTGTGTAAACTGCCCCGCCCCCTCGCACACAGACGGGGGAGAGAGAGATCTCGTCTCGATTGGAAAGATCGAAAATACACCGACCATAGACGCATTTGTTTGTCTTTTTGCATGTTAGAAACGAGTTGGCGACACTAAGACTGCGAGATAATGTTTTTGTAGCAATAATAAATGACCTTTCTCTTTCTCAACTCGCTACTCGGAGGGAAGTCGCTGTCATATGCCTCTCCACGTTACCTTTCTTTGGCAGAGCGACGCTTGCTTTACAAATAAGACAAATAACCTTTGAATGTGACATCACAACAAAATATTCTTCCTCCCATTCTGGGTGGAAGTGGTATATTTTTAGCTTGTTGCTCGGTCCCGCACTCATTTTGTTGTTTGTCTCTTGTTTGCCTCTTAATTTGAGTTTTCCCGGCACTTGACTGATTTTGTATCGCTTTGCATTCTGGGTTAACAGACTGGAAAGCGATAGGTCGATTTTCCTGTCAATCAAGAAACTCCTGAATTAAGTGGCAGGGAGGCCAAGGGAGGAGGGATCAAAACCTGTTTTGTCTATTTTAACGGAGCTGGATTTTTTTTTTTATGAAGGACTCGCGATCTACCAGCATTGCCCCTGCGGTCGACGTACTGGGCACCTCTGCTCTAGAGCCAGGGACAAGTTTGATGTCTGAGTGTGTCGGATGACTTACTGGCTGGAGAAATGGGTCAAACAGCGACTGCATCTTGAGAACGTTTCTCATTAGTCTGTCGTATTTGTGTGGGCCCCTCAGGGTTTTGCAGTTGAGACGTTAAGCTCATTCTGATCCTATGGACCGATAAGACATACTTCAGATAATTCACAGATATAATGCATCTGACATGGTCGTAAACCAAGAGACAATCAGGCTGTTGCATCTCAGTTACACTTAGATTGATGAGTTTTATTTCACTAAACTATTGGACTGTTTGTTTTCATGAAATTGAGCCCTAAGGTAACGAGAGCTTCTCTTGAGATGTATAGGTATTTTGGTATTTAGAAAAAACTAACAGATTTTTCCCATGAACATTTTTAACAGAAAACTCCGATAATAGTCATGTTAATTCAGAAAAGCATGCATTACGTTTAAGTATGTGGCCGACTATCGAATATAGATGATGACTTGCACGAGTAGAAAACCTCAGAGCTGTGTAATCAGTGATGTACAATCTACCATAAAGACACGCCACTACTGCACTACTACTCCTACACTGAATCCATGTATGTGAGAGCAGTGCTCTGCCTTAGTGCTATTCCATTGTTACTCATGGCTCAATGACCTCTTAATCTTTGTTATAGGTTCACTACGCAGCCTGTGGAGCGCTAAAGAATATTTCATATGGCAAAGACCACGACAACAAGATCGCCATCAAGAACTGCGATGGAGTGCCCGCTCTGGTCCGGTTGCTGAGGAAGACCCACGACCAAGACCTCACTGACATCATCACAGGTGAGAAGGTCACATGACCAATCAGCTCAAGAGTCACAATGCAGAGGTTTCTATTTTCAATGCACAGTAGCTAAAGTGCAGTTGTTGGCAATACAATTTTAAAGAGGCCCTATTATGGTTTTGGGGGTTTCCCTTTCATGTAGTGTGTTAAATGATCTGCAAAAGCAAAAAATATCCCCCACCCCCTTGCCTGCTATTGGCTAGCGCTCCAACACATTGTATTAAGGGGCGGGATATCTCGACGGTTGACCTGTTACAACAGAGTTAACCAGCTAAGTGTAACTGATACAGTGGTGCAAGTAAAATACAGGAATAAGCAAAGATTGGAGAAATGGCAATCAGTGAAAACATTAACACATTCATTAAATATGAATGCTGATGATAGCTGTGTTTTTAATAACCAGTTTCTTCAATACCTGACTTTTATCACTCTTGTTTCATCACGACTTTGCAATAATAATTTTAAATGGGAAGCATAAATGTCTTTTTTATTGGGGAATAAAACAATAAATGATGAATGCCCCATTATAAATGCTTCTTCCTTTATCTCTTCCTTCACTTCTGCCTTGGCACATAGTTAGTCAATACCAAATATGTATACCAAAGGATTTGTGGAAAAAGCCTGTGTGCGTGATATTTGCATATTTGTATGTTTCTCCAGCTTCTTATAATATTACAGTTGTTTGTAAATGTGTTATGCTCTAGCCATGTCGTTTTAGTGAGATTATGCAAGAGTGAAAGTATATATATATTTTTTTTTGTTTAAAACCAGTTGAGCCCCGAGCCTGTTTTTCATGCCTCAGGCTCGGAAATGACATGCCCAGAACAATTGACTATATCTTCCCTTCTAAAAGGGGTACATTAATAATCTTTTTTCTCAAAGCAATGATAAACCTGTGAGTTGGATTTAGAAAAGTCAGAATCAATATAGAATCTTTTTATTTTAAAGTAAATGTATATATATATTTTTTTATTATATTATATTGAACATAGTAAAAAATTTTAAATTATAGTGTCTGTCCAAAAGAAAACCATTACTTAAAATGAAAACTACCCTTGAATGATGGGATCGGAGACTAAAAGCTTTAGGAATCAAAACTATAACATATAAGTACCCTGTATCAAGATTGATGCAAAACAAGTGACATTTGACATTTTAGAGAGATTTAGAAAAAACCCCACTTCTGGGGTCCTTTGGGTGGATTTGCCATATCTCTGGAACCCATTGGACGATTTTGATGATTGACACCTCTTTTGAACCGTTAGAGCCAATAGAATAGAGGAGAAGTTCCTACAATCCATCTAAACATTACCCATTGGTGAATAGAGTGATGTGTAGCCAGAATGCCCAAAACCGGAAGCTGTCATACACTCTCGTAGCTATCATAGCAGCTATATATGAAAACTCCGTTATTGACATAAATATGAAGATGGATTATCAGTAATCATTTCAAAGTGACAGACACATTGGATTAACCTATGGATTAACCTTTAGCAGCGTTTTTATCGTTTTAATGCCATTGAACACAACTTTTGATCAGAACAACAGCATAGTAGACCCTCCAGAAAAACGCGGGCAAAAACCCTTGATTATGCGGGCTAAATTCCTTGATTATGCAATTTAAAAATGCGGGGTTTTTATGTGATTTTATGCGGTGAAATTGCGGGAAGTTGCGAAATATGCGGAAATATGCTAAATATGCGGGGGAAAAGAATAACAATTTTTTTAAATATTGGGCTGTCTTATTTATTTTCTCTCACACACAACCTGCCACTAACGTTAAACCCCTCTACTATTAAATTAAACACATTCAATGTTTATTTATTGTAAAAGCAATTGGGCTTTTTTAATCTCACACACACACGCACACACACACACTTCTCCGCCTCATTCTGTTTTCATTTACTCGTTCGTTATCTGACCAGCTTCAATCTTGTAGGCTACTCATTTCTTTTCTTGTAGCCCTCAAAAGGGTTTTGGAGGTTGATGCCTCGGTGAATGTGAGTTGTTTGGCTTTCTTGTCCGCAGCAGCAGAAAGCATTTTCGAATGTTTGAATGAATCAAAGTGGGTCGTCACCGTCGATTATCTCTTATGCTCCAACACACAGTTGCACGGGGTGCAGAATAGTTTCCCCCCACTTTTTGCCCGGTCTTTAGTAGAAATGTTCGTCGGTAAATGAGATGGATTAGATTTTTTCATCTTGGTGTTTTCTCTATCGTGTGAGCTCCACACGTTCGCTCTATACAGTGTTGTTTACATTCTGTGATGCGCGAGCTGATGACGTCACATCAAGACGAGTCAACCTTTTTCTTCTCAACTTTGTGTGGAAAAATGCGGGGATTATGCGGCCTTTTGATAAATATGCGGCCTTTTAAAAATCTGCGCCATTTTGCTGATTATGCGGGAAATTCTGCGATCGCAGAATCGCGTTTTTCTGGAGGGTCTATCATAGGTAAGAATTTCACCGGTTTGCTCCGTAATGCTAAGTGTTGTGATGTCTATATTTGCTTCCCCTGTAGCGAGTTCTGATCGCTCAGTGATGATACTTATATGTCCGGAATCTGTGGAATCTCAGCTTGCTAAGCTGTTAAGTGGGCATGACACATTCATAGTTTATTAAATGTTAAGAAGCCCCCAGATGCTGTTTCTTGTAAGATGTTGCGTTTAACCCCCGCCCGCTGGGCCGTGGGGTTTAACAGGTTTTAAATGCTTTATTGTGAAGCTTAATTCCTAGGAGGTATCAAAATATGGTATTACTGTGCTACTTTTCCATTAAAGCCAACATAATGCCAAAAGACAAAAGAAGAACTCTCTAAAATATAACTATTAAATAAAGTATAACTCAATATTATCCGTTTTTCACCAGGGACGCTGTGGAACCTGTCGTCTCACGACTCGGTGAAGATGGAGATTGTGGACCATGCACTCCACGCCCTCTCCGACGAGGTGATGGTGCCCCATTCTGGCTGGGAGCGAGGGAGCAATGGAGCGGGAGGGGGGGAGGAGAACTGCAAGCCCAGACACCTAGAGTGGGAGACGGCCCTCACCAACACGGCTGGCTGCCTGAGGTAAGGGAGGAGCAGGGAGAGCAGGGCTATTCAATTACACATTCAGTTGGGCCAGATTTTATAACTACAAAATTCAGCTGGGCCAGACATTTAGCGTCCTGTAAAAACGGGTAATGACACATTTTAAACCAACACATATTATTGAGATGAAAAACATGCCATTTTTATTCATTGTTCATCTTACAAAGGTAGGTCAAAAAGTGCATAAAAACACAACTAATTAGCCTTAATTTAACAAAATCGGAGGCATCTCAAAGTGCATAAAAAAAAAAGTGCACAGTTGTAGCATTACATTTGTTTGCTTTAGAAGTACAATATTCAGGTTAATTTTTTTGAACCAGACACAAACTATGTCCTCACATACAAAATCAAATTGGATACATATGACATATGCACATCAACATTGGACGTTGGTGAAGAGTGCTGTCAGTGGGAGCAGCGAGTGCTACTTTGTATTGAGTTCATGTGTGAAAAGCTTGATTCACATTTGTATGTTGATCCAAATATACTGAGCCCACAGATCGCTACTTTCTGAACGTTAGGGAACTGCTGTTTTTTGATGTCACTCCAAAACTTTGCTGGCCAGTTAGTGCGCTGCTCTTGTGCCATGGTTACGGATGAATGCATGTCAATAAGTTCCAGTGTAAATGTCCCCTCGTCGATGGAGGGGACCACCTCCTTTGCTTTGGTGGATACGTCCCCCTCTATTGCAACAGTGAAGGGGTCTCTGGCAAAGCCCATTACCTCTGTGGGCAGAGCAAGTCCATCCAACCGACCGGCAAGGTTCTCTTTCAACCTCGCAATGAAATCTGTCATCACATCCGTGATTTGTGCCGGGGATGTGATGTGTTTGTGGAGCGTCGGAAAATGCAGCATCCAACCCGTACTCAAGTTGGCCGCGAAAAGGTCCAGCTTGACTTGGAATGCGCGCATCTGCTCCACAAGACCAATGACCGTTTTGTCTCTGTTTACACTTCAGAGTTGAGAGAGACATTAGAGTTGCTATCGTAGGACCACTGTTACTAGCACCACTAGATGCACTTTGAAAAAACGTGCCGCGTTTTGGTTTGGTGGTTTCTGTGCAACGCGGAGTGTCGCGTTCATGGTCTGTACTACCGTGGGAGGCTGGGCCACTCGGTAGTTGGTTCTGGGCCGCATCTGGCCCGTGGCCCGCCATTTTGAATAGGCTAGATAGGTAGAGGATGTGAGGAGGGAGGGTTCATGTACTGAGGAAGGTGGAAACAGGCCTGCTCAACAGAGTGGCAGAGCAGCGGGGTGGATGAGGAAGGCAATAACATTTCAACCGAATAGAAAATAATGCACCAATCAGCTGACTGGCCCATTCTACAAGCTTTTGTTGCACTTCAAGGAATACTTCACCAGCTAACTGTACATTCGTACATAATCTCTCACCCCATGTTAGCTTTTAAACTCTTGTACAGACTTAATTTTCCTAAAATGCCCTCTGTTGCAAATGTATGGTAAATTCTTGATAAATTTAAGTTAACAGAAGCCGTGCTCAACAAAAACAAAGCTAAAAACATCAGTTTACAGACTCTCGTTCAGCTTAATCCTTAAACTCTTATATAAAACACTTCAATGAAGATCGTTTGTGTGAAAGTGCTTTGAATGATACAGTTTTAGTAAAAATGAATATGTCAAGGAGAAGGAAAAGTTAGTTTTGCTGTTAGACAAGGCCCACCTTTAATACAATTCCACATTTTATTTAAAAGGTTTTTCAGGTACTTAGGGTAACATGTGATAAACAAATAATGAACAAATGGTTATTTTGTGGGATTACAATTTTGCTTCCAATTGCTTTTTAAAAAAAAGTGGTTTAAATGCTGTCAATGTGGATATTATCCCAAACGTATAGAAAGCTACTCTTTCAATAAAAAGAAATAGAAGGATTCATGTGGTTTATTGTGCACGTCAGAAGCCTTTACTTTGACAGAAGATCTTATTTGTTTGGATATAGTGCCCATTAAAAGACTTAAAGGTTATTTATTAAATGTAATATCTGCTTATATTTAATAGAAGTGTGTCCTCCTCACAGTGACTCTGTGAGACCGGGTGAGGAGGGTTCACAGGGAGAGGCGAGGAGAGGACAGTGGGGCATTGACTCGCAGTGTAAACAGTCTGTTCAGCCTGTTATCTATGCATTCCCTTTGACCACTCGCTTCATTACAGAGAAGTATGTGGGAATAACTCTGTATGTTAAAGGTTTATAAAGTTCAGTATTCCCCGCAATGATCTGGACAGTGTCATACGCTTATGACCAGACGCTTGAGTTCAAGATCATTACAAATAAAATTGACCAAGAGTAGCACCGCATCATATGTAAAAAAATAGCTTATTGCGATTATTTGACTGGTTTTTAAATTGCGGTATGGTTCTCTAAATAAGAGGGAATTACCCAATTTGGAACACAATTTGCATTATCCTTGAAAAGTCCAGGGACTACAGATAAAAAATAGCCTCTTTGCACATTTACAGAAATGTGTAATAATGTGCAGTATCCCTGTTAATTAAATACAAATATTTAAAATGATCATGGTGTATTGTAATTTACTGATAAGAGGATCAGTAACAAACACGTGCTTTTTAATACATCTTTAAAATACGAATTTTATGAAAGTAATGTAGAGAAAATGTGTTTTGAAATTGAGTATACAAATTAGACTTTATTTTGGTTTAGTCTTTTAAGAAGAGTTTTTTTTAATATGACTTGGGAATTTCAAAAAGGCAAAGAAATGAACATAAAGTTTAGTACTTGTTAAAAGCCACGTTCAGATGTTGCCTCAATGGGACTCACAGTGACAGTAGTATGTAACACTGACGCTTCTATTGGCTATTGCTCCAACACATTTAACGTGATAGGCTAAGTTGCGGGTATCTCCAGCAGGTTGACCAATCACAACAGAGCCAGCCAGCTAACCAATCAGAGCAGACTGGGCTCTGGTTTCAGACAGAGGGTGCAAAGAGGTGCTGCAGCACAGGCAGTCTGAGAGAAATAAAGAGCTTTTTGAACATAGAAGCATGGGGACATGTCCCAGTAGAGCAGGGGTGCCCAACCTATTTTGGCTACTTTTAAAGTTGCCAGTCTGCCGAGATCTACCAGTCCAAATAGAGAGGCGTAGCCATTACTGACAGCCTACTACCAGGTAAATACACACTTCTACTTGTATAAAAATGACCTTTGTATGATGAATACTTCATAAAATACTGCAGATCCTTTATCTTACCTCTTTTTAATCTACACACATACTAGTATTTAACTTAAGTTACACAACAGTGTTGTTGATACAGAGTTGGAGTTTATTCACACGTCACATACTACAGTGGGTAATGTTTTCAAGAAACATTGAACAGTGCTGCCACATATGACACAGGAAAAAAAGAAAAGACTGAACCCTTTCTTTGCCATTATATAAAAATAGTGTTGCTACAAAAGTATAAATTAGGCTTACTAATAAGACAACTCAGATCTGAAGCTACACAGGAATCTGCTGCGAAAGAGCAATAAAAAAAGACAAAATGAATAGAATCAAACCCTTTTTTTGTTGCATTTTAGTAGAGTATAAAAAGAAATGCCTTTTTTTTAAATAGGATGCAAGCAACACTAGTTTCTTAACCTAAATTGATAATAGACTATAATCAATTTAAACAGAACAGATCTTAATGTTTTGCATTCTTATACCATTTTGTACAATAATTATAATGAATAAGTTCAAACAAACTAAAACTTGCAGCTGATTAATAACGGTATCTAACTTGAGTTTTTATTATATCAAAAACCTGTTGAAATGCTGCTGTTATTTTTACTGTCCCCCAAAAGCGCGCCGGCAGCCTCCAGGAATGCTTCTTTCACAACTTCGCCGTCTTTGAAAGACTTCATGTGTTTCGCAAGAACGTGACTGACCCGATAAGATGCTATGGTAGCAGCCTTGCTCTTGTTGTTGGGCCTGGTGAAAATGGACTTCTGTGCATTTAGCTGTCCTTTCAGGTCCCTCCCCTTTTGGGAGCGTAGGCAGAATTAGGAGGGAATTCCGTCTCGTAGCGTTTGTGCACTGTTTTGAAATGCCGCTCCTAAATTACCCTTCTTCGATAAAGCCACTCTCGCATTGCAGATGAGACAGATGGACTTTGAATTGGAATAGATAAAAAAATAATCATCCTCCCACTCGGAGTGAAAATTATATATTTTGGGCTTTTTTGCTTTTGCCATAATTGTGGTCTTGTGTGTGTGCGGGCTGTCACTCCTGTTGACACGGACAATGTCAGCGAACTAGTGCCCACTGCCCACCAGCCACGCCCCGACACATGGGGTCACGCCGGCCAATCACAAAGCTTTGATGCGTTCAAGTGCATTATTCTGGCACAGGAAGATTATGTCATAGGACATTAACGATAAAACAGAATATTGTTGTTCTATTTTTAGACACATCTCGCGATCGACTGGTTGGGCACCCCTGCAGTAGAGGCACCACATACAAATATGAACCTGAAAATTAACATAATATGGCCCCTTTAAGTAACTTGCTGAAAGTGGTTGCTCCAGACTCCATTGACAAAATAAGTAAATTACTCGCCAAACATAAAAGTTGCTTGTATCTACTGTTGCCTTGATTCGTCAGCCACATTGTGTTATTGTGTGACTAGTTAAACTGAACTAACCCTTAAAACACCAAAGTCACACAATAACACAAACCTTTGTTTGCCGCCTACAACGTGTAAACAGACCTCCTGAACTACGCAGTGCGGTTAAATCAGTGCCCCATGCTCTGGTAGGAAATGTGTCCTGGCATTGTGTGAGAGGGGCGGGGCCTGTCACTGGGAATATCGAGCCAAAACAAAAGAGCAAGGCTGAGTATCATTCCAAACAGTCCCCCCCCCAATCCATCCTGTCCTAAGTAGCACTGAGTCATAGAGAAATTGGTCCAGAGCTGAAACTGGATCCCCCCCCCGAACTGTACTCTCTTTGTAAAGCAGGAGTTTCATTCAAACAACTCTTAAGGTCGGGGCGTGTTCAAGCATTGTGTGCAGGAATCCTTTTGTAGTCATTTTAAATCAACTCTTTCCCCTCCTCTCTCACCTTTAACCTCTTCAACCACCTCAATTATTCCCCCGACCTTTCACACCACTAATCCACGTTTTGTTTTTCTCCTCTTCTCAACTTTCCTCTATCCTGAAGAAATGTGAGTTCAGAGCGGAGCGAGGCGCGGAGGAAGCTGAGGGAGTGCACGGGATTGGTGGATTCGCTCATGTACATCGTCCAATCCCAGATTGACTGTAAAGACGTCGACAACAAGGTAAATGAAACTCTGATCTGTTTGCCCGTCTATTTTTTTAATTTATGTAAAGAACGACCACCAGGTTTTTTTTTTTTATTAATGTTGTATCTAGCAGGAACAAATTTAAGACCCTGCTCTACAATCATCAGCATAATAGTGGCGTTGTGTTCAATTTACATTTCAATAAACTATTAATAACTGGGTTCTTAAATGTAATAAAGATTACATTTAAAGTAATTTATTTGAAGAAAAGGTCAACTGGTCCCAACACATGCTGTTTTTTTAGAAGGTATTAATTAAAGACATCAATATTTTGTCTCCACCTGTCTTTCACTTGACTACTTGGTGACTCAGAAATACTCCCTCCGTATATTTGCAGCTGATAGAGAACAGCGTGTGTCTGCTGAGGAACCTGTCCTATCACGTGCACCGTGAAATTCCCGGCTGTGAGCGCTACCAGGAGGCCGCGCCCCTCAACCAGGGCCCCGCCCCCTCCAGCCAGAAGGGAGGCTGCTTCAGCTCCCGCAAGAGCAAAGGTCTGTGTCACAGAATCAGGAGGAGGAGCAACATCTGTGGGGGGTGTCACTGTGACAGCAGTGTGTCGCTACACTGATACACACACACACACACACACACACACACACACACACACACACACACACACACACACACACACACACACACACACACACACACACACACACACACACACACACACACACACACACACACACACACACACACACACACCTCTCACACATACAGGAATGTCAGCAATTTCCCCAACTCTGAGAAAGCTCATCCTCTCTCCTGCTGCAATCTGTTTGTGTTTCGCTGAGAGTACACCCCCCCCCCTTTCTACTGTTTTGTGGCTTTGACCATGTTATTATAAAGTCCCTCAGCATCTGTCACAATAATATGAATGTTTCAGATGCTTTAATACCCTCCCTCATAGTTTCCCCTTTGTTTTTGAAATGTTCCTTTTACTTTGATATAATGAGGCAATACAGAAACAATGTTGAGCATAAAAGTAAAATACGAATATCTATGTTTTCCCTTCTGTCTCCCCACTTCAACTCTGTCTCTACAATGGAGGCACTGGTTTCCTCAAAAAATATTGTTCAAAAGTGACTGCGTCGGCTTGTTTAATGTATAAATATTTTCTAGTTGCACAAGTCTATTAATGGTACTCGTTTTATTCGAAATAGCCTGCTTTTCAGTGAAATATAAACATACATGTCTTGATGATTCTTTATATAATCTTTCTATCAATGGTTTTTAAGCTTGACAATAAACAGATAACATTCAACATTTTGAAAGCAAACACAGTTTATTAGTTTGTGGATGAAATGCTTTTCTGTGTATTTATAATATTCAGATCGGTTAAACGGAAACATATAACAGCAACAAACTGATACATAGCAGTCAGGATGTGTGTGTTTATAAAATGACCTGCTTTAATTGGCCTTCACACTTGGCATGTCTCATTGCTGATCTGTGTGTGGTGGCAGGAAGATCTGTCGGGATTTGAGCAGGTGTTAACTGGGTGGCTCAGTTATGGCTGCTTTCCTCTTACTTACTATAAATGCTTTCTCTTCCTCCTCTTCCTGTCCTCCTCTCCTTATCTCCCCCTTTCTGCGCTGGGCTACAGATGAGTGGTTTTCCAAAGGTAAGCTCTTTACCTCGGTATGACTGCACTTTGCTTCCGCTGCCTGTTGTTGTCGAAGTAATGGAGTAGTAGATGACTAGCTAACAGGTCGGTAGTACTAACCTGCACGCCTCACGCATCTCAGTGTTCAGTCATAGCATTCATTTCCGAGAATAAACAGTAGAACTAATTAATCTAAATAAATGTATTATATTTAGATTCTGTGTGTTTTCTAAAGCTGTAATGTTCAATTTCAGGTAAGAAAGATGATGATGCAGCTGCAGACATAATAGACATACCAAAGAGGACCGTGCCGGCTAAAGGTAACTACACACTTTTACAGTACATAAAAACTAAGAAGAATTATGTATTTCTTCAAAATATGTATACGTTTGCTTACCACTTAATCTTCCCCTCTCTTTCCTGCTATCCTCACTTTCTTCCCCCACTCTCTTCTTCCCCCCTACAGGCTACGAGCTGTTGTTCCAGCCTGAGGTGGTTCGCATCTACACCTCTCTGCTAAAAGAGTCCAAGAACCCCACCGTGCTGGAGGCCTCGGCCGGAGCCGTTCAGAACCTGTGTGCCGGACGCTGGACCGTAAGACCTCCTATCCATTATCGTCTTCTTCCTATTTATCCAACACTCCCTGTGCTGAGGAAACATGCACTGTCCTAAGCTGCATTCACATAATAAGGGATTCTGTCTTTTATAGTTAGCTCCCCTGCTATCTTATGCTGCTACATACAGCTCTCATCTGATTGGTTGAGCATGGAAAGGTCTGTGATGTCAAAGTGAATTAACTTGAACTTTGAGCGGTGCGCAACGCCGAGGGGGAGCGCTTCCTCCACAGAAACAAAACGGGGACATCGGCATAGAGCCGTTTGGCCGCTTGTCAAGTGAATGAAACTTTAGATTGTAAGAACCTGAGCTAACATTAACCTGTGTACAGCTCCTAAATCATGCAGCATGTCTAACAGTAGGATGTTAGTCATTCAAATCTTAAAATGTTTTGGGAATGGACTAAGGCTTTTTCCTTGGAATTGTCCATGACCCCAAATACCTCTTATTTGATCTTGTCAATCCACTCATTACTGCAGAGGAAACAGTAACTCCTGTGTTAAAGGACTTATGTCCTGTCTTGAATGACTTTATAAGGACTGTGGCTAAGAAGTGAAGACTGCTGCATGTAGATTAGTGAATAGAATAATCCGGGGAAATGGGAGTTTGAATACTAGTTGTTCAATAATAATAATAATAATAGATGTATTTTGTTAGCGCTTTTACAGATGCTCAAAGACGCTTTACAGATATAGTGAAAATAAAAAAAAAAAAAATCAATATATATATATAGTTAAAGTCAAATATTACAAAAACAATCACACATCAAAAGCCAGATTGAAGAGGTGAGTTTTTTGAAGGTGGTGAGGCCGGTGCAGTCTCTGATGGGTTGTGGGAGTGAGTTCCAGAGGGAGGGGGCAGCGACGGAGAAGGCTCTGTCCCCCCAAGTCCGGTGATTGGTGCGGGTGGGGATGGATAAGAGGTTGGCTTCTGATGAGCGAAGGCAGCGGGAAGGGGTGTGGTGGTGCTGCAGGTCTGTGAGGTAGGGGGGGGCCTGGTTGTTGAGGGCTTTGTAAGTAATGAGGAGGACTTTGAAGTGGATTCTTTGACGGACGGGGAGCCAGTGGAGGTTCTGGAGGATGGGAGTGATGTGGTCTCGGGAGCGGGTGTGGGTGAGGAGGCGGGCAGCAGAGTTCTGGATATGTTGGAGTTTATTGAGGAGGTTGGATGGTATGCCATAGAGGATGCTATTGAAGTAGTCGAGTCGTGAAGTGATGAATGCATGAATCAGGATTTCAGCAGCAGAGGAGGAGAGTGATGGGCGGAGACGGGCAATGTTTTTGAGGTGGAAAAAGGCGGTCCTGGTGATGTGATTTATGTGGTGGTTGAATTTGAGCTGACTGTCGAAAAAAATGACTCCGAGGTTGCGGATGAGAGGGGGGGGATAGAGTGTGGCTGTCAAGGGGGAAGTTGAAATTCTGAATGGTTTTGGTACGGAATGGGGGGCCGATGATGATGATGTCTGATTTGGCACTGTTCAGTTGGAGATAGTTTGTTTGCATCCATTCTTTTATTTCTGAGACACAGTTGGTGAGAGTGGAGTGTGTTGTGGGGGTGATGGTTTTTGTTGAGATATAAAGTTGGATGTCATCGGCGTAGCAGTGAAATTGAAGGTTGTGGCGACTAATTATTTTGCCAAGGGGGAGCATGTAAAGGATGAAGAGGAGGGGGCCAAGCACCGAACCCTGGGGGACGCCTTGGGAAAGAGGAGCAGTGGAGGAGGTGCAGATGTTGATAAACTGATGTCTGTCGGTGAGGTAGGATTTCAGCCAGGAGAGTGCAGTGTCGGTGATGTTGAGTGATGATTCGAGGAGGGACAGCAGGATGGTAATAAGTCTCCTTAGGGTAAACGCCTACTGCCATTCTTAACTGCCTCAAATAATAATACATTGTTATAATTTAGCTACCTACTTTATGCACATTTAACAATAGTCTGTAGGGTTGTACCAATGCATCTATCTGGAGATATCAATCACTGCAAAGTTATAATCATCATCTTCAAGAAATGCCTTTATTTAGAAAGGTCCACTCCACATTGTGTTCAAGCCCACCTCCTTAAATGTGAGAAATTAAGCACTAGAGGTATGTCAATTGTTTTTCATTGAAATACCTTAAACAGCCCAGTAATACAATTGTCTAACCCTATTGTAGTTATGTGAGCTTATACAAATAGAAGGGATTGTGGGGCTGAATTTATTTAAATCAAAAATAATTATTGCCAAAGAATCGATAACATTTTGTAACTTGTGATTATCATCCCTAAGAATCAGTCCTTTCGCACTTGTTTATATATATATAAAGAATATATTGAAAAGGTTAGAAATAATTGTATTGCTTTGTAAAAGGAGACCACTTAAAAAATGACTCATGAATCATGCGTTTTCACACGATAGTCTTAAAGGTCCCTTATAGCACAGTGGTGTGTCTACTCAGTAGAGCTCCTTTAGCAGGAAATACACACATTGCTCTCATAAAATGCAACAGTCTGTCATAAAGAGTACTTAATGCTCTGATTTAATGAAGGAAAATTGTCTGTTTCAGTATGGGCGCTACATCCGCGCCTTGCTGCGGCACGAGAAGGGGCTACCCATGATGACGGAGCTGCTCGCCCATGGCAACGACCGCGTGGTCCGTGCCATGTCCGGAGCCCTGCGCAACATGGCCATTGACGCTCGCAACAGAGATCTCCTAGGTGAGACTAGGAGGGACTGAGCTAAAAGCGTCAGTATTTAAGTATATTATCAACATTTTTAACGCTCTTCTCATGCTGCTGTTGTCAGGGAAACATGCAGTGCCTCACCTGGTGGCCAACCTGCCCGGCGGCGGGCAGAGTCAGCCAGTGCGAGCGCTGTCGGAGGAGACGGTGGTGTCGGTGTTGAGCACGCTCCAGGAGGTGCTGGGCTCCAGCCTGGAGTCCGCCAAGACCCTCAGATCCTCGCAGGGGATCGAGAGACTCGTGCTCATCAACAAGGACGGGTAAGGGTTCATGTTTGAGATCATTCTCTGCCGGGTCACATTCACAACCAGGGTAATTGCCAAGTAGGTTTACACATGGACATTTGATTTTGTGTTTAATGGTGCATAGATAAACACAGTAAGAGGAATTAGGCTCTAAAAAAGGAAAAATGTAGGACTATTTTGAAAGCTATTATTTGAAATAGATTTACAAACAAATAAGTGCTAAAATAAAAATGAATTACTATTAAAGAATATAATAATGTGCATTATATCTGAGTTTAGGTGTATCTGAATTTAGGTGTGGAAGAGCGGTGCAATTTTTAAAAGAGGTGTTTTACAGGTTTTTCGTCAGTTAAACCTGCATTTTTGAAATACTTGCATCCATTATGAGTTTAAAAAAAGAAAAGTAATTATTGTTCATAAAAATACTATAATCATAAGAGAATAACGGATGATCTTAGCCTATTTGCTAACTTCTATCTGCAGTCCCTCCCTGGGCAGATACACAACTAACAATGAAACTAACAGTGACAACATTAAACAGTTTTACAATTAAAATTGTAGAACTGATGAAATACAAATAAATACAGTACATATACAATGTTACAGTTCATTGCAACTAATGCCACAATTTGTAGTCAAGGCATGACTGTTTGCTCAATAGCCATTTTGTAGCACCATGGGAAAAAGAAAGAAAGTCTGTGCTTGTTTAAAGGTCAGCTAGAAGCATATTCCAATGCTTGATTGTTGTAAATGAGAAGGCAGATTGTGCAAAGTCATTCAGTCAGGGTGCTTTAAGGATTTGTTATCAAACACTTTTTATGAAAAACCTCACTGGGTTTCAGCACAGTCTCACTTGAGACCAGCAGGTTATGCAACACTGAAGATTTAAGAGAATCATAGCGTGCAACAATGTTTTAGGTGCTTCTATAGTTAGATTGTTATTGTGAGAATATGTCTCACTCCCTTCCCTCTCCAGGAATCGCTCTGAGCGGGAGGTGCGTGGGGCCGGCCTGGTGCTGCAGACCGTGTGGGGCTACAAGGAGCTGCGGCGCACTTTGGAGAAGGACGGCTGGAAGAAGACTGACTTCATGGTCAACCTCAACCCCCCCAGCAACAACACCAGGGCCAACGGAGGATACGAGGACAGCACCCTGCCGCTCATAGACAAAGGTCAGGAGCCAGAGTGGAAGCAAGTGTTTGATGTCTATCCAGTAAAATGATTGTTTGTTGAGAAGAATTTGCCTGGCCTCCTTACATTGTTTCTCTAAGCCACTTCAGACACCTTTTTTAAAATAGACCTTTCCAACTGGTATTCTTTCAAGCTTTTAGCTTGATCCTAATTGTGATGACTTGTCTGGATAGTGAAGCTGGCTTGATGTTGTCCTTCTGGAGTCAAAATATAACAATTAACAGAGGAAATAGGCCTTTTAAGAGGTAAAACCAATCAAAAAGCAAAGAAGAAAACTCAAACAAGATGATTCAATTGTCTTTTTTTCTATTAAATATATTTTAATCTCAAATAATTCAACGTATAAGAACTTTCTCGTGCTTTCACGCTGCCGTAGAGCTCACCTTTCAGACCTGGCGGCCCATGTATTGGGGCTCAGTTACTGTGCGGAGAACCCAGGTTTGAATCCGGCCTGCAACCGTTTACACATTGCATTCTCTTGGTCTCCCCTTTCAACACTGTCACTGTCCAATAAAGGCTAATGCGGCCTAAATATAGACCCTCCAGAAAAACGCGGGCAAAAATCGTTGATTATGCTGGCTAAAATCATTGATTATGCGATTAAACATGCGGGGGTTTTATGTGACTTTATGCGGTGAAATTGCGGGAAGTTGCGAAGAAGAATAGATTTTTTTTTAAAATATCGGGCTGTCTTATTTAATCGCTCTCACACACAACCTGCTAACGTTAAACCCCTTTACTATTCAATTAAACACATTCAATGTTTATTTATTGTAAAAGCAATTGGGCTATTTTAATCACTCTCTCACACACACACACACACACACACACACACACACACACACACACACACACACACACACACACACACACACACACACACACACACACACACACACACACACACACACACACACACACACACACACACACACACACACACACACACACACACACACACACACACACACACACACACACACACACACACACACACACACACACACACACACTTACTTCTCCGCCTCATTCTGTTTTCATTTACTCGTTCGTTATCTGACCAGCTTCAATCTTGTAGGCTACTCACTTTGTTTCTTGTAGCCCTCGAAAGGGTTTTGGAGCTTGATGCCTCGGTGAATGTGAGTTGTTTGGCTTTTGATTTTCTCTTATGCTCCAACACACAGTTACACGGGGTGCAGAATAGTTTCCCCCCACTTTCGTGAAAGACATCGGGGTACTGCTTTGCCCGGTCTTTACCAGAAATGTTCGTCGGTAAATGAGATGGATCAGATTTTTTCATCTTGGTGTTTTCTCTCTCGTGTGAGTTCCACACGTTCACTCTACGGTGTTGTTTACCTTCTGTGATGCGCGAGCTGATGACGTCGCGTCATCATCACTACTTCACGTCAAGACGAGTTCACTTTTTTTCCCCTCAACTTTGTGTGGAAAAATGCGGGGATTATGCGCCCTTTTAAAAATCTGAACCATTTTGCTGATTATGCGGTAAATTATGCGATCGCATAATCGCATTTTTCTGGAGGGTCTATTAATAATACCTCATTCACATCAACGCAACTCCGGTTCAAGCTCCGTGCTAGAGCTTTTCAGGTTCAGAACCGGTTCTTCGGCTCTTTTCACACCGCCCAGAGTCCGACTGGTGCTGCGTCATCGTTTGTGTCATGACGTATCCGTTTGCGTGCCTACTTCATAAAGCCAAACCGCGCGGAAACCCCTCACAGCTCACACCGACAACAACAACAACAACGGCCGATTGTGCTCCAGCTTCCTCTGTACCTCTTCAGAAGACCAGATTCCCAGTAGGTAGCTGGTTCCTTCAGTGGACCACTGCTGCTTGTTAAGTGTCTTCATCGTTGTGTACAAACTGGATAAAACGCCAGCTTTTTGTTGTTGTTCAGGAGTTGATCCCGCCCCTGCCCCCACCTCAACGTAAGCGTGACATATGCGGTGCTTTTGCTCTAGCCGGACAATTTTTTGGTGCTTGAAGCGAACCGGATTCCGGAGCTAAGAGGCTGCTCCGCTGCAGTGTGAAAAGGAAAACCCGGTGCTTTTCAAGCTCCAGCTCCGAACCGGCCCTGAAACACTGTTGGTGTGAATGAGGTATTAAGAGAACACTGTTGTTGGCATCTTCCACACAGGTTGACCATATTTGTCTCTCTTAATAGGCTTCCTCTTCACTTTGTCCCTACTAGGTGACAATATTAAAGGACTTTTTCCCAAAACAAAACTTGCTCTAACAGCATTATTAGTTCATAGTATATTTCATTGTTAATTTAATGTCAAAAACACAAAGATGACTTATAGTATAATGGTAAAAGTTAAACCGTTGGGGGTCAGATGTAGATCTTTAGATGTAGCTTTTTATTTGACTTATGAATGACTTTGCACACAGGTCAGATTCTGGTTGATTAAAGACTGATTTAATGAAGATATGGAGTTTGCCGCTTTTGATGTAGGGCATTGAAGAGCTCTAATTCTAGTGTTTCTGTCGCTTAATCTCCACAGTAATGCTTCACATTTTACAAATGTAACTGATGTTTTAAAAATAATCTGCACTCCATTTCCACGTGCTGCAGATAATAAGTTGTTAATATGATATGACAATAGGCTGTTTGCAGACTTTTAGGGAATGAAATGGGAGTTGTAATGGACTCGTTTCTCTCAACCTGCTTATCATAGGACACATTAAAGGGTTTACCACTGTGGGGGTTTTAAGATAATCCTTAACAGGGTTATCTGTCATTGCCTTTATGGAAAAGAAAAATCCCCTTCAATTGTTCAAAATATCTTTTAAGCTATTTGGCCTGGATTTGTAAAGTTACTAAAATCCACCCATCACACAGTCTAAATTATATATTTGCAAAAACTCACTGGCTCATTTCTGACACTTGAAACTCTTCCAAAACACTCACACGCCTACACACTGATCTATCTTTGGAAGGAGATGGTCCAGCTGCTAACACTGGCTCACTAACAGCTATAACATTTCTCATTACATGTCCATGCTCAGTGTTTTTATCTATTTTTTTCACACAGGGGGCAAAGGGGACCGGGACATGATTCCACTGAACGACATGGGACCAGGCAAGTGGGACAATTAAAAACACACGCACACAGCTTTATAATAGGCGAACTTGTCAATGTTAGTGATATTTTTGCGTTACAAACACCTGTGGTTTAACATATGATTTTCTCCCTCAGATGCCTACTCCACACTGGACCAGAGAGGCAGAAGGAACACTCTGGATAACACACTCGAACCTGCTGACAGAAATGCAGTACAGGTAAAAACCTGGACACAAACACAGACACACACACACACACATTCTTCTCACTCTTCCCACACACGTTACCCTGCCTGACTGCACTTTAAAGGGATAGTTTGGATGTTTTGAAGTAGGGTTATGTGCGGTAGTTATCCATACGCAGTGTATATATAAGTATGGAGCAGCAGCAGCAGCAGCAGCACCGCATAGCATAAATAATATCCTGACTATGGACTATGGAAATACCTGATGCAACCCTACTTCAAACATCCAAACTATCCCTTTAATGAGAATAACTCCCTCAGTCCTAACATAAACTGATGCATACTCTCTGCATCCCCTTACCTTATCAGTTTCTAGAAAACACTTATAGTGCAGGCCAGTTCCCGATTTGCTAAACATCTTTTAATAATTAGCTTGCCTCTGCTTCATCCATGGACTCGTTCCCTCAGGAGACATCAGCATTCTGGGCACCTAGCTGAAACATTTGGAAATATGAAAGTTGTTAATCATGTGCAACACACACACAACTTTTTAAGGTTTCAGGACAACACACGGACCAATATCCTCACCTCCTGCTAAGAATGTTAGCGTGTGAACGGACGTGCTCTCACACACACCCACAGACAGCATGTCTATGCATGTCTTGTTAAAGCACTGCGTTTTGATCCGTGTGTTTCACACACATTTCTCACCGATATTCTTTTTTCTCCCCCTGAAACATGACCTAACAATAAACTAACCTTTTTATAACCCTTCTTTCTTTTCTCGTCTGATGGCCTTATTTCCCTTTTACTCGTTTTCCCTCTATAACCCTCTCTATTCACCACCTCCTGTATGTCACCTTTCTCTATCACACACTCCTGTGTATCTCTCCTTCTCTCTCTCAGGGAGGGATGTATGGGGAGAGGCAGGCCTCTTTGCCTCTAATGGATTCTTACGATGGTTAGGCTTCACCCACTGTCACACTGCATGTCAGCGCATGGTATGTGTGTCCCACCAGCTGCTCCTCTCACTGCATGGCCTAATATCTCAGTGTACTAAGAGCTGTGACTATTTGTGTTTGACAGTGACCAGTGTAGTCAATGAGCTTCCATTGTACTGTTTTTGCTCCCCCTGCTGGTGAAAAGTGTATATTTATTTCTCCTGTGATGTTGTTTATTTCTATGTGCACAGTTTGTGTCATTTTTTCGTCTACCATGTGCTGACTTTGTTGCCAGCAGCCACTTTTGTGGAATGTGTTTTTTTAAAGCCTCGTCTGTGAATTCTTTTATTTTTATTTTATTTCTTTCCCGTCTCACATTATGTCTAAATTCCAAACCGACCCATACACAAGCCATCTCAGTGATGGAGTAAACTCCCTCTGTAGTCTCATTTTTTTTAATGTTGCGGGTGCAAATACAGCGGCATGCTTTGGGACTCACTTCGTAACCATGGTTTGAAATCAGTATAAAAAAAGATTACGTAAAACTCAAAGAATCTTAAGTGCCGTTTCTTTTTAGTCTAGTTTGTAAAATGTGATGATTAAGAGCTTCTTGGTTTTTGTTCCTGTAAATATAGAAAAAAGCTATCAGGCAAATGCACACGTCAACCATTTTCTAGACCACACCCGGGTATATATGGTCCCAAGTAAACCCTGAAGTTGTTACATAAAACTATCTTAGTTTGCACAGTTATTTGTAAATGTTTGCACGAAACTATTTGTACTCATTCGTTCCATAATACGTTCTCAGGTGGTGCAGATTAGCTGTTGAAGGGTAAATGACTACCTGTTGGAGAGTTCGCTAACCCCCGCTCCCCACAAGTTCGTTTGGAACGGCACTTAATGTGGGGGACACTCTTTGCGAGGGTGTAAGGGTTGGTTATGACCCAACTGCCCAATTCTAAACCAACCCCTACACCCTTCCATTCTGTGTTTGTGTGGAGAGTCCACCACATTAAGTGATGGTCCAAACCAACACGTGGGAGTGGGTTATCAAGCCCTCCAACAGCGAGTTTGCATCGGCCCTGACTATCCACCTGCACTATCTGATCACATGCAAACAGTGTTTGTGTATGTCAAGAAACATGCTGTCGACAAACAGTTCCATATCAAACATTTATGAGTAAACTGCGCAAAATAAAATACATGTAATATTGTCATACAGATGATAACTTGAGGGTTACTATAGAAGGTTATTATACCTGTGTCTATTCTAGAATATGGTAGACTTGTTAGATAGATACTTTATTGATCCCACTTTGGGAAATGATTTTGTTACACAAGCAGCAGTGTGTTCAGACATTAAAATACAAATAATTAAAAAGTGGAATAGAGAATTTGATTGTAACATTTTCTATGGACTGTTGCAAAAACTAATTGCCACAAGTTTTTGGGAGTTTTATTATATTATAATTTTAAAAAATGTTTGGTCTGAGAGGTGCCTATTTGAAAGCGTTATTGTGAAAATGACATTTTTCTGTCAGAGAGAGTGTAGTTGGATCCAAAACACACTGCTGTATCTATGTCCTCTAACTGAAAGAAGGGAGCCTCCTTCAGCTCTGAGTGTGACTACAGACGGATTGGGACCCCATAGGGGTAGGTTTAGAATTGACCCTACCTGTCACATGTGATCACCTCTGACCCTTCTTCTCCTCCTGCAGAAAAACTGATAGTGTGCATCACGAGACGACAGCCTCCTCCCACCTACTGCCCTTGCTGAACTGACAAATGGGGGACCACAACACTACGGATGGGACTCAAAACTCCATCCTTTACACTCAACTCTCCTGTCCCTTCTTCACTCTTTTTGCAGCTCCTCTTCTTTCTCTCTTTCCCTTTTGGTTACATTCCTTTATCGCAGCTTGGAAAACTTAACAAAATCACACGGAGACAAACGGACGTGGATCTACGCTCCCTGTGGAAAACCGGACGAGACACTTTGACCACTTTTGTGCGCCGCGAGACCCTTAACTCCAAAACCACTCGATCAGACACCACGGCTACGACACTACATCTCCAAGCTACACTACGACACTACGACACTGCAACTCGCCTGGACAACATTCATTCTCTCTTCAACCAAAGGCAGAGACTGTGGTCAGAACAGGACCCTTTTTGGTGAACTTTTACACAACACTTCAAGGACATGTCTTTTTCTCTCTCTCTATGATTGTTCAATACTACAAACAAATGTTTTTCCTACCATTGATAACCAATGTTTAATGATCTAATCAGATATGTGTGAAAGCTTCTGCTTCTGTTTTTGGTTGTGGTTGTTCCTCTTCTTGCTCCGCTCTGTACCATAGTTAATGTACATGTGCCAAATGACACTGCTACCGCTGCCAATTCTAAATGCAACAAACCGGCGTCTGCTTTGTTTTGTTTGCAGCTTGTGACGGTCAACATGATTCATGGGGGCTGCTGCGTATTTCTGTATAGGTTTGTGATCTGTAGATGTGAAAGGGTGGAGGTGCCAGTATCAATACAAACATATAATTATTCTCCATCTCGTCTGTGTATTCTACGTTTCTGTTAAGTGGCGTTTCTGTTAAGTGTAAGCATCTTAACTTTGTGATTCTTGGGAGATATTACAGGATTCCTGGGCAGCATTTCCGTCTGTAAATCTTATGAATGTGTTCAAACAAACAGCATCTCTGTATGTGGGCTAACTGGAGTGCCTCGCTTATCAGGATAGTTCTGATGAGTGTGCCTAACATTAAACAGGGGAGGGGGGGGAGGTAACCAAACAAGGTGTATTTTTCTCAGCAGTTGGGGAATACTGTACATTAAACTCGCCTGTTTTCTATTCTGCAAAAAATAATGGGACAGGATCTTGCTCGTGTGATGTAATTGGAAATGTCTTTTTATAAGGTATACAACTCTAATGTACTGCTTCAAAGTCTACCTGGCTTTAACACTACACAACAGTACATGGGAGAAGACCCAGTGCTGTCTGCTTTTACCTACATTTCTTACATACAGTTATGTAGAAACATGTTTAGTGCCGAGTGAGATGTAGATACTGAGTGGATGATTAAAAGAAGCACGGGGGGGAATGTATGTTTTCTTCTTTTTCTACCTTTCCTCATGCCAATTGAATCACGACAGGATGCCTCATTTTTCTCAATGTAACGCGTTGTCTTCAAGAGTGGACTGACTAAAAAAGAGGAGAAAAGGGGAGAGTAAGGGTTGGAAAGTTGCAGTGTATTGAGGCATAGACCAGAATTTGCTATTAGAAAAAAGCAGAGAAAAAATAAAAGCACATTTAAACTATATATACAAGAGAATATTTGTTAATTTTAATGGTTTTATGTATTTCCTTTTTTTAAATATTGATTTGGGTTTAATTGTTTCGGGTGCTCTTGGTGAATGCATATGCAATCAGTTTTTATGTTTTAATTAAAAAACATTCAGCTTCATGTCTTACTTAAATGCAAAACGAGTTGGCTAAACACAAATCCACCAACGCAGCCATCAGATACTGGAACATTATTGGAACATCTGATTCTGGACTACCACTTAATCTCTTTGCCTTGGCTCTTAAAAGTTGCACATTTTCATTTATGAATGAATTATGTAACTAGCAATACTGTTTTTAATAAAAAAGAAATGATTTCGCAGAGCTTTTGTTTTTATTGTCAACTTTTTATCAGCCTGTGCTTTTATAAAGAAGAATAACATTAATTTGTCACGTTATGCTAGTTTTCTAAGTTTCATTTCACAGAGCGGCTGGCGGTGGCTGGCGGTGGCGCTTTAGATTAAGACACAACAGATACGGTAGGAACCGTGTTAGTTTATGCATGTAAAGCTTCTTCTCCTTTGGAAAACACTTGTCATTTTTGCAAATACACTTAAGTAACCCAAAATACCTCTACTCGTGCAACAGACGGTGTGTAGAATGCTACAGGTGAGTGTACTTTCCTGCTAATGCTACCCGACGTTAGCTGCATAGCGCTTAGCTAACAACTTGACCACACTGAGTTGAACTGCTTTCAGTTTAAATAGGTTAAATAAACATGTATTGCAACGGACTGCATTATTAAGCTAGTTCGTGTGAATACGGTGGACATTGCATGTTTATTATTTATTTCTGGTTTATTTTTCTGCTAACTTGCTAGCTAAGTTCTAGCCCCAATTTGCTGAATGTTGACTATGGTTGGTAGAATAAATGGGAGCGGGAAAATACAATATTACAAACAAATGAAATGTTTAACCATCACATTCACCAAGGTTGACATTGCTCGAGCGCAGTTCTCCACGTGCCGCGTAGGCTATGGTAATTCTGCAAAGCTAAAGAGTGACATTTGTATATTTTTGGAAACTCAAACCTTGCTTGCATTTAGAGAAAAACTAGCTTTAAAATGTAATAGATACATCGTATCGAGTGTATATGCATCTATTGACATTGGCAGCATGCGAGGGGCTTTAACAATTGACAATTAAATGAACGAATCGAGATTAAAACACATTCTAAAATGGAAATGAAGGTGACGTTTGATTTGGGCAGTAGCCTACCAGTGATCAGGTAGATTTATACGTCCATGGTAGCAACAGTAGAAGGTGTAAATGCGTGAGTTTCATAATAATTCAAGTCATACTGCTTTATCTGTCCTCCCCTTGTCTTTTGTCCCTCCTCCTCCCAGTACCCATGTGGACATGCAGCGGTACAGGTGGCCAGATTATGAGATGAAGCTTCTAGAAGAGCTGCAGAAACAACAACACAATGCCCGATTCTGTGATACCTTGTTGCAAACTGAGGGTGAGGATGAACTGGGTGGCAACCTTTAACGTTAACGTTTTAAAGAGTAGTTAAACATTAACCCATATTTCTTCTTCTTACTACTTGTAAAGGTATCTCAGTCCCAACCCACAGTTGCATCCTTGCAGCACTGAGTCCTTACCTGTCTGAGAAGCTATCAGCCTCCATGTCTCCTCCAAGGGGCCAGAAGCGGCAGCTCCAGCTCCAGGCCCTGAAGGGCCAGACGCTGCTGAAGCTGGTTGGCCTTCTGTACTCAGGGGAGCTGGAGGTTAAAGGCGGTGTAGAGCAGGAAGAAGTGCTGTCGGTAGCCCGAAAGTTTGGGATCACAGACCTTGTTCAAGGACTGGAACATTTGGAGGAAAAACAGAGGAATGAAAGCAGAACAATGCAGGATGCACAAGTTCAGAATGAGATGGCTGAGAGGAGAGACCAAGAATCTCCATCCAGAATGGGAAAATGTGTATCCATAGGCACGCAAACTGTTGAAAATATAGTGGGAGGTTATTTTACACAGTCAACCCAAACTGAACATCCAACCCCAGGGCCTTTATCCTCTGGAGTTCAAAGTATGGATTTCTCATTCCAATCTCAAAACATTACACTTGATAAACATTTTCGTTCCACCCCCTGCCCACATATTCCCACTATGCACAATCAAACACAGAGCAATGGAGAGTCTACGTTAGACTGCCCCTCTGATAGTGAAGAAAATCCCACGCCGGCTTTGTCCAGCAACGTTGTGACCTTTCCTATTTCACTTAATGTTGACTCAATCTCAACACCTCAGGAAGTGGCCGCCCACCAGCAGTCATCTAAATGTGAGAACACCCTACAGGTGCTGGCTAAGGAAGGGACTAACAAAGGATCGGAAGATGGAAAAACAAATGGCAAAAGAGCTGACGATAAAGAAAATGCGGAGCAGCCGAGCCACAGAGATGAGATGATAAGACAGGGTAAAGGAAAGTCTACACTGAAGAGACTTGCACATGTAGCGAGTAAGAGTATGTCTAAGATGAAGCAGGTGCACCACATGATGGAAACCACACAGATTTCTATTAAGGTAAGGAGTAGTTCATTATTTCAAGTAGAAAACAACCTGGAATCTCGCATAGTGAGGTATGTGCATAAAGTCTAACGCTTAAATATGTTAAGCTTGTGAAGCATGTCGAATACACATTTCCACTGACTTTTATACATAGTCAAATATTTAAGGCCAAATGATCCCTGGGATATGGAGGCTCCCTTTGGGCTGAACGAAACCAAAACAACGTGCAAATATATTGACTGAAATTGCAATTGCGATATGATTCACAATTTCTGAGGGATTGATCATTTCTTTTCAGTATCATTGAAAAATATATTAAAAAAGTGTGCTATTTGTATCCATACTAAACAATGATATTTTTTATTAAATCTGTAGAATACCATTTGTATGCCAGACCTCTATGCAGCAACACAATATTTAATTTAGAAACATGTTTACACTTATTTTGCCTTGAAAACCTATTGTGCCTCCTGCCATTTGACTATTGCACTAGCCCATATCACGATTTTGATTCATTTTCAACACATTTTGCAGCACAAATGGCAGACATTTGAACATTTCCTGCTGTTTCCGGTTATTTCTCATTTAAAAATGAATATCTGTGGAATTATTTCATAAACAAAAATTACATTTAAAGATATCAACATTAACTGCTGTAGCTAATTACGTTTTCATCCATCAAATATGTCAGGCTATCAAACTCACTCAACCACTGCAGCCTTACATTTTGAGTCACAACTGCACTAGAGAAGAAAAGAAAGGAACAGAATTTAGTTTCATGACAGAATAATGGCGTCTAAGCTATGATGTGTTTAAAATGCTTTCAGACTGTCATAACATATCTCTTTTTTTATCCTTGATTTTAATCTTTTCCCTGTATTGTCTTCCCAGGTGAAGCTGAAGAAGAATACGGAGACAGGAGAGGTGTGGGAAGTTGTGAGCAGGAGAGAAACAGAGGAGACGCTGACACTTCCTTTCACCCTGACACAGGTAGATAAGTGTGAGCATGTTTTCATACACAGACAGTTCTCATCCAATTCACTTGGATTCTATTTGATGTTTGTTACAATTAGATCCCTCACTAGAAACAATGCATGGAATACTAAAGGTGTTTAAAGGGACAGCAGCTCAGCATCACGCATTGTGTACTGAGGGGGTTAAATTCTTATGATATATTAAATAACCTTTTGCAGACACAGCTTCAGCTGTGTGAAATAGAGGATTATATTCAGTTTAGGGCTGCTCAATTAATCATATTTTAATCGCAATTACGATTATGGCTTGCAAAGATTACGAAAACAACGTAATCGAAATATAACGATTATTTTTGTATTATTAATGTTTTTTTTTATTGGTTTCTCAATTGAGTTATACTTAAAGTTCAGGGTAAGTAACTGTTAAAAATATTCTGTTCAAACATTTTTTCTCCAATAAATTGGAGGTTTTCAAAGTAAATGGATAATCGTTTTTAATAATCGTGATATCAATTATTGACCCAAATAATCGAGATTATGATTTTTGCCATAATCGAGCAGCCCTAGTTTCTAGCAAAACATTTTTAAGAGATGACTTGAGCAGCCCTACCAACATTTTCCATGGTGGCCAAAACATTTTTATTTGGTATTAAATTGTAGTTTAACATGTATTTCCTGTTACTTCTGGACCATGACGGTGGGCCAGCCTTTAATGTTTAACTGAGTGGAATATGTTGAATATGTTTTACCAAAATGTTGGCTATATGTTAAGGAGTTTTCAGGTTGTGACAGTGCACTGCAACATGTTTGTTGATCTTGTTTATTGGTATTTATTATTTTGATATTATTTATTTAAATGTAGATATGAATGTATAATTTATTTTATTTTGTATTGGTTTTTCAGTTGATTACTCTGAACGTATAATTCAACAGTTAAAAAGTTCAAATTATTATTTGTATTTGTTTTAAAGTACAATAAATGGATGTTTTCAAAGTCAATGAATAATCACATTTAATAATCGTAATTACAATTATTGAGCCAAATAATCGAGATTATGATTTTTTGCCATAATCGAGCAGCCCCAATTCAGTCGTTGTGTAAGTTATGTAGAAAAACAATAGTCTGTTCCACGTCGTACCAATTGCTGGAACTACGGCCACAGCAATGTAACTTGAAATGAAAGCGTCACTGATCAAGGTTTTCTGTAGCTGTCCGAGTCTGTTCACACTTTCTTTTCTATTAACCAGTCTTTTAACGTGTCTTCTCATACCTTGTTACCTTAAGTCTTTACTTCCTCTCTGTCTTCTTCTGCTGATATCTCTGACGTCCAGCACTCTTTTTACCTCGCTCCTTCTCTTGCGCCGCAGATTGATACGAATGCACATAGTTCCTTGATCCTCCTTAGCAAAGGTCTGTCGTCCTTAGCAGCCGTGTAATAAGGAACAGATATGATTTGAATCTTATCAACTTGACTTTTTTTTAAAGATATGTGATCTTAATATTTTTTCAAAAGGATGGTTCCAACAACAAAAGGCCACAGAAAAACCTTACAGACGGTGAGCCTCCTCCCTCCTCTGTCCAGCCCGAGACCCCGATTCTTCAACCTATTGCTGCTACCCCTGAACCACATCCTCCCCCCAACCCCACCTCTGACTCCCAGCTTCTCTCCACTGAATGCTTTGCCCCAATCCAAAACCAAAATGTCCTCGAGTCAGCCCCCCCCCCCAAGCTTTCTGGCCCAACTGAAGAGTGTGACGAGCAGATTGGCAAGCTGCTGGAGGACATCATGATGGACCTGAACATCCTGCCAGACGTGGCGAGAGACTCCAAGAAGTCCAATTATCATCAACCAAGCCAAAATGAACCAACCGCCATTTGCCATGCCCAAGCTTCAGAAAATGAGCAGCCTACGAGTCTGATGCATTGTACTGCTAGTGCTGCCGGGTACGTGTGTTACCAGGATTTTGGGACACAAATTGGTCACTCATCATCAGCTACAGGTATTTAGATCAATTTTTTTTTCCTACAATTTATTATTTCCTCCACCTAACGTAATATTTGCAAGATGTTCTTTAACAATAGAGTGGTGGCAACCCGGATGTTGGCATCACAAGTGATCCCTCCACAAGCAATAGGATTTCCCCATTGGGGTTTTTCTTTTATTGCAAAAAATAAGCTTTGTGTCCTGCAAATGTCTATCACATGTACATGTTTTTTGCAGCAGGATAATTTCAACATATTAAAAAGTTTACGTTAGGCTTTAAAGGAAATATGTCACAGTCCCATGGCTTCACATTACCACCGCTAAGCTAATTACAGCTAATGCAGGGGTTCCCAACCTTTATTGTGCCAAGGACCGGCAGATACATAAAAAAACAATTGCGGACCGGTTGTCAATTTCAGCAGGTGGCAACAGAAGCTAATTGTATTTAACAGCCGGAAGAAATACCAATATGCATCCAAAACATATTAATAACGTTTCAAACCAGGATACAATTAAAACAAAAAAAAAATTAGGACCGCTTTACAAATATTTATATAATATAATATAGCCTAATATAGGTGGCAACAGTGGCTAATTGTATGTAACAGCCTGGACAAATAATAGAACAATATGCATCCAAAACATATTAACAACGTTTAAAACCAGGATACAATTAAAACAAATTAGGATCACTGTACACATATTGATATAACTGAAATGTCAGGGAGACCCCTGGGCTTGTTTGCCAGCCATAATAAAGTCATACCGGGGCGTTCGTTCCGGTGCACTCCGACAGCATTTAGCACTACATCGAGATTAAGATTAAACGAATTTATTTTGGGAACACCCACATACCTATGGAGTTGGCCAGATGTGTGTAAATTACTGTTCATGGTAATTTGAAAACAAATGCCATTGTTGGACACACACAAACAAACACACACACACACACACACACACACACACACACACACACACACACACACACACACACACACACACACACACACACACACACACACACACACACACACACACACACACACACAGCGGAGCTGAGCAGAGCACATACACACACACATCATGCGCCTTTGTGACCGGACATTTCCTTCATACGAGCAATAGGGGGAATAATCGGGCCGTTCGATGTGTGTGTGTGAAACGTAGCAGCCTGCAGTGGGGAACACAGTGAAGGCGGTGTGTACGCGCTGGTGCTGCACTTCTCAGAGGCTGCCTCCTGATGCTGCAGCCATTATATGAAGTGAAGGAGGTTTTCCAAATAAAGAAAATAGCTCTACACTAGGGCTGCACGATTTTGGGAAAAAATCTAATTGCGATTTTTCTGACAAATATTGCGATTGCGATTCAAATTGCGATATTTGTTTTTAAGCCACCCAACGTAAATTTATTGTAAAATGCGGCCATAACTCCGGCTAGGAAGGTCGTATCAAACTGCTCCCGTCTCTAGCACCCCCGCAGCCCGAGCTACGAGTGAAAGAACTACATTTACATGGAACTTCTATTGGGTTGCTTTAAAGTCAAGCTTCAGTTAAAGATTCACCCTGTAATAGATGTAAAACATGTGATGGAGCATTACTAACCTGACTCCGATGGTTTGTTTCACCAAACCATCTAGGAAAGCTCCATTGGAAGCCATTTGGAAAGGGCAGGCACTTTCAAAAATACTTGGCAGGTGATTGGATCAATCTGTCTATCACCTTCTATCATGGGCCACTTCTGATTGGTTAACAATGGCTGGTACATGTGGAGCACAGCACTTCTGATTGGTGTGGATGACTGACACACAAGAAGGAAACCATTTTTTTGTAAAAAATCGCAAAAAAAAAAAAAAGTTAAAAGAAATCGCAGGCTTTGCGATTTGATAATCCCATCATTTCAAATCACGATTTCGATTTAAAATCGATTAATAGTTCAGCCCTACTCTACAATGTATTTCCTGACATATTTTATCTTGTGGAACAACACATTATAATCTGTTCAGCTTGTGTTAACCACATATTATCATAACCATAAACACGTAAAAAAAAACGTTGAATTCATTACATTGGAACCAAATTAGTCAAATGCTAACTAATTTCCGGGTTTTATAACTCATCTCTGCACCAATCTATTGTCTCAATGATACATTTTAGGGTTAAACAGACGGTTTACCCCAAGATGAAAAAAAACCCATATCTTTTCGTTTTACCTGTATTAGGGCCGTACTATTAGGATTTCGTTATTCGGATATTTGTTGCACTGCGGCTGTCAAATAGAATTTATTGAAAACTCCAATATCAACGTAAGAGCTTGTGCCTCTTCGGGGGGTGCTAACACTTAACCATAAATGTTATCGTTTACTTTCTCCGTCTTTATATGTAGATATTACTTTTTCTCAATCACGTTGTTTCCAGAGCAACAACAACTTCCTGTCAACAGCGCTAACTCTCCTTCAAAATAAAAGCATGTCCATACAAAATAGGAAGCCAAGCCAAATTGCACTTAAGACATATACAACTGCAACGAAAGTAACAAACACAATGCAATATCCTTTTCAATTTCAAAGAACACAAATTGGGTTGTATACATGAACAAATAACTATAAAACAACAATACTGTAGAATAACAAAATTAATGCCGTGAATAAACCCGAAATACACGTGTTGAAGCGGTTCGCTGCTGACCCCCCCCCCCCCGCACGGGCCGAATATTCACTGCTGATTACTACCGAATATCCGGAGCCCGAAAAATGGTATTCGGGACAGCCCTAACCTGTATTAATCCAGTTATAGTTAGGTATCCCTTATTTCATAAAATGTATGACTGTGAATATACAGGCCGTTGTTATGAAACAAACATTAAAACAAAATCGGCAAATGTTTTCACACCACATCCACTGACCACTTAGCTTCATTCCAGACCCCATGACGTTGTATAATTATCTCTAGTGGATTGAACAGAAGAGATACAAATGAAAAGAGACTCTTTTTTCCCTATTGACTTAAGTTGTTGTTTTCCTCACATCTGCTTCTGCTTTCCTGTTTGCTCTCACTCAAGATTAATTAATGACATTGTTCTTACCTGTCGTACAGGCATCTATTGTTTAACAGCACAGAATCAGCCCAACTGCTCAAGCCTTTCATCTGTACAGCCCTCTTCTTTGCTTATCCAGCAGCAGCGCTTTCCTCAGTATCCCCCACCCTTCACAGCCATGGTGCGAAAAGATGGATCGCCAATGCCCAAAGCTCAAAATTGTCCATATCCTGAAGCACCCACAACACAATCAGTCATACCCAAAGCTCTATACTCCAGTGGACAGGAAACTGTTACTGCCCTTACCTATTACCCGGTATGCCAGGAACTGTCTGCACAAGGCAATCCGAACATCCTTGAGTTTTTACCCCTGACAAATGGAAATGAGGCGCTCTCCTCGCATCCTCTACCTTCCATGGATGATTTGCGGCTTCCTACATGTCTCTCTCCGTTAGATCTCCCTACCATCAACAACTCAACGAACCAAAGCAGTCAAATCCAGCCACATACCACGTTAGACAGGCGACCTTGGCTCATAAATAACCCCAGACCACTACAATATCCTCTTAATGCCATCAATCCCAAACCAAATAAAAGTTCATCTGTACCACAGTATACAAACGGCAGCGGTTGGTGGCATCTGGAGATAAATCCTAAAATTTGCGAAACACGGGCCGCATCTTGTACTGTGAATGAGGTGGAGGACAGAGGAGCAATATCTGCTGGCCCTGGAAATGTGGCAAAACCGAAATCTGATCCCAGGATAATGAAGGAAAGTTTAAAGAAGGTTGAAAAGATTGGAGCAATATCTGCTGGTCCTGCACATGTGGCAGAAGAAAAATCTGATTCCAGGAAAAAGAGGAAGAGGGTTGAAGACATTGGAGTAATATCTGCTGGTCTTCCAAATGTGGCAGAACAAGAATCTTCTTCCAGGAAGAAAACGGGAGGTTTGAAATGCAAACAAGTACAAGATGTCACGATAGACGATGCTGAAGTGCCTAAAAGGAGGAAGAGCAAGCACAAAAGTTGTCAACAAGAAGCCAGTTCTCTTTTGTCATTGGAATGCGTGAAAGTCAATAATGGAACCAAAGAGCAGACAAACCTGAGCATTAGTTCGTCGAGCAACAATGTGCTGACGAAGGAAAGAGAAATGGCCGATCATTCTAACAAAGATTTAGTGAAACCAGATGAAACGTCAACCATCAAAGAAGATCTGAGCGAG
This sequence comes from Notothenia rossii, assembly GCF_949606895.1. Classification (NCBI taxonomy): domain Eukaryota; kingdom Metazoa; phylum Chordata; class Actinopteri; order Perciformes; family Nototheniidae; genus Notothenia; species Notothenia rossii. The sequence goes on along the minus strand of NC_136912.1, from coordinate 36,857,045 downwards.
GGAACCAGAGGGTCCGGGGATCTCAAAACTGAACAACGGACAAGGATCCCGACCAGGGGCTTTTTAAAAAAAACTCAAGAGACGCCTAGTGAATCAAGCATAGAAGATTCAGCTTTAAAACCGAAGGCCTGTATAGCTCAGATTGTGAATAAAGAAGGAGAACCTGTGAAGCGGGGACGCGGAAGGCCAAGGAATAAAAAAGTTGTAAGTCCACCGCAGAGCTCTCCTACCGCTGTTGAAAAAATCAGCCAGGATCTCAACGGAGAACCGCAAGTTGACATTAATTTTGCGGAGGGGGTGAAAGATAAAACAAAACCAAGGTCTAGAAAATTGAAGAGGAACAAAAATAAAGTGGCTGCAATACCACTGAAGAAGACCAGAAGTAACGAGAACACCGTCAAGGCCGTAGTAGACGATAACAATGTTGTTATCCCAGCAGGAGGACAATGTGAGACAACCCAAAAGCGAAAGATGGTCAATTTGAAACAGTTTCAAAAGCTTATCAGACAACAACACTCAAAAACAAGCAGGTCAAAAGAAAGCCAGGAAAATGAAACAAACAGAACCTCAAGAGATGTTGAAAGTGAAGGGAAGGAATGCAGGAGCAGAACAAAAAATTTGACTAAAATGGAAAATGCTCAGTCTCAGAACAAGGATGGGATTAAGGAGTCTCACGTCTTCAATGTCCCAGTTGATGAAAATCACAATCAAATCTTCCACAAGTCAACAGAAGAGTGTGGCCAATCACGGCGAAATGACGCAAATGGGACCGGTTTGTTTGGGGATGAGCCCCCTCCCGTGTTTTCCTTTGAGTTCTTAAGAGAAGACCAGGCCAAGGTAGCAGCTGAGAAGGAGCATCCACAAAAGAATCCTGATGAAGGTAGTGTGTTTTTTTCCCTTTACTTGTAATTGAAAGATGTTCACGCCCTTGCATTGTTAACAGTCAGAGTAAAACATTTGAAGTATGAACAAATAGGGAAAAGCTACTTTCACAATTTCATTTATTGGTTAGGTTGGAAAACAACATACTAATGAGAATATGTAACCTTGTCGCATAGTTAGGGGTTAATTTTTCAAGAAGAAACTCAGAAACAACAAGGTATGAGTTGTATATGTTTAAAGAGGTAATTCAGAAAATACAAGCAAAAAACTTGATTAAAATGTATAAAGTCCGAAATGTATGAGGAAATAACCCAAAACTCTTCGGAGATTAAAGTTGGGAATAACAAGAGAAAGTCAAGAAAATAAAATTGTCAAGGAACCCCTCCCCTTTGCTTTTGAAAGTTGGATCAAACTCTCCACACCACAGATTCTGCCTCTTGCAGTGAATAATATCTGGATTGGTTTAACGTAATCAAATTTACTTTGTAGTCGGATTTAGAACAATTAGCAAACACTTGCCTCTCTTTAGTGCGATGAGGTCGATCCAAACTTGCAAAGTGAATTGATGAAAACCTTTGACCATTTTAGCTGTACATTAGTGACTAAATCTGAGAATTTCATAAAAGTTGTTTGCCATTTTGTTTATTTTCAAATATTATAAAAAATATAGTTTTTTCTTGTATATGTTTGAGTTTTTTTCTGTTACATTTTAATTTCATTCGATTTTTCAATTTCACCACTGATGGCTTTGCTACTGTTAAGACAATGGAGTCTTTAATCGTAAAGATCAAAAGATGGATTTTTTAAGTGTTCAAACTATTCTTTGAAAAGATGGGCTAAATGTTATCAAGGCTGATATCAACACATTTATATAAATAATGTACTATTTTATTTCCCCTAAAAATGTCTAAAAAATATCTGGATAAACCACCTTGGTTTCTTTTTTTTTCAGCTCTAAAAGCCCATGATGCAGGAGTGTCAGATACACATCAGACTTCGTTCAACAATAAAGACTCGTCGCACAGCGACACCCATCTGCCTCAACAAAACAAAACTCATTTAAACCCACAGACCCCCAAGAGAACTGCCCCCCCTCTTTCAGACACTGTCGGGTTCTGCAAAACCTCAGGCTGCGATCACGAAGAAAATGAAGAAGAGGAGGAAGTGGAGGTGGAGGAGGAAGTGGAGGTGGACATCCTTCATTACTCCCCAGACCAATTGCCTCCGAGCAGAGAGTGTTTGAACGGACTTCACAACATTGAAATAACTCCAGAGGAAGAAGAAGAAGAAGAAGAAGAAGAAGAAGAGGAGGAAGATGTGAACGATGTTGATGTAACTGGAGATGAGGCAGAGTGACATTTTTTATTTGAGCATAGTTTTTTGGCTATGTTGTGACAGGTTCAGCACTTGTTGGCAAAGCCCTTTGTTCTCTTTGTTTGTGTATGTTCACAGAGATGCCAGACTTGAGTGAATTTTGCTGTGAAGTATTATACAACAGATTTGTATTGTCCTTTTTTACGTTTTACCAGTCAGTTGGTATTCATGGGAGAAACACTTCTGGGTTTGACCTTTTGTTAAGTTCAATATACAAGGTTAAAATATGTTTATATTATTTTATTCATGTTTCTATTAATAATATGCAAAAGTATTGATTGCATAGAGAACAAAGTGTTGTTCACATCTATCTTAATTTGATATTTTCAGTGAAATTAGAATTTTCAGACTGACTGTTGTGTACATTACATAATTATGGTTTATTAAAAAAAGTGTATTTTCATGCGTCTGTTTTTTTTTACATAATCATTCAATCAAAATACAGGATTTGAGTGCTCAGGGACTGTTGTACATTATAAACAGTAAGACTTTACTAAGGTTTTTTTAAACACAAAAAAACACATAGTAAGTTAATGAGTTAGCAGTTTTATATTTCATGATTTTAAATGTGATAGTGTCAGAATAAATATGAATTATAAATTGTATATTAAACTGGAAATGTACAGAAAAGCTAGGAGAGGGCGCGCTTTCTCCGCTCTCAGTTTGAATGCAACTTTATTGACACCGGAAGTGCGAGCGGAAACGTCACACACGTGTTTTCTTTGCAGGTTTGAAGGTTAAAGAAGAAGCACCGGGTAGTTTCTTGTCGTCTGTCCACTGCAGAGGATCACCAGGGCGACGTGTTTGTGTTTAAAGCCGGGGACAGCAGCACTGAGGAGCAGACATGGATCCCATGAAGGCGCAGCAGCTGGCGGCGGAGCTGGAGGTGGAAATGATGTCAGACATGTACAACCGGTAAGCCAATACAAGTTAGCCATTAAGCTAGCTTTAACACATTAATGCTAGCTTTATGACTTTATTAAACTGTCTTCTGGCATTCATGCGTAGTTTTTATTAAACGTGTCGTGTTGCAGTTACAAAGGCTCACCTTCATGTTAGCCAGCTTTGACCTAGCTGCACATGAAGAGTCCCTACATGATGCTAGCTACCTAATAACTGTTGACTGACTGCAGTGCATGTGACAGATGAATTGGTACTCAGCAGAGCCCACACGCTGTAATATTACATCTAGCAACTCGTTTGGAACATGCATGCCACCATTGAAACGAACAGTTGATCGATGTTGAACGACTGAAAGTCCTATTAAAAAAAAATCACGGAATGTATGAAACGACAGTAACACATGACCTTAAATTAAGTTGACAGCATTGATCTCGTCTCAATATTGGATATCATTTATGTGTTTCTGTAATACACCGCAGTTTAAATTTGTAGGGCTTCAATTATGATCAAGGCAAGTTTATTTATATAACACCTTTCAACACAAGGCAATTCAAGGTGCTTTACAAAAATGAAAGACATTCAGACAAAGGCATTTTAAAAACAGTCATTAAAAAGAAAAGATAATAAAATAAACATTAAAAGAAAAAATACATGAATAAAAAGTACATGATGTACAATGTAGAAGTAAAAATGCAATTGCTATGGCATCTATTAATGGTCACACCTTAATATTATTTCGTGTACCCTAGGTGAAGTTGTCTTGAAATATGTTTTATTTATTGTACATATATCTTAGTGATGCAATATTATTTACATTTTTTCCCAAAGAAAATAATAGTATTAATGATTATTATTAATATTATATTAAATACACAATGATACTTATTCTTATTATTATGAAAAGTACTACACTGCAAATACAAAGCAAGTATTTAATAGTAAAATAGCTCAATCTGTCTTTGTTATGAATCTGAAATCTAAATCAAGCTTCTCCAATTTGATATCACCATCCCTTTTCCTAAAAAGTGTAATATTTTTAACAAGAAGAATTAGGAACGATCGGACGATAACTGCTGAACGATCAGAAATAGTCTGGTTGCTACGCTTTTTCTCAAGGCAAAAGCATGCAGTCACTCCTCAAACACATTTTAGTAGCAAGCACCAATACAAGAGTGAATCTGAAAACAAGCATACTATGTCCCCTGTAAGCAATGTAGTTGGTCAAAAAAGTTGCGCTCAAGATCTAAAGAAATGTTTTAGTTCCAGCAGATGGAACTGTTTTGTTTGCCAAGTGACATTAACTATCTGCTAATATTGGTGGGACATCATATTAAGATGTTCAGGCATTATCATGTGTTTGCACACAAGCTTTAATATATATTTTTTAATGTGTTTTACAAATCTAACTGTCTCCTGACTCCCATGTATTCCCAGAATGACCAACGCCTGCCACCGGAAGTGTGTGCCGCCACATTACAAGGAGGCGGAGCTGACGAAGGGCGAGTCGGTGTGCCTGGACCGCTGTGTGGCAAAATACCTAGACCTCCACGAGAAGCTAGGACGTAAACTGACAGAGCTCTCCGTCCAGGACGAGGAAATTATGAGGAAGGCAGCAGTAGGGAGCGAATAGAGACGCTTTTAAACGGAAAGAAGTAGAGCATTTTGGGGGATTTAAAAGTTACGGGATGGGGTCACCATATCTGGTTTCTCTAAGGTGAGAGACTTGTGTTTTAATGAGTGGTTGGGGTTGGAAATCAAAAAGCATAGAACTATAAGGGTCCAGTGAGAGAAACTACTTCCTCCACTGCAGTAGAGGATAAGGATCTGGTGGAACGACAGCATGAGGACATCTTGAAACTTCTCCACCAGCCTTGTGTATATTCAGCTTTGCCTGGTCCTTCAAAATATCGCATGAAAAATAACTGGAAAGAAGAAAAGGATATTATTTCTAAAGTCATACTTTGTGCTAGTTTTTAGCTGCTCTGAAATGAAGGGTGCTGTTTCTACTGAAGAAACTCAAGTAATTTGAAGTTTTGTGGCACCAACCGTCTGGTACTTGTGGCAGGTTAAAACATACACTAGGAATGATTTGCATTTAGTCCCCGTTTTCCAAATCACCCTTTGAACATGGTTAAAAATCAACTTTCAAAGGGGGTAAAAGTAAACAGGGGTCAAAATGTTGCTACACAACATCGTACATTGTCTGTTATGCAGACAAGGTTTTGAACAACACCTAAAAATACAGTAATTTATACATGAATGGATCAGAACAAGCACTGAAAGAATCATGTCTTTTTAAACAAGACGCTATGCATAAAGTTGACTGCCAGGGCTGGATGATGCTTTGTTGGCTCAACAATATCTCCAATGCAGACAGCTGCATCACTCCGGCTTAACGTGGACGTGTGTTGAAGATGGACTGAACTCATAATTGTCATGCTTGTGTAGACTGTATTGTGCACTATGTGAGAGGACCATATTTTGACTGATGTTTTTTTGTTCACGTGCTCACCACTGCGGCAGCTTTTTGCTACATATTGTTAAAGCTACACAGTGTGTTGATGTTATTAAGTACTCAAATAAAAATGTCTATTATCATAACAACACAAGTTTTGCCATGAGGGTATTTTTAATTGTTCCTTCACATTTCTTAGCCATTGAAGTTGCCTCATGTCTCACTATTGTTACGGTAGCACTCAGAGGTCTGGGTTTCCTAAATATGTGCCTATACCTTTAAGACAGACCGTCAAGCAGATTGGGGTGAGGAAGTGGAGACTTTCGTTTCCTTCGCTAAACTTATTTATACCTGCACGTTGTACATTGTACATGAGAAAGGGGAACTGACAGCTGCTGAAACAAAAGCGGCCCAGGGTAGGAGGGGGTCTGTCGTCTCTATGTTACAGGTGGAATAACGTTTCAGACCGGTGCAAGGAGCCCCGCGCAAGAAACACGGTAAATGATGTTCAAGGTGTTTGTAAAAATGAGTTTTGTCGTTAGGTAAGTATGCTAGGTGAGTTACAGCACACTTGGTATTTCAGAATAGTCTTTTTAAATAATAAACCTAAAATGTGTTGATGACGTGTGCTGTTTGCAATGCTGCATTAGGCTACTATTACTGCAGAAGTCGCTATAGGTATGCAAAACTATACCAAAGCATCGTTTCATACCAGACAGTACAATCATTTATATAATTTAGCTCTTTGACCTACCTTTCATTATTCCACTGTTACGTTCAGGATTAAAAGGAAGTCGTTACACGAGTTCTAAAGGCAATGCTGGGGGGAAAGAGCACACAACGTGGATTTTATTTTAAATCTAGACGAGGATAGTTCAATGCCCCTAAAATAAAGCTTGAAATGTCAATGCTATGTCTTGCTAACATTTTGGAGAACATGTTATGGGCTATATCCTCTTTTATATCAATGTGGTCATGTTTGTTGATTTGCACTGAAGAACATTTCAGAACATCACTTAGAATCACGTTGCTAGATATAGTGTCTATTTTTGTACCTTTTTATTGTCTTATTTGCACTGACGTAAAACTGCATACAATCTAGATATGAAATAAAAAGAACTGTAACATGAGGGGTCAATAGCCACAACATTGGACTTTCCACTAACTTAAAGAAAGTAAAAAACAAACAAACGTAAAACAATAATTATTTAATCAAAAAACGAATACAATTGAATTGATTTAGAAATGTAACACACTTTCATAAAGTATTTGTTTTTTCTATTTCTTTAGAGGAACGTTTTATCTAAAACATTTTCTTTAGGAGAGAAAAATAGAGAAATTAATGTCAACGACAAGAGAATGTACCACTGAATATGTCCCATAAATACAAAAATAAGCATTTTCCCTGAGCCCAAACATAACCTTTAATATTGTAACGTCTGAGGTGTTAAGGCTTCAAAGATACTTCAACCCAATGCTTACAATATTGAAGAGACTTCTTAACTCAAAGAAGTTCCAAATATCATGTATGTACTTTTATCCCTTGTTATCCAAATAAGGTAGCTAAAAACTCACATAACAAACAGTAATAGCCGGCCCTTATCTCGCGGTCATAGAATAAACAATTAAGTACTAAAAATAAGCACTTCAAATGAAGTAGTCTCATTATAAATATGACTGCTGCCCATGTTATTTACTCCAACATTAAAAGTCCACAATTTAAAAGAGTAATTATATTGATAATCCAGATTTATCCAGCCTTACATTTTATCTGGAATGTATCGTGATTTTTTTATGACCTGTGATAATTCAACAAAAAACCTCTGACTATATTCTCATGAGTATGAACTGAAGATGGTTTCTACAGAAGCATAATGGGAGTAATGACACAAACACATTGATTGCGTTTGGTCCAGTAAACAAGTAATAATCCAGAGTACTGCCGGTTTTGGTCACTAGATGGAGGCAGCTGATCGAGAGGTGTTGATCAGGGATGCTGATCCGTTTGTAGCGCCTCCCAATGGCGGCATAAATGAACTGCTGAATGTGGACCAAGAAGAAAACGCACAGGAGCAGGTACGTTTTCCTGGGAAAACTCCAGTTCTAGTGTTTCCAGAGAAAGATGTGATTAAATACTACCAACCAAACCCCCCCCCCCCCCCCACCTCTCCTTTTTCTTCTTTAATAAAGGAGTTTCTTGGCCCACAAGCAGAGTACAACGAGGAGGAGGAGGAGAGGAAGTACTACAGGAGGAAGAGGCTTGGAGTCATCAAGAACGTCCTTGCAGCCAGTGTTGGAGCTATGATTCTGTACAGTGTGTACATGGGTCAGTATGGAACAAAATACATCATTTGATGAAGGAAGAAGAGCATAGTTCTATTAAATCTTTCTCTACAGGTCTACTGCAGATGCAGCTAATACTCCATTATGATATGACCTACCGCGAAGTGAAGTACAGCAACCTTGGCCTGGAGGACATCGATCACAAGATGCTGATGGGCATCAACGTCACGCCCATCATAGGTCTGCTGTACACCCCCGTACTTATCAGGTAGCAAACGCACAAATGATAAAACCTTTCCTTTTGTAACTGAATGTCCTTGCTCTATAACAACAATATTTCCTCTATTTACATCCCCGGAAGGTTTCTAGGTACAAAGTGGATGATGTTCCTCGCTTCAGGGATCTACGCACTCTTTGTGTCGACCAATTACTGGGAGCGGTACTACACCTTGGTCCCATCGGCCGTGGCTATCGGCGTGGCCATCGTGCCGCTCTGGGCCTCGTTGGGAAATTACATTACAAGGTGAGCAAGTGGATGTGGAAGAGTGGGCGGATAAAGATGTAACATAAGACGCGGAGGCTGGACCTACGTCATGTTGAAGTACTCAGACGAGTACTGACGACCAGTTTCTGATTGTCGGTTTTACCTTCAGTGCAGAGAGGTACTAGTTGGCAACCTGTGGCCCTGCCAAGTTGCCCTTGAGCAAGGCCTTTGTTCCCACCGCTGCTTTATAATAGCTGCCCACTGCTCGTAATTCTAGGATGGGTGAAATGCAGAGGTTATATTTCACTGTGAGTGCAGTACTGTGTACACGTGGACCTCAATTCTATAAACCCTAAATATATCTTTATAACTACCCTTTGACCTTTACCATGATCCTTAATATTGAGCGTTTCTAATGGTCATCAACGCTTCAATTATATAATTTAGGAACTTTTATCCCCTCACATCCAATGAAGGTAGCCAAAAAAATCAATTCACAAACATAAGGGAGATTTGAGACAATCTAGGAAAATTGCAACATACTGTACAGTTAAAGCAATTGCCTGAAATAATACAGGATTTCAAACCAAAACAACCCTTTAAACACTGCTCTAGGGAGGCTGTGGCGCAGTGGGTTAGTGCGTTGGTGTTTGGATCAGGGGAGCACAGGTTCAAACCCCTCTGCAGTCAGCATGTCGTTGTGTACTTGAGACACTTCACCCCAAAGTGCTCCTTTGGGGATTGTCCACAGTATTGAGTATGTAAGTTGCTTTGGATAAAAGCGTCTAACAAGTAACATGTAATGTAATGTAGTTACAAAAAAATAATCTGACATCACTGATGGAACTTTCTTAACTAACAGACTTTTGTTTATGTAATCCTTTATTTAACAAGAGTCTCTCAAGCATGTGAGCAGTCAAAGTGAGCACAAAATATGAACCTGGACCTTTGCATAATAGTCTCCCTTAATAGAGATATGTGCAAAGTTTAAAACATTAGTTTTACATTAAGGACAGCAATCACAAGTGGAATTACAAACACTTGACAATAGTTTTTTTTAAATCTTCAAGTGAAATGAGAGCTTTTACTTTCAAAATCCTTGCTAAGGTGCTGTCAGTAAAACTGGAGCTGAAGCATCATCGAAGGCCACAGATTATCACAGTCATAGCACACAATGGGCACTTAAGGCTAAAATAGTGAGGCGTCTCGCGCAAGTTCGACGCCGACGCCGTCACAAATTACACACAAAACACACTTAAGCACACACCCTAACTAACCACTGTAGCAGAACTAGCACAGAGCTACACAGAACGTAAGGAGAGCACCGAGAGCCGTCTGACACAGATTCAGACCTCTCCTGTCTAACTGAGATGCACACACTCTTGTAAGAGTCCCCGGAAGGTGTGGGCAGGGATTGGTGAGTCGGGCCCGACCTGCTCCAATCCAGATCTTTGGTCACGCCTACCGGAGGAGGGACAGGAAACTGGCATCCAATGGGCTCCGGGCAACGGCACATCTCATATACATATAACATACACAGCTGAAAACAATCCCAGACAGGTTAACGAGCAGATAGCAGCAGCAGCCGTGACACCTTATTGTTTCCATCAGTGCAATGCCCAAACAATAGTTTGCCATGCTCTTTGTTGTGCAGTGCTGTGTTGGGGGCTTTTGTGTTTGTGATACAATGCCGTTAGAAACCCAATTCACCAAACCGATCTACGTTGTTTTATTTCCATGTGTTGAATGTAGAGCCTTTATAAAAATGAATGAAGAAAAACAGATAATAGAAATCTATATATATTTCATGCGTGCAAGTCATTATTTAATTTCCCAATTGAGTGGTGTAGTGGTGACTTATTTTTGTTGGCCGACCCGGAAATGAGCCTACCAAGGGCTGCCTCGACTAAAAGCACTGGGATCTTTCCATTGGTTAGGGAAAGTTGAAGAAAATAAGATCTGTGGCTAACACACATTTATGATACTTAGACGTTTTCTTCAACGGGATTATCTCAACATATTGACACCACTTTTTAGGATGTATTAACTGTAAATCCAATCGCCAAAAGTAAAAAAAGCTAATGCTATAGGCTATACACAAACTACATGAATTGGCATCGACACCGTTAAGCTAAAGGCTCAGCTATTATTCTGAATGATGACATGACAACAAGTCACTTGTTAGCAACCACTGTTTTTATTACGCAGTAGCCTCAGATAATAGATTTGGAAATTTGCTCCAAAATGTCTAACACATCCAGAAGTGTACAGGTAAGTCTGTATACAGTCTTCAAATGGACACACACCTACAGAACATAAAATGAATGATTGAATTTATGGGCATGCAGGATGGCGCAGCAGTACTACGAGTATGTGAACTACAGAGAAGAGCATGTGCAGGAGCAGAAGAAGCTCCCTAAGGGCGCATGCCACAGCTACATCATCGTCTTCCAGTCCATCTTCTTCATCATCTTCCATGTGAGTCTCATTTATGCTGCCGTTTTATCAAATGAACCTAAGATTGTTCTCACGTCATGATCAGTTTAACATTGGAAAGATACGTTTGAGCATTTGCAGAAACTAATGCTCTTTCCTCCTCACCAGCTGAGTTTTGTCTTCGCTGAGTTCCCGATGCGCTTCGTCCTCAACGGCTACCTGCGAGAAAACGAACACATCCTCAAAAATGTCCATAACTGCGGTAAGGGACAGTGTCACATCCCCACCATTGATGAACAATTTCTAACAGCAATTGAGGATGACTAAGTATTAGGACTTTTAATTCAGTCCATTTTGACCAATGATTTGTATAAAGATTTGGAAAGATGCTTTTAAGCTTTGTACTCTCTAGACCCTTTTTCCAGTCTTTAAGGCAAGGCAAGTTTAGCGATATAGATATTTCAAAAACAAGGCATTCTAATGTGCTTAAAACATTTAAAGAATCAATACATAGTGTAAAAGAATCACATTATAAAATGACTTTTCAAAACAGTCCTTACAAAGCTAAAAGTAAAAACAAGCTGAAATATAATAAGACATACATAAATGACAAAAAAAAAAGTTACAGTACAAATGAAGATATTTATTACTATTTGATTTAAATGGGCAGAGGCAAACAGATCTTTTTGTCTAAGCTAAGCTAACTAGCTGCTTTCCCCACCTGGATATTTACCGTTGTTTCTTTAACTTCAACTAGGTATATTGATTTTGCATCAACTCTCCAAATAAATGTGAACTGACTCAATATTCTATATTGAAAATGAGTAAGGGGATTTAGATCGTTACTAATTTTAAATGTAGGGAAAACATATACTTATAACTACTGTGCTCCCCTAAAAGCCACCAGACTTAATTGATCAAACAGGAATTTTACCATGCTGATCAAAACACACTTTATTCTACCTTGACAGAATACAAACAATAACTAGGTTAAATATAACTCTGCTGTTTTAACAATCACCAACTTCAGTTTGGCTGAAATAAACCCCTGATTCACAAAATAAATGTTCAAACGTTTTTAGACCTAATACTATTTATCCTTGCTTGACGCTCGCATGACTTAATGTCAACACCACTAAGCTTAAGGTGGACTTGGGTTTGGCGTAATGAAGTTTGGCAGTCTTTTGTTTTGTTTGCATTTGATGTCGTAGATCAAAACATGAACATCTTGTGAGCTTGTAATAACCAAAGACCTTACTTTGCGAATACAACCAAAAACTTGGAAGTGCTAAATCACTCATTTCTGCACTCTCTATTGCGTCCAGAAGCAAATCTGTCCATGTCTCGAACTGAAAAACAATATGAGAGGTTCCAGACCAACTAGTATCAGGTCAGTGGTTCTCCCCCTTTAGAAGAAAAATCTCAGTTTTTATTTTCCTTAATCATGTTCATAGATGAGAAAAGTTCCACCCTTATACTTTACTGTTTTGCATGGCTCACGTCTTCCCACGGTACGTGCTAGACCAACGTATTTTTTAGAAAACGAGTACTGTAGGAAGAGAACAACAAGTAGTAATGCAGTGCAGTGCTAGGCTAGTATAAATCTTTTCTACTTCAGTATGTAGCAAAGTGCTACATGAAACTCGAAGTGGCCTCCCAGAGCTGCTCTGAAACTAGCGAGGCGCATCACTTCTCCTCAAGCTGTGATGTTTATCATTTTGAACTTCATGCATCATCACTTTCTTTTTGATTGCTCTCAACAAAAGGAGGAAGTAAAAGTGTAGCGAGGTAACACCTCAAAAATATGATCTGCTTCTCTATTCGTTTACTATTAGTGTTTGGTTATTTCCAAAGATCACAGATGCGTGTGTTACAGGCTTCAGCTCTGACTGCATCCTGAGTGGGATTGAACGCTTGTTTTCCCTCTCCTCTTCCTAATGACAGGAGCAAACATCAAAGGTGTGATCCCCGGGTTCAACACCACCGTGCTCAGTAGGCTGCCTCGCTCCATGCTGCTCATCCAAGTGGAAAGCGTCCTCATGGGCTTCGCCTTCCTCTCCATGATCATCGTAAGATCCAAAGGCCCCTACAAACACACACACCTAGAATTCAGTGTTTTAAGTTGTTTAACATTTATTCATCTGATTGTCTTGTGTCTGTCCTGCATTTTCCTTCTCTTTGAAATAACCAGGGAATGACAGTTAGGGAGCAATGCTAATTATATATATCATATACAAATGGCCCTAATCCTATTCCGTACATTCCGAACAAGATTTAGAACAAAAGTGATTTTGCAGTTTTACTTGCATCTGGATATGTACTGCATAACTAGAATCAATGTACTGTTGGATTTTCTTGTACTTTACATTTGTGTACAACACTACTTCAATTAAAGCTTTTACTTCTGCTGTAAGACCAACAAACACATTTTCTAAATATTTGTCTTTTAAAACAACAATGAATAAGAAGCATAAGAGCAGTACTAATAACTGCCCCTTTATTAAATCGCTTGTAGAATTACCGACTTACTTTAACAGAAACAAGGCAGGATTACTAATTGGACAAAATTGGCAAAACTGTCCATTGTTGTTCTATTTTTGTAGTGATGTGTTTTTTAAGCATGTACTAACAGGACACAATGTCTATATGTATTAATATAGATATATATAAAAACCAAACAGTCATATAATAATAATAATAATAATAATAATAATAATAATACATTACATTTATATAGTGCTTTTCCTGGTCCTCAAAGCGCTTACAAGCAAGTAAAACAAAAATAACAACAAAAGTAGAAAGTGCTAAGCTAGGTGGAATAAGGGCAAGGGGTTAGTGGATTAGGAGTTGAAGGCAAGAGTGAACAGGTGAGTTTTGAGGGATTGTTTGAATGATCTGAGAGTGTTGGCGGATCTGACGTGGTTGGGGAGGGAGTTCCAGAGTGAGGGGGAGGCTGCAGCGTTATTATGGGCCATAAAACCAAAATAAATTAGCCAGACATTAAAACGCTCAGTAGAGCAGAGGGAACTTGTAGGGCTGGGTGGTAATTCTTTGTGGGTTCATAGTTTTGAGCAAGATCTTTCACATTACAAAAATTCACTGATACATTGCTAGAAATATGAATTAGAGCAGATTTAAGCTCGGTTAAATTGATTAAAATGGACATACAATTCTCATTTAAGGTCCATATTTCTATTCTGTGCCTCTACAGTGACATTTTTATTTTCCTCATACTGCCTGTGCTGCAGCAGCTCTTTTTTTCCTCTGTCTGAAACCAGAGCCCAGTCTGCTCTGATTGGTTGGCTGGCCTGCTCTGTTGTGATTGGTCAACCGCTTAGAGATGTCCCTCCCCTAAGCCTTTTATGTACAATGTGTTGGAGCGCTAGCCAATAGAAACGTGAATATAACATAGTGATGTCATTATGTTCGGGTGGTAAACAAAGGAGTTCAATGGAGGTGTTTCAGGCAGGGGGGGGGAGTGTGTGGGAGAGAAATTCCCTCTGGAGGGAATTCTGGATCTTAGCCTTTGCAGACCATTGACATGCGCACAAACCTATATAGAAAACACTACAGGGAAGAGATTAACTCCAAGAAGCAGAATAGGCCCCTTTAACATATTTGAGTTGCACTAAGAACAAAGTGTTTTTTGGTCAGGACACACTCAGGGTTTAAAAACATATCCCTGGGCAACCAGTCAATCATTCCATCTCATTTATTTAGCTGCAATTTTATCCAAAGCGTCTCGTATTGTATTCAATAGAGTAAAAGTGCAAGAATCATCAAAGTACAGCAACTTTATTAAATGCTGATCTAATTCTACATTTAGAGACAATAGGAGATGGAGAAAGAGTCTGTTTTTGTAGAAGAAACACTCTCAGATCCTCCGGTTGAAAGCAGTTTAGAAGTCTGGCTGTAGAAATGGGTTGATATATAAATATACAGTATTGTAGCTTGGCCCATGAATTTATCCCAGCCTAGCTGTAGTTGCAGGGCTTAGGGTGGATACAGAGGCTTATTCAACAACGTGTTTGCATTCAGTTTGCCTTATGATCCAAAGTATATTGTAGAGCCTGTAACTAATGTGCACATGACAATAAAGCCTTGAATCTTGAAACGTATCGAGTCATTCAAAACAATTTAAAGTGAATTGTTTGCTGTTTGCTGCTTCCCACAGTTCCTGATGCTGTGTGGCGCCGCCTACCGCCCCACCGAAGAGATCGACCTCCGCAGCATCGGCTGGGGAAACATCTTCCAGCTGCCTTTCAAACACCTGAGGGACTACCGCCTGCGCCTGCTCTGCCCCTTCTTCATCTACAGCGGCTTCGAGCAGATGTTCGCCATCACTGGATTCTCCCTGGTACTGCACTTTTACTCGCATTGCTTCATTTGTATAGTGTGATACCAGAGGAGCCGACACATTATAGAAATAAGTACAGATTCAATAAGATTTCAATCTCTTAAACACAGTATGGATTGTGATATACATCTATATATATATTAGTACAATGTGCACATTTTACTTTTACTTCTGATGTTGATTTGATCTTTTATTGGACATTTGACTTTAACTTATATTTTTTTGAATTACCTTTTTTGAATTTTATGTTTTTATTGCACATTTATGCTTATAATAATAATAATAATAATAAATTTCATTTTTATTAAGAGTGCTTCTCCAAGTGCTCAAAGCGCTTTACATTACAAATTACATATATTAGACATAACAGTTATTACTGTGGACAACACCCACATTCTTTTTTATTTTATCGTTTTAAAGAACATTCTTGCTTTAACTTTTAGTTTAAAGTAAATACTTGTATTTTGTTTGATCTTTTTTTTAAATTAAATTCTTTGGTTGATATACACATTTTTACTTTATTTTATCTTTAATTGCAAAGGTTACTTTAACTTCTTATGTTTATTTGAATATCTTTACTTTATTTGATATTTTTATTGGTTATTCTTACTTATACTTATTTTCATTCTATTTGTTTATTTATCTTTTATATATGTTATTCTAAAATGAAGCAACTGTGACCCGGGACCAACAGCCTGTTCTGGTTCTCTCCTCAGTCCTATGGCGTTTGCGCTCTGGGCCTGGATAAGCTGTGGCTCCTCATCCTTGTGTACGGCCTCTCCTGCTCCGTCTTCTCCTCCCTCTCCCTCTGCCTCCTCCGCCTCCCGCGCTGGGTGTGTCTGGTGGGGGGGGCCGTGGTGCACCTAGTGCTGCTGGTGGCTCTCCTGGCTTTCTCTCCAACCCCGAAGACGCCTTCATATCTGGGTCCTCTTCTGGTGATCTCTGTGCTGTGGGGACTTGGCAGCGCCCTGAACAAGACGGGCGTCAGTAGTGAGTCACGCTGGTGCTGTTCGAGGTGTTGGTATGTAACTTTGTTCACACATTGTCAGCCTTACTTCTCTCTCTCTCTCTCTCTCTCTCTCTCTCTCTCTCTCTCTCTCTCTCTCTCTCTCTCTCTCTCTCTCTCTCTCTCTCTCTCTCTCTCTCTCTCTCTCTCTCTCTCTCTCTCTCTCTCTCTCTCTCTCTCTCTCTCTCTCTCTCTCTCTCTCTCTCTCTCTCTCTCTCTCTCTCTCTCTCAGCTCTGCTGGGCATGCTGTACGGTGAGGAAAAAGAGCGTCTTGACTTTGTCTTCACCATCTATCACTGGTGGCAGGCCATCGCCATCTTCATCGTCTACCTCTGGTCCAACATGCCTATGAGGGTATGATTTGTGTTGAGA
The DNA here is from genome assembly GCF_949606895.1 of Notothenia rossii. Lineage (NCBI taxonomy): Eukaryota > Metazoa > Chordata > Actinopteri > Perciformes > Nototheniidae > Notothenia > Notothenia rossii. The sequence continues at coordinate 36,840,493 of NC_136912.1, read as the reverse complement.
GAAAGTTCAATGTGTTTGTGTCTCAAGTTTAAAGGATTCAAAGCTTTATATGTCCTATGCACAATAGCTACAGGATAGTTTTGGCAATGAACATCTAAAGCCTCCGACGCTTCCAACTATACAATATACTTACACTATATTATTTTCCTATTTTTGCCCCTTTCCCTCAGGCTAAGCTCTCAATCGTGTTGGCCACCTTGCTGCTGGCCTGCTTCTGTTACGGGGTGATGGAGCGCCGGCTGGCCAGGAAGATTCCTTTCAGACTGCCTCGCATCCCTCGGCCCCGGCACAAGGTAACCAGTCACCGTCTGACAGCTGAAGAATAAAGGTCAACCTTTATTTGTCCCTTTATAATCAGTTTCAGCTTGCAGATAAGGAGAATATATTTTAGGGTATTTTAACTGAACAAATTGAACAAATTGAAAACAGGAATTCATTCTCCACTCCACAGCAAAACTAATATTGATGTCCATGTGATGTAGAAAAGCAGCCATTATCTGTTCCAGGGTTTCCGTTAGCCGGTAATTACCGGTTTCTAGCTGTTAAAATGTATTAAAAACCGGTAAATTCAAAACCTGCCGGTCTAAATGTCCGGTAATAATTAGGGATGCTCCGATCGATTGGCCGCCGATCATTATCGGACGATATTCACTCATAATAGTTTGATCGGTGCTCTCTATAAAGGCCGATCAGGAGAGCTGGATCTGATCGATATGGACATAAACGCGAGTGAAGTATAACCGGACGCGAGATAGAGATCAGGTCAGCTGCTGAGTCTGACGGAGACACGCAGCTCTGCATGAAGCAATATAAAAATGAGTCCCATTAACTGAGTTTCAGCATATCCGGTCATAGTCTGGCAATTACCTGCTAACGGAAACTCTGCTACACAATTCTTCTTCTTCTTCTTCTTCTTCTTCTTCTTCTTCGGTGGTGGATGTGTGTTTGAAGAGGGAAGAGGGAATTTCAACTTTAAAACTTTAATTCTTTTGTTTCTGTTTCAATCGTTTCTTTAACTGTATGATCTTTCGTTGGGATTTTTGTACCCTTTGCAAGTACGGTTAATTTGTTAATTTAGTGTTTTTCCGTGCCTCGTGGCGGGGATGGCGTCCTCCGGGGCGCCGCCGGTGTCTCTGAGACACGGAGTGCGGCTGGTGGCTCAGGCCGCAAGCACAGTGGAGCAGGTGCTGCTGGCTGTGGGGGATCAGGTCGGTCATGCAAATATCTCCTATGCTTCCCGCATGAACAAAGCGGTCGTGGTCTTTTTGAAAGACCAGAAATATGTGACGGAACTTATCGAGAGCGGATTAATGCTAAACGAGGAATACATTCAAATTTCACCGCTGGCGACACCGTCCACGCGGATCACTGTGTCTGGCGTTCCTCCGTTCATCCCGAATGAGGCGCTGGAACGGGAGCTGAAGCGTTTTGGTAAGTTAGCCAGTAATCTCCGCACTGTTGCTCTGGGGTGTAAGGATGAAACGTTAAAACATGTCCATTCTCTGCGGAGACAGGTTTTCATGTTTCTGAATTGTCCCACTCAGACACTAGATGTGTCCTTCCGGGTGAGGCACGAAGAGGGTTTTTATATGGTTTATGCGAGCTCAGGGAGCGTAAAGTGTTTTGAGTGCGGGGAGTCGGGTCACAAACGTGTTGCATGTCCACAGAGACGGCACGCCGCTCCGCCGGGTGCGGCTGGGCCCGGGGCCGGGGGCGGCCGGGCCGGGAGCCGCTGGGGCGGCCGGGCCGGGAGCCGCTGGGGCGGCCGAGCCGGGGGCGGCTGGGCCCGGGGCGGCTGGGCCACAGCAGCCCCGGCCGCCCCGGGCCCAGCCGACACAGCTGGCCCCGGCCGTCCCGGGCCAGCTGTGTCGGCTGGGCCCGGGGCGGCCGGGGCTGCTGTGGCGGCCGAGCCCGGGGCGGCCTGGTCCGCGGCAGCGGGACCGGGTGTCGCGGGGGCTGCTGCTGCTGCACCCGCCGGGGCCCCGGTGGCTGCGGAGGAAGTAGGGATGAATATCGTGAGAGATGAAACAGGGACTGTAGAGAGTGTGGTGAGTGTGAGAGGAAAAAATGTGGAAACAGGTAAACGGATGAGAGATGATGTAGCAGGACAGGTGAGGACTGGTGCTGTGGGACAGGTAGAGGTTGTTGGCACACAGAAGGAGCTGCCGTCTGGCTCTGGGCGGCAAAAAGAGTTTCAACAGGCTGCAGACAATAATGAGGTGACAGAGATGGACACAGACGGTGAGGGGGATTCTGACTGTGTTTCAGTTGCAGATAGTCTCTCTCAGAACGCAGAGATATATTCTTTGGAAGAGATTAATGTCTTTTTAGACGAGTCTTTTGGCAAGTCAGTGGAAGTGAGAGATTTTTTCCCTGACATTGACAAGTTTCTTCATACAGTGAGAACTCTTCAGAAAGTTGTAGGGTTAGACCTGCTGGATGAAAAGAAACGTTATCGTCTCAGGAGGCATGTAACTGCTATGAAAAAAGATACGACAGGAAGCAAAAGAGGGAAGAAACTGAAAAGGTCTAAATAATTTCAACATGATCATGCAACACTGGGTGTCTCCTCTCTGCTGTGTGTACCTGTCTGTTCTTTCTCTCTGTCTCCTTCCTCTAATGCAGGCTTTAAGGGTTGCTTCCTTGAACATGAACGGGGGTAGACGTGCACAGAAAAGAGCTTTAGTGTTAGAAGTCTTTAATCAGAAAAAATTAGATTTGATATTTCTGCAGGAAACGCACAGTGATAGCCTGAATGAGACGGACTGGGGGATGTGGTGGGGGGGTCAGTATGTACTCAGTCATGGCTCAAACCTTAGTGCTGGAGTAGCTGTTTTATTCTCCCCCTCTCTAAATGTAAAGATTTTATCCAGCACTGAGATAGTGGCAGGTAGAGCCTTGATGGTGAAAGTGGAACTGTTAGAGTTCAGTTTCACTTTTATTAATGTGTATGCACCCAATCAGGGCCCTGCACGTGTATCTGTGTTTCAGTTATTAAAAGACAAGCTAGACACTAGTGTACAGGGGGAGTGTGTTATACTGGGGGGGGACTGGAACGTTTGCACTAATGTCACTTTATAGGAATACAGAATAGGACGGGAGCCTCATCCTCATTCGTCCCTTTTACTGTCACAGGTGATAAGAGAGGCTGACTTAGTGGATGTGTGGAGGATGAAGCATCCCTCCATTAAACAATACACCTGGATGAGAATGCTAGATGGGGGCGTCAGTGCAGCCAGGCTAGACAGATTTTACATGTCTTCTTCTTTTATTACTCGTGCAGTGAACTGTCACATCCAACCTGTTGGTTTTACAGATCATCAGCTAGTTTCTTTGGATTTGGTTTTATCCAACACAGAGAAACCTAGATCGTTCTGGAAGTTTAATGTTAACATTTTACAAGATTTGATTTTCTGTGAGAATTTTAAATTGTTTTGGATCAACTGGAAATCAAAGAAAGAGTCTTTTCCCTCCCTGAGTCAGTGGTGGGAGGTAGGAAAGGCTCAGATTAGAGTGTTCTGTCAACAGTATACAGCCTACTTCACTGCAAACATTAGGAGAGCTATAGAGCAGTTAGAGAGAGAGATCAGAGAGTTAGAGAGTGTGTCTGCTCGAAATATAGAACAGTCCCTCCTAAAACAACAACAGCTTAACTGTTTTCTTCAGGAGAAGGCCAAGGGAGCTCTGATCAGAGCCCGTTTTACTTCCATGAGAGACATTGATGCACCAACCACCTTTTTCTTCAACCTGGAGAGGTCTGTGGGCCAAAGGAAGCAGATGGTATGTCTGCGTCTTCCCGATGGACAGGTAACCTCTGAACCTGCTGAGATGAGGAGACATGCAGTGTCCTTCTACACGGACCTGTTCAAAGCCGAAGGTTGTGACGTGGAAGCCGCTGATGAACTTTTTCAGGGTCTTCCACAGCTGAGTCCAGCCGAAAGTGACACCTTGGGCTCTGACATTGCGCTGGAGGAACTGACCTCTGCGGTGACACAGATGGCCTCCGGCAAGGCTCCGGACATAGACGGTTTACCTGCAGACTTTTTTAAACATTTTTGGAGCATTTTAGGACATGATTTGTTGGATGTATTGATGGAGTCCTTTGGGAAAGGGACTCTTCCAGCTTCCTGTAGGCGTGCAGTGATTTCACTGTTGCCTAAGAAAGGAGATCTAACCCTGTTGAAGAATTGGAGACCTGTGGCTCTCTTATGTACGGACTATAAGATACTGTCAAAGGTTTTAGCTAACAGACTGAAGTGTTTTATCGAACTTCTTGTTGGTACTGATCAAACATATTGCATCCCTGGCAGATCAATTGTGGACAATTTGTTTTTGATGAGAGACACTTTTGATGTTTGCAAACTGTACAATATAAATGTTGGTATTATTTCTATTGACCAAGAGAAGGCCTTTGATCGTGTGGATCACACTTTTCTGGCTGCCACATTGCAGGCTTTTGGTGTTGGGGAGCATTTTTTGTCCTGGGTGAAGTGTTTGTACAGTGATGCATGTTGTGTTGTGAAAGTGGGGGGAGGGCTGAGCAGACCTGTACCAGTTAAAAGGGGGATCAGGCAGGGCTGCCCTATCTCAGGCCTATTATATAGTATTGCCATCGAGCCACTTTTGTGCAGGCTTAGAAACCGGCTGAGGGGCCTGAGTCTGCCAGTGTCAGCTCAGGCCCCCCCGGTGGTTGTATCAGCTTATGCTGATGATGTCAGTGTTTTTATCCAGGGTCAGCGAGATATCCAGGAGCTACAGGACAGTTTAGTTTTGTATAGGAAGGCTGCCTCAGCCAAAGTTAACTGGGAGAAGAGTGAGGCAGTTTTGGTAGGTCAGTGGAGTTTAGAAAATAGGCCCAGTCTTCCTGGTAACCTCAGCTGGGGAAACGAGGGTTTAAAGGTCCTGGGAGTTTGGTTGGGGTCTGAGGACATGGTGGCACAGAACTGGGAGGGATTGCTGGGAAAGGTGCAAGCAAAATTAGCCAAATGGAAATGGCTGCTACCCCGGCTGTCCTACAGGGGAAGAGTTCTTGTAGCCAACAATCTGGTTGCCTCATCTTTGTGGCACAGACTCCAGGTGTTAACCCCACCGCCGGGCCTCATGAAACAACTGCAGCGGCTCCTCGTAGATTTCTTCTGGTCGGGTCATCACTGGGTGCCAGCATCGGTCCTGTACCTCCCTGTGGCGGAGGGGGGGCAGGGCCTTGTGGACATTACTGCGAGGACTGCTGCTTTTAGACTGCAGGCAGCTCAGCGGCTGCTGTATGGTGCCTCTCCCTGCTGGCTGGCTATGGCCCGGCTGTTGCTCTGGAGGGCAGGGGGCTTTGGTTTTGATAAACACCTGTTTCTGCTGAAGGCCCCTGCGTACAAGATAACTGGACTTGCACCTTTTTACTGCTCAGTCATCAATGCCTGGAAGATTCTGAGTTTTACCAGACCACCCGACCCCCGGCCTGGGATGTGGCTGTTTGAGGAGCCCCTGTTTGACACTGGTTTTCTTTCCGGAACCATTTTCTCTTCAGCCGCCCTAAAAAATGCGTTCATTGAAGCGGGAGTGGTAAAACTTGGCCATTTGACAGGGATCTCCACAGAAAAACTGGCTGAGGTGACGGGCATTCGATCAACTCGAGTTCTGGAGAACCTGGTAGAAGAGGTGTGGCAGTCGCTGTCGCCATCCCACCGGACTTTTGCTCTGGATGCAGATCTGGCCGACCAGTGGAGAAAGGGACATGATTATGTTTTTCCTGCCTTGAGTGTGGGTCCTGCGGTGGGGGAATGGAGAGAGGAGGATGGTCTCCTGCTATCACTGGGGACTCTAACACCTGGAATGTTCAGCTCCTGCAATGGGAAGAAGCTATATCTTAGCTGCGTAAAGGTGCTAAACCTCAGCTCGCTCGCAGGCGTCAGAGAGTCGAAGTGGACAGATGTGTTTGGTTTGGGCTCTTCCCCTCAGGGCAGCTGGCGGATCCTGTATAAGTCTCCCGTTGAAAAACGGATGGCTGACATCCAATGGAGAATTATACACGGTGCAATAGCCACTAACAAATACAGGGCTCATTTTGACCCAGGCACAAGGGGGGGCTGTCCGTTCTGTTTTATGGCAGAAACATTGGAGCATTTAGTGGTGTCCTGTCCCCGGTTGGCTGGTCTTAAAAAAATGTTACAGGAGTGGGTGGAGGGGTTCGGGGAGGTTTTCTCCATACCACTTTTTGTCCATGGCCCCAAATACATCCTGAAAAAGAAGGAAATCCTACTATTGATCAATTTCTTGTTTGCTAATGCAAAATTAGCAATCTGGAAAAGTAGGAAGAACCAACTTGCTGGAGTAGGGTGGACGGATGCAGTGCTCTGTCTGAGGGGGCTGGTGGCAGTGCGTCTGAGGGTGGAGCATGCATACTATACGCTGATCAATCATCTACAGGGGTTTCTGGATGTGTGGGCTGTTGGGCAGGTTCTGTGCTCACTGGGGGAAAATGACTCTCTAATATTGAAGTTTTAAAGGGTAGGTGAATTTTTTTGTTTTTAAAGTGTGTAAAAGATGATGTTTTGAAATGGGTAAAACGTTTTCAAATGACATTTATTTGGTAGACGTGAAAATCTGTTTATTTATTTGATTTGTGTAATGTTTTTTGTTTTTTGTTTTGGTGTATAGTTAAAACAAATGGAAATAAAATTTGTTTTAAAAATCCAAAAAATCTTCTTGATAATATAATAATAATAATATTGGTTAAATAAATTATTTCTGGACATTTGACCGGCAAGAAAAAATCCTAGCGGAAACCCTGATCTGTGCACGTGCTGCTATGTTCATTTTTTATTTTGATTGCAATTTCACAAATAAGCCTTTTCTGCTAGTTTGTTTTATATTTCTCATTTCAAGTCAATAAAATGTTGGTATTAAGTTAAAATGTATTTTTTCTGCCTTCAAAACTCCCCCAAAAAGAAACAGAAATGTGTTTGGCTTATTGTTCCATTACTTGGATGTCATCCATACACTGAACGGAGACGTTTCCGTGTTTCCCTTTATATCTCACTTTAAGCCTTTTATACATGCATTATTTTTTAACATCCCAAATTGTCTGGAGCCATTCATAGTCAAATATGCATCACGACATTTGAAATGCCCAGTGCACATACACTGAGGAACCGCAGTGAGGTCAGTCATCTTTTTAAATCAATTATATTTGTTTCTTTTTTTTTTAAACTGATTCTAGGATTTTAAGGAAGGAAGAAGGAGTACATGTCATTTTTTAAGTAATTGAACTTATTTTTGGAAAACTTTGAACACAAATTGTTATTCAAAGCAGAGTACTTAATATACAGTATCTTGATACACAAAAGTAATAATACTTTTTGTCTTCTTCTACACTATTTACTGTCAAATTAGAGCCATGCGTAAATAGCCCATAACGCCAATTTCTGAAAAAACTGAAGGAACAAGCCTCTATGGAGGAAATCTTTTCGAAATGCGAGTCACTTATTGGGAAACTTTTTATATGTAAATAGAATGAGAGCAAACACATTTTGACTTTGGAACACCTCTTTCCCAGCCATCAATAACATATATTATTTGTATCCGCAGGTCAAAGGCTACCGCTACCTGGAAGAGGACAACTCGGATGAGTCAGACTCTGAGAGGAGTGATGACGAAGAGGACGAGGAGGGGCTGGACGACGACGAGCATGTGGCGGAGGAGATGGAAGCTGAGGACGGGGACGGAGGAGGCCAAGACGCAGGGGGCCCTGGAGCTGAGTCACCCGGAGCTCGGAGGAGAGGGGCCGAGGGTCAGCCCCACAGAGGGGCGGAGGCCTAACTGAGGGAGGAGGGGGAGAGACGAGGAAGGGGCAAGAGGACAGATGGCAGATATGCAGAAGAGGAAGATAATTAGAGAAGTGCTGTTGGGCCCATTACTCCATTCATATTTTACACATGTTTTTATACAATCTCACATACGACACTTAACTAAAGCATTTCGTATTGCCATTTATTTTAATTAAGGGCTACCCCATTATGGCAATATCATAGTCATAGTAATGAAAATATATTAAATTATTTTAAAACAAATACGTATTTTTTTAACAGTGGATTCTCGGCTACAAAAAATATATTTACATTTTATAACATCATTAAATATATAAAATATACACTTTTAAATAAATTATTTCAAATGATAAAAAAAGTATTTATCATTAAAAAAATTAAATGTAAAAAACCATGTTGTAATATTCTCAAGAGCTTTAACAACAGAATAAGGTACACAATACTTTTTTTATGATCTTATTTTTCTTTCCTTGGAAGTCAATATCACAACAGTCCAGAAGAAAGGGAACATAACAATGTAAATAATTAAAAGCACACACTCGATAAAACACGACTACAACAAATACTTTTCTTTTAGTTGCCCATAATTATAGATCATCAAGTATAAAACGTATCTGAAAAGAACAGAAGTGGATGCAACAAAAAGAGATTGAGAAGTTTATCCTCAGTGAAGTCTGTTTGGATGGAGTCATGTTTAGAGCTCTGCTGAATGGGAACAATCTTTTTAAAAATGTCATTTATGCTAATTTCTACCAAAGAAACAACCTAAATGGAGCTACTATGAGAAGCTCAGACAAGATGCCTGGCATGTGTCTTTGGAAAATATCTGTTTCATTCGCTTTTTTGCAGACAATGAATGTAATTGTTTGCTTTTATACAACAGGTACCGGACAATCAGTCATCTATAGCTAAAGTGAGTAAAGTATGTCAGTTGAGGGATATTATAATTACTTATACGTGAAATTGTTTTTTTTATAATCTACAATACAGTAAACAAGATTAAGAGTCTACAAAAATGCTAGCAAGTCTATTATGTGCTTTATCAGCTACCTTTATCAGAGTGAAAATGCTGCAGTTGGCTTAGTAAGCTAAGATGTTAACGTTAGTGTATCAAAGTTCAATTAAAATCTGAAAACGTTAGGATGCTAACTTTACTCGTGTTAACTGGCTTAACAGATCTAATGAATGCTCTGTTCACCACCTAACTTTAGTGTGTTAGCATGCTAACATTAGCCATATAGCGCTGTACATAAAACACAGAATTAACTGTTAACTGCCAAGCTGGTACAGAAAGATTGTGCTGACTATTTCCTAAGAAAGGCACTCAAATTAAGGTGTACACATTAAGGTAAAAATATTTTATAGATTTGTAACAGTTGAATTAGTTAATGCCTCAAAATGTCTTGAAATTAAAAATGATGTCATGATGCAAATTTCAAATCTTGTTCAACTCCACAGGAGTTATTAAGCTACAGGGATTTATAAAGTAAAAATAAATAATGAATGTATCTTTGACACGAATAGCTGGCACATGCAAATGTAATGAATGTAACTTCCAAAAAAACTAAAGAGGAGGGTCTACATGCCTACATGTCTGTTGAAGAATAAATACTTGAAAATAATACTGATACTTTTAACTGTCTAAAGCAGCCTGCATTTCTTCTTATCTTCTAATTAAGGCATTTCCACCATAATTTGGTGCAAAATCAATTTATGGTGGAACATTTGCTAGAAATGCCAAAATTCAATGTTTGACTTATATTTAGTGCGAATTCTGCATTTTCAGCTAAATTCAGCAACAAATGTACACAGTTTACAGCATTCGCAGGCATTTTCAGCAGGAAATGCATTTTCTAGTTATTATTATTTCAACCAATATTTTGCCGTCGAATAACTTCAGCCTACTTTCAGCTAGAGAAACCATTCAAATATGAAAATATTCAGCCTTTTCATCACATGATGGGAAACTTTCAACTTTTTAAAAATATTTTATACATTTGGAAATATTCTGCTTTTTAAACTCTTTTTTTAACATTTAACTCAATGGGAGGAACCTTTAAATCCTCTTTTACCTACACCGTGCGCCAAATGCTACTCCTTCCACATACTTTTAGTTAGAGACTTCATTCCAACTTTTAAACGGTCACAAGACCTTCAGTTATAAAAGGTATTCTTCAGATCTTTCATAGATTTTACACTTTTTGAGATATTTAACTTAGTATGGAGCTTGGTAAAGAGGCCTTCTTCAGATTTTAACATGAGTGTGTATTGCGCAGCTCGTTAAGGCTTAGAGTGCGTGATGTCACAGCTAGGGTGGGGGACAGCTTGAAATTCGCCTTACATTTTTTTTTTTAACTGCCATAATTCCCAAACCCTACACTCCTGGAACATAATTCTATGCTTGAATTGTAGGAAAACCTCTCTTACGCTGAAAAATAAAAAAAAAGATGCCTCCCGAGGGCATGAAGTGACAGCAACTTTCAACATGTCTCCATTAAGGCCCATTGTAAATCAAGTCTGATCTGTCCTCAGAGCAGCAGCTGCACACCTTTAGTAAATTTGCCAAAAATGCAAAGCAGATTCCGACATCCTCCATGCGTTGACATTTTACGAAATCAGCTACCGTTTTTAAACTATAGTTAGAAATGTTTATTTCTCATTCAGAACAATGGAAAGGTTCTCCTTTCACAGCACATCTCCATGGAAACCTTCGATCTCTGGCCTCACGTACACAGATGTTTGATAACATTGTCACCGTGGTAACCTTTGATCTTTGTACTTAAGGCCCGGACACACCAATCTGACAACAAAGAACCGACACAGACGGACCCGACAGTTGCGTCGCCCCGCGTCTCTGCGTTTTGGCCATGTGTCGCAATGGAACACACTGCAAAGAATTCAGCCGACGGCCAAGATGCACGTAGGAACTGCGTGAGTGGCAATAACTCTCCTTACCAGCAGGCGGCGGTAGTGTGTATTCGTCATTCAAAAGAGGCAACAACCGGAAGACAGAGTGCGTGATAACCGAGAGAAGAAGAACAGACTGCGTGATATAAACAAACAACAAATAGCGTGTGCGTTCCATTTTCACTCTACAACGAGAAGCTCATGGGGCTTTCCCGAACCTGTGTCGAGAGCTGGAGTTCAATGAAATCTCAGATTTGCCTTCTTAATAGTTTGTTTGGGTCCCTCACTTCCGTTTCGCTTCTCATGCACTGATTCGCTAGCTGAACAGCCAATCAGAATGATTTATTTTGCCGACTGCTTTTCGGCCGAAAAAGCGTCGGCCCGGCTGAAAAGACAATCTGAGTAGGGCGTGTCGACGCTCATCGTCGGCCTGACGCTCACCGACGCCGATAATCGGCCTGGTGTGTCCGGGCCTTTACACACACACACACACACACACACACACACACACACACACACGTGTTTGTAAACATTCATTCACTACTACTTACATTTAATATCTAACTCCTTCAGCCTATTTTCAGCTACAGAAACCATTCAACTATTAAATTATTAAGCTATTTCAGGACATTGAGGTTATACATTTAGTTGTTTATACCTTTTTTTTTTTAAATATAAAGCTTCTTCACTATTTGTCCTACTTTTCCACTTGAACATTTCACTTTCAAGTTTTCAACAAAGTCATTGCAATGCATTTGAGCTGTAACAATTTTGATTCAAATCATTTCACTTTTCTGCATTTCTCTGCTAAGTTCAACAACACACTCACTTGTTTTTTGTAGCGAAGGTCTACGGTGGCCGGCAGGCTGAACAACAGCCAAAAAATGCATACATAAGCAAGAGACACCTACAAATGATGAAATGAAAAACAAACAAACCCTGAAAACCAATACAACAGAAAAACGCTCCAAACACCGAAACGATATGCAAAGTCAAAAGCACATACAAATCCCCCCAAAAATACACAAAAAAAACATACCGGAGGTGCTAGGCCTCTAGGGGGCGAGCTACGTGGAACAGAATTATGTATGACCAGACATAGAGAGAACGAACAAGAGTGATGGAAATCGGGAAGAAAGAAAGTTAATTTAAAGGTGGGGTATGTCATTTTGGAGAAACCAGCTCGAGTGCGCTAGAATTTGAAAATACACAACCAGAAAAAATCTGCTACTTCCTTACAGAGCCCCTCCTCCAACACACACAAACGCGCACTAGGGGTGGGCGATACCACAAAATCTGGATTCGATCTGATACCAAGTATTTCAGGGCCAGTATCGCCGATACCGATATCGATACCGATACTTTTTTAAATGAAAAGCGTCTTATGTACTTTCATATAGGGGAGAGCTGCATGACAGGATTTTTGAGCTGAAATCATCATAAATAGACTAAATCTGAATTCATTTTCATGAATAAAGACAGGACAGTTTTTATAGACAAATAAACGTTTTACTTTTGCAAATTTAAAGTGCAAACATGACATATAACAATACAAAGTGGCCAGAGTAGCGAACTGTCTCCTTGCACACATCACGGTTCGCTAAGTTTTAATTGCCAGTAGTGAAATTGCTCCACACAACGCTCCTCTTTCTCTCAGTCATCATGCGTGTGTGTGTGTGTTGCACTCGCGAGTCGCTGGCTGCTGCTGTCCTGCCCATAGACTGTGGCCGTTTCTCAATCGCGAGGATGCTTGCTTTGTAGCACATGTCTTCCGAGTCACTTGCTTCAGAAGCTAGGCAAGAATCCTTCTTGGCATTCGGAAAACGAAGAGTGGAATAGGCTATCAAGTGTACAGGTGTGCGTCATATGAGAGGCCCCGCCTTACATTTTCCGCCACAGATTTGGGGAAATTGGTCCGTGCGCAAAGCATTTTGGGGATTTTAAGGACGCGAAGTCTACCCATGTGCAGCCTCGAAATTACCCCCAAACCAAGGACGCGGCCTCGGTGGAATTCCAAGTATGCTGGAGATTGGAACAGTCCTTCGGCGGCACTCGATGACGTAGTATCCTTGAAATATTGGCTTGGAAGCCAGTTTCCTCGAGATTGAGAAACAGCCAGAATATATGGTCCTGCCCTGCTGGCTGCTGTCAGTCAGCTTGATAATCGGCATTCAGGCAGGGAGCGCGCTGCGCGTGCGCGAGCCTCGAGAAAAAGGAGGACAGCAGTGGAGAGAGAAAAAAAGAGCATATTATACTTGTGTTCGTGTGCACATAGTTTTTTGAAGAAATTGACGAGTCGAGGAGAAGGGAAAAAAAGTATAAAAGTATCGATCCTATTGGCTCTAGTATCGATATTTTGAAATGTAACGTATTATCGGAAGTATCTATATTTTGGGATCGATCTGCCCACCCCTAACGCGCACTGGACCAATGAGGGCACGAGATAAGTTTGTGCACAAATGGAAGGCTGACAGGCAGGTAGGCCATCCCGTTATTTTAGCCGGGCCGGCTTAAATTATTGGTGGTGCTTTTTACAGTGCTATGGCTTCCACCAATGACAGTTTTTTTATGTATTTATTGTCAAAGCATTTAATTATAATTATATTCATTGCTATCGGAATGTTAAGAGCAATCCATGGAATATAACAAAAAGTTTTTCTGAAATAAATTACATCCCCCACCTTTAAATGAAATGTCTTTCCTCCCAATTTCTATCACTCTTTTTCGTTCTCTCTATGTCTGGTCATACATCAATCTGTTCCACGTAGCGCGGCCCCTAGAGGCCTAGTACTTCCGGTATGTTTTTTTTTTGTATTTGCTTTGGGATTTGTATGTGCATGTTTTTGACTTTGCATGTTGTTTTGGTATTTGCAGCTATTTCTGTTGCGCTTGTTTTCGGGGTTTGTGTGTTGTATTTAGTTTGCATAATTTCTGTAAATGCAGCGTTTTTCTGTTGTATTTGTGTTCAGGGTTTGTTGGTTTTTCATTTAATTATTTGCAGGTGTTTCCTGCTTATGTATGCGTTTTTGGCTGTTGTTCAGCGTTTGCACCTGCCGCGGCCAGCATAAATAACCAACAAGTTCTCACTCCCAACCCGTCACATATTGACGGATGGTCAGGGCCCCTCCCCGTCACTCTATTACGTACAGGGTACCCCTTGGAAGTCAACGGGCAGGGCATCCCATTGACTTGCATAGAGCTCCCTGAACGTTGGTAATAGAGGAGTTGGGATCGCGGCAAAATGCTCCCCGCAGATCCATTCTCACAGCGTTTATCAACCTTTTTCTTACTCAATATCAAGCCACACTTATTGTTTTTACTTCTTTATTTTAATTGAATAATGTAGGACTTATGTTGCCGTCAGTTATGGGGAGAGTAGGGGCTCAGAATGCTGAAATCTGTATTGTTTCATCGTTTTTTCCTTCTAATTTTGTATTCTTTTCTAAACCACACACTGTTATTTACTCAACAACACATAATTATCCTTGTGTTTATGTATTTGTTTGATTAATAAACACAAGTTGGAGTCCGTCAGGACCGAGGGTCGGAGCAGCTCATAGTAGTTGCTTTAGAGAATTTTACACCCGGAAGTAAGTATTCTCTCCGCTTCGCTTGACAAACCCCGTGATAGTCCTCAAGCTCTGTGATTGGATGTTTGAGTGTGCGCCGAGGGTTACGCCGAGCGTCGAACAACACTTTGAAATGGGATGGAACCACGGCAGACTGTCCAAAACTAGATTTGAACGGGTCCACCCCGTCCCCCTTCCCCCAACCCGTCCCCAGAACTACACATGCTGGCTATTGTGTGTTTTGCAACATGCTCTATGGCACGTCTCTGGGAATTGTATTTTTAAAAGACGTTTTCGTATTTCCCATAATAAGAAGTTGCCAGTATTAAACTGTGTACATCCCTGGAGGTTTAGGGGATAGGAAACACTCAAATTTAAAACATATAATTAATAAATGGGTGAAAATTGCTTGTGCCCATAATGGGCAGCATTACAAATAATACCCACATGCCAGTTAAGGTCAGAAGAGCTTTATTTAACAGCTGTTCTTATGTCTGTGACCCCTCCTGTTGTTAATTGATACGCCTGAAACATGCACTTGTCAAGGTTCAGAGGCAAATATGGCATAGCCATCAATCATCTGACATTACATTACATTGTATTTAGCTGATGCTTTTATCCAAAGGGACTTACAATAAGTGCGTTCGACCAACAAGATAAAAACTTGAAGAAAACAGAATCATAAGTACATCAGGTTTCATAGAGCTAAAACATTTCAAGTGCTACTCAACTGGCTTTAGATAAGCCAGTCCTTTATTATATAAGTGCTTTCTTAGCAATTATATCGCTCGAAGTGGAGTCGAAAGAGATATACTTTATTGATCCTAAGTTGGAAACATTTGCGTTACATCAGCATGTGTAACAGTTGTACATATGCAGTGGTTTTTATTTCTAAATCATTTAGTATAATCACACAAATTCTGTGTTTTATATTTAATAATTCTGTGTTCTTTATTTATTGATTGTTCAATACCTGACAAGGTCGGAGATGAAAAACCTAGGTCGCAGGTTCCTCAACAGTGCATTACAAGACATATATCAATATGTGTGTATACCTCCAACATTAAACTGTTGTATTCTGCACATTTCTTATACTATCTACATACATCTTATAAGAGTATAATACATATGTATAATATCAGTTAAAATAAGTGCTTAAACATACAGTAGTTAACATTGCAAGAAAGCAATATATTAGTACTTTGTCAGGCTTAATATTTATACCCCCAAAGATTTTCTTATTCAAAATAAGACCTTAACCTAAAGTATTCTTTAATGTTTAAATAAAGCCTTATTAGTTTGTCTGTCTGTGTCTCCTATTAATATCTAATAATACAAATAATACATTTCAATAATGTGCTTTAACCAGGTGTCCCTTTCTATCAGCTGTGCACTGTTATGGTGTACATATACCAATATACCGATTGGATCAAATATAAAAGTCAGCCAAATTAGTATTGATACTGCAAGTAGACGTATTGTGTGAAGAGAAATTGAAGATTTTGTTTGATTGCTGATATATTTATGATCCACGTCACATATTCAGTTTCGGCGGCAGTTATTCCTGTTTGTCTAGAAGTCTTCTCATCAGGGTTCTATAAATAGCGAACTACGGCAGATATGTAATATTTAATGCAGCCGAACCGTGTATTACAATTACTTTATGTGATGACCTTTCAAAGAGAAAAGCAAGCACACTCGGAATAAAGCATTATTTTATTTTTAAAAAATGTTTTCGGATTTCACATCAACAGGAAGTCCCGTTAACTATAATGTCCGTGCGCAACAATACCCCAACCCATAGATCCGTGGGTGAATAATAATCACCACATTACACACATCCCTTCACATTTAAATTTAAATGTACATGAAAGTATTTCGTGAGTCCTTCTAAAATGTTTTTAAATATAATTAGGGTTGTAGTTGAAGAGTTTGTAAATTATTGCGTTGCGCAATCGCACAACGGCACGTTCATTAATTCCACAACCACACACATGGATTAACATCGATTTAATACATTAATGTAGCCTTTGTTTCTGCTAAAAGAGGTGTCGACCAGCTGGGGCAACAAGAAAGTCGGCGAAATCGAGTGTGACTATTAAAAAATAAGTAATTATTATAATAATATTGACAATAACAACCGACCGTCGGGGTAGCATTTGCCGGGAGCGTTCTCATGGCGTCTATTGTCAACGCTATGGGAGGTCTATGAAGGTCTATGGGACAGGGCCCGTTGAAAACTGACTTCCAAGGGGTACCCTGTACGTAATAGAGTGACGGGGAGTCCGTCAATATGTGACGGGTTGGGAGTAAGAACGTGTTGAAATAGCAGCTACAGAGACCATTCATCTATTAACATCAGCTTTTTCGAGAGGGGTCTGCCTGCAGGCCTCCACTCTCAGGACAGTTCCGGTGTACTCTCAGTACAGGAAGTGACGATTCTGACGAACATGTTTTTCCCCCGCCCCTTGAAGGACTCGTCTGATGGAAGTTTTAAAAATCACAATGGAGACTCATCACGGAGGGGATGAGTCAGCTCACCATGCACTTTGGGTCGGCCTTGGTCAAGCCCTTTTAACCCCCCCAGCCTGGTTCTTGTGAAAGTTGACTTATACCTCATTCACACCAACGGTGTTTCAGGGCCGGTTCGGAGCTGGAGCTTGAAAAGCACCGGGTTTTCCTGTTCACACCGCATCAGAGCAGCCTCTTAGCTCCGGAATCCGGTTCATTTCGAGCACCAAAAAATTGTCCGGCCAGAGCAAAATCACCGCATACATCACGCTTACGTCGAGGCGGGGGCAGGGGCGGGATCAACTCCTGAACAACAACAAAAAGCCGGCGTTTTATCCAGTTTGTACACAACGATGGAGAAACTTAACAAGCAGCAGTGGTCCACTGAAGAGACCAGCTATCTACTGGGAATCTGGTCTTCCGAAGAGGTACAGAGGAAGCTGGAGCACAATCGACCATTGTTGTTGTTGTCGGTGTCAGCTGTGAGGGGTTTCCGCGCGGTTTGGCTTTATGAAGCAGGCATGCAAACGGTTACGTCATGACGCAAACGATGACGCAGCACCAGTCGGACTCTGGGCAGTGTGAAAAGAGCCGGAGCTAAACCGAGGAACCAGTTCTGAACCTGAAAAGCTCTAGCACGGAGCTTGAACCGGAGTTGCGTTGGTGTGAATGAGGTATTAGCCATTTTTTTGCTCAAATGACACCATGGAGGAATGTAACGGGAGTTGACAGGGGACTCTGCCCGCCTCACGAGTGCCTATTTTCGGTCACTTTTTTTCACTTTCTCCCCTATATTTTTGGCTATTTCACCCTGTTCCTTCTACCGGTGACACTGCCCGGTCTTGGGTGTCCCCCGACGGCCTGTGTTCAGCCGTTCCCCCCCCCACTCATCCATATATGAACGGATTTGCATTTTTCTCCTCTCCTCTCACTGATCGAATGGCAAACACGACCCACCATCGGAGGACCTCCACCGGCCCGGCCTAGTGCCGGTGCTCTGGCGGGCGGTTCCTCCAAACTACGTGTTCGACTCTGATGCCCGGGAGGGTGTGCTGCGTTGGGGTGGGGGACTTCCCCCACTCTGCGTTTCTCTTCCTTCCTGGGCCCTCCGATTTGAAGCGTGACCAAGACGCATCGTCTGACTCACGCACCATCCACACGGCGGTGTGCGTTGAAGCTTTCCGGCGGGCGTGTCTGAAACTCGACCAACAACCAATAACATGACTCTCCCGCCCCGGACACACAAGCACGCGGTTTTATTGGCTAGAGCTTGTACTGGCATATGATTTGATTGGCTGACGCTTCCGTCAAAGCTTCAAAAGTTGAACATTGCTCAACTTTTGAAGTGAGCAACGCGAGCAAAGTGAAGCGACGATCCCACAATCCATGCTTGCCGCATCATTTATGAGAAAACATTTCATAACATTAACACAACATATTCGAGGTGGTTTTAAATAACATATCCGTATTTATTTATTTCTCCAAGTTACACTGAACAAAAATATAAGTGAGCAAGTGAGTGAGTGAGAGAGAGAGAACGAGCACACCTTACGTGTATTGTTGTTGTTAGCATCTGGTGCTAGCTAGCTGCGCTAACGGATATAAGGAGCTGTTTCAATGAAAACAGAGGAGCGACATTTCGCCAACAACTGCGCCGAGCACTTGACTTTATGCAGGTAGCCAGACAGTGGGACATTGTACGAAAAGTCAGCACACTCAGCACGGATAGTGCGCGCAACATGATTGCAGCGTCCAGGCAGCTCCCGTTCGAGCATATGCCTTGAGTTGCACAAAGCTCCAACGATCCATCACAGTAGAGGTTTCTCAATACTCAAATTTCCCCTCCTCGACTCCTTTCCTCGACTCCTATCCTCGAGACTTGGTGCCGCCCACAGGAGATGCGAGCGGAGGACTGAGGAGGGAACCGAGGAGAGAGGAGTGGAAGCAGCAGGCGGTTAGAGAAATGAGAACTCCTCTCCTCTGAGCTGTCATTTTAAAGAGACGTCCATTAATGATGACAGGAGGCACAGCAGCACTCTGATGGACAGATGTAATGATGACTCATAATTTACTTTTAATTCATTGACAGTGCGGTATAACGGGACAACACACATATAATATATATATATATTTATATAAATATATACAATTTCAGAATCAAACAAGTATGAGAGCACTCTCATAATAACGTAACACAATCAGAGACTGGATATATCCCCCCTCTCTCTGGTCGCTGAAATGGGGAATTGAAATTACGGGCCAAAAGTTGTACAAGTATTAAAAGTAAGCATGACACCAAACCAACTGAGACCCGTCTGTCCGCCGCATCTACGCACTGTACAACACACACACACACACACACACACACACACACACACACACACACACACACACACACACACACACACACACACACACACACACACACAGCTCCTAAAGCATAATCAGGCTACAGCCGTTGTGTATTTTATTATGTGAAGCACTAAATGGGCTTAGAAAAATATCGACTCTTTGTTTGTAGATATCTATTAAACTAAAGCAAATAAAGAGAGTAGGCCTGTTATACTGAGTGATATATATTATACACTGCTCTGCTTTCTGCACGGACCTCACAGCTGTTCTCACTGTAAACATTGGCTGAGATAACTCAGGCCGTGCGTAACGCCTCCACCGTTCCCGGAAATGCATCCGCGGAGGAGCCGTGGAGGACCCATCAGTGTCTCCTCGGTTAGAGCTCCTCCTGAGAGCCTCCTCGATGCTCAATGCTCGGTCCTCGAAGTGCATTTAAAGAAATGAGGAGTCGAGGAGGGGAAATTTGAGTATTGAGAAACCTCTAATGTCTCTACACACACACACACACACACACGCACACGCACACGCACACTTTGTATTGTATTGTATTATTGTATTGTATGAGAGAGGTTCCAGGTTGAATTAAGGCGGATATCTTTAATGTTCAGACATTATGTTTAATATTCATGAAAATATTTGTCATTGATCAAATGATAATAAACAAACATTTGCATAATGTTGATAAGAGTATTAAAAACTTGAAAAATATCACTCTAAGGAACATTTAGAACAGATAAAAAATGTGCGATTAATCGCGATTAACTATTTTAATCAACTGACAGCTTATAATAAACATACATAATAATAATAATAATAATAATAGATTTAATTTGTTAGCGCTTTTACAGGTGCTCAAAGACGCTTTACAGATAATAGTGAAGAAAAAAAGAAAAGAGAAGAAAGGAACAATAAATAAATATATAGTTAAAGTTAAAGTCAAATAATACAAAAACAATCACACATGAAAAGCCAGATTGAAGAGGTGAGTTTTTGTGAGTTTTTTGAAGGTGGTGAGGTCGGTGCAGTCTCTGATGGGTTGTGGGAGTGAGTTCCAGAGGGAGGGGGCAGCGACGGAGAAGGCTCTGTCCCCCCAGGTCCGGTGATTGGTGCGGGTGGGGATGGATAGGAGGTTGGCTTCTGCTGAGCGGAGGCAGCGGGAAGGGGTGTGGTGGTGCAGCAGGTCTGTGAGGTAGGGGGGGGGCCTGGTTGTTGAGGGCTTTGTAAGTTATGAGGAGGACTTTGAAGTGGATTCTTTGACGGACGGGGAGCCAGTGGAGGTTCTGGAGGATGGGAGTGATGTGGTCTCGGGAGCGGGTGTGGGTGAGGAGGCGGGCAGCAGAGTTCTGGATATGTTGGAGTTTATTGAGGAGGTTGGATGGTATGCCATAGAGGATGCTATTGCAGTAGTTGAGTCGTGAAGTGATGAATGCATGAATCAGGATTTCAGCAGCAGAGGAGGAGAGTGATGGGCGGAGACGGGCAATGTTTTTGAGGTGTAAAAAGGCGGTCCTGGTGATGTGATTTATGTGGTGGTTGAATTTGAGCTGACTGTCGAAAATGACTCCGAGGTTGCGGATGTGAGGGGGGGGAGATAGAGTGTGGCTGTCAATGGTGAAGTTGAAATTCCGGATGTCTTTGATACGGGATGGGGGGCCGATGATGATGATGTCTGATTTGGCACTGTTCAGTTGGAGATAGTTTGTTTGCATCCATGCTTTTATTTCTGAGAGACAGTTGGTGAGAGTGGAGTGTGTTGTGGGGGTGATGGTTTTTGTTGAGATATAAAGTTGGATGTCATCGGCGTAGCAGTGAAATTGAAGGTTGTGGCGACAAATTATTTTGCCAAGGGGGAGCATGTAAAGGATGAAGAGGAGGGGGCCAAGCACCGAACCCTGGGGGACGCCTTGGGACAGAGGAGCAGTGGAGGAGGTGCAGTTGTTGATGTTGATAAACTGATGTCTGTCGGTGAGGTAGGATTTCAGCCAGGAGAGTGCAGTGTCAGTGATGTTGAGTGATGATTCGAGGAGGGACAGCAGGATGGTGTGGTTGATGGTGTCGAATGCTGCGGTGAGGTCGAGGAGGATGAGGATGTTCAGGTTGCCGGAGTCAGAGGAGAGGAGGAGGTCGTTTGTGATTTTCAGAAGAGCTGTTTCTGTGCTGTGTTTTGATCGGAAACCGGATTGAAATGGCTCAAAGAGGTCATTGGAGCTGAGGTGGGATTTTAGTTGTGAGGCATAGACACGTTCAAGTATTTTTGACAGAAAGGGGAGATTTGAGATGGGCCGGAAGTTGGACATGATGTCAGGTGTGAGTCCAGGTCTTTTGAGAATGGGTGTGACAGCAGCCAGTTTGAGAGAGGGGGGAACTGATCCAGATCTGAGGGAGGAGTTAATGATGGTGGCGATGAGCTGGGACATGGCAGGGAGGCTCTCTTTAACAAATTTGGAGGGCATTGGGTCAAGTGTGCAGGTGGAGTTAATTCCAGTCATGAAGTTGGACAGTTGCATGGGGGTCACAGGGGAGAAGTGGGACAGGGGCTGTGAGGTGAAGGGGGGGGAGCCAGGAGAGGAGGTGGGGGGTGCTGATGAGGGTGTAAGATTGCTGTAAATGTTGCTGATTTTGGTTTGGAAAAACGAAAGGAAGGAGTTGCACTGTTCGGTGGTGAAGGACGAGGTGGCGTTGTCACAGGGTTTGAGAAGTTTGCTGATGGTGGAGAAGAGACGCTTGGGGTTGCTGGAGCCAGACTGAATGAGTTGTGAGTAGTAATTAGACCGGTCTGCTTTGAGTGCATTACTGTACTGCTGGAGATAGTCTTTGTAGATTTGAAGATGGACTGTTAGTGTGGTTTTCATACATAGTGTATGTTAAATGGATATACCCGCCTTCTTTCATTTATATTTCCATTCCCACAACAATATACATAAAGAAATGGCATATTTTGGACATAGTTCGAATGGTGATTAATCATGATTAATACATTTTTAAGCTGTGATTAATCTGATTAAAAATTGTAATCGTTGGACAGCCCTAATTATAATCCTTTGTTGTCAGTGCTATTATATCATTTATTTGAACCGAATTGACGGCATAGACGACCGCAGCTGTTTGTGATTACGAGACGTTATAGCCGACGGCAGCTGCTGGTTATTGTGTGTGTGAGAAGGAGAAAGAAGCACAGAGCAACATAGTTTTTTGACCTGTGAGAATATGTGTTTGTAATTGATACCTTTTGTTTTGAAGTAAACAGTCAAACAAACTATCCTGAGACGTATCTTGTCCGAGTCAAGCTTATTGCTGACTGTAAATTAAATGTTGGATTACTGGAACAATCAGTCATGTGCATTTCTTTAAGGGGCTCTATAATGATGAGTAGGGTTTTATCTCTCCTACAGTGTGTCATATCATTTGTTGTGCATGTAAAGGCTAAAATCCCATAAGAGTTTCTATTTTTATCACTTTATTTTTTGGCATTTCTTTGGTTTTCATGACCATTTATAGTGTATTTATAGAAGTTACATCACATTCAGCTGGGAATTACCTGGCTATTTTCAGGACTGTATATTTTAGACTGAAGATCCAGTTCATGGGTAAGAACAATAACTGCAGTTAACATCACTCCCGACTTTACGATGATGCCAAAGCTTTACTTATCACTTTGAAGTTGTTAATGTATGCAATGTCATGTCACTGACTCAATGAGTGTGAAAACTCTGTTTATGCAACATTTTGTACTTCTCGCTTGATAACACTCGTACATTTAATTAAAGATGGTATTGAAGTTAACTGCTGCAGTGGATGGTGGTGTGATGTCAAAGTCAGCGACTTTATATGTGGTCCAGGTTCAACTTTCGTCGTTATGGGAACTCTAAAGCAAGTCCAATGCAAAGAAGACTTAATTAATTTCATTGTATAATTGTGACAATTCACATACATGCACACACAAAATATAAATAGACTACATCATTCAAAATCACTTTTTTTTTTTCTTTCTTCTTTTCGTTTTATGTTTATTTTCACGGCTCTGTTGTTTAAGTTATATTGATAAGCATTTTTTTTGTTGGTTTCGCCCGTGTGGGCATATGCGGGTGGAGGGAGGGAGGGGGGAGTGTAGTGAGTGTACTGTGATATTACAATATAAATGAAATGGCATCGATTACTGTACACTATAATGAAATAAAAAGACTCACAGGAATGACAGAAACGACTTGTCAGGTTTTCAATCTGAGCTTTATTTTATTTGTATTAACAGAAATATGAATATGAGCTGGGATAAAGAGGTAGCTGCTAAGTCACTGATGGTTTGTGTTGTAGTTAAACCCAAAACCCAAGCTTTAAGTTCAGTTTTCCGGCCTTTAAGTCAGGCGTCCAGGTGTTATCCTGAGCCGATCCTGCTGGTCCTGGTCTGGTCCTCCTTATTGCCTGATGCGTCTGATGGACTGGACCTTGGGAGTCTGGCAGTGGGAACCCCAGTTCCTCCAGTGGTGGTAGTCTCCGCTGTGCTTCTCACACTCCATGATGTACTGCTGGCCCTTGTAGCCGGGGTACTCGTAGCACACAAAGCTGCAGGAGGAAGATAGCAAGTAGGTAAGTAGGAACTGAAATACCTTTTGCTGATCGATTTACCCAAATCGTTTTCTACAGGTGGTTCTCAGATTAAATTTGGATATTACAGAATTAAAGAAATGCTGCTAGGGAGGCTAGGAATAAAGATATCTGAATAGTTTGTACTGAATATTCCATCTTGCGTGTGAAATTTCGGGACAGTTTTAGGAATTTTTAAACTTGCTCAAGAGGAGAACTGTGGGAGTGGAATTCAGAGTTCTAGGTTGCAGTCGAATAGTCAAAAAATCAGCTCCTAATTTCTAACCCTACCGTCTATTCCTTGACCTCTGTGTGAAACATCATAGGGTTAAGGGATAGTGGATAGGATAATTCAAAAGGACTTCGACTGCACTTTCACTATCCGACCGACGTGTTTATGATGCGCCAGTGGACGTCATAAATGTGCGTCTGCTGCTGTGGGGAAACTATGGAAACTACAGTGTTCTATACAACGGACTACATGGATGTATAATAAGAACGAGGGACTACTGTAAACTCATCTAGAGACTCTGCACCATGATCTGATGCTGCTGTTTTATGCTTTATGAACGTGGACAACAGAGAAACATATTCTTCATGACCAAAGTTGGAATTGAAATAAAAAAGGAAAGTGAAATTTATGCTCGTCACCCTCTCCCTCCGGTCCACATTAATACAAATGATCCCAATACGTATGATTGTATGAAAAGATCTTAAAATAAATACAAATGTATTTATTATAAACGTTAGTCCTTAACATCTATTACTGTGTATATCACCATTCAAACATCTTTTAAAAGTTGAACAAACCCCACACAGCTCAGTAAAGACTGTGAAATGTTGACTTTATTTGATCATTTCAGTAAAAACTAACGTTCATATTTCTCTTTTTGATTATAATACTGATGAACGTTCAAAACAAAGCACGTTGGCAAGTTACCACATACGTTTTAAAATGCTTAATAAGCACCGTAACTTTCATGATATAATGTTTCGGTCATAATCCGTTGTTTCCGTGAACGGCCGAATGTTGTGTAACGGCAAATGCTGCGGCTGCAAGGCATTGTGGGGCAGCATTTTCTCCTCTCCTTTTGTCAAGGGAGGTCCAGTGGTTCCTAAGCTAAACGAGGTTATAAAGGAAGTTTGAAACCTCCTTTCCTATCATCTAGAGAATTCGAACGGCACATATCATGGCTGCCACTGAGGGACTTCCGGGTAATTTCACTCTGTTAGGAAGGTTCCTAAGCTAAATGAACTATTCGACTGCAACCCTAGAGAAGGGGAGGGGGAAATTAATCTAACTAAACTAGTTAAATGGGCAGGAGGTGCTCACGGGGTAAATGGGGTCTACCAATCAGAGTTTCAGGGCTTTAATCCCCAGCCCTTGCAGTTAACATGTCAAAGTGTCCTCGGGCAAGATATCCCAAATTTATCCCGTAAGCATGTCTGCAATATAGAAGTGTATGTATGTCGCTTTGGATAACACTGTCAGCTAAATGTAATGTAATATATATATATATATAACTACATTATGGATGACTGTTGCTGTACTGTATAGTACTCCTTTCTGCTCATATCTCTGATTTCTGCTTCTTTATTTCACTCTAAAGCTGTCTCAAACCTATTTATGCTCTCATTTAACTGGAACCAAAATGTGTTGGGGTTACTTACGCTCCACTCTGCACGTGCATGGAGCCCACCTCGGGGATGGCCCAGCCCATGGCCCTCAGGGAGGGGTAGTCGTCGCACAGCTCGGTGCTGCGGCCCATGAAGTTCTCCTTCTCGAAGATCATCATACGGCTGTTCTGGTGGGACTGTGGACGAGAGGAAGCGGGGAAGGTGGATAGGGAGGTATTGTTAGGCCTTACAGACCAACTGTTGTATTGTTTCTATATCTGAGCTGTTTCAGCCCCTCGCTGGGTGACTCCTCCTCCAGTCCCTAACTATCCTCCTATTTGGCCCATGAATGTATAATGAGAACTGAATACAACGTTAGAGGCGGGGAATCGTTCATGCCTAAAGAAGTTCCACATTGGCGCCACAAAGTACAAAATGGCCCGACTATATACAAAATGACCCGGATCATCCAGGAATCTGAGCCCATGCATGCGCAATTGCGTTTTCTTGAAGCCCTGCCTCCCATTCAGGTCAGTCCAACTATTGTAGGGGAATAAATGGATTTGGCTTAAAGCGTATTTTACAACTTCTGGACCTAATGACTCAAATAAGGGCTATTCAAGTGTTTGTACTGTGGCCAATGCACCTGGGAAGTGAGCCGGGCATTTAAGCAAATTCTCAAAGTGGCCAAAGGGTACCACTATTCTGTTTCAGTGACATCATTGGGCCCAAAACTACTCTTTCCTATTGACTTACATTGGGAAAGGGATGTCTTTAAACCAGCAGTTTTAGGTAAATCAACTTCCCAGTACCAACATTTGGATATACCTAATTTAAATCATTTGGTTCTAAAAGTGGTAAAATGTGCTAAAAGCCAAATCCAGAGTTATTTTCCCTCCCTACATCCTTTGACTTAGTCAAGAGTGGACGAGACAGAGCTGATTGAAGGAAAGCTTAGGAAATAACGTATGCTCATGCTCTATGGGCCCAGATCCCTAGATGATCTGGGTATTTTTGTACTTGAGTTAGGACATTTTGGCTTAATTGAGTAACTTTCATAGGAATGAATGGGGCTCCACCTCCAACACTCTATCCAGTTATCTTTATACATCCATGATCACTCCTTCCTTCTGTCACTCACTATCCTCCTTTTTGGTAAATACTCACAGCGCAGTAGATGGGGCGGAAGGACATGAAGTACTCGTTGTGGTAGGACAGGGAGCCGCTGTAGGCCTCCCAGTTGGGGTACTCGCCCCTCTCCAGGATGAACTGCTGGCCCTGGAAGTCATGGTGCTCGAATCCAACCCAACTGTAAACATGGGGGAAAGAAGAGGTGAATGTCAGATGAGTGAGTAGAAACGGTCAACATTGTTTTTTTTAAGTCAGTGTGAACATAACACAATGAGGCAACATTACACAGGCAGGGCCGTGGGAAGTAGGGGTGCTGAGGGTGCTGCAGCACCCCCTGGTGGAGGACAGGGGATCTGCACTTCCACAAGATATAATAATAAAAAAAACGAATTTTCAGCCTTGATGTAACAACATTCATAATTAAGTAAAGATAACACCCTTTTCACCCCGGTTACATTTTCCATTTGTCCTGTACGATGGGCGCTGTAAGTGATGAAAGTGGGGGATGTTGGCTTAGCAGGCGCCCGCAGCTCACAGCCAAAGTGAGAGAGATAGAGAGAGGGGATACCGTGGTACCGGCGGGGATTGTTGTTAGCTTCTGCTGCGCTAACGGATATAAGAAACTGTTTCTACAATCATGTGGAGGGAGAGTCCTCTCCTGTCAGAATGAGAGGCTCAGTGAGGTAAAGGACTCTGAGGGCTTAGATAGTTCACTTTAGTCGAAGTTATCTCAGTGGGTCTCAAACGTTTTGATCACAATTTATGTAAACAAATATTTCCAAGGCACACCTTTATAATTATTAGGATAAATAAAAACAGGTTTGAAATCATTGCAATGTATACTATAGGACAGTAAACCAAAAATATGGTTTAAAACTGGAGAGATTTTCTAAAATATACATAAATAAATAAATGTTAACTGGTAAAATAAGATATGAATGAACAACACAAATAAAATAAGTTACATGTATTTGTTATTGGCTATGGTAGGTTATTGGAAATATTCACATACCTACTTATTTGATTAATAAAATGCAAACCGATCTTTTTCATATGGGTGTTTAGAGTTGTACCCCCTAGATCAGTCTCTAATTGGGCGCTCAAAGTGCACCAGATTGAAGCATTTTACTTTAAAATGATAAAAAAATCTTCCCGGGGGGGTACCCCCGGACCCCCCTAGAGGATGTGAAGTCCACCCACCCAATTAAAACATGTTATAATATATAATAAATTTGAAGCCTTGTTATATAAGCTGTCCACCATGTCAATATATTTCTCTTTTTGCAGTGTATTGGTCTTTTGTAGAGGTTTTTCATTGCCAGCTAAAATCTTGCCTAGCAGCACATTGGTCAGAACCAGCCCTGGTGTCATCCCCACAGCGACCCCCATTTGAAACATGTTCCCACGGCTATGTACACAGGGTGAGAGGAGATAAAGAGGACGAGGAAAAGTAGCTGCAGATGGGACATGAAGATGGCCCGTCCCTCTAGTGGTCACAGGGAGCACTGCATGGTAATCCTATTTTCCTTTCTCACTGAATTAAACATTTTACCAACAAAAGTCCTGATCTAGCCCCCTTTCAATCCTTTTATTTTTTTCTATTATAGAAAACCCCACAAAAATGAATTTATAATAAAAAAATCCCCCTAGTGGAAACCTGAAGAATAGCATGTATTGGCCCCATAAGGCAAATGTGGAAACATTTCTCAATCTGGTGATAAATAGTAAAAAGTAGTATTTTAAAGTCTTTCAATTGGGACATTTTCTTTTGTTAAGGCTGCTACACAGTTTATAATAGACTTATTATAAGTGCTGAAAAAAACCTCACATTGATCTTCTTACATTGAATTTACTTGTGGTTCTTCATTTAGGGTGTAACCTATGTGGCTTGCCCTCCAAACACTTAGTTTCTTCAAATGGTTTCAGTGGTTATACAGTGATTTAATTTTCCGTTTTTTTAAGTCTTGAATTATAAAAAAGGTCCCACCATTTTCCCTCTGGAGCTAAATCTGTATTCATCTGCTGCATTCAGCAGGGGACGACAGTTCAGAGTAAAGTTTTGGTTAGAAGTGCGTCATAATACAGCGGGGGAACACGTTTGCAAAGAGGAGAGGAGAATTAAGCTCTTGAATTATTTAAAAGAGCTCCAAAGAATGTAGTAAAGGGAGAGACTGCTCTTTCAAACAAAAAACACGCTTTTAAAAATGTATGACATGCAGTTGATAAAACTCAACTGCATGATTTGGGCCTTAAATACCCACGAGAGGAGAAAGAGTTAATGATACGATGGGTTAATCCCATTTATTTCCTTAGGTTAACACTAAACACTTTTAAATATATGTCTAAAATAGCGTAATTATAGCGTTTTATTTTGAAATCCCAGCTCCAACTTATGGAACATTTCCTTTCCATGTTGGACTTGCCTGGACTTAAAGTCACTCGCCTCCACCACCATTATCCTAAAACCAGTGGTATATTATTTGATCAATTTAAATAATTAATATAAACAATGTATGGGATCCGTTTATTTTTTTTGTATTATCTCTTTGTATATTGCTGGGTATTTTAATATAAAATAATGCATCTTATTTTCTAAGCCGGTCCATCAAATCCATTTATGTTTTGTAAAGTAGTAAGTAACTTTTAAACACATCTCGTGAAGTAAAAAATGACACTATTTGCTTAATTTGAGAATAGAATATGAATATGTTATATTAAAGAATACTTAATGTGAAGATAAAGTTAAAGTATGAACATTTTCAGAGGTTTTCGGACTGAAAGCAATTAGTCTCCAGTGTAAAAACAGGCCCTAGAAGTAACCGTATATAACCGAGTATATAATGCAGGAGTAGATACGGCGTAGTAAAAAATAGTTCCACTAGATGCTTTTATGAGCAGTTAGTGTGCTTTTCACCAGACGGATCTTGACTCTTTCCTCCGCATACACTGATAAATGGTAAAGTATCACACCATTTAATCAAAAGGCTAAAAACAGTCGTGTGGCCTTAAATTATCCTCTGCTGACCACAGATGAGGTATGTACACCAGCTCTGAAAAGAATCCCTGTTAAAAGCATCCGTCATCTCCTTAGGTGAAACTCTTTCTCAGTATTCATCTGAAAAAGGCAGCAGTTGGAGAAACACCTGACCTCTCCATCACTGATAACGCTGGGTGCTGCATACACGTAGAAAAGAAGGACCTCAGAGGTCATACGCCTTTCGTGCGAGCCTGGAAACTTCCTCTCTCATTATCACCCTGCCTCACAGACACACACTTACATAAACACACACACTTACATACACACACACACACACACACACACACACACACACACACACACACACACACACACACACACACACACACACACACACACACACACACACACACACACACACACACACACACACACACACACACACACACACACACACACACACACACACACACGTCAGTCAGCTGTCCACAGAGACATGCGGGCGTACAGGCTGTGACTCACGCTCCACTCTCCACTCTGATGGAGCGAATGTTGTCCAGGCCGCAGTTGTGGATGTTGCAGCACTCGGAGGTGAACTCTATACACTTTCCCTGGAAATGCTCCCGCTCAAACACAGTCACCTGCACACAGGGGAAGACAGGCATGAGTGTTTATGTGTGGTGTGTGTGTAGTGTGTGTGGTGTGTGTATATTTACCTTAAAGTAAGGGGCTGTGCCCATGCTTTGGAAAAACATGGGAGAGGTCATGTGGGTTCTGGTAAATCTATTCATCTCTAAATTGGAAAAGGAAAAAAAAAAGTACATTTATAAGAGAAATCATATCCATAGTCAAATGTATGAGCAACATTAGATTTATTGGATATCAACAGAATCATTTTTCCTTAAAGGTAAACTTTGAGTGCATTTAAATATGTCCTAATAGTTAATAATTATTTTTTCATTGAATGTGTCATGCAGCCAACATGTTTCTAATGAAGAAACTAAAATGTCTTTGTTAAGAGAAGTCAAAACAAACATTTAATCCGCAAAAACAGTAAAGTCCATCCCGTGGGAAACTTCTGTGAACATTTATTTTCCCGCTACTGCTTACCTGATGCTCTCATCGCGCTCCTCATACTCCAAATCTTATTTACGTAGACTCTGTGTGAACCTGGCGCGCCCGTTATATACCAGCGTCCACGCGGGGAACCTCGTTCTCGCGTATGTGCGCGTGTTGCCCCATACACGCCAACGATGTAAACTAAGCGAGTGTGTTTGAGGTTGGCCTGAATTCAGGATCACACTTCCGGTCAGGGCTTTCAAAATACATCTCTATTGTACAATGTAACCCCTGTACAGTGTTACAATGATTATTTGAAGATATACAGAGAATACAAATGAAAAATATTTTCTTCCAGATAGTGGGATCTTGTTCGAGAGTTTTAGGCATAAACATAACATTCATCAGCGGCTTTTGGATAATTTAATCATTAAGCCATTTTATGTGATCTATGTCCTATGTTTGGCTTGTCACTAATATTTAACAATATTACTACAGTAATAAACAGCTTGTAATAAGGTTATAGACATGACAATTAATTGATTGTTATCAATACACATAGTGAGTACTCACTTTTCATCAGAATCAGTAACACATTGTAGTTTCCAAAGAGGACATTGGGTTTCGTTGCATTTGTTCACATTGCAGAATAAAAATATAAGCATAGGTCAATAAATAGATAAAATAAATAAATGTGAGAATATGTGCCATATACTACATAATATATAATTAATACATATGGGGAAATATTTATACTTCAATAAATATCAGTTTAAATATAAAAACATGCTTACAAATAAATGCTTTAGATGAAAGTTATCCTACCTCAGAACTATTTAGGCTTTTATTTTGAAGGCCAGTGGAAAGAGAGTTTATGTATTCCTATGGCTACTGTAGCGAACTTTACTCAGGTGAGCTTGAACCTCCCATGTGTTCGTGTTCGTGTTTGTGCGCGTGCGTCGGTGACTCTGCCGCTCACCCCTCTCTCTCTCTCTCTCTCTCTCTCTCTCTCTCTCTCTCTCTCTCTCTCTCTCTCTCTCTCTCTCTCTCTCTCTCTCTCTCTCTCTCTCTCTCTCTCTCTCTCTCTTTGTAACTCTATGTGGCCTGCAGACTCAGCAGTTTGCGGGCTATACAACAGGCACAGAGGTGAAGCTGGGGAATGCGGCCTGTTGTTGCTCTATTCGTATAGGTCAGCAGTGCCTTCGTATAGAAGAGCAACAATGGCGGGGAGTCCGGGACTATAGGCAGAGAATGAGAAGGATTTGGAGAGCTTGTTTCAATGGAGCTACTCTAAAGTTGAGGTGATTTACACACAGGCTCAATTAAAGTGAAATACTGTTAATTAATAATATTTAAAAAATGAATAGAGTGGTGCAGTGATGATGTACAGTAGTATGACAGAGCAGTTAGCATCACAAGGGCTCCCTTGAGAGAAAAAGCAATGGGATTTTATATTGGAATATGGTGGAGAATTAGACCTATGGTTAACACACGTTTATGATACTTTCACGTTTTGTTCAGCAGGATAATTTCCACATATTTCCACAACTTTTAAGATGTTTTAAGCCTATATGCAATCCCCAGAAGTAAAACGCTAATGTTAGGCTATAAAGGAACTACATCATAATCACATGGCGGCACTTAAAGGTGGGGTAGGTACGTTTGAGAAACCGGCTCGAGATACACTTTTTGTTATATTCCATGGAATGCTCTTAACATCCTGATAGCAATGAATATCTTAAGTTTTTTGACAAAAAATCCATAAAAAATGTCATCTGTGGAAGCCGTAGTACTGTAAAAAACAGGACCAATCATTTTAGCCGGCCCGGCTAAAATAACTGGATGGCCTACCTGCCTGTCAGTCTTCCATCTGTGCACAAACTTATCTCGTGCCCTCATTGGTCATGTGCGCGTTCGTGTGTGTTGGAGGAGGGGCTCTGTAAGGAAGTGGCAGATTTTTCCGGCTGTGTATTTTGAAGATGTAGCGCACTCGAGCTGGTTTCTCCAAAATTACCTACCCCACCTTTAACCACCGCTAAGTTAACTGCGGCTAATGTTCGGCGTAATGATGTTTAGTAGTCCCATTTAGTCACTTATTCGCAACTGCCGTGTTAAAGACACATAAAGCTTCAGACATGAAATATTGGAATATTTACTGACATTTAATTGTAGCCTATTTGTTATGTCAAAAAATCAAACGTGATAATTCCTTAAACTTGTGTTAATCACAGATCCAATTTCAGTCACCTAAGAAACATGTTCAAACATAAGTAACTCATAACCAGGTCTAAGGACTCATTCCTGCACCACTTTGTAACGTTGGGTATTAATAAAATACATACATAGAAAAGTGGTTTAGGAGAATATCTTTGTTCAGGAAAAAAAGCCCTAAAAAATTAAACTTTGTGTTGAAATACTGTCAGTCTGTCACAACCTCAGAATATTTTTGCACTGATGTTGTTTTCATGTAAAACCACCAAGTCCATCACTTCTCACATTTGGGATACAGTTGCCACAGCGACATCTCTCCCAGCCTCATCTGGTCCTTGACATATCACCCAGAGAGCCATGCTCATTGTCAAGCAGACACACACTCGCCAAAGTCACGACCAGCATCATTTCCCAACAGAGTTTCTAAAGTCACTGCCCTTCAAACTATCTGCGCCAACATTAATCCATAATATCAGAATGCATATTTCATGTGCCGGTTTTGGTTCCACACAACTATTTACTGAGGATGAAAGACAAAGAAAGAAAATAAAGTATAACATGTTTTGCTATGTAAAAGCATCTAAAAAAAATTCGGGAGACATTTCAGTTTTATACTATCAAAAGGAACAGGACATAAAGATTTTGTAAAGTCTTCATGTTTTTCTGGTTCTTGTATTAAATAAACAAACAATGTGTGTACATTAAAACTCATTTATGTAAAGCTGAGAGCTTAAGCATCAATTTGCTGCTGGTCAGAATAATAATAAGACACATCATTATTCAAGCCTGCATTTTTCAGGAAGTGCATGCAAATGTCTTGTCAACTTTTTATATTTTAATTTATCCAACAAATGATTTGCACTTATTTCAAAATTCTTGTTTAAATGCTTTTCATTTTTTTCTTGATGTTTTGCTTTTCCCTTTCTATGTTTATGTAATCAACTGGAAGTCATTGTAGATGAGGGTTCCCCCTTGATGATCTCTCAAAATCCATATCTAATGAGATGCTCCAATCAACTTTAGAGAGCTGGGTTGACGTCATATTTACTTTCTTATGAATTACGTGGGTCCCACTTAGTGAATGGACATATTCCCTGTTATTTTATGTGAAAAGCCTCAGTGGTGCCTCTGCAGGACATGGAATTGATTAGACTTTGAAGTTAAATTTCACAAACTTCAGCCACACTCAGGATATTGATCAAAGGGCTTTCTGAAGAGTGTTTCTGGTTTAGTTAATCTATTCTATCAGATTAGGTGCTGCATTTTATAGCTCCAGCTAAGAATGAATGATCTCTTTATAAGAAGCTGGATCATAGTGTAAATGATGAAGGCGATGTTTCCACCTGCGCCACGTATAAATGGGAACATTTTTTGACCCCTACCGTGCATTACAAAACTAAATTCCTTTGCTGCATTGTAAAAATGTGTGATTTGTTAATTATCTTCCAAAAGTTTATTAATGAACTAATTACAATGATGCTTATAGGGATACTGCAATTTCTTTAATTTTTTACTTTATTATTTGCCCCTTTTGTTTGTTTGTTTGTTCACCATGTAAAGTGGCCTTGGGTCTCTTGAAAGGCGCTATACAAATGTCATCTATTATTATTATTATTATTATTTTATTATTATTATACACATTCCTTTGTTTCTATTGTTTGTTAGTTACTGAATGTCATTTTTGAAATTGGCCTTATTATGCTAATTTCCGGTT
Organism: Notothenia rossii; assembly: GCF_949606895.1. Lineage (NCBI taxonomy): Eukaryota > Metazoa > Chordata > Actinopteri > Perciformes > Nototheniidae > Notothenia > Notothenia rossii. The sequence continues at coordinate 36,806,044 of NC_136912.1, read as the reverse complement.
AATATTTGTATTTTGACATGTTTCTATGCTTTAATGTTCAAAAAGCGCTTTTTATTTCTCATACTGCCTGTGCTGTAACACCTCTTTTCAGCTCTATAGTGATTAGTCAACCCCTTCATAATTAAATACTTAAGAATCAAGTCAAAAGGGAAGCGCCCCGTTCTGTCTTGTGGAGAGACAGATGATACTTCCCCTTTTTTTATTCGTTCTCTTAGGACGTACAATCCTCAATGAGAGGGACGTGTGAGCCAGGCCTTCAATCAGTTCCCAATTGACCATTCCCTCATCCTAACTTGAGCTGGAGGATGTAAGGACATACTAATATTATGCACTGATTAATGAGGCCAGCCTCTGAATCCAAGACACAAGTAGCTTTTCTTTCAGGTTCTTGTCTGGCGAAGGGCTGCAGCCTTGATTTCCCTCCTGTCCTCAGCAGCACATGTGACCTCCCCTCTAAATTTGGAGATACATTGGACCTTAGGGTTGCTTGTTCCCTCTTGTGCACTTGAGAATAATCACCTTGCGGATGAACGCCCACCGCATGAAAAAGGCTTGCTTTAATTTAATAGCCTTCTCCTACAATGCTGAGAGAGACATTCAGATTATTGTACACCTGAACCTCTTTCCCAAACGGAGCGAGGTTATTGCTTCTCACAGCTTATTGCTTTTCCTTTTATTGTTTGTCCCAGCGCCTCTCAAATTACAGTCCTGGAATGAATAACTTTGTGACAGGCTCTTAAATGATAACCTGGTCAGGCGTTGTTGTTGTGGAACTACTATTGGTGTACGGGCTTTGGTTGTGACAACTCACTTTTGTTTTATTGAAGTTATCAGTCTTCCATCAAGTCCACCGAGGCAAACCACATTGATTTTTCAGTTTGTCACCTTTTCTCGTATTTTTCAAACCTACACCTCTCTGCCTCTCTTTCTGTCCCCTCTGTGTCTCCCTCTCTCTTTGATGATTGGGGTATTTCTATTCTGTGGGGGCTGTGAGCTCAGCGAGTTTGTTTCTGTGTCCATAATCCCCTCTCTCTGGGCGCCAGCATATAAAAGCCACGAGGGGCCTGGAGCAACACACAGACCACCAGTCTCAGCCCCGAATCTACTCTTTTACGCACACACTGCCACAGGTAAGACAGTGGACACACATCATACAGAGAGCAGCAGAGAAAAAAGGGAGGTAGAGGGTTAAAATTAAGTTTTACCTAGTAATGACAAAAGTATATAGTAGTTTGAGCTCGTGATTTGAGAGTCCAACATTGCTTATATATAGTATGCTAAAACTAATGCTTGTGGAACCCAAAATAGAACTTTAAAAATGAAGTTGGTCCTACAAATGCAGAACTTTTTAAAATCTAATTTCAAAACTAAAGATAAGTCTAAAAGAAAGTTGTATTTTATGCTATTTGTATGCTCATGTTAAAAGGGATCACTAGGTTTTTATTTATGATAGCAAAACCTGCTGTTGCCTACAGTTCTATTTTGGACATGTTTGTTGTTTTATTCTAGAAATGTGTAAAGAAGAAAGGGTGAGAAGGTAGTAGTCTCTATGGTCTGAATTATGCTTTGTTAGAGTTTGTATGAACGTTTCTGTGGGTGGGGTGTGGGGCTCGGAAAAGGGGTAGGGTTATTTGTTACATACATTTTTTTTCTTAGTAGAGGTGATATTCAAAAGAAATATCAACATCAGTGTTTTTATATATTTAAAAAACAATGTTTTACCCAAGCAGGAACCTCCAGGTCAGATAATTGAAGCCATCGTGGAAAACCTTTACTCTTTAAAACAGCCAGCAGGGGGCGACTCCACTGGTTGCAGAAAGAAGTCTGATTGCTTAAAAGTCTATGAGAAAATTATCCTTGTTCTGACTTGATTTATCACCTCAGTAAAGATTTTACTTATGACTTTATAGTCTGAATCACTAGTTTCAAGTCTTCAGAAAAAACAGTATGCTGGATATTTTGTAAATTGTGTCCCCATTTAGACGATAGTGCATAAGGGCGTGGCTAACTTGACTCGATTGACATGTCACATCCATAGTGCTTCTACTATGGCGTTGTTCATCGTTTGACACTGTTATAGATTCAACTGTATTTTTGTATGGGAGGTAAATTTTAAAGCGTGTTTTTTCTGCCAAAATGTTCATCCCAATTTAATACCAAAGTTAACGTGAATAATGGATGCACAAAGCTAAACAAGCTAGTGTTAGCAAAACAACATGGCAATGGCTGAAATGCCAGACTCAATGCCTCAGATACAAACCAATAGTGATGTCGGGTTGGCTTGTCTATGGTTGAACCACTTTTAATTGATTCAAAGCATCTTCTTTCCTCAGTAATCATGTCTACTGGAGGAGAGAAGTCCAAGTCTGCTTCCCAGACCGACGGGAAGGCCGCTCACAACAAGATGTCCGATATTGGCTCCTACAAGGTGAAGTACACACACGTACACACACAAACTACACCAGGTTATCAAACATCTACAGATATACCATACAGTCTTGTTCACACCATGTGATGCAGCTGGCTTCATGCTAACAGTTTACCTTCTGGCCGGATGTCTATTCTCACAACCTGCTGCTTCTTAAAGCACAGTGAGGGGGCGGTCGACAACTACAACTGACAGGAAAATACCATGTAAAGCTTTTGTGCTTTCAGTCATTGTGGAGAAAGCTGTCATAACATCACAGTCACTTCCTTTTACCAAACCTAAAGCCACTTCTACTTTTCCATAAAATTCAGGTTTCTGCTCTCATTAGCTTTAACTTTGAAACCACGTTTGCGACCACATTTTCACTGTCACTCTCTTCCCCACAACAATCCAGATGTGCGTGTACGACCAGGAGAACTTCCAGGGTCGCTGCATCGAGATCAACGGCGAGTGTATGAACGTGTGCGACATGGGAATGGACAGAGTTCGCTCCCTGCGCGTCAACTGTGGCCCGTAAGTAGCCTCTCCTGCGGATACACCACCCACCTGCAAGTAATCATACTGCACCCAACACCCACACTCCTCTGAGCACAGAGCAGGTGATAGCTAAAGTGTACCTCATCATTATGTGACATTTCCCTCTTCACATTTTAGAATGTATCTGATGCTTTTATCCCCAATGGTTTGCAAAGAGGGCAGATTTAGAGTGAACTTCAATGCCTAACAACATGAAAAAGCAACAAACAGAAACGACTGAAAGTAGTACAGCAGTTTTCCACTGATTGGACCAATTAGTGAATCATGAATCAATATGGACCAATTACCAGTAAGGATATTAGTTATTTCAAGATGCAACAACAAGTAGGAAGAAAGCATATCTTACTGTTATAAACAAACCGTCATCTTTGCAAGCAGCTTTTTACATTCTACTTTTATTTTATTATTAGGTTGGGACCTCTAGTAGTTGTCGTAATTGTAATTGGATCAAAGGAAAAAGTTGTGATGTAACTAACGTCATATTTGTCACATAGACCAACTTAACATATTAAACCTGAGTTACGTAACATTATTCCAACTCCGTAAAATAAATGTACTTACGTAAAACCCGTAACTTATGTACATAATACAGTTTACATATAAAACACATTTCTTTTTTTACGCAATCCATGATCTCTCTTAACCTTAACACATGGTTTTGTTACAATTTACAATGCTTACAACTCTTTAAGCTCATCCCCTCCCCCCCCTCGTCCTTGTGACCTTTCCTCCCCTCTTCAGCTTCGTGGGTTATGAGCAGATGAACTTCTGCGGAGAGATGTTCATCCTGGAGAAGGGAGAGTACCCCCGTTGGGACTCCTGGAGCAACTGCCAGAAGAACGACTACCTGCTGTCCTTCAGGCCCGTCCGCATGGTAAATCTCCTGTCCGCTTGTTAGGAAACACGCTCTGAATTCAGCGGCTTCATCCATTTGGCCTGCTTGGATTCATGTTCTATTTGTCCTAATTGCAACTACTTCTCCCTGCTTTTTATTTCCCCACAATTTTGTAGGACCCCGAGAAGCACAAGATCTGCCTGTATGAGGTCGGACAGTTCAAGGGCCGTAAGATGGAGATCATGGACGATGATGTCCCCAGCCTGTACTCCTACGGTTTCACCGATAGGGTTGGCAGCATCATGGTCAGCTGTGGAACGTAAGTAGTCTCGGACCATTTTACAAGTCTTTTATTGACTTTTCTATAGATAGAGATAGTTCGACTCATCCAAGCAACTTCCCATAAGACATTTCACCTCCTGTGGTCCTTATTGACTGTTTTTGGGAACTTAACAAACAGGCAGACTCACCATAGTTTGTGTTTCTCGAAAAAAACACTTAATAGCTTTCTTGCAGAGACTTGAATGAATACCATCTCCATGCTTTGAGATTGGTATTGATCATCTCATCTCACTGTTCAAGGAGCTGCAGCATAAATATCTCTATTTGCAGCTACCAGTCAAATCAAAACCTTGTTCATCCTTATTCTAAGCAAATATTACATTGCATATTGTATTGCACCCAATTTGCAAACGCAGTTGAACCCAAATAGCCAGCCGCATGTGTTAAGTAGTTTTCAAAATGTGTCGTCATTCTCAAGCTTGCAGAATTCAGAAGGATCACACACTATCTGAAAGCGGCCGATGTGTGTTAAGGAAAAAAGGATTTTCCATCAGCAGCTCGCAGAGGGTGCCATGAACGTCAGCAGCTCTATCTGTCTGCTCTCAGAAGAGTGGCTGACTTCAGACACTGTTTCTTAAATGCTGAGATGACTTCATTTGTTAGGCTCCGCGATGTCTGAAACATCTGCGGTCTGGCATCTGACAGCATGACAAACAGATCGATGTCTTTATTCGTTTGATGTGTATCCTCCCTCTACATCTGTGCTTCTCTAGTCCTTCTCTCACATGGTTTACTCTCACTGTCACTACTCTTTAAACCATATTGGGTTTACCTTTCCTGGAAACAATTTTCTCCTAATTTTCTCGCATAGATCTTGCCACTTTGTCGCAGTCACTTTCTGTATTGTCCTTTCTCCTTACATCCACTTTTAAAATGTTTTTCTCCCCCCTGACCATCTCCCTCTGTCTCTGTCTCTCCCCCCAGCTGGGTGGGTTACCAGTTCCCCGGCTACCGTGGCAGCCAGTACCTGCTGGAGAAGGGCGAGTACAGGCATTTCAATGAGTTTGGCGCCCGCTGCCCCCAGATGCAGTCCATCAGGCGTATCCGTGACATGCAATGGCACCCCCATGGCTGCTACACCATGTCCTCCAAGTGAAACGCAGTGAAGGCGAAGAAGAGAGGGATCGGAGGAGGGACGGAGGCCAAGAGCGAGCAAAGAGACGGAGGTGGAGGAGGGAGGGCCAAGAAGGAGAGGAGGAAGGAGAGGGTGTAATGTTTTCTCCTATGACCAAAAGTCCCTTGTTGCTTTGAATACAGAATAAAGAGAATACGGCATGTTGTTATTTTTCGCTGATGGAACAATGTAACCTAGCAAGCAACGAAAAAGTGATTAAAAGTGGAGGAGGAGATGATTGCCCTTCGTGACTGAATCTGATAATAAAAACGCTCTCTCTCCATTTTTGTTCTTCCTCTCTGTTTGTGAGCTCCCAATTTGAATCTTTCTCATTCCCTCCATGCCTCACTCCCCCTCACACACTTCCCTTCAACATCCCACTAACGTCAGCCCTCACAGAGCCTATTAGGGCCTCACTGAGAGGGGGGGTTTAAGCATTCGTTAGGATGTATCTGTGTGGTAGTGGATCTGAGCCACAGCAAAAGGAAGTGGCGGTAAATTCTCGGTGCTCGGCTCCCGCTGTCACATCGACCTTAACCCCCAATAAAGCATATCACATCCTGCATCCGCTCAAAATGACGTCTTATTTGACAAACATGGTTGTGATAATTAAGTCCCAAATAATTGGATCCGATATTTCCCTCAGGAGTTTGAGGAGAATTCCAAATGAATGCTTTCTATCTATTTGATATGGGAATGCTAAAAGGAACCTGTAATATCAACATAGAAGGAAATAATATGTCAAGTTATGTTTTAAAGCTTGTTTTTGCCGCCCCCAGGTGGCCAAATGTGTTTAAGGGTAGTCACAGCTATATTTCACAAACCAACATAGGCCTTAAATTGTATTGCATAAAGGTTTACGAGGGCTGAAAACTACAAATTGGAAAAAAGTTGCACTTTGGGCAATATGGGAGTCAATGTTTAGACAAGGAAGAAGTAATAAGCAAAAAAATACATATTTCAAGGGTTTGTTCATGCTTGTGATAAAAAGAGGAAAAGTATTCTCTCATATGAATTTAGAAAATTCTCACAAGTTGAACAGTAGTTACAGGTAAATCTTATCATTCAACAAATGTTACGAAAACGTGTGTGACTACAGTCAAACCCCTTTTTGCTTTTTACTTTATATCATTTACCTGGCCAACTAGACTAATAGCAGGGCAATAATGCGCACATTTCAACTAATGAACTACCATTCTGAGGGATTGGATCAAACAATCTTCAATTGTTACATCAGCCTATAGTATGTTATTTATTATTTAGCAGTCAACATTGTTAGTTAGGCCTCAATTAAATGTTGGTTTGCGTTCTCTGCTACCAAACGCGGTTTCTTTGCTAGGAGCGGGTGGTTGGGGTGGTGATAAAGATTGATTTCTCGGAGCTTCAGCCATCTGGGAGTTTCTTGAGGACCATCCAAGTCTTTGGGTTTAGTAATCCACCCATGCCCAACTGAGCAGCTTGTCTTGTTCACTGTAACCTTAGAGCTTCATTTACATGATACACGGTAAAATGGCTCTGCAAAGACGTTATGTTTCTTTGGAGAGAGCCATGCCACCCAACTAGGCGGAAAGCCCTCAGCATCGCCCAAGAATTGGCAACTATTTTGATTGCGATGCAGTTCAAATGACTTAAACTTACACCTTGTTACCAGACCTTTCAATGCGCAAACTCTATGTAGCGCCACAAGCTAGCAAGGGAAATAATCATTGAACATAACTAGTTGTTCTCATTCATAACACTCCGTTCGATGTCTCACTATGGGATGCGCCTCAACGCGTATGCAAACAGAAGCATCAATCTCATTACGCCTATCCTGATTGGCTGGTGATCTTGACGTCTACGTCAGGGAATCCACCCACCCTATAAGTAGCTTACGCTATGACGCAGCGTCATTCAAACACCTCTTCTCGCTTCAGAGCACATCTCGAATTATCAGTAGACGGGCTAGCTTAACGGTCCACAGACTGAACCCAGAGCTAACATTCGGTCGACGGGCGCTCGCCGGTTACTTTTTTGCTTTGCAAGAAGACTGAACAATATTAACACACCAGTTAATTTTGTAATCTGCCTCGCCTTTTCTTTCTTTCGAAATTACGGTAAGGTTTGATTTTTTCTTCAAGCTAGTAACATACCTTTTTGCTAGTTTTTCTTCCCTCCACACCGACACCACGGTAGCGAGGACGTTCTCTTTTCTCTCTCAAACCAGAGGAGACGGAGATAAAAACAAAAGGTATTAACACACCAGTTAATATTCTTTAAAGAATCAAATCTACGCCGTCGCTTTTTCCTTTCGGATTAACGACAACGTTGGATTTTTCTTTTCTCAGTAACGTACCTGTTACTAGCGTGTCCACTCCACGCCGACACCCCGGCGAACAAAGATGGACCCTTCTCTCCCTCACACCAGAGGAGTCAGGGACTCGGAGGCTCGGCTATGTGGCTGCGGGTTTAAGATCTCAGGCACAGACTCACACCAGGTCTGCTCGTCCTGCCTCGGGCTGGAACACGCCCAGGAGGCTATCGATAACCCCGGCTTGTGCGGGCATTGTACCTGCTTAACCATTAAGAGCCTCCGCCGACGGCTAGCACGCCAAGCTAGCTTGTCGGAACAGGACCCCCTCATGTCCGCTGATTCGCCGGCCGGCAATCAAGACACGGTGGCGTCCGCCGCAGAGATTGAGCCCCGCGCTGTGTCAGGCTGGAGCTCAATAACAGCGGCAGCCGCTGAACCGAACCCCAGCCTGACACGGCGCGGGGCTCCGGTGGCGGCAAGAGCCGCGGAGAGCGGAGCCCTGCGCTGTGTCAAGCTGGGGCACTCAACGTCTCCTCGTCGCTGACCGCCTACCAGGCGGAGCTCTGCGAAGACTTGTCGAGCAAACCTGAGCCTGCCGTGTGGGACGAGATCGCAGCGATCACGGATATTTGCCTCCGTGTGCAGCGCTGTGCAGTCCAAGCCACGGGCAAAGCACTGGGAATTATGGTGGCACAGGAGAGAGCCAGGTGGCTCAACCTGACGAACATTCCAGACCGGGAAAAAGAGGATGTTCTGGACATGCCTATTTTTCCCGAGGGCATATTTGGCTCCGCTCTAGCTTCGAGGCAGCTGAGATACGAATCAAAAAAGAAGGAAGACAAGGCTCTCCAGCTCTGTCTCCCACGAAGGGTCCAGCCGCCACCTTCAACGGTCCCGCGGCAGGCCTTCACTCAAGCTGCCTCACGTCCTGCCCGGTTCAAGATACCGAAGCAGCCGAGACCACAGCCCGTCCCGGGTCCCCAGCCCAGGCACGAGGCGAGGGTGAGCTGGCCAAGAAGATCTCCGGTTCCGGCAGCTGCCGCTCACGCACAGACGACCCGGGTTTTCAGCCACCAGGCGAGGAAGAAGAAGCGGGCGGCCTGACAGCCTCCTCTTCTCTCCTCGAAGAGAGAGCTGGAAGTTCCCTGTTCCCCAGCTCCAGAACACGTTCCAGTGTTAGATGCTCATGTGTTTTCGGGGTGCCATCATGCCCCCATCTCCCCGCCGCCTCGAGTGATGCCAGAACGTCATCCTCAAGTTCGCGCCATAAGGGAAATGGACTTAACATCAAAGACAGCAAGTTCCGCTGCCTGTTTAAGTCACACAAACACATGTCATCATTATTGTTTCCTAATAAATCATTTTATACTGTCGTTTCCAGGCTTGAAGCCAAGGGCGCAGTCAATAAAAATTAAAAGAAAAACAATAAAAACAATAAACATTCTGTCGTCTACCCCTCTTTTGAGAGCGTCTACGGCCTCTCTCAAAAGACGGACATTAGACGGGATTGTGAAGGCACCACCGCCACGCGCATGCGCAGTGTCGGCCGGGGTTGTCAACCTGGGGTACCACCGTGTTCAGACACTAGAGGGCCCCATAACACAACAAATAAATACACAGAGGGCAGACGACAGAGATGTGACATCTCCGCTCGCTTTAAGGACCGAAAAGTGGAAGATGCTCACAGATTCTGCTTGGGTTTTCAAGACAGTAACACGGGGCTACAGGCTCCAATTCGCTGTCACCCCCCCTCGCTTCTCGGGCATTCTGTATTCACAAGCCCGGGGAGAGTCGGCCCATATTCGAGAGCAAGAGATTTTCTCGCTACTAGAAAAGAAGGCTATATCGATAATACCCGCCGAACAGAGTCAGAGCGGCTTTTATTCCAAGTATTTCCTCGTTCCCAAACGGGGAGGGAACGGAATTCGGCCTATACTAGATTTGAGAGCTCTGAACAAATATCTCAAAGAATACAAATTCAGAATGCTCACTCACACATCTCTGATGCGTCTCGTGCGCCAAAACGACTGGTTCACATCAGTCGACCTAAAAGATGCGTATTTCCACATCCCAGTATATTACCCACACAGGAAATATCTGAGGTTTGCCTTTCAGGGTGTCTGTTACGAGTACAGAGTCCTTCCCTTCGGTCTGTCTCTCAGCCCGCGAGTGTTTGTACGGTGTACGGAAGCCGCGATAGCCCCGTTAAAAAAACAGGGTACAGGGTATTCGCTTGGCAACTTATCTGGACGACTGGCTGCTTCTCGCACAGTTGGAGCAAGAGGCTATTACGCAGACGAATGTCCTCGTAAAACACCTGCTCGATCTGGGTTTCGTAATAAACACAGAAAAGAGCATGTTGTCCCCAGCCCAGACTGTACTCTTCCTGGGCCTACACCTGAATTTGGTGCCCTTTACAGCCCGCCTGTCAGCAGAAAGGGTGAAAGCCTTCAGAGCTTGCCTCGCTCATTTCCGGCAACGCAAATATGTTCTCTTCAGATCATGTCTGCGGTTACTGGGGCTCATGGCGTCAGCCATCCTGGTGGTACGACTGGGACGCTTACACATGAGGGAGTTTCAGCGCTGGGTATCTGCCCTCAGACTGGACCCCGCACGTCATGGCGCGCGGAGAGTGATGGTCACTATGAAATGCGTAATGGCACTGCGCCAATGGCTACACCCGCCTCTTCTAGTACGGGGCGTGCCTATGGGTGCTGTCCTATCGCGGAAGGTGGTAACCACAGACGCATGTCTGACGGGCTGGGGGGGTATATACGAAGGTCGACCTGTGAGGGGTCTCTGGAGCAGAGACCTCCAACGGTCACACATAAATTATCTGGAGCTTTTAGCGGTGTTCCTCACCCTAAAATGCTTTCTGCCTTTTCTCAGAGGACATCATGTCCTCGTGAGGACAGACAACACGACCACAATATCGTATATAAACCACCAAGGGGGTTTGCGTTCTCTCCAGTTACACATGCTGGCACGCAAACTGATCTTATGGAGCTGCGGATGTCTCCTCTCTCTGAGAGCGACCCGCGTACCAGGAGTGATGAACCTCGGGGCAGATCTCCTGTCCAGAGGTGCACCACTATATGCAGACTGGACTCTACATCCAATGGTTGTGAGTCAGCTGTGGGTCGTTACGGCCGAGCCGCGGTAGATCTGTTCGCATCAAAAGAAAATGCTCAATGTCAGCTGTTCTTTTCAATACGCGATTTAAACGCACCATTAGGCGTGGACGCGCTCACGCACGTTTGGCCTCCGGTCCTTCTGTACGCGTTCCCACCCCTGGCTCTGATACCCCCAACTCTGGCCAGAGTGAGAGAACAACGCCACACACTGATCCTGATAGCTCTGCACTGGCCTGCAATGTACTGGCTGGCGGAGATATATCAGCTGCTGTGCGGGCAGCCGTGGCAGCTCCCACTACGCAGGTACATACTGTCTCAGGCGGGGGGGACGATCTTTCACCCACACCCAGAGCGCTTGGCACTATGGGCCTGGCCCGTGAGTGGTACAATCTGAATACAGTGGGGCTCCCTCAGAAGGTGATAAAGACTATTCAGAGTGCAAGAGCTTCCTCCACCAGGTCTCTCTATGACTGTAAGTGGAGGGTGTTTGAGGAGTGGTGCCTTCAAAAAGGACAGATCTCTTTTCAATGTCCTGTCGGGGTGATTTTATCATTTCTACAGGACCTAATTGATAAACACAGAGCTTTCTCTACGATCAAAGTGTACCTGGCTGCTATTGCTGCATGCCATGTGGGCTTTGAGGGAAAGACGGCTAGCCAACATCCTTTGGTCTGCCGTTTTATGAAAGGGGCTCGCAGGCTCCTCCCTGTTTCCAGGTCACTGGTGTCCTTATGGGACTTGGCAGTGGTTTTAGATGGGCTCACTCGACCTCCATTTGAACCCCTGGAAGAAGCTGACATGAAACACCTGTCACTGAAGACAGTGCTGTTACTGGGTCTGGCATCTGCCAAGCGAGTCAGTGACATTCATGCGCTATCTGTACATCCTTCATGCACTCAGTTTGCCCCGGGGCAAACGAGAGTGTTGCTGAAGCCCAACCCTGCCTTTATACCTAAGGTGGTTGTACCCCCATTGACATTGTGGCATTTCCTCCGCCGCTGTGTTCCTCTGAGGAACAGCGGCCGAATTTGCTGTGTCCAGTTCGTGCTTTACGCACCTATACGGAGAGGTCAAAAGAGTTTCGTTGCAATGACCAACTCTTTATATCCTGGGCTAACCCTCAGAAGGGCAAGCCCGTTACCAGGCAACGGCTCTCCCACTGGATTGTGGAAGCGATTGCTCTGGCTTATACGAGTCAGGGTTTGCAGGCACCTACGGGTCTGCGTGCTCATTCTACTCGTGGGCTGGCTACATCCTGGGCTTTGTTCAAGGGTGTTTCCATCCAAGACATTTGTGCAGCAGCGAGCTGGTCCTCACCGCTCACTTTTGTCCGCTTTTACAAGCTAGATGTCTCTGCTCCAAGTGTGGCCCGCGCAGTGCTGGGCCCCGTGTTGAGACAGGGTTCTACCTGTTAAGTTCTGGTTGTTTTGGTGATTTTTGAGATAAGCATGTCTAGCAATACGGGAGTTTCAATATCCCATAGTGAGACATCGAACGGAGTGTTATGAATGAGAACTATAGGTTACTTACGTAACCCCAGTTCTCAGAGTAACATGAAGTGAGATGTCTCACCAGACGGCCCTTCTTGCTAAGGCAAAGCGAGAAGAGGTGCTTATTTTGAATGACGCTGCGTCGTAGCGCAAGCTACTTATAGGGTGGGTGGATTCCCTGACGTAGACGTCAAGATCACCAGCCAATCAGGATTGGCGTAATGAGATTGATGCTTCTGTTTACATACGCGTTGAGGCGCATCCCATAGTGAGACATCGAACGGAGTGTTATGAATGAGAACTGGGGTTACGTAAGTAACCTATAGTTTTCACCAAGAGGCTTTGCGCCAAACCTCACAGTGAGCAAAACGTGTATCATGTCATCGAAGCTTAACCTACTCAATTCCACATTACATGATAGTATTTCAAAGGCCTAAAGCATCAAATGCACCACTATCGACTTACTTCAAACTCTTCAAATAACTTGAAGAATTGAACGGTTTTGGTATTGTTGGAGCACATTTCAGGTAATTTGAGTTTTCTATCCGCAGTCCAAGCACACTGTGATCATTCAACATTATGCCTACTGCAGAGATAATGATTTGATGTATAGTGATAGAAAACAATTATTAATGTGTGAAAAAAAGAAAGCACTCCGTCTCCTCTACCATAGCACTCTCACAGGAAATATCACATTATGTTGCATAGCTTTTCATGATTTCATGCATTATTTATTTGAACTCCAGTTCGAATCCCGCCTCGGCCGCCACTGCGTCAGGCCGTTGTGTCCTTCAAGACACTTTACCTGCATTTGCTCCTGTGGGTAATGTCCACACCACAGTAATGACTCTTACATGTCTAATATGTGTATTTGTAAAGCGCTTTGAGCACCTGTAAAAGCGCTCTAATAAAAAATGTAATGCATTATTATTATTATTTATCTACATGACTTCAGAGAAAACTGATGCCTTATATGGTCTGAAAAACATCAGCCCCAAAATGGACTCAACCACATATTTCTTTAGAAAATAAGTTAAATTATTCAATCCCCTCTAAGTCTAATTAAACATTACAAATATCCAAACTACATAATTTATAATGTCTTCATTTCCTGTGTAATGTGGTTGACCCACAATGTGACGTAGTTGATCAGCTTTTTATAGAACAGGGCTTTTAAGTTGCTGAGTGCTTCACATCCTGTAAGTACAATGAGCTACGTTTCAGTAAACTGCATTCAATCATTGTTTGCATAGAAAATTATTCTTACAGTAAATTAATATGATTCACTATGTCTTTCAGAATTGTTTCTCTTTTGCCAACTTGCTGATCAATCCGTACACTTTAATTTTTTTACAAAACCAAACACGTACACACTCAAATATCAAATGTAACACAATAACATGTTTTGTTCCAGTGTCTCAAATGCATCAGCTCTGAAAAGTGGGTTACAGTTCATCCTCTATGTGATTCTTAAGTACACAGTAGCTATTCCAATATCCTGTGCTAATGCATAAAGCCGTTTGGTTGAGTTTTATTGTAAAGTAAGATATCAAAAGAGAAAGGGTCAATAGAGACTGATGTCTTTCAAGTTTGAAAAAAAACTGAGTAGCCTATTAATGCTACAAAAAACAAGGAGTTCTTACAACACACCTGAAAAAAGCTGATGCAATCCAACACAAATCCTCTGCTAAATGTAGTCCCTTTGAAGCTTTCAATGTTCAGTCTTGGTTGACTCGGTCACATTGAAATATGTCAGGACCAATTGGTGTCACTTTTTAACGCATTGGTTACCCCATTGGGTTATCTGATAGAAGTAAACACATTAACGTTACAGTATGTAATTATTATGTTATTGAAGAAAAGTAGCTTTGTGGCAAACACACGTTTATTATACTTAACATGTTTTGTTCAGCAGGATAATTTCCACATATTGACACCACTTTGTGATTTATGAAGCGTCAATGCAATTGTCAGGAATAAAAAGCCGCTCTAACGCTATGAAAAAACTACATCATGGTCGCATGACTGCACATCACCAACGATAAGCTAAAGGAGGACTTGTGTCGGCTTGATGCCGTTTAGTAGTTTAATTTAGTAATTTTTTTGTATTTACTGATGTATTTTATGTCGCAGAACGAAACATGGAAATCTCTTCAGCTTGTGTTAACCCCAGGCCGTTTTTCAGACTGCTAACTATAAACACGTTCAAAAAAACGTTGACTTCAAACAAGGAAGCCGGAAGTGGTAGAATGCTAAAGTATGCTGCAGTACTACTCTGTTGGGTTTAGCCAATACAACTTAACGGTTAAGCATAGGAGAAGATCATGGTTCGTACGTATGTTACGTTAGTTAAATGAAGTACCTAGGTTTAAATAATGTAATATCTACATTTGGTTTCAAACAGGACATGTACAAACGTTTACGACTTTAAAGAAAATGAATTAAAAACAGAATTAAAACTGAGATGTCTTTGAAAAGAAAAATTGGACTCATTGATTAGAAAGTAAAACAGCAGGAGGGAAGTAGACTACAACTGCAAAAAAAGCACTGCAGTAAAACAAACTCAAAGACTGAAGGTTAAGTTCACATTTTGTAGACTTCTGTTAATATGTAATGCTTTTCATCTCTGATTCAAGCCAATGTTGGGAGAAATATCCTAGTTGCAAAGACCTCTGAATTTAATTCAGCTCTGCTTTATTCTGGCTGGCTTTTTCTCAATAGTTGCTGAGACTAATGGGTTAATAGGATTAAAGTAATTATCCAACACAAACTGAAAAAATGTGATAGTTTCATATTAGTATAATTAAATCAATCATTGCTGCCATATGACAGATTCAAATGTGGCTCCACTCTCTCTGCTCTTCCTGGGGACACTAATTGACTGACAGGTGTGGGTCATTCAATTTGGAGAGTAAATTGAACGTCTCATTTACTACATGAATGGATATAATACAACAAAAGGAGACCTCACAGACACAAAGGATACAGCTGTAGCACGCTGTCGTCACCACACTAACATGTAGGAGTTGAGAACAACAGAAATAGCAACCAGGAGGTGGCCTGCCAGCTGAGAAACAACATATTCACACTTAAACAAACACAACTTATAACGTAATTGCATTCACCTGATGTTTCCTATTCCTTGAGTCCCTTTATATCTGCACAGGAAAAATGTCTCTGTGACGCCACATGTAAACATTTGGACCCAAATCTAAGCAGAAGTTATTTTTGTTAACGGGGTAAAGTGCTTTTAAGGTGTATTTGAATATGTGATGACGCATCCCTTTTCCTCATAATTTTTTCATCCAGTATCTAAAATACTTCTGTACCTGCACTAAAAACCCAATTCTATCACAACAAATTCCAATGCCCTCAACCAAATAAACTCCAATTATCAGCTTTGCGGTCTTTCTCCATCAAACTAAAGAGGGAGAGGATCACTTCACCTGTCACTGACTCTCACCAAGTTTAGATCAGTCTATAAATACTGTGAGATAAGACACCTACAAGGTGCTATAAGCCCTTCTGGCTATGGAGTTAAATATGGATTGGAGGAGGTATTGACGTCAGACTGACACACACGCGCACGTTAACACACACATTTGCACGTTCATCTGTGAGGAGTCACACACATTCAGGCAGGCAGGCACACACACAACTTCTTTCCAACCCTGCCTCTGATGTCATTCTGTGAATTGGGAATCTTTCAGCAGCAGGGCATTATGGGATAGCTTATAAGAGCTTAATGACTCCATGCTGTAGAATCCTGCAAAATTAGAGGTTGAGAGAAATAGAGACAGACTGTGTTCAACACACACACACCCTTACACACATACATATCCGCCCAATCTCCACCTTCACACTTCCTATTCCACCGCAACACTTGTCACTCTGTCTTCTGAGTTAGTAGCTCTCACAGCTGATTGGCTACTCAGACGGGTGGTCATTCACAATTGCAGATAAAGATATATCCCGTCAATAAGAAGCTGATGTAGGTAATGAAGTGTGTGCTCACCAATCAAATTCTGCTCCCAGAGGGATGAAGTCCCAGAATGAATTGTGTGTAAAGACAACACATAGATTTGCAATTTGCGTGGAAGAGAGGAAGATGAACTACTTAATGTCTACTGTAGGTTAAACCATATAATCCAGCAAGTGCACTTCGCTCAGCATCAGCCAATCGACTTGCTACTCCATCACTGCGAGTGGGAAAAACACGCCTGTTTATTATCCTGGCTCCTAAATGGTGGAAGGAGCCACGATAGCAGAAACTCTGCATATCTTTCGTCGCAAACTGAAAACGTATCTATTTTGATCGTAATTATTGCTGAAAAATAAAAGAGAATGAAGCAGTTGTTGAGCTAATTTAGGCCTTGTAACTGATTCACCAGAACTTAAGTGAGAAGTGAATATATCTGCACTTCCCTTGTTGTTTGGAGTTGGAATCTTTATGGTTCCTCCACTTATTGTAAGTCGCTTTGGACAAAAGTGTCAACTAAATGATATGTGATGTAATGTAACAAATATGCGTTATTATATATTTTTACAATATATATATATATTTTTTACAGAGGATGGAGCCTGGAGGTAAAATAACAGCAACACGAGTTATCTCAAGATCTCTCAAAAACATTTTTATTTTGGTCAATGCACTTCAGTTCAGCATCATGGAAACAACCATAACAATGGAGCATACACGAAGATGTTCCTGGAAATTAATCTTGATATTGGCCTCCACTCTAAAGACGTAAACGAGCTAGCCAGCCAACCCTGGGTCCCGCCGCCTTCCGTAAGGGAAATATGACAGCTTCAGTTGCTTGGAAAAGGGGGACATGGGGCACTAAGTTTGACAAAGTTACTTTTTTTCAAACCACAACTGAGACAAGAATTAGCTGCCTAGCGCACACCATGGTTAAACCCTGTCAATCCGATGTGACCATTGACGCTGGGGTTAGCGTCGGCACAATTTGGAGTTACAGTTGCTAATTAAAGCTTCTTTTATCAATTTGTTGTCGTCCCTGGCGGAGTGGAATAAGGCGAGGGGAATACTAGTTTCCCTAACTGACAAACTCTTGTATTCATTTTTCAGATCAATGTCAAAATAATATTCTATGAACCTCTACCATGTTTTTTTTTGGTGCGGAAATTGAAGTTTATATATCGAACTTAAAACGTTTTGCAAAAAACATATTTTTAACTCTTTCTCTTTTTAACCTTTGAATCCCCCCCACTCTCCTTTCTGTGACTCCTTAGTTTCTTATTCACATAATTTATTTGACTATTAGGCCTATGTTTATTTATTATGCACTTCCATCTTGTGTTAATGGGTTTGATCCTCCATAAATTTGGCTGCTGACTTTATCTTCCTTTCCACAGAGTGCATTGCAACTGTTTCTCAGGGAGCCTAATAGGTTTTAGTCATAGTTACAGGCAGATCAAATAAAATCAGAGTGGATGATTCTCTGTATTGCTTTCTCGTATCGAAGCCACAGATGAATGCTGGCAATCGAGTGTGTCATCAGTACTAATTTTAAGGTGATATTTGGATAACAAAATCCTACGAGAAACCTTATTAATCATTCATTTACATCCTGGCATTGTTACGCGCAAGGACTGTGATGTATACGTTTGAGAACCGCTTGCACGCGAATGTTGAGTAGGAGTGAACTGACGATTTTTGTTTCATTGTCCAATTATGAGTAATGTTAACTAGTTGGAGGGAAATGGGTAAGGAATCGGACCATATGTAGAAAGAACTCTGCTGTTAGAATCTGTGGAGCTACTTTATGCCTAAATCTGTTCGGCAGCTACACAAATCAACGGTATGAACAAATCAATTGGCACATATATTTGCTCCTTTTCACACACACATGTATGCAAACACACACAAGCACATACTTCAGCCTGACAGTTGGTGTGCGTCATGCAGTGTTGATGCTCATTCAAATGCCTCTATGAAATGTCTGCGGCTGACGGTTGAGTGATGTAAGATTGATATGTAACTCCTCTTCTTTCAGCTCAGACAAATCAGTGGGTGTGTTCAGCTTTCAGGACGATGGAAGGGGGGGGATAGGGAGGGGTAAGAATTTGGATTAATACAATGCTGATTATGTTTTAGGATTCTTGACATGTTTTACAGCACAGCAAGGGAATACATTTTTTTTAGCTGGCAGGTATTTTAAATGACGTGACAAGTGACACGTTCTTGGAAGGCTACCTGTTTCGCTCCCTGTGTTAAATCAGGGATGAGAACATTTCTGCCTCCGTCTCCCTCCACCTCTCCCTTGTGTCCAAGCCTTTAACTGAGTCTTGTCTCTCTAACAAGACCCCCTGTATCTGCCTGTTTTCCTCTCTCATATCAGTCTTCGCCTTCACTGTCTGCAGCCCAGGCCTCTTCCCTTTTTAGTTTACCATGTCCACATTGCGTGCCCATATGCGTCACGCAAGAGGCAAGGCTGAGGGTTAAAAATAAAAGATGAAAGGGGAACAGACGGATGCAAGGAGAAAGGAGAGGGAGTCTGATGACTAAAGGTGACGATATGGAGGGGAGAGGAGGGAGGCCTAGCCTCAGAAGCAGCAGTCTGTGGGAGAAAAGCAACAAATCCAACCATTAATAGTTGTTTGTTTTTGTTTTTACTCTGCAGTCCGTCACCTGTACAAGTGGAGCCACTGAAAGCTCTCTGTCCTGCGCTGTGTCAGTGGTGCAGATCCAAATGAAAGTGTGGGAATCCTGAGTGATGGGAGATAATCCACAGTCGATACTATAACCGGTAATGTCATGTTATTCCACTCTGAGCCAGGCCGGATGATGAAATAGTACCGTAATTTTCGGACTATAAATCGCACCTGAATATAAGCCGCAGCAGCGGCATACCACTCTCGGTTCCACTTTTACTTTTGCGCGCTACCTGTCTCACTCTTTTCCGGCCTCCAGCTTTTCCTGCTGTCCGCGGACCGGCCATAGAGCCCATAGAGTTAAAGGTGGTGGCCGTTAGCTGTAAAAATCCATAGATTAGCCGCACCGTTATATAAACCGCAGCGTCGAAAAATGGGGAAAAAGGCGCGGCTTATAGTCCGAAAATTACGGTACTTTGAAAACTGAAAACAAGTTATTTGAAACTTTCTGAGTTGTTTCTGTGATTTGAAGATTTAACTTGTCTTGTCTTCTAGGACAGACTTTCTGGGAATGTGCGTCCAAATTTGACTGGACACATGTCTTGCACATTTAAAGTTTTGTTTGGAACAGTTTCATACGCTTTTGCCTTTGGATGTGCTCAGAAAACACTTTATACGAAGGGATATACTTGCTAAGGGTCACCTGGGCAAAGAAAGCTTAATTTTTATTAAGTTTCTAGCATTTATACACCCCCTAACCTCTTTAAATAAGTCACAAAACAGCTAGGAAATCCAAGAATGGATCGAGTATACAGGACTGTCTCAGAAAATTAGAATATTGTGATAAAGTTCTTTATTTTCTGTAATGCAATTAAAAAAACAAAAATGTCATACATTCTGGATTCATTACAAATCAACTGAAATATTGCAAGCCTTTTATTATTTTAATATTGCTGATTATGGCATACAGCTTAAGAAAACTCAAAAATCCTATCTCAAAAAATTAGAATAGTTCCTCAGACCAAGTAAAAAAAAAAGATTTATAACAGCAAAACACAATCAAACATTTGAAAATGTCCATTAATGCACTCAGTACTTGGTTGGGAATCCTTTTGCACGGATTACTGCATCAATGCGGCGTGGCATGGAGGCAATCAGCCTGTGGCATTGCTGAGGTGTTATGGATGCCCAGGATGCTTCAATAGCGGCCTTTAGCTCATTAGCATTGTTGGGTGTGGTGTCTTTCAGCTTCTTCTTCACAATACCCCACATATTCTCTATGGGGTTCAGGTCAGGGGAATTTGCAGGCCAATCGAGGACAGTAATGCCATGGTCAGTACACCAGTTACTGGTGGTTTTGGCACTGTGGGCAGGTGCCAGATCATGCTGGAAAATGAATTCCTCATCTCCATAGAGCTTTTCAGCAGACGGAAGCATGTAGTGCTCTAAAATCTCTTGGTACACAGCTGCATTTACTCTGGGCTTGATGAAACACAGTGGACCAACACCAGCAGCTGACATGGCTCCCCAAACCATCGCTGACTGTGGGAACTTCACACTGGATTTCAAGCAACTTGGATTTTGCTCCTCTCCAGCCTTTCTCCAGACTCTGGCGCCTTGACTTCCAAATGAAATACAAAACTTGCTTTCGTCTGAAAAGAGGACTTTGGACCACTGTGCAACTGTCCAGTGCTTCTTTTCCTTAGCCCAAGTCAGACGCCTCTTCCGTTGTCTTGAGTTCAGAAGTGGCTTGACCATGGGAATACGGCTATTGTAGCCCATTTCCCGGACACGTCTGTGAACAGTGACTTTTGATACCTGGACTCCAGCTTCAGTCCACTGTCTTTGAAGCTCCCCCAAATTCTGGAAGGACTCTTCTTCACAATGCTGTTAAGGCTGCGGTCATCTCTCTTGGTTGTGCAGCGTTTCCTGCCACATTTCCCCCTTCCAACAGACTTTTTGTGGATGTGCTTTGAAACTGCACTCTGTGAACAGCTTGCTCTTTGAGAAATTTCTTTTTGTGTCTTACCCTCCTGATGGAGGGTGTCAATGACGGTCCTCTGGACAGCAGTCAGATCAGCAGTCTTCCCCATACTTGTGATTTAGTTTACTGAACCAAGCTGAGTGTTTTTCAAGGCTCAGGAAACCCTTGCAGGTGTTTCGAGTTAATTAGACGATTCAAGTGATTCGTTGAACACCCTACTAGTATACTTTTTCATGATATTCTAATATTTAGAGATAGGATATTTGAGTTTTCTTAAGCTGTATGCCATAATCAGCAATATTAAAATAATAAAAGGCTTGCAATATTTCAGTTGATTTGTAATGAATCCAGAATGTATGACATTTTTGTTTTTTTAATTGCATTACAGAAAATAAAGAACTTTATCACAATATTCTAATTTTCTGAGACAGTCCTGTAGAATCGCATGGATCAGGATATTTAATCATCATTTGAAGAATGGCTATTTCATATCTTACAATGTATTACCATATCAGGTTACATCGTGTAACCTAAAATGGTTGTAGATCACACAAAATAACTGAGGGGATGTAGTGGTAAAAACAAGGTGGGTAAACTTTACACCTTCGCTGACTAAACTCAAAACACATCTGTTTTTAATGCAAGTAATAGTTAACTCCTACAATTTGCATTTGTGAGCAATTACCCCGCACAACATCCCTTCTGGATCCGCTCGATCAAGCTAACGTTAGCTGGGCTGGCTAACACATTTAAATAAGTGAAGCGAAAATGGGTTTGCCAGGTGGTACTGCTTCCTCAATTCTAAAGGTATATCGATGCAAAATGGCAAGTCCCAAACTGAAGCCTTTGTATACTTATAAGTATGATTCTCAGATAAAACAATATAAATGTTCACTGGATGGCATATATTAATAGATTTATTTTGTAAGCGCTTTTACATGTGCTCAAAGTCGCTTTACAGAGATAGTGAAAAAAAAGAACAACAAATAAATAGTTAAAGGTCCCATGACATGGCCATTTCTAATGATCATAATTCCATTGTTGCGGTCTACTAGAATATATTTACATTGTGAGGATGGAAGAATGATTTTTTTGGAAGCCAAAATTAACGGAATAAAAGTGAATTTGTGTAACATTTATGCTCCAAATGTGGAAGATCCAGGTTTCTTTCATGAAATAAATAAAGTAATGGGGAGCATAGATGATGAAACTACCTTTTCCAATAATGTACCAAAAGACAGAATAGCAATCGAGCCACTGGGGAAGGACCTTGGACTGACAGATATTTGGAAGCTTGTCAATCCCAGCGAGAGACAGTATACATTCTATTTTCAAAACCATAAATCTCACTCAAGCATAGTATTAGGAGCAATGGGCAGCCATTAGGCATCGCACCCGGGAAGCAGTGTAGGGGCAGTGCCTTGCTCAGGGGCACCTCGGTAGTCATTTGGTCGTTCCGGGACACGAACCCGTAACCTTCAGGATCCCAGGCCAAGTCCCTACGGCCTGAGCCACCACTGCCCTAGTGCTAACTATGCTTAGTAATGGAGCCAGATGGGGTTAAGAAAAGCAAATGGAGGATGAATGTTTCCTTGCTTCAGGACACAGAATGTAATAGTTTAATGGCAGAGAATCTTGAGAGTTTCTTTCTGGTGAACATCGGGTCAACAGATAAAGTAGGGACAGACTGGGAGGCCTCTAAAGGCCCTGACACACCTACCCGATTTTGGGAGTCAGAGGCCGTCAGAGGCAGTCGGGTATTCGCGGCGCCCTACTCAGGTTGGTGTGTCCCGCACCGTCGTTGCTTTAAGGCACATTTTCACACCTCCCGCGGCCGAATCAGCCAAAGAAAGTCGGCCAAAGAAATCACTCTGATTGACTGTTGCCTCTTTTGAATGACGAATACACACTACCGATGCCCGCTGGTAAGGACAGTTATTGCCACTCGTCGACTGAAGTCTTTGCGGTGTGTTCGTAGGCGGGCGGCGTAGCCGACGCAGGCGATGTAGCGGACGTAAAAGTCGGGACGCCTTCGGTACGCGTTCTTTGGTCTCAGGTTTGTGTGTAGCGGCCTTTAGGCATATATCAGGGGGAGACTTATAGCCTATTCCAGTAGAAAAAAAAGACAGCAAACACAAAGGGTAACACATGTACTCCTCCATATGGAACAACCCCTCAATCTGTATAGGGAAAAAGGTATTTTTATGGCATACATGGTTGGCAAAGGGATACATGTTGTAAATTATCTCCACAGATATTGCTTGTTTATGTAATTTGAGGACCTTAAGAAACAATTTAACTTGACTGATAAGGGGATTTATGGAAATATCTACAGCTGAGGAGCAGCGTTGGTTCGGTATTTGGACTGATAAGGGATGAGGAAGAAGAAAATAAGATTCAAGAGTTTCTAAATTCTCCCCATACTCTACACTCTGGTGTAGCCCTGCAAGATATGGCAAAAATATCCCAAGGGTACTGCCTTTTTGGAAGGTGGTATTAAAAAACCTTGAAGGGTGGCTCAAAAAAACTCGCCACAGCTCTGTTTGCTAGAGGACAAGGCCTTACTAAAGCAGAACTTAGATGGTAGCACTTTACAATAAGACTACCCTTATAAAGGGTTTACGAATAGTTCGTAATTCAGTTATTAATTAGTTTGTGAACACTTTAAAAATCATTAATAAGCTTTTATAAGACATGAGATAAACAGGGCAACTGTGACCGGTTGCTTGCCAAATAGTGAGCTCAGATTTATCTGTACTGCTATGCCTAATTATAAATGTTAGTAACTCGTAAATAAATGGACATCATAAGAGATGCCAAGAAACATCAAGGTGGAAGGGGGGGGAATCAACTCAGTGAAGCTCAGTGAGCTGAATGGAGAATAAACACCCTATGGAGTACAGAACAAAATTATGTGTTGTGTATCCTTGAGACCTGACATTCATTTTAAATGCTTTTCCTACAAAAAAGCAGGTAATAGATCCTGAGTATCATTTTCCAAGAATATGCCTTACATGGTAATAGGAACTACAGGGGACACAGGCAGTAGGACATACAACATGCAACAGCCATGACTGAAATTCAACCAGGGACCTAATGATCTTGTCATTGTTAAAGTTATCGGTAGTATGCACCTTTTTAATACGGACTCACATCATGACATCCATTATCGACAAAAAGTCACACACTTTCGAACTGCATTCTACGGAAGCCCTAAGATGCAATTGAAAAAACAATGGTGTTGTTTTATTTGTAAGATTGATTTTTTAGAAGAGTCTTTCTAAGCTTCTTATGATTTACATATAATAATAATAATAAAAATAATAATAATAATAATAATAATAATATTTAAGTTAATAGTTTCGGCCACTGGAAGCTGAAGTGCACTACTACTGTGTTTTTATAATCTTTAAATAAACTTCAATGATTCATTCCAGCGGACATTTCAATATAACACTCAATGGAAATTCTACTAAATAAGTTTACTAAAATAAACATGGAAAAGCAGTTTTTACACGATATAATTCAGTCAATTTAGTCAATTCAAATAATGGCTGTTTTCCTTACTTGCTGCTCAAGGATTCCGTAGTTCCGTAATCCACAGTTATTTACAGTGTTTGTGCACAGTAAACTACTGTATACCATTTTAGAGTATAATACCGTGTTTCCAACCAAACATTACAGCAACTCTGGAGTTACTGTAGAAATTGCAGTAGTAACGTCCCAACTGTATAAAATCACAGTAACCAACAATGTACTGTAGAAAATCACAGTAACCTACAATGTAATGTAGATAATCACAGTAACCATCAACGTAC
The DNA here is from genome assembly GCF_949606895.1 of Notothenia rossii. Classification (NCBI taxonomy): domain Eukaryota; kingdom Metazoa; phylum Chordata; class Actinopteri; order Perciformes; family Nototheniidae; genus Notothenia; species Notothenia rossii. The sequence continues at coordinate 36,781,454 of NC_136912.1, read as the reverse complement.
TGTAGATATTCACAGTAACCAACAATGTACTGTAGATAATCACAGTAACCTACAAAGTAGCTACTGTCGATAATCACAGTAACCATCAATGTACTGTAGATATTCACAGCAACCAACAATGTAATGTAGAACATCACAGTAACCAACAATGCACTGTAGATAATCACAGTAACCAACAATGCACTGTAGAAGATCACAGTAACAAACAATGTACTGTAGATATTCACAGTAACCATCAATGTACTCTAAATAATCACAGTAACCAACAATGTCTAAATAATCACAGTAACCAACAATGTACTGTAGATATTCACAGTAACCAACAATGTACTCTAAATAATCACAGTAACCAACAATGTACTGTAGATATTCACAGTAACCAACAATGTACTGTAGATAATCACAGTAACCAACAATGTACTGTAGATAATCACAGTAACCAACAATGTACTGTAGAAGATCACAGTAACCAACAATGTACTGTAGATATTCACAGTAACCAACAATGTACTGTAGATAATCACAGTAACCAACAATGTACTGTAGATAATCACAGTAACCATCAACGTACTGTAGATATTCACAGTAACCAACAATGTACTCTAAATAATCACAGTAACCAACAATGTACTGTAGATATTCACAGTAACCAACAATGTACTGTAGATAATCACAGTAACCAACAATGTACTGTAGATAATCACAGTAACCAACAATGTACTGTAGAAGATCACAGTAACCAACAATGTACTGTAGATATTCACAGTAACCAACAATGTACTGTAGATAATCACAGTAACCAACAATGTACTGTAGATAATCACAGTAACCATCAACGTACTGTAGATATTCACAGTAACCAACAATGTACTGTAGATAATCACAGTAACCTACAAAGTAGCTACTGTCGATAATCACAGTAACCATCAATGTACTGTAGATATTCACAGCAACCAACAATGTAATGTAGAACATCACAGTAACCAACAATGCACTGTAGATAATCACAGTAACCAACAATGCACTGTAGAAGATCACAGTAACAAACAATGTACTGTAGATATTCACAGTAACCATCAATGTACTCTAAATAATCACAGTAACCAACAATGTCTAAATAATCACAGTAACCAACAATGTACTGTAGATATTCACAGTTACCAACAATGTAGACTAAATAATCACAGTAACCAACAATGTACTGTAGATATTCACAGTAACCAACAATGTATTGTAGATAATCACAGTAACCAACAATGTACTGTAGATATTCACAGTAACCAACAATGTACTGTAGATAATCACAGTAACCAACAATGTACTGTAGAAGATCACAGTAACCAAAAAAGAAAGGACCAACCGAAAAACCCCATTTATAGCTAAAATAAACCAACATATTTTTCTTAATATATATCATCTTGATGCAGTGTAATTACTAGTTTGGCTAGATATTTTATATACTTAGTAGATATATATTATTTGTAAGACCCTATGTCTTTGCAAACCGGAAGAACTAAAAATGTGGTGCTGATTTATACAAAGAATGTGTCTTGGCATTGCACCTTAAAAACGCAACACAGAGGAATAAAAATAGACAAAAGTAAGGTAATAATCATCATTTTTATTATTATTGTAGCGGCTCGAAAGTAGACGAGAATAGCCGATCGCAGCTGGGGGAGGTCTCAAAAAGCTTGCCTGAAGTCGGACAGCTCGGCGTCGGCTTGACTCGGTTTGCAATGGCGGAATTTGCGTTCTTCGTTGCAGATGAACAATTATTACATCACTACAAATGAATGACTGAAGTGTAGGTCCATTTTAAAACAAATCAATACAAGGGGGGTTGAATCCTACATGTAAAAGACAGAACCACTACTTTGCAAAACTACTTCCGTCAGTGGTCTTGACCAGTTTGCATTTATAAAGAATGCACAAATGTGTTTAATCGTTAATGTCAGATATGTACTAAGTAAATACATTTGTTCCTGCTCAAGATTAGATTCAACTTTATTGTTATTGCATAGATTACAGGTACTGAGACAACGAAATGCAGTTTAGCTTCTAACCAGTAGTGCAAAAAGCAGTAAAGTGAAAAGTAATGTACACAATCTACAGAATAACATTTAGAATGAATTGAATGATGAATAAACAGTGAGGGGTATGAACAACAGGAAACAGGAGTGGTTTAAATAAACTGGGTTTTTTATTTACCCAAAAGTCCACAGAAAACATCATAAATCAATCATTTCTAATAACTACAGATGTAGCACTTCATTTCAGACTCCAGTTTACAGCTTCCTGCCTACGACCTACCTAAGACCAGTATAGAGGAATGTTAAGCCCTCCCACTATTTTCCAAGAGGGCGTTGCCGGATTTTCAATTTCAGGTTTTAACCAGGAGATGACGCTTCATTCACAAATACAGAAAGACAAGTTTCATGGACTTTCAGCTGTGTTTTGAAGAGCATTTGAACACATCAATATTTTAGATCAACTAAAGTATATCTAATCTTGTAATTCAATAATATATAGTCTTTATATATTAAATAATCATAATTATAATGTAAATGTTTACATTACACTTCTTTATTTGTTATGCTCATACTTTTACCTTTACAATCGTTTGCTTTAATATGCAGTATATTTTTTGTATATTTTTGTGTTTGCTTCCTCCTGCTCCCTTTCGGACACATACTGTATGATTTATTATTATTATTAATATGAAGATATTATTAAGATAAGATAAGATGTTACTTTATTGATTGAACATTTTAGTTTAGAATGTGCTGTCCCACGGTAATTCAGAAGGCTCACAGGTCACATTCCGACCATTATTTAAAACAATAGGTGCTTTCACACCGTCTACAGTTTGATTTGTATAGAGGGAGCTCTGTCAGTTTTCGAATTACCCATTTGCTTTCGGGGAGCCCTATTTTTCAGAGCACATCCTGCTACTAAATATGTCACACGCACGCTCTGTTGACTGGCGCAGCAGCGCGGATGCGATCAATTGCTATAAAAACACTCTTCTACTAATACAGACGGTGTCACTATGCCGGCGGATGTGGCCGTTGTTGAAGCCTCTTCAGGCTCCGCATCGGCAGGCCTCTCCCTCGGTGTGGAGCTGTCAAGCTCGACCCTAACGCCGCTTACAGCCGGCCAACTAAAAGTTGTTTTCCGTTCACGTTGTCATTTTTAGACTCCTTTGCTTCTTTGCTTGTGAATCCAAAAGATGTGACGCTTGGCTGTTTTCGTTTTGCCATATTTTTTATTACAAAGCCAGAGTTAAAAAAATATCAATATGAACATTTCAAATACCGCGCCGGACTCACCGCCATAACCATAGCAACGTAAGTAAGAATGCAGCGAGGCCATGTACAGATGGCAACACCCAGACATATTCACAAATATAAAACAAATATTCAGAAACTGTAATGAACAATAACTATTATTTATTTCAAGAACTGTTATTTACAGAAACTCAACATTTCTAATCTGTGTGACACAAATATGCACGATTGTTTTGGGCTCCCCCTATTTATCTCAAAGTCAGCCTTCAGGGGAGCTCCCTCCCTCTTCGGGGGAGCCAAGCTCCCCCTAGCTCCCCCCCATTTCGAACAGTGTCTGTGGCTGAATGGCCAGCGATTAGGTGCGGCGTATTTATCATAGGTGATCAGAGCTAACTGCCTGCCGTCAGATTTCATTTAAAAAACAGATCTGATTTTAAGACTACTTCAGCACTCATAAAGAATGATAAGAATAAGAATAATGCGTATTGAACTGGTTTCATTAATTAGTGAGTTTATTTAACACTAGAACCACCAATCGGGTCGATTTGTGTGATGTGTGTTGTGTGTGTGCAATGTAACTTTTTTTCCATAAAATATTAAAGTTTCCCAGTCCGTGACTTTTCCTGAAAGTGTGTTATGTAGCACCCTATGTTGTTAAAAATTGCATTCTAATAGCGGGATTTGACGGGTTTAGGTAGGCCTATACAAAAACCTCTGGCGGTTCTAGTGTTAAGGTAATTAGGTACAGTAGAAGCCCTTTTTTATCAGTAACGAATTTAGCAGTTGAACATAAAAGTCAACTAACTGAGGGTCACTTGCAATGACAGTGTTGTGTCTAACTGTAAGCTTGTCACTCAGAGTAACCTACCGTTAATTTAGCTGCTGGAGAAGAAAGATCAAGGGGGGAGGGGGGGAGAGAGCTGTGGTTGATGGGCCATTAGCTGTGTAAATACACAGCTGAGAGCTGCCGTTTCATTCAGACTGTTTAAAAAACTGTAACAACGGACTATTTTTCTTAGCGGATGCATGTCAATTTAAATCAATATATACAACTATTTTTTAAATCAATACATACAACTGTTTTTTAAATCAATAAAAATATTTTCTAAATCCATAAAAGCATTTAAATTAATATTGAGAGTCATGTCGTTACTTTGTCGAGAATGTGGCCGTGTAATAAGCGGGATAATTTGCAGCGACTTGTTCCTTATGGGGAAAATAACACCCGTCATGGTTGTGTAGAGGTGTGTGTGGTTAAAACACTTTCATGACGTGAAGGAATTTCCTTCTATAAAACAGCTGTGGGCAACAGTGAGTGTCACGGACATGAATTCATAGATCAAGGCAGACTGGTGCACACACTCTCCTGTCCTGCCAGGCGACACGCCCGTTCTAAGCCGTGTCCCTCACTCCTCACATCCCAAGCTGCATCCCCAAAAAGTGTATTATGTTGTTACATCTCAGATGTTATGTTTCAGTTGTGCTCTGTCTATGTTCAGTGATGCAAACTTGTCCCCTTTCGGCGAAATTCGCCGTTTTGAATCCAAAATAAGTCGTTTGTGTGATTCATGTAGATCTGCAATAAAAAAGAAATTGGGGTATGGGGGGGTCTGGGACCCGGAGTAATCTGCGGCCGTGAGCTGTTATGTCCCATCATGACACGCGTGTTGTTCTTTTTTTATATTATATTATAATGAAGTGCGAGCTGTGTGCTCGAGTCTTCCTGCCTGTCGGCTCTGCTCATGGACGTATAATAAGGCTCTGCTGCTCCGAGATGATGGTCTAGCTTCAGCAGCTACATTACCTACGGGTGCGTTCGTTAATATTAACTGTGCGTCCGGAGTCACTGTGGCACAGACTGGACCGCTGGTGAACAGCTGTTAGAACGGGCCGTTCAGGTGTTCAGAGCAGAGCTCCCTGTCGGAGCGGCAGACCGTGATGTGAACTGAAAAGTTTTTCTGTGGCAATATTATTTAAGGAATCGTTGAGCTAGCTAGCTAGCATACATTGTCACTATCTGGTAACGTTAGCTTTAGCCTTCTATTTCGAATAGTTTTTTTCATAGGCTATAAACAGAGGTGGTTTAAGTATATATATATATATTGTACTTGAGTAAAAGTAGAAGTACTCAGATCTTGTACTTGAGTAAAAGTAGAAGTACTCAGGTCTTGTACTTGAGTAAAAGTAGAAGTACTCAGATCTTGGACTTGAGTAAAAGTAGAAGCACACAGATCTTGTACTAGAGTAAAAGTAGAAGTACTCAAATCTTGTACTTGAGTAAAAGTAGAAGCACTCAGGTCTTTTACTTGAGTAAAAGTAGAAGCACACAGATCTTGTACTAGAGTAAAAGTAGAAGTAGCCTACTCAAATCTTTTACTTGAGTAAAAGTAGAAGCACTCAGGTCTTGTACTTGAGTAAAAGTAGAAGCACACAGATCTTGTACTAGAGTAAAAGTAGAAGTACTCAGGTCTTGTACTTGAGTAAAAGTAGAAGTACTCAGATCTTGTACTTGAGTAAAAGTAATAGTCCCAGAGTGTAGGAATACTCTGTTACAATAAAAGTCCTGCATTCAAAATGTTCCTCAAGTAAAGTAGAAAAGTATTATCATCAAAATATAGTGAAAGTAGCGACAGTAAAAGTAGTCATTGTGCAGATTGGTCCATTTCAGAATAATATATATGATATGTTTTATAATGATTGATCATGAAAGTGTTCTCAAAGCCGGTAAAGGTGCAGCTAGTTTGAATGACTTTGTATACTGCAGGGTAGCTTGTGGATTTACTCCAGGTGGAGCTAAAGTCTGATTTAACACTTGATTATATTTCACATCATTCATCCACATCTGTAAAGTAACTAAAGGTATTACATACATGGAGTGGAGGAAAAGTACAGCATGTACCTCTGAACTGTAGTGGAGTAGAAGAACAAAGTAGCAAAACATTGAAATACTTAAATAAAATACAAGTATCTCAAAATTGTGCCCAAGTATAGTACTTGTTGAGTTTATGAACTTAGTTACTTTACACCATGTGGCTATAAAGATAGAAAGACTAAGCCTTGCACAGAGGCATGAAAATACATTTTCAAAATGCTCAACAGTGCTGCCAAAATTATAAACTGACTGCTACACAATTTAAAATAAATGCTTTTATATATTTCTATTAGATGTGACTCTTTGGCGTTTCTGTTATTATTAACACTGCTGCTTTAGTTGTTCTGACTGCTGAAATCCTCTGTTATTCCGTGGGGTGGGGGAGCCGGGGGCTCGGATCCTTGTCACCTTTTTCATACCTGATGAGTTTGCATCCCTGTATGTTAAAAAGCCTCAGTCACCTTAATTCATGTAATAAAAACATCTCAGGTCAGTAACACTCAAAGCTAAATGTGCAATACCATGTTCAGCTATGTTACTATTTATAATGTTATTGTTGTTACATCAGAAGATGTACATATTGGAATGATTTCTTAACTTACAGTAGGCTATTTTTTACAATGTGTGTTGGAAGGATTTATTAAATTACTATGAATATTGTCATTGTTGAAGGCTTTTAGAGAACGGTGAACTATAAGCCTGAATTACATAACATTTTATACCTAAAAACATAAAAGCCACAATAAATAAATCACAATTATTCTAGTTATTTTTACCTCCCGGATTGCTTTCAACCCACCAGCTTTTATGGTGTTGTTACGTCACTAACTGTAAGCTTGTCACATACAGTCTATGGTCACTCAGAGTAACCTACTGTTAATTTAGCTGCTGGAGAAGAAAGATCAGGGGGGGAGGGGGGGAGAGAGCTGTGGTTGATGGGCCATTAGTTGTGTAAATACACAGCTGAGAGCTGCCGTTTCATTCACTGTTTAAAAAACGGTAACAACGGACTATTTTTCCTAGCGGATGCATGTCAATTTCAATCAATACATACAACTATTTTTTAAATCAATAAAAACATTTTCTAAATCCATAAAAGCATTTCAATTAATATTGGGAGTCATGTTGTTACTTTGTTGAGAATGTGGCCAAGCGGGATAATTTGCAGCGACTTGTTCCTTATGGGGAAAATAACACCCTTCATCCAGATGAGGATCCCTCCGCTACACTTTGGGATCCTGATCGACCGACAAAGCTCCATTAAAATATACATATTTTTGGTGAATTACTGAGTTTCGGCACTTTAATAATTTTAATGAAGTTGAATACAGTATATTCATATGTGTCAGTGATTTCATGTCAATTCGGTGAACATAAACATAAATGATCGTGGTGAAGATGATGATTAAATTAGGATTAAAAATCGAGAGCCGGGCTGCATTTCCTCCCGTTCGTTTTTTTCGGATAACAAAATTATTTTGTTAAATAACAACATGGTGATGTTTTGTAAATGATTACATGTCTCTTATTTAGCACAGTAGTATGATATCCGTGACATATGGATTTTAACAAAGTTCCGCTGTACATCCAGCGTACTGTATCTGACTTTATTTCACATGAGCTCCAGTGTGGAACCCCACTGCACCCCCTGGTGGATCAATGATCCATTGCAGCTGGCTTCATTATAATGACATTTATCTATCACGGGGGCGGTCTCAAGTCAAGCTGGAGGTTTTCCCTTGAGCGAGGGCAGATCACGTACCAATCAAGGCCCTCGCGTTTCAAACTGTCTGAAATGAATCGCTACATCTGTAGGCCGATAAAAGAGGTCAACAGAGAATACTAGTAATGGCAGTTTGACACTGATGCTTCGAACGGAGCTTCAACCCTGGACTTCCTATTCCATAGAAGCAGTGCTTCGAATCTTGCTTCAAATCACGTGACATGTGATGTCCAAACCAGCAACTGCTTCATTTCCTGAATGAATCACTTGACTGGTTCGTGGTCCAATCACGCGATTCAATGCACTGCCTCGTCTATTCTGACAGGTGACAGGTTGAAACAGTTTCAAACTTGAGCGCTTCAACACTTTATAACCGCTCTAAACGATGCGCAATGTGTGGGTTGTTGTCGTAGTTTGCGTTGTTGCTGTTGAGTTGTTGTCGGTATTGCATTTGAATTGTAGGCTATCATTCATTTTAGAGCAAGCCAGGAAGAAAGATAGGTCGCTCAGGCTCATGAAATACTTCGAAATGTGGAGAAGTTATGAACAAAAAGACAATGAGTAATATAAAAACACTTCAATAGTTTAAGGAATAGATAGCCCAGTTGATGGATCCGGCGGCCAGGATGAAGAGATGTCCTCCGCGCAGCTGGTTCAAAGCCCAGAATAGTTAAACTTTTAATCATTGCTTTTCAACTTTAATACTTTAATAACTGATAAAAGGCCTTCTCCGCCCAAAAAATTTTCCAGCACTCTCTAGTCTCTTCTCAATAACCCAATACACACAATTATCAATCTTTAATTGCAAATAGAACACGATATTCAGTCTTACGGCCCATCTACACTACAGGCATGAAAAAATCTTGAAGCTGGGCGTGTCTGAAACTTGGCGATTTTTTGCGAGCAACCAATCACATGAATCTCCCGCCCCCGACATACAAAGCAATAGCAATGTTAAAACGAAGTAAACTGGATATAAACTCTCCAAACAGGCGAAAAAACTATCAGTTTCACCCACTGTCTCTGCCACCTCCCTCCATGCCTGGTTCCTCCGGTTTGTATCCCGGTAAATAGTTCCGGTCGTAAAGAACCGGCTGATTTGCTACCGTAATATCTCGTTTGGAATATGAGGAAATGAACTGCGGTCTGGCTCTCCCAGCTTGCACGCGGTTTGATTGGCTGAGCTTGCACTGGCGGGATTTGCATAAACGGAATTTGATTGGCTGATGCCAAGCATCGAGCCTCAAAAGTTGAACATTGTTCAACTTTTGATGCCGATAGATGCTCGTGATGCTTGCAAAGCCATGCCATGCTCCCCACAATGCAGTTCGGCGAAGATTCAAAATCTTCTACGTCACCCCATTCAAGTGAATGGGCGAAGCGTTGAAAGCATTTTTTGATGCCTGTAGTGTAGACGTACCGTTAGTGTGTGTGTGCATCGAATATTTTTCAAGGCAAAGATATGTTGTAGGTCGCTATAACTGAAGCTTCGAGAAATGAACCTATTTCCGACACAATTGTTCAAGTGGTTCGATGCTTCATTCAAAGCTTAATTTTGCCATCACTAGAGAATACCTCAAAGAAACATGGCATCAACTTAACACTTAGGTGTTAACTCAACAAACTGACCAGCTACAATCTTCTTCTTCTTCTCTTGCTTTTGGCAGATTGCAAACAACTTAAAAGGTGCATACCGCCACCTACTGTACATGAGTATGAATCATCACATCATTCCAACTCTTTAACCTATGTTCTAATAAAAATAAAATAAAAATAAATCAATAAATCAATAAAACCATTAAATAAATAAAACAAAAAACAAATCTATGTTCTTTCCTGACCTAATGTTATATTCTTTTTCCTACCCCAGTTTCACTCAAGAATATAAACAGTGCCTTTCCGGTAGCTTTTACTCCCTCTCCTTTTGTTACCAAAACACCAACCACACTCCACTTCCTCTCTGCCTCTAAGACTTTAGCCTTTAATTGTTCTCTTTCCGCTTTATAGATGTCACAATAAAACAATATATGTTCTACATCTTCTTTTACTGCACAGTTCCCACACTTTTTAGTGTCACTTTTCCACATGATATACATATTCAAAGCCGTGTGATTTATTCTGAGTCTAGCCATCATGATTTCCTCCCTTCTGTTTCTTTCTTTATGAATATTAATTGTAATTGTCTTTTGTGATAGTCCTTGCCTTTCTGTTCTTTCTCCCACCTTTTCTGTCAGATCTCCATCCATTTTTTCTTAATGACTGCTTTTCCTTCTCCTTTACCAAGTTGAACTGGTAATGTTATTTGCTTTTGTAGTGCACTTTTTGCTAATTTATCAGCACACTCGTTCCCTTTCACCCCCTCATGTGCAGGCACCCAGCAGAACTGCAGATCTATGCCGCTTCTGTGAAGTCTTAACAGGCTGTGGTTAAGTTCTATGAGAATGTCTTCTCTAGTAGTTGTTGTTGATTGTATGCTTTGTAATATGGACAATGAATCTGTACATATAACCATCCTATCTGGTCTGACCTCTTCAACCCACTGCAATCCTATTATTACAGCAAGCATTTCTGCTGTATACACTGATAATTGATCAGACGCTCTTTTTAAAATAGATATTTTAAAGTCTGGGATGTATATGCTAGTGATAGCAGTTTGACACTGAAGCTTCGAACGGAGCTTCAACCCTGGACTTCCTATTCCATAGAAGCAGTGCTTCGAAGCTTGCTTCAAATCACGTGACATGTGACGTCCGAAGCAGCAACTGCTTCAAATCACGTGACATGTGACGTCCGAACCAGCAACTGCTTCATTTCCTGAATGAATCAACTCACTGGTTCGCCGTCCAATCAGGTGATTCAATGCACTGCCTCGTCTCGATTCTGACAGGTGACAGGTTGAAACAGTTTCACATTTGAGCGCTTCAACACTTTATAACCACTCTAAACAATGCGCAATGTTGTTGTCGTAGTTTGCATTGTTGCTGTTGAGTTGTTGTTGGCATTGTATTTTAATTGAATCATTATAGAGCAAGCCAGGAAGATAAATAGGTCGTTCTGGCTCGTGAAACACTTCGAAATGTGGAGAAGTTGTGAACAAAAAGACAATGAGTAAAATAAAAACACTTTGATGGTCTAAGGAATTGATAGCCTAGTGGATAGAGCCGGCGGCTAGGATGCGGCGATATCCTCCGCGCAGCTGGTTCAAAGCTCGGAATAGTTCAACTTTTAATTTTAATACTTTAATAACTGATAAAAGGCCCTCTCCGCCCAAATAAATGTCAAGCACTCTCGAGTCTCTTCTCAATAACCCAATACACACTATTATCAATCTTTAATTGCAAATAGAACATGATATTCAGTCTTAGTGTGTGTGTGTGTGTGTATCGAATATTTTTCAAGGCAAAGATGCGTTAAACCCACTGCAGTCTTGCACTTCGCCAGGAGAGGTCGCTGTAACTGAAGCTTCGAGAAATGAACCTATTTCCGACACAATTGTCCAAGTGGTTCGACGCTTCATTCAAAGCTTCATTTTGCCATAACTAGTATATGCCAACTCCAACACGCTCTTCCTTGTTCTTAGAACCATCTGTATACATTTTTAGGTAATTACCTGCTACAATGCAAACCCAAGGAACCTATATAGTGGCTTGGCCAAACCAAGTTGAAACCAAGGGATAATTAATAGTAACAGAATACACAAAGGACACTGAAAAAACCCAAATTCCCCCTTTAACATGGAAGCAGGTGGTTTGTCCCAATTGGCTCCTTGCAGTATTTAGTCCTCAGCGCTAGGCCACGCCCTTTGCTGAACCAGGAAGTAAACTCCCCCAATGGACATGGTAACTCAAGAGACAAAGAAAGTAATTAATACAAATAATTGTGTGAGATAATTTATGAAACCCTAGCCAAAGTTTGACAGTCCGAACTCAGGCCGCTTAGTGAAAAAGCAAGTTAAGCTAACTGTACTCTGCAAGCTTATCAAAATGTCTTACACGTGTAAGGTTTGTAAGTTCAGTAGCTACAGGGTCCATTCCTGCATGCATTTGGTTGTTTGTATTCAAAGTATTTTCAAATATTGTGTATTATCTAAGAATAGTGATAATGTATATGCCGAACAGTGCCTTTTGTTGTGTCTCGTCAAATGTGTTTATGTTTATGTATTATGTCTGTCATTTCATGTTTAGTAAGGTTTTCATGTTTATTCACGTCATGACAGGTCTGTCTATTTATGTCATTCATCTCTAGTTAAGTCCCTGTGTTTCATGTTGTGTCTCCTTTTCCATTTCCTGTTTCATTTTCCCTCTTGTTTCTCATTTCAGGCCCTGTTACTTCATCCCTTTGTGTGTTTTCCCGCCATCTTCAGCGTCTGCCCCACCCCTGATTGTTTCCACCTGTTCCCACTCACCTCATGTTTAAATGGTCCTGTCTCCCCCCTGTCCTGTGTCAGTTCATGTTTGTTCCCACGTGTGGTCGTGCCAGGCCTCAGCAAAGAGAGGATCGTTTCCAGTCTTGTCAGGTTTTGTTGTTTTGTTAGTTTAAGTTTATTTTAGAGGCATTTTCTGTTCAATGACATTAAAAAGAAAATGTTTGTTACATTCAAGACTGTGTCCCTGGGTCGTGCCTTTGGGTTCTCCAGTTTGTGTCAAGGTCGTGACACCTTTTCAACTACAGCACGTCTCTAAAATGGCTTCATATTCTTTGTGTTTTGTTATCGCCACTGTTTTAAAAATGCAATTTCCATCTGTTTTGGATATTAATATCGATTATTTTATGAATGAAAATATTTATTATTTAGCAAAAGAAAATACATGGTCTGGATAACATTCAACAATTAAGAATACATTGTTAAAATGTATTGTTTGCTGTCTCCCTGCAGTTATTGGTGAGCTTTAAAATTGTGTCACGAATATCTGGTAATCTGTAAATTACCAGCATGACATGAAGTATACTAAAATAAATAGTTTTACAATATTGATACTGTAACTTAAAATTATAGCATTAAAGTTTCTATTTTATAATTGAAACACTACCGTAAACAAAAATACAATACTTTTTAAATTGCAGTGTTTTATTTTATAGTTATAATACTATTACCTTAAACAAAAATACAATGCTTGCAAATTACCGTTTTATTTTACAACTATAACACTACTGCTGTAACAAAAAATAAAGTAATTAAATATTACTGTGTTTCATTTTACAGTTAAAACACTATTACCGTAAACACAAATACAGTACTTGGAAGTTACTGTGTTTCATTTTACAACTATAATACTACTACTGTAATACCAAATAAAGTAAATGCTATTTACTGTGTTTCATTTTACAGTTAAAACACTATTACCATAAACACAAATACAGTACTTGGAAGTTACTGTTTTATTTTTACACTGTTACTGTAAATAAAAACTTGTAAATACTGTGATTGCCTTTACAGTATTTAACTGGCAGCAATTGACAAGTTACTTACTGTAATTAATTTTACAGTATTTAACTGGCAGCAATTGACAAGTTACTTCCTGTAAAATGAACTACAGTAAGTAACTTGTCAAGTGTTGCCAGTTAAATACTGTAAAATGAATTACAGTAAGTAACTTGTCAATTGCTGCCAGTTAAATACTCGGAATTTCACGGTACGTTTCTTACAGTGTATGACTTACCTAAGGTCAATCTCTTTTTTAACAATAATGTCTCAAGTAGAGGTGGCGCTAGACTTTTTCGCTGCTCTTAATTTTAACGGACAGGATAGTAACATTTCCGTCAAAATCCATTACCCGTCGGTCTGTGCCATAGGTCTGTACACAACTCTGACCGTGGGGGTGGGATTCGCTTTGGCGCTGTTCTGAGTTTTTCCTAATCCGTCAAAATGACGGACTGCTTTCAGATTTCTCCGTCATTGTTAAAAGAAATCCGTCATTGACGGAAAATATTCGACCACTGGTCTCAAGTCTGGAAACTGTTACTGTAAAACAACATGGAACACAGTGGCACCAATAACAGGTTAAAAAACAAGCACTTCATGTTTCATTGCCTGGATTTCAAAAGATCGTTTTCAAACTGAAGAGAGATAATACAATTTTAAATATGTTATCCATTATTTTGCTAGTTAGGGTTTGGTTTAAAATGTAGACTTGACGTGATAAATTGTAAGACCCTTAGACACTCTGCATCTTCCAGCAATTATATACAGTAGCCTACAGCTCTGGAAAAAAGATACCACTCCACATTTGTCTTACATCTCAATCTCTGTATGGCAGCCATTCCATTCCATTGTCTGTTGAATTCCAAGACAGAGAAACGTTGTCAGTAGTTTATAGAATAAATAAAATAAATCTTCATTTACTCAAACTCAAACCTATAGTAAGACCAGAGAAAGTGGTAATTTTGTGGTGGTCTCTTAATTTTTTTCAGAGCTTTTCCTTTTTCTATTGAAATGTATAATTGCTTTTTTTTGTCGACATTGTTGAAGACGCTGTGCTTACTGCACTTATTTTGTCAATTCATTCTTTCAGTGACCCCATAGTAATACAACGTAACCATTCCTCTACCATAGTGCTATTGGGGACCAGTCCATAACAAACTCATCAGGAGTTCCTCTTAACACATATAATAATCTCTCCAATGACATTTTCATATATTGTCCCATCAGCCGAGTAGCTACATTGATAATGAAAGAAAGAGAGACACAGAGAGTGTGGAGTAATAGCTCCCATGTTGGTGATAATTTGCGAGTGAGAAAACAATGAACACATTGGCTGTGAAGACAAATGGAGCGAGTGAGTGAGCGAGATGTTGAGTGAGGGAGGGACGGAGGAAGACGAGGGAGATTGGACAATATTGATCACAACACATGCAAAACACATATGGCTGAGTGTTACACAATTGTTTTGCTGTTGATGAGAGAGGAGGACAGGAAGTCGACCAAAGAAAGCAGAGTGGGCTCAGCCTCTGCTGTTGAATGTACTTCCTTTAGTGAGTTATTGAATGTCTCCCAGTACAAAGGAACGGATGTCCAAAATGTATCAGGTTCATCATAGCTACTCTACACTTCTAAACTGTACTTCTGGCCTTGTCAATCGTTAACACTAGGATAAGTATGTCCGTGCTCACAGACAATATCACTCACCAATAATTCTTGACCAGATTTCTCTCTTCTACTAACAGAGTTTAACATTTCTTTACCCTGTACTCTAGGCTGGGGTGGTATTTAAGAGCAACAACAGTTCATGGAGAGTACGACTGAGAGTAGGAAGTTCTTGTTGTTGCTCATTCAGCAACAACAAGAACACTGCAAAGTTGCTACAAGACCTGTTTGCTATGATTGTGGCATTTGTGGTTGGCGCATACTACTCCTTCTTCAGCAGCCTGAGACATATATTCTTTGGTTTACTGGGTATCAGTTTGAATCAATACATACAAGTTTTCATATCAGACAATCAGAAGATAGATCATAGTGATTTAAAGTATTTACAACTAATATGCTATGCGTATGCCCGCTTAATGCTCTTAATGATCTGCAAGTTTAATAAAATGGGTTAGCATTCTTCCATTCAAAACGCTAAAAAATAATAAATGCAAGGGTTATTCAATGTCTGTTATTGATTAGTGGACTGGCTTTGGTGGCAAAGTGGTGGGTTAGTGTGTGTTACGAGAAAAACATCACATCATACAGTCCTCAATTTATGGTGCTTTGTTTGGCAAAATGGTGCCATAAATACAGGAATTAAAACATGCATCATTATGCATCAAGGGATGGTATAGGTGAGACAGTCTGACAGTGGATACATACTTTATAGCATCACCTGCTACTAGAAAACAATATTGGTATTTGTTGAACCATAGTGGCATTATTAGCCGCTCTTCAATCCGAGCGTCTTTCTGGAGAAGAGTATGACTTTTTTAGAAGAGCTACGTAATAGCACATAGAACACACCTCCTACACAGTATGCCATTGTTGGTCGGAAAAGCAGCTACAGTATGTAAACGGTGATGTCATGATGAGTGGTTACAAGTTGAACTAACTGCGATTAAAGGTAAAGGTGACTGTGGCTGCGAGGGAGTGCGGTCGTCTTTCAACTAGAAGGTTGTGGGTTCGATCCCAGCCCATGCAGTCAACATGTCGATGTATCCTTGGGCAAGATACTTAATCCTGAGTTGCTCCCGATTGCATGGCCAACGGTGTGTGAATGTGTATGAATGGGGGTGAAAGTAAGGTACACTGCTCTGTATGAATGGGGGTGAAAGGGTAAACCACATGTTGTATATAAAGCGCTTTGAAGGGTCTTAAAGACTGGATAAAGCGCAATATAAGTACAGTCCATTTACCATTTAAAGTTAGCCCCAGTTTGGTTCTAGACAGCAACTCATATTAGTTAAACCCGGTATAAGAGGAATGGAATACTCAGTTTGCTCTTCACAACTTAAAAATACACACAGTTGGTGAGGATCACAGTTTTTTTGGTGAAAACACCAAAGCATTTTCTTGTAGAGAGGTCTTCCTTGAAAATTGTAAAACATTTAATATTTCAGATCAAACACTGTAATTTTTTCTAAAGAAATTCTTAAGAGGATAACCAACTGCGAGTTCGTTTTTTGCAATTTGATCATTGAAGGTTGAACATTTCAGCATGCATAATTGCAGAGCAAAAAGAAAAGTACCATGATTAATTTTCTTGAAAATTAAACCCTGATGACATCATCTCACTTTGCATGGATAATTCTTTCAAATGGGGCTGTTGTAATACTAATTTCAGCCACAAGAGGCTGAAATGCACCTCAATACAGAGTCATGCATCGGGTCGGGTACCCGACAGGTGACCCGCAAAAAAGGTGATTCGCGGGTGGTATTATTTCAAACGCTTTTTCCCGGGTTCGGTTCTGGGTAAAACAAAGAGGATGATGCGGGTCGGGTCGCGGGTGTTGTATAATAAATATATTAAAATAATAATAATTTAGTTTAATGTTTAAATCCTCAGACCTCTCCCCCGCATAATCATAACCTCTGCAGCGCATCAATCTGCTGCTGAGCGCGCCACATTCGAAATGGCTGAGGTGAAGCGCTCTAGCGGAGAATACAGCATTTTCAATAACACTTCCTCAAGAGCAAAATCCAACGTCTGGGAGGCTTTTGGTGTCATCCTAGATGGAGAAAATAACCAACATCCCACGCTTTTTGAGACAAATATGCTTTCACTGCTCATATATAGGCTATGCGGGTTCGGGTCGGGTTGCGGGTCGGGTTGCGGGTCAGGTTGCGGATCTTGTGTCGACGGGTCGGGTCGGGTTGCGGAACTAATTGGCAATATGTGCGGGTAGCGGGGCGGGTTCGGTATTGCACGTCGCGGCTGCGGGGCGGGAGCGGGTCTTGAAAATCAGACCCGTGCGGGACTCTGCCTCAATATGCAGTAGATATCAATATCAGCTCACCTTGTAGAAAACACAAATGCTTTGGTTGTCTGAAGACCATGCCGAAGGTTTTTTTCACCTCTTTTTACAGAAGATAGAAAAAAGGTCCTTGCTAAAATATTTGTTCACATATGAAAAACTATTTGGTCATCGAAAAGAGATTATCCTGGCAAAACTTCCTCTGGCATTAACCTGGCATTTGTATTTGTCTCATTTGCCTTTCACGGCTTCCGTATCCCTAATTGGCTGTCTAGATTTTTACAAAATACATTTCTTACAAGAAGAAAATATAATTACATTGCACTAATGCAACCAATGTTCTGCAGACTGTGTGCCAGTATGTGGAAGAAGGCAGCAGTATATGGTTGAGCGGAAGCAGTGACGCAGAGGGGACAGAACAAATGAAAGACAGGAAAGGGAGGGAGAATTGGAAGACAAAGAGAAATGTGATGTAGCAGAGGGGAGTTGAACATTAGACGTTGAAATATCACTTGCGTCTTTGTCGGACACAATTGGGCAGGCTCTGAAACATGCTGCTGCCTCTGTGAGCATGAGAAAGATGGGCCCTGCCAATGAAAAATGTCTTTGCTAGTTTTCTGTAAAGCAATATGATACGTTGAGTCACCTTTCACGAGTACATGTTCTGGTTTTCTTTCCCTCGTTGTTTTTGTGCGTGACACAACTCTATCTTTTATTTCTTTGTGTCTTTTGCTGCATGCACATCACCCTACCACCTTTCTCCATATTAGTCCTGCCCAATGGGAGGCAAACATGTCTTTTGTGTCCATTAATGAGATAAACCATGAAAAAGATCTATCCTGACTCACTAAGTGACCCCATTAAATCGACCACACTCCAGGATGTTAATGAAGAGAAGCAAATGTGCAAAAAGGGGTTCAATAACTGGAAGACATTATATATATTTAATAGCTTCAAGACTGGCCGGAGAACAGTGTGATGTGTGTTGTTACCTTGGCAACAGTCACACCTATACAGTATTCCATGACCCTCACTAACAATCCCTACGAATTCCTATCAGTGTTGACGTCACACAGGACAGAATTGCGCTGCCGCACTTGTAGAAAAGAGTCCAGGATTTGGATTAGATGATCGAAAGTGCAATCAGTTCATCTCCAGGAGTCTCCTGCCACGCAGAGAAAGATAACAACACAGTGACGCACAGTGGATCAAAGCCGAGTAAGGAGAAAATAAAGTGAGATGCAGCGGGATGCAGACAGAGGGACCGATAAAGAGAGATTGGACAAAGAGACGGGCCAGCACATGTGCAGGAGTGGGTGTGGGCCGGGGAAGCCTCTATTTGATTCTATGAGGGTATTACACAAACACCACGTTGTGAGCATCACACTCATTGATGAGACGGTGCCTACACACGCAAACCTACTGTGTGGGTGACTGGCACAACAGGGATTGACTGACACTCCGTGGTGGCATTTAGACAAACTTGTGCCTCAGCAGCCACACACACTGGAACAGCTGGTGCTGTGGGTGAGTGTGAAGGGGTGGCCTGTGAGGTTTTGGTCCCGGATGGTCACTGGGTACTGGAACTCGTCCATAAGACCAGTTAAGGACAAGGCAGGAGGTGTGAGGGAACAACAAGACCACACACACCAGTTTATGGATCCATTCAATTCCTCATGTCATTAATGCCTGATGCTTCTGTTTACACACCAATATATGTGACGATTTCTTCCATCATACTCATCTGTTGAGTGTTAATATAAATGGATGCACTTCTGTTGTTTACCTCCTCATGACTTTCATTCTGAAAAGCCTACATTTACTTTAAATGTCAGACATACAAAAAAGCAAATATTGGCCAATGTCTTATTTTTTTCTTTCTTGTCAAGTCTTCCTCTAAAATGCTCTTAAGAAACTGTGCTATAGTCACTGTATATCTTTTTATATTGTGGATAGTTCTATTGCTTTTTAAAGCAACATAATGCCGGAATCTGTGTTTTGTGATTTATCACGGTTACAGGTTCATAGCTCTATTCATTTATGAATGCTATTTCACATATGGGTAATTCTACTGCTACACATGAACTTGTTATAATGACATTATTCATTATGAAAAACCTAGCAAGTGAACTAATTTGTTAACACAACAATCATCAAGCGGATACAACAACCCAAGACCTAGCAAGAGAGCTAACTTAGTTATGTTACCCACCTAGCTCCAGGTCTGGCACAACACCAGCACTGCTCCCAACCAGCCATCACCCCAGGCTTGAAAACCTTGTTCTAAACAGGTAAACAGCAACACTGCCCTAATAGGCTAAATGAGCTACCAGCTAACTAGCTAAGTGCAGTTAGCAGATAGCAGTTAGTGTTTAGCTTTGCTTTTGCAATAGCAAAAGCTTTCTGTTTTTTCAGGAAACTCTGTACAGGCCTATCACAAGGCAGAGCAACCAAAAGACATCATGAAATAAAATCAAGTTTCACCGAAATGTATTTAGTGCCGTAAAACTGTCAGGGGATATCATATCAAAGTTACACATTGCAGAAATTAGAGTTTGGGCTACAGAGTGGGACTGAGAGAGGCACATTTCCCGTTTTTACAATTAAGTTTTTCATCAAGTTTTGAATCTACTATTATAAGAAACAATAGGGACATAATGTTGAATTTATTCAAGGACTTTACTGACACAAGTGCGAAACAAAGTTTAATTTAAAAGCTAGTTCATCTTGGAAGCCTGCTTAAGACTCTTGAACTGATTATGTCCCAGAGCATAATCTGTAACTTTCTGTCCCACTCAGTAACTAGATGTCGAGTCACTGCAGGAGTGCATTGCAGTAACACAATAGGGAAAAATGCTTTAAAAATCTAAAATGAGCTATACACAGTATGATAATAATAATAATGAGATGTTAATGTTTGTAATAGAATGTTGGCATTACCAGGCGTTAATATTTATTTGCAGCTTCCTATGAAGTTAAGAATTGCCCAAAATGGTAATAAATTGCGTTTAATGGTATTCAGCTATAGTTATCGCTTTTATCCAAAGCGACTTACATACTCAATACTGTGGACAATCCCCACAGAAGCAATTTGGGGTGAAGTGTCTTGCCCAGGGACACAACGACATGCTGACTGCAGTGGGGTTTGAACCTCATCCCTGATCCCAACACCTACGGACAACCCACTACGCCACGCGGCGTTGGATATTTATTTTGCAATGGGTCACTGGATGACAGAGCAATATGTACATACAGTGGCCAGGAATATAAAAACACATGTTTTATGTTTTATGAGAGGCAACATTTAAGCGATATAAAGTACACAACATATCACTTTTTTCAATATTAGACAAACATTTCAAACATAATACAACTTTACCGAGCTGTTTGCTTTGCATTACAGAGCTTTAAATCATTCCATTAAAATAGTAAACTACATTTGGATTATATTTGTAGAATGAAAAGGCAATCATTGTATTTATCACACTAGTATTATTGTCACCATTGATGCTATCTTGCTGTTTGGTAGTGTCATCAGCAGCTCGACAAAACAGACTCGAAAAAGGCGAGAAAATGTAGGCTGTGTGTTGCTGTCTTTCTGGATTAATGGCGTCCCCCGTTTCCCTAATCGATCAGCTTAGTAGTACCTAAGTATTTGTTCTTCTTTAATTAAAAAAATAGATATTAGAGCAATTACACTTTTACCTGCTTCAACAGTCTTTGTATAAAAAGATCCAATGGGGAAAAATAAGAAAAACCCACTTACATCTAATCACTCTTGCCTAGTGTATTCACTTCTACCTACATCATCTAAGAAATTATGTCAGGATCTATAATTGTGCAAACAGCTTGATTGGAGCATGTCGTATTCAACCTCTACAGCACATACTACTCAATCATAGTTGTTTCCAATGACTCTCTTCTGGCACTGAATTCTCCCTTGTCGTTGAATCATCATTTGAGGGCATCCTCTTTTCTTAAAACAGAACCATCTAAGCTCTCTCTGCATCTCTGTGTCTGGCTGCAGCGCGCCGGAAGTAGCCCTTAACTGTCTCTGAGAGAGCCAGTGAGGAAACGAGCCATGCTCTCTTCTCCTACCCGTTCTGCGCTCCTCCACACACAGAGCCCAGTCATCATCAATGGGCAACGTGCCTTGCCCCCCTCTCTTTACTGTGTCTTCACTCCATCTCCCTTTCTACGTTTTGTTCTATGTGCGTCGAGAACGTCTCCTCCTCCCATTGCCTGAGCGCACGTCTCCAACCAGCCCAATCTTTACGCGCGTACAAGCTCTCCAAGAGAATCCCCGACGGTGGGGACCCTCCCCTTTCCGTTCCTTGCCGCCCTCACTCATTCATGACCCGGGATTGGTGACGTAGGAGATTCCTCCTTGCCCACTGCCGTAGGCAATAACGGCATGCTTGAGTATATATGGGACAGAGGTAGCCAACAACCGGCACAGTCGCTCCGAATCGGGAACTAGGCATCAGCAGAGATAGCAGGCTTTACTTCGCCCTATTAGGCTAACTCGCTCTACGCTTTGGTTCAGGATGGACACCTCTTCGATTTCTCGGAGCCGACGATGCTCCTTTATGCTCAACTGCAAAAGTAAGTTTGTCTTCTTTGGTTTTGGATTCCTGGATGCTACAGTCTTAGAGCTAATGCTGAATTGTAATACTTGTACGACTACTACATTTCTAATCTAAGAAAGATTGATGTACTTTTGTATACATTTTAAATGTAACATCAAATATGGATAAAAAAAAAACCCGACACTTTGACGTTCTGCTTTGCAACTGTCCACTTATATTATGACTTATAAAATCAGATTTATATACACATTTATATAGTCACATTTTAAAATGTAGAGAGGAATATAACAATAACGTTGTATAGAGCTTAGAAGAGCTGTTGCGTTTTGAGATGGTTGTGATCATTTTGTGCCTAATGGTCCGTTTAAGTGTACTCTGATGCGTAAACTTCACTTATTGTAAAAATAGAAAGCTCTTAAGTTGAGACCAAATCTAGATTTGACTCGAATGCCAGTGCAATAATAGAAAACATACTCATTCAGCATGCTGGTGTGATATGTCAGTACCACGGACAACTAGCTCACCTTCCTCTCTCCCCCGTTATCTTCCAGGCGGTCTCTCCCTCTGGCTGGTGGTGTTGCTGGTCCTCGGTAAGCCAAGTCCGGCATCGGCGTGCCCGCACAATTGCGTGTGCTACCCGACGCCCATGACTGTGAGCTGCCAGGCGCAGAACTTCACCGCCGTCCCAGTCGGAGTGCCCTATGAGTCGCAGCGCGTATTCCTCCAGAACAACCGCATCACGGAGCTGAGAGTTGGCTCTTTTGGATTTGGGACTCAGGTAAGAAGGAATTTTAAAACGGTGTTTTCAGAATGGGAAGGATAAAGCTTGATTTTTGTAGTGAAATAATTATTTGTATTTCACATTTAATGTTTAATAATATCCACCGAGGAGAAGAATAACCGTTCAATTCATGCGTTTTCTCGCATCAGGTCCTGTGGCTGTTCTCTAACAACATCACGTGGATTGAAGCTGGGGCTTTCAGTGAGCTGAGGGACTTGGAGGAGTTGGACTTGGGGGACAACTCCAACCTCCACAGGCTGGAGGGGGGAGCCTTCCGCGGCCTTGAGAAGCTCCAGAGCCTCCACATGCACCGCTGCCGGCTCACTGCTCTGCCCCATGACATCTTCCACAAGCTTTACAGCCTGCAGTTCCTCTACCTGCAGGTAGGGGCGCTGGAGATACATGCAATTAAATAATGTTAGACTCAGTGCTGGCCTTGTTGAGCATCAAATTAATTATTCTGATCTTATTACTTTAATGAAAGTAGCAATACTATGATATAGAAAGTAAAAGTCCTACAAAATCTTAACGCAAGTACAAAATATGTTTTTTTAGCCTTAACATTTAGAAAGTAAAAGTATTCACCTGATACAGAATAGCTTTTTTCCCGAATCCCATGTAATATATATTTAGATTTTAATCAATCACTTTAATATTGCTAAAATATATGCCTCAAATAATTTGCTTTATACACTTTTTGTAATTGTTGTTTTGAAAACGTATTATTATTTCGATTTTTTATGAAGAGTATGAAAAAGAATATGATCTACAAAGTAACTAACGTTAGCAATTACATCCAGTGGAGTAAAAAGTAAAAACACTTGCCTCTTAGATAAGTGGAGTAAAAGTATAAAATGAAAGAAAATGTACTTAGTTACTCTCCACCACTGGATACATACAAACAGATATCAGCCACCCACAGCTTCAACATCTTGTTACATAATACAAATACCATTGTGTCTCTTCTTTTCTTGCTTAACCTTTTTTTGTTGTTGTTTCGTCCACAGGAGAATAATCTCCACTTCCTGCAAGACGACATCTTCTCTGACCTCATCAATTTGAGCCAGCTTTTCCTGCATGGCAACCGAATCCGCACCCTGTCAGAGAACGTGTTCCGTGGCCTGGTCAACCTCGACCGCCTTCTCCTCCACGACAACCGCATCAGGCAGGTGAACCGCAGAGCCTTCCGTGACCTCGGCCGCCTCACCATGCTTTTCCTCTTCAACAACTCCCTGGCTGAGCTACCTAGCCAGGCCCTGAGGGACACCCAGGGGATCGAGTTCCTCCGCCTCAACGCCAACCCCTGGTCCTGCGGCTGCGAGGCCCGCGGCCTGTGGGAGTGGTTCCGTGAGGCCCGCGTCTCTTCTTCTGAGGTTATCTGCGCATCCCCTGCTGCCCGCCGCAACCAGGACCTCCGCTTTCTTCGTGAGATGGACTTCGCCCCCTGTCCCCTTCCCGACGCCGGCTCCATCGCTGGTTCCACCACCACCACCTTCAGCACCAAAACCCGCTGGTGGTTCCACAAGAACAAGCCTCAGTCATCAACGAAAGGTGTCTTCGAGAAAGCCTCAGAGAATGTCAAAGCTGGTTTATATGGTAAAGGGCCATCCACAACAACCTCAGTAGTCAAGTACGAGTTGGGGGAGGAAGAGCTGGCGCTGCCCAAGCTCGACGCAGAAGAGTACTGGGCGAATTACGGCAATGAGGACTCAGGTGTCACCCTGCGATGCTTCGAGCTTGAATGCCCGCCTGACTTTGACCTGCCT
Source organism: Notothenia rossii (assembly GCF_949606895.1). Lineage (NCBI taxonomy): Eukaryota > Metazoa > Chordata > Actinopteri > Perciformes > Nototheniidae > Notothenia > Notothenia rossii. The sequence goes on along the minus strand of NC_136912.1, from coordinate 36,757,052 downwards.
ACATCTTCTTCCTCTCCCTCATCGCCCTCTTTCCTCACACTCCTAGCCCTTTCTGTTTGCAGTCTCTGCTTCAACCTCCACCTGCTATTCGGCTGAATCTGACTCTTAGCGCGACATCCCATTCCCCTTTCAGCCTGTTTTAAAGGCTGTGAGGAATCCTGTTAGACTGACACCCCCTTTGCCCGCTTTGCTGTAAGCCAATTCTCAAGGCACAGCCAGGGAGATAGGGGGACGGTGAGAGTCTGAATCTACCACCTACAGGGCTTAACACTTTTCTAAGAGTTATTCAACTTAGGTCAAGTACATCTACAATACTCTACAGGTATGGCTTTATGTCACCTGTATGGTGTCACGTTGAGTTTCCCTGCAATCAGGGCTAGGAGGGCTGAGTCCATCACCGATATGAGTGCAATTTGTAAATGATGTGTTCATTTTGTCACCAATAATGGCTATTAGTGCATCCAATGTACTGGCTGCTACGAATACTACGATTGCTGTTAGAATCAGTGCAAGACAATACTGTAAGCACTTAAAGTGTTATGTAAATATGTAGGATCTTTTGTGATATCTGTGGTTCAACTTTCATCTCCATTTAGGAGTGCTTCTATAGGGCAGAGCACAGTGTGGATTAGAGTTTGCTCAAAGAGGGAACAGATAGGAAGATATACTGTGAAGCTTGGAGGGGAAAGAGAGTAAGAACAAAGGAACAGCAGTGAGGATAATGGCAGGGAGAAGAAAGGGAGGGGTTGTTCAACAAAACAACATTAGAAAGAGGAAGAGATAAAAAAGGAGGGAGAAGTTGAGACAGTGTTCATGCAGCAATAAGAAAAGAGGCGGAGATAACACAGCGAGGCACTGTGACAGGGACAGTGCTGGCCGTAGAAGCAGCAACATGCGGGAGAAAATTAATAAATCCACTCATCAGCTAGTTGTACCCATCCATCTCACTACCATCCACCATTTTCTGTAAACGTGTTGTCGTCTGAGACAACAACTGTTAAATAATGCTTCCTATTAGGAAGCCAGATATTCTGCTTTTTTGATGTCTTTCTGTGACATATTGATATACTGTGTTAAGATTGTTGACATGGATGCAGATCAAGATCTTGATAAAAAATAATACACCGAATATTTCCTGAATCATGCTTTTTCTTTGGGGCTGAACCAACTTTAAAAAAAAAGGGGAACACCATTAACATTCCAATGGTTTATGCCAATGGCCTGACAAATATTTGGAAACTACCCCCATAATCCAAAAAGTGGCAACCTTGTGATGTCATGAAGTATATAGTCTGCAGCTGCTTCATAGAAATCGGCATCAATCTTCCCTGATATTTTTGGAGTGTCTTCGACAGTAGACACAACATGAGTTACACACTGTTTAAGGTTTTTTTATACATGGTAATTCAGTAATGAAAGCAAAAACAACATGGAACTGAAAAAGATCCACCAATAAGTAGCAGATTGCCGCCATTTGACTAAACAGTGACTAACGTGGAGTGAGAGGACTGACCACATGGAGCTGATGTCCCCTGATGGGCATCTGTCTGTCTTGCGTGTGTGTGTGTGTGTGTGTGTGTGTGTGTGTGTGTGTGTGTGTGTGTGTGTTAGTGTGGATGAATGGGGATGAATGGAGTCACATGCTGGCAGCTCTGCAAAAGGCAAATACGTCAGTAGGTTTGTCACCCCCATGAATCATCGGTGGGCGATGCAAGATGGATGGAAGAGGTGCAAATTGGCTGATTTGTAAATACGCTAAGAGAGCAAGAAGAGAGAACAGGAGACAAATTAAGATCAGAAAATGATGTGAATCGATAGAGGAGTGGGCTCAAACCTAAAAGGGATTGGTAATTGCTGAGAATGCAAGAATAACAATAGATGCTTAGCAGTGGAAGTATTGCGAAAAAAGGGAGGTGGAAGTTACCATTTATGGGCATTCACTCCCCGCCTATTGCCATGTAGGAATCAAGATACTGGAGGTGTTCTGATGCTGAAGTTGTTCTTTCCTTTTATTTGCACACCGGTTTCTTCCATCCCTTAACGCATTGCAAGGAAGAAAGGCAGGAAGGAGGGGTCCCCAGCGGCAGTAGAGGTGATGAGGGCAAGGCCAAGATGTAGGAGGAAGAGTAGGAGGTAATGTAAGAGATGTACACATACACACAAAGATCCACTTTTGAAGCCAGTTAGCCTCAGAAACATATGAACACATTCTTCTTTTCTCTGTATGGTTCAGAGAGTTACTGGAACGCCTTGTCAATGCCATTCATAGATAATGATGTTTTAGGGAAATATTTGGTATAATTACTCTGTCTAGTCTCTTATTGAGTCTCATGGGAGGAGGTCAAACTGAGCCTGGGTGCTCTTCAGTGGTCATGACAGGGAGCTCACTGTCAGACGACCAAAGTGCCAGTTATACCATATTCATGTTCTATGTTTTGTATCTGACGCAGAAATAATACTTCTATATGACAGATAATTTGGTATGTTATTTTTACTGTTAAAGAATATGTAATTAAAGGAAGGAATACATTCATACTTGTTTGATCAAAATGTGCTAGTGTGGGGTTCTCTCTTTCCACCCACGCACCCACGCACCCACACACCCACGCACCCACACACACACACACACACACACACACACACACACACACACACACACACACACACACACACACACACACACACACACACACACACCCACCCACCCACCCACACCCACACCCACACCCACACACACACACACACACACACACACACACACACACACACACACACACACACACACACACACACACACACACTTGCCATTGTGTAAGTCTTCCAGGAAGCGTGAAGATGAAAACAAAGCACGTGCACTGTAAACTTCCTTATTTACCCGTATGTCAAACTCAAGGACTCTGGATGGTACAACGCTCCAATGACAAATCACACCTGCTCTGACAATATGCCGTAGGGTTTATTTATGAGAGACAACACCCACTACGATAGTATTTAGATGACAAATGAGTATTGTAGCATTGTTGATCATCACATAGAGATAATAATAATCTAACTTGTGTAATCCAAATGCATTAAACCAAGAACTGTTGTGGACATGTGTCTATGTTCTCCTAAAGGAAAAGATGAACTTCAAAATGTGATGACAATTTACATTGATTTATACACATTAAATCATCTTAACTGTAAAGTTCACATACGTACATTTAAAATATTGTTGGTCACTGTAATCATCACACTCCAAAGATCCCTTCATATTTTGTGCCTCTACTGTGACATGTTTACATGCTAGAGGTCACTACAGTGGACAGCTATTCAAAAGGTGTTTTCTTGTATATGCATTGTTTTTTTTTGCATAGTTGCACCATCAGCCACTACATAGGCCCCTATTGCATCATCCCATACACTGCCACTCAGTGGAAAGTCAGTGTAAGTGCATGATACATGTCTCTAAACCAAGATGGACAACAGAAAGCCACATGGTCCAAGTCACCCATCTATATCTTGCCAATCCTTTTATGGAAAGCGTCCCCTGCAGGTATAAAAAATGTGGTGACATCAAGTAACAACTAAGGAATCATATAATTCATAAATGATCAAAGTATTGATTTTATGTTTAAAGGAAATCATGATTAACCACCTGTCCACTGCGGTGGACGTCATGCATCACTGGCTATATTTAAACTACAATTCATACTGGTACTGCTGCTGCTGTACCTAGGGCCGTCCCTCCCTACAGGCAGATCATGTAGACTGTTTGAGGCCTCACCTTGCGGAGGGGGGCCTCATCTGAGGCGCACCTATGCGCTTATGTGGCGCAATTAGGGTGGCCCAGCAAGGTTTCGCCGCTGCGAAGCTCCACTAGCGCTCATCAAATAACTGTGCGTGAGGCCTCAAATTGGCCCCTGGCCATGGTTATTCTTGAAAATACTTCATCTGCAATATCTTTTTTGGGCCGTAAATCAATGTACTTGATGTACTTGGTGTTATTATGATGTAATTTTAAGTTTGCACATCTTTATTTATCATTTTTTCAAAATGTACATCTCTTCAGTTCAAACCCTGAACTCATATTGTCCACCTGAGTGGACATATAAATATCTATTTGAAAAATCTAGATTAAAAAAAAAAAAAAATGTAATTAAACAAGGCATTAGATCTGAGGCGTTTCAGGCAGGGGGGAGTGTGCAGGAGAGAAACTCCCTCTGTAGGGAACTATGGGATTTTAGCCTTTGCAGACCATTTACGTCTATGGAAAAAATTATATAACACACTATAGGAAAGGGAAAACCCCAAAAAGCAATATAGAGCCCTTTAAATATATCCCAATACAGGTAATGGGGAACAAAATTCAGTTGCTTGATTTGGTTTTATTATGTTTATGTTGAAAAATAGTTGATGTGCTAAATGGAATATGGAAACGCTTTGGTCGAATAAGCTGACTTTTTGAAGCCATTTCCATACATCAGAATCATTGCATTAAGTGGAGTTTGTATCTACATAGCATGAAACATGGACAATACTTGTTGACACTATTTAACTATTTTATCCTGTAGCTGCAGGGTTGATGTCCAAGGTGACTTGTTTGGTTTCTGGTTTGCAATGTATTACTTCTGAAGCTTAGCCTACAGCAGCAACTTTTAAAGAGACTACGCTTTGCATAGTCTGCTCCAAACCATTTGATAGAAACTTGCATAACATCCACATACGTATGTTTTGCCTCATTTCAAAACGTTTGCTTTAAATGAGCTTGAACTGCAGTGGAAGGATAGTACGGTGGCCAACAGGTGCAAGCGCTTTACATTTACATTTACTTTTGCCCATAATATTTCAATAAAAGAAATGAACTTGTTGACGTTCGGGGATTATAAAATTGGTTTACGATCACTGTCACTGGAAACATACCCAACATTTGAGTTTTATTGACTTATTTAAAAAATGTCATAGCATGATACCTTCCGATATTTGTGCAGATCTGCTGTAAGCTAGCTAGCTATCGTAGCTAACTCATTTCAAATATACTTACAAGACACAATTATAAAACAGACTAACCCTTCCAACAGTGAGAGTTGGCCAACTTTATAATCCTAGAACCTCAACAAGCGCTCAAGTCCCAGCTGTGTGTCCAATGAATGTAGCTTTTTAGTGCAACCAGGCAGGCCCTGACCAATTTGCTGCCCTAGGCAAGATTTTAGCTGGCGCCCCCCTACCCAGAAAAATGCAGACACTAACTATGACTCGCGCATGCATGCACGGTTGTGGCATGACCACCAAAACAGAAGTATATGGACACAAGATGTGATTTAAGTGGGGGGTGGACCTAACCTCCTCTTGAGGGGTCCGGGAGCATGCTCCCCTGGGAAGATTTTTTTTTTTAATATTGAAGTTAAAAGCATCAATCTGGTGCACTTTGAGAGCAACATTAAGAGATCTATGGATACATCTCTCAACACCCATATGAAACAGAACTGTAAGCAGATTTTCTTTTTATTTATGGATATTTTACAAATCACTCCCCTTTTAAACTGTATTCTATTAATAACAACTTTTTTTTACTGTCATATAGTATCTTATACTATAAGAGAATAGATGAAAATCTATTCTCTTATTTTTTTATAACTATAATGATCATTTAAAGGTGTGCCTTTACCTCACTGAGCTGAAGTTATCAGAGCCTCTCAGTCTTTCAGGAGAGAGCTCTCTAAATCTCTCCCCCCGCGGCCGCTTACACAGTAAATTCCAATGTTAATAAAAGCTGTATACGTTTTTTGGGAGTTTGATTTATTTAAAATTAACACAAATACAAAATTAAAACCTATAATTGCACACTAAAACCATTATTTCAAAAAAAGAACTATTTGACATAAACTTTTGGTTTTTACCGGGGCTGGGGCGGTTCAACTTGATTTGGGGGGGGGGGGGGGGGGGGGGGGTTGCGCCATAGTGTATGTGCGCTGTACGCAATATAGGCGTAGTTCTGTTAGTATAAGATAATAAGATGCACTTTGTTTATCCAAAATCGGGAAATTGTATTGTTAGGAAATAAATGTTTATTTTTTATTTTTTATTTCTAACCTTTTTTATTTATTTATTTTTTTTATTTTTGGCGCCCCCCATTGATTGATGTGCCCTTAGCATTCGCCTATACTGCCTATGTCAAGGGCCGGCCATGCAACCAGGAGTAAAAACGTAATTCTATTCACCTTCAGTCTCAACATGTCATCAAATGTGTTTGGCAATTGTCTAGACTCTGGAACTTACATTTTTTGTAAGGAGGGTATTTTGTGATGTCCTACCGATTGCCCTTAATTTTTTTTTAAAAACACTTTTTATATTAAAGGACAATATGATGCACCAACCATCCCCTACCACCCCACATACTGTAAAGATAAGTTTGATTTAAAAAAAAAAGCACATTGATTCCATTCACTAAAAATAATATAGAACCATTTTGTAAAAGTGTATGATAGACTATGTAATTTTAATAATATTCTCCAATATTCATGGGTGTTTGGAGGATAAAAGAATGTATCAAGCACAGTCATTTCTCATACAAATGGTCTGCAGAGCTGCCTTCAACCATATGACAGCAGTTCTGCGGCTCAGTAATGCGTTTTTGCTGATTATTGCTATGGGTTATTTTGTAGCATTTAATAAGTCAGGCTTAGTTTGTTGTTGTCATGGGAACTTCGTATCCCACATTTAGGTATTATACAAACATAATAATTTTTCAAAGGAGGATAAACACACAGTACATGCACAGTTTATTAGGGAAGCATAAAACATTAAAAAAAGCAGTTATGGGACAGAACCATTACTTATGAGCAATGTTCTCTTTGTCCAAGGACCAGACCTTGCTATGAGCAAACAGACAACACAACTGAAATGTGTTACATGAAAAAATGTCACATACCCACGCTGTGAACACACACACAGATCACACAATGTGGCACAGAGCTAACTCACAGCCTATCATGCCTATATAAGGATGAAACAAGCGCATCACCCTGCTCATTCCAATTGGTCTTCAAGTCTTTGTGTGGCAGAAAAAAAATCCATGACGCACCTTCTCCGTCAAGAACATGTAAACTGGGTTGGTTCCATTGGAGGACGTCCATGTCACTCACCCGTCAGACGGGGGCGGGAGGAGCACATAACTGTGGAAGCTACTGCACTGTTTGTTGGATAGATGAATATTAATGAATCCCAGTTTATTTATGAGACAAGAAGGAGCACATTAGAGATGGGGAGGGGGGGCTGGTTACTGCGAGCACGTTTAAGTGCGTCACTACTTTGTCACAACTTGCCTCCACCTGCTGGGCCCCCGTCCTTTCTTTCTCTCCCTCCCTCACAAACACACAAGTATATTCATGAACTGTTTCTCACTTTCTCTTGCACATACGCAATTTGCATGTTGTTCCCCCTTTCATGTGTATTTTCAGCTGTTCAATTTATGCATCCTCTCAGACTCTCATGTAACAAATCTGACATTCTGTCACCAGGCCTCTGCGTTCTTGCTTTCGCACGCACCCTCTTTTTTCAAAAGCACCCTTGACGTCCTCTCCTTGCATCTCGTCATTATTTCGAAGGCAAGAAACTTAAAAGATTATCTTTAGAAATCCATCAATCAGATCAAATTAACTAGAAAAGTGTGACTTCTACACACCCATTTTGGAAGTCATGTTTGGTTGACTTTCAATTGTTTATTGTTCCGTGCATCTTCTTCTTAAAAAAAAAGCTGATTCATCTTTATGCTTTTGTTCTTTTTCACAGCCGGTAGGAATCAACATATTTTCCATTTCAAAGAGATGAAGGTGTTGCTGCAACAAGCAACAACATGAGAGAAGACTTTTGATCTGGTGTGAAGCCATGAAGCAATTTGGTGGCATAATGCATGGAAACAAACATGAGGTCATATGGACACATACACAAGAGATGGTTTGGAATGTAATCCAGAACAACAAACAGCTCCTTAAAGAAGCTGTGTGTGATGGCCTTTATGCCACCCACTGCAGACAAAAACCTCCTGAAGTGAGACAGTCACTTAGTGTGTGTGTGTGTGTGTGTGTGTGTGTGTGTTTGTGTGTGTGTGTGTGTGTGTGTGTGTGTGTGTGTGTGTGTGCGTGTGTGTGTGTTTGTGTGTGTGTGTGTGTGTGTGTGTGTGTTTGTGTGTGACAAAAAGACTGAAAAAGGTGAAAAGTCACTGACGCCAATATCGCCTGGAAAACAGAGCTAGCTGTTGGCAGAAAATGAGAATTTGTGTAAATGAGAGGGAGACAGAAAGATAGCAACAGAAGAGGTGTGACGTTTGAGTCATGTACTTGGATCTCTTTGCAGGCGAGAACATTTGGAAGGCTTAAGTGTGCACACGCACACACGTGCGAACGCACCCTCATTGGCAGCGTTCACCGTTGCTGGTACGCCTTGAGAGAGGCCCACTGGGAGACAGACGTTCCTTATCGCATCACAGAAGTGGGATCCACGCACAAGCATGCCCACGCACGCACGCACACACACACACCTAGAAAAACAAAAACAAAACATGTATTCTTATGTGACTGACATTTTTGTAAGTAAACATGTTCTTATAGCAGGAGGCCCCAACAGAGTGTGTCTGTGGGAATTTCATCCAGAAGAGCATTTGTGAGGTCAGACACCGATGTTGGACGAGAGGGCCTGGCTCTCCATTCTAGTTAATCCCAAAGGTGTCCAATGGGGAGGGGGTCAGGGCTCTGTGGGGGTCAGTCCAGTTCTTCCACACCAAACCCATCCAACCATGCCTTTATGGACCTTGCTTTTTGCACTGGGGCACAGTCATGCTGGAACAGAAAAGGGCCTTCCCCAAACTGTTTCCACAAAGCTGGGAGCATAGAATTGTCCACAATGACTTGGTAAGATGAAGCATTAAGAATCCCCTTCATTGGAACTAAGGGGCCATGGTCAACCCCAGAAAAACAACCCATAGCATTATCCCTCCTCCACCAAACATTACAGTTGGCAGAATGCAGTCAGGCAGGTAACGTTCTCCTGGCATTCGCCAAACCCAGACTTGTCCATCAGTTTACCGGATAGAGAAGTCTTGATGTTGATGTTATCGGTCTGAAAATTGACCCTACCCCAATTTGAAAAGACATTCAAATGTAATAGACAAGTATTTACATTTAAGTGTGTATGTTAGTGATCCTGAGAAGAGTAGTAATTTCAGTTGTCATCTTGTACCCCTTTTAATATATACGAATAAATGAGGCCCTTTTACAGATGTACGCAAGAAAAACACTCCACACAGAAGGCTGAGTGTAAAAAACACACCCATATGCGAATATGTACGAGCACAAACAAAGAGCAGATGGACAAACGTGCATACAGATGTCTCAGAGGGATCCCATCCGTCCTTTAAAGGGAACTGATAGACTGCGAAATGGAAGAGGAAGGAGAGAGGGTTGGAGAGAAATAAAGGTAGAGAGTGAACAGAAAAGAGAGCAGGGCAGAAAGTGCCTACCACTCAAACTTTAAGGCTTGGGTTTTTGAGCCTGCAGTACTACTGACCGGATCCACCCTCATCTCTTGCTTCTGCACCAGCCCAATTTGCAGCAGCCTGGCCACAAAAAAACCCCCCAGTGGCTTGTCCAACAGCCCCTGACCCAGCTCCAGCTCCTGACCCAGCTCCAGCTCCTGACCCAGCTCCAGCTCCTGACCCAGCCCATGAACCAGCTCAACCCCTGACCCAGCTCCTGACCCAGCTCCTGACCCAGCTCCTGACCCAGCTCCAGCTCCTGACTAAGCTCCTGACCCAGCTCCTGACCCAGCTCCAGCTTCTGACCCAGGTCCTGACCCAGCTCCAGCTCCTGACCCAGTTCCTGACCAGGATCAACCCCTGACCCAGCTCCTGACCCAGCCCCAGCTCCTGACCTCAGCTCCAGCCCCAGCTCAACCCCTGACCCAGCTCCTGCCCCTGACCCAGGCCCAGCTCCTGACCCCAGCTCCTGACCTCAGCTCCTGACCCCAGCTCCTGACCCCAGCTCCTGACCCCAGCTCCTGACCCCAGCTCCTGACCAAGCTCAACCCCTGACCCAGCGCCAGCTCCTGACCGAGCCCCAGCTCCAGCTCCTGACCCGGCTCAACCCCTGACCCAGCTCCAGCCCCTGATCCAGCACCAGCTCCTGACCCCAGCTCCAGACCCAGCTCCTGACCCAACCCCTGACCCGGCTCAACCCCTGACCCAGCTCCAGCCCCTGACCCAGCTCCAGCTCCTGACCCCAGCTCCAGACCCAGCTCCTGACCCAACCCCTGACCCAGCTCCAGCCCCTGACCCAGCTCCAGACCCCAGCTCCAGCTCCTTCCCCTGACCCAGCCCCAGCTCCTGACCCCAGCTCCTGACCCAGCTCCTGACCCAGCTCCACCCCTGACCCAGCTCCACCCCTGACCCAGCTCCAGCCCCTGACCCAGCTCCAGCCCCTGACCCAGCCCCAGCTCCTGACCCAGCTCCAGCCCCTGACCCAGCCCCAGCTCCTGACCTCAGCTCCAGCTCAACCCCTGGCGCAGCTCCAGCCGCTGACCCAGCTCCTGACCCAACCCCTGTCCCTGCTACAGCCCCTGATCCAGCTCCAGCTCCTGACCCAGCTCCAGCTCCTGACCCAGCACCTGACCCAGCTCCAGCTCCTGACCCAGCACCTGACCCAGCTCCAGCTCCTGACCCAGCTCCTGACCCAGCTCCAGCTCCTGACCCAGCTCCTGACCCAGCTCGAGACCCAGCTCCTGACCCAGCTCCTGACCCCAGCTCCAATATGACCTCAGATCCCCTTCCTCATGCCCCAAAGCAATCCGCCTAAAGAACTATGTCCTGTTTCTGCCATTGCCACACATATTATTTATAAAACTGCACAACCCATATTTAATTCAATGAGGTGACTGTTTTCTTGTCTGGCTTTCTTGTAATTTTATGTCTAATTATTCATTTTAAATTTGACCAGGCTGGTTTTTGGTACCGAAGTCATTTAGGGATTTAAGCTTGAAGTGAGTGAAGAAGTGACAACAGATGTTGTGGTTATGACCATATAATAGGTTAATTTTTAGTAAAAACACTATATTGGGTAAAAACTGTTATCTGGGTAATTAATGATTTCACGTTTTTTTATATACCTTATAAAATGTGAGAGTTAAAAACACGAATGATCCGTATAGGCTAGTATTCTCCTTTTAACTTTGACTTTTGGTGATTTAATGAGTCCAACCTTTTTTGCCCTTAAGTTTTGCCCTTTCAAAATGAGAGCCATGAATCGCTGCAACAGTCCATATCATATTAAGTAGATACATAGTTGGACAACATTTTTTATCAGGTTTATATTACATGCTGGAGAATAGGACCCTGGGGACATCGGAATTACCCATTTTGTCGCACAGTTCATTCTTTTTGGCTAATATTACTAACTGCCAAAGGCTAAAAAGCTGAGATAATGTTTATATTTTTGGAACTAAAGGAGGCGGGCATGTCTAATCGCTCTCTCATATAATCATGATACAGAACCAAATAATAAGTCCTCCTTAACACAGTACCCAACCCTCTATCCTCATTTCTGTCTGTATTTCATGGATTAAAACTGTTACCAGCCAACTACTTCACAACGAGTCCATGAACATCACTGCCCCCTTCTTTCTCTCTGTCTTCATGTACACTTTTTTCTGACTCACATGGAGCCTCTCCACCTGTTTTCACCTAATCATCCCTCTCTCTTGTGCCCTGCAGAACATAATTAAACTGTGTACTTCTTCCCACCTCTTTGTGTCTCTCTTTCCCTTTCCAACTCCATGCTGTCTCACCCCATTCTTCCTCCTATTTTAATCTCCTTCTCCGCCTTCTCCGTCACCCATCGGGTACGTTCCGCTCTGTTCTGTTCTACTGGAGATGACTGGCCGTGTCACTGAGGTGTCACCAGTCAGCAGTCATTTCATCATTCTACTGCACTGTTGTTTTTACCATTTTCTCTAAAGTGTAACTACAGAACTGCTGTAGGTCTTTTACACTTTCAAGTCCAATGCAATGAAAAACCATTCTTGATCACCTAAAAAGCCTCTTGTCCCTAGATTAAAACATTATTATGTGATTTTTCTACTAACCAAAGATACCAAAGAACACTTAATGTTATCTTAATGTACATTTTTCTCAGCACGGAGGGTGATCAATAGTCCTTGTTATACATAAAGGCACTCTGACTGCTCTGTATAGTGACATTTTTTATTTTATTTTACAATTATTTATTTAGAAATATATGTCAATATTGATGTGCAGAAGCAATGAGGACATGTTGTGTTCAGTTTCCTTCCAGATCAATTCTGCAGTTGTTTCATTACACAAAATCATGTAAACATATTAATTATTTTATGCATTTCAGTTTCCACTTACATTCCTCAATAAACCATTCACATACCTTCACTCTGTAGGTTACTCTTTTATGTGAAAAACACATATTTGAAATTTTATTTCACATTCAATACAATCTGTTGTACCTTAAATACATGTTTATACAGTATTAAATACTACCCTTCTTTTTACTTTCACTTAAAAGTAGTATTTCATGACCCCTTTAAGCTATATGTCATGTTGACTATTAACCTTCTGCCATTAATGGCAGGTCACTGAAATGCATTACAGAAACACATTTAAGTGTAACAAACAACCTTACTGTTTTACCAACAGTAACTAAGTTATAACCCTTACAAAGTACATATTTATTACAAACTCACAATCACTATACATGCATGTAAATACTCAGTGTGCGGGAGCCTTCAGATATAGCCTACTGACAAACTTGTATCCTTACTGCGTCAGACCACGTTGTCCCCAAAATGGCGCTGTTCCGGGGAAGCTACAGTATTCTAATACACACACTATTTAACGGCTTTACATAATAAACAGCGATACAAACTCTTTAACTGTTAGCGGGCCGTCACATATTATTGACGCAGACCTTATAGGGGATTCATAGTACTTTGTTATAATTATTATTATAAGTAAAAAAAAAAAATATATATCATTATTATTGTTGTATGTTTTGTTTCTGAGATGTTCAATAAATTGACAAAAAAATTAGTAAATTTATGCACAGTTTACCAACCTGTATTGTGCAGGTGAAACAGCAGCAATGAGGACACGTTGGCCCAATTCCAATCCACCCCCTACACCCTACCCCTACACACTACCACTCCGTTTGTGCTTTATGGCAGAGGGTCCGCCAAATTAAGTGCTGTTCCAAACCAACGAATGTGGAGGGGGAGTGGGTTATCAAGCCCTCAAACAGCGAGTCTGCATCATGGATGTATAATAAGAACTGGATACAGCATGGGAGGCGGGGCCTCATTAATTCCTATGAGAGTTGCTCATTGGCGCATGATGATAAAATGGCCCAACTTTTGAGAGAGTGAAACGTCACAGATTACCTGTCATGCCTGAGAAGTACCCGTATGTGTGCTCATAGCGCATGCGCAACTTTAACCATGCCCCCCAAAATGCTCGTTCACATCAAGCACGTCAATTTGCGTACACGTAACAGCACCGCGCGTTCATGACAGCGTGGTAATGGATTGTTATTATGATGATTTGATATTAACGAGGCGGCAGTTAGCAGCTAGCTAGTAATTATGCTAATTTACACATCAATCGTTATGTACTTTTATATTACGCTGTAACAGGATCTAGTGATATCCAAGCAACAGAGCTTCTTTTAGCATGAGATAATTATTGCACTGTATATATATATATATATATATATATATATATATATATATATATACATATATACATATATACACATATATATACTAGTGTTGTCATGATACCAACATTTTGGTTTCGATACCGATACCAAGTCAAGAATCTTTTGATACTTTTCTTTTATTATTTTCATGATCAATAAAATTGTAGTTTATCTGTCTCTCCTTTATACTTGAGTTTATGTGATTTCTTTGATAGTTAACTTTATATTTTATTAACATGTAATAGTACAGTAATATAAATAATTATTGATAGAATGTACATTGCAGATGTTAGCCACATTGGTAATTTAGCTAAAAAGATAGCCATATTAGACAGTTATCATTGCCATTAATTGGCTCGTCAAACTAAGAAAACATTTGTTTGTCACAAAATAAATTACACTTGTTTGACTTAGATTTGAGGGCATGGGCTTGAGCATGATGTAATTATGTTATCTATCACATTCGCTAATCTGTCTGTCTTTAAATTCTTTAAACAGCTCTGGATGCCGGTCGGCGAGGTGCTTAGCCAAGTTTGATGTGTTGGCTTCCTTGCTTTGCAGGGATCTAAAACATTTCTTACAGACAGGCCTCTTGGTGTCCGTAGGCTCTGAGATATAGCTAAAACACTTCAAAATTTCGCTTCTGGTGTCTTTTTTGTCAACAAGCCGAGGCACAGCGGCAGTTGCACCAGTTGCACGGAGCTCGTGGAATCTTTTAGTGTGTGCGCGTGCGAAGTGCGCCCGGCGCCAATTTGTTTCTATGTGTCTGCCAGCACAAGAAAGGCTCTTGAGGCCTAGTACCAGGGCCGGTTCTAGCCAATTTGCTGCCCTGGGCGAGATTTTATATATAAAGAATAAATGAAAAATCTCTACTAAAGACAAATACACTACAAAAACAGAAACTTATGGACATAGGTAATATACGTCAAAATGGCTTGAAATGTGTTCAGTATTGTGTATGAACATGTGTGAATTGGGGGATGGACGTCACATCCTCTAGGAGATTCTTTGAACATTTGAAAGTAAAATGCTTCGATCTGGTGTATTTTGAGCACAGTGGCGTTTTCTCCTGGAGGCCAAGGGAAGCCAGGTTTCCCCTGTTTTTTCGGATTGTAGTTATAATTTTAATAAATAAATAAAAACACTTCGTTTAGTTTCGGAATTTTTTTGTTGTGTGTTGCTGCCGGCCCGTCTCTCCCCCATTCTCATTGAGTATTTTACAAAGAGTGAAACAGCGCCCCTCTAGATGTTATGGTGAAACAGTAGATTGCACTCTCTGTTGCGAGAGGAGGCCAGCCGAAATTTGCTTCCCTTGGTGAAAAAAAATGGAGGGATTGACCAATCAGATGAGGCCCACGTCATGCCCCTGCCAACCTGTGATTGGTCAGGGCCATGCCAAGGGAAGCCAGAGGCGGCTGGCTTCCCTTGCCTCACAATCCAATCAAATCGCATCAATTTAGTGGTGCAGTGACGCGTCCCAAAAAGCGGAAGTAAGCTGCGCTCGGTTTCCCTCGACAAAATAGCAATGGGATTTCTCCATAGGATTTTGGAAAATAGCTCGAAAAAAGGTCAGTGGAAAACGAACCTGGTAAATGCACGTTTTGTTCAGTCGGATAATATCCACATGTCTACCCTACTTTTATAATTTTCGAATCATAAATCTAATCGATAGAAGATAGATAGCGTCACTGCACCACTCTAACCGCCGTTAGAAAGTAGCAAGCAACTGAAGCAAGTGCAATTATGGAGGGTGGAGATTTGGAGTATTTAATCAAAAATAATTGTACTAAACTTCCGCTGCAGCAGCAACAACAAATACAATCTGATGACAGGCCAATGCCCAAACTGGAGCTGTGTACAGCGAGGAACAAAGGAGCGAACCGGGGACGTAAAACGTTAAAGGTCTCCTGATTTAGTTTGTGAATGAATGCTTATTAGAGTTTCGGCTGGAGAGTGCGTGCGGACCTGTCGGTCAGATAACAGGCGTGTGTAAGTCCTGCATCTGTATGATACAAATGTGTGTAAAATGATACCGGGCGCTGTAATCACTCATCTGGTTACGTTTACATTGACCACCCCCCCCCCCCCCACCCCAAAAGAAAGGACGTATTATTGGCTTCCCCTAATTTTTTCCCCACGCCACGCTACTGTTTGAGCACACAATTACTAGAGACCTGGGGCCGTATTCACAAAGCATTTTATCTTACCGCTAGGAGTGCTCCTAACTCGCGCTAAAACATTTTACGTAGGAGTTTTTTCTTAAAAGTTATTCACAAAGCCGCTGAGACCTACTCATACTAAGGATACATCCAGGGCCGGCCCTAGACTTTTGGGGGCCCTAAGCAAGATTTTGTTTGGGGGCCCCCCTCACTCTAGCGCGTTCTCACTACACACAACACGGAACCAACTTTTGTCTTATGATGTTAGTATGAGCACACATATTGTACAAATAAGCATGTAAACACTAAAGTGGGACCTGAGAAGAGCAGCACAGTCTTTAAATTGACTACAAATAACTACCTAGGCTATAACTAATGACTATATAAACTCAGTGAACAGAAATATAGAAACTCCTCAGTCCTCAGTGACATATGTTTTGTTGTTGTGGCTCTGAGTCTGTACTCCAGCACATTAGATTTGAAATGAAACAAGGACTATGAGGTTAAAGTGCATACTGTGACCAAGTATTAAATATGACTACTTTGTTGAAGTGTATGTTAATTTGTCCAATATTACATTTGATCCCCCATTTTAGGGGATCAAAAGTACTCTGACAAATGAACATAAACTTGAATAAAGTAGTCATATCAGATAGCACTGATGAACTGACAGTACAGAATAAAAAGACTGAAAAAGTGACCATCACTGTTCAAAGATAGATATTTTTAATAAAAAACACTCAACACTAAATAGAATATATAAATAGATCCAAAAATACCTTTAAAGGATTAAATAATATGTGCAAAACAAACTGCTTAACAATGAAATGAAATGTAAAAAAACAAATGCAAATACAAATGTTCCTCTCGTACGTACAGTCAGAATTGTTCTCTTCTTGCTTTCCTGGAGGCAAAGTCATTGATGACCTGATCATAGGAGATCTGGCTGCCAATCTGGTGGTTTATGCTGATTATTGCCATTCCACTCAGGCGATCCTGGGCCATGGAGGACCTCAAGTATGTTTTTATCAGTTTGAGCTTCGAGAAGCATCTCTCTGTGGACGCCACTGTCACTGGAAGGGTACAGGCTATTCTCAGCGCTATCCAAAGATTTGGATAGATCTCACACAGCTCGTTTTCATTTAAGAAGGTGAGCATCTCCAATGTGGTCATATCTTCTTTGGGAAGCTCTGGAAGGCTTTGCATCTCCATGGCTAGCTCTCTCCAGTCAACGTCTGCCTCTTCGCCACAGGTCAATGTTTTTCCCAGCAGGGCACATTGGTCTGTAAGTGACTCATCATCCAGATTATGGAAGTTGTGAAGCACACCAAACTTGTCTCTTACTTCCCCCAGGGACTTGAATATGTGCTCCAAAGACTGGATGCCACAGTCCACCACAACATTAAAGAATCCTGTTTCCAGTCTCGTCATGGCATCAGCCACTGCCTCGTCAGCTGCCTCGTAGGCAAAATGCCTCTTTTTGCTCCGCAGCCTCTTTTCTTTCAGCACTGCCTCAACATTCATATTTCCACAGAGCTCTTTTGCTGTGGCCTGAGCATCTGTGGTTACCAGCGATGCTTTGGTTTTGTCTAAGAGACTGACCGCAACATCCAGCTGCATGTTGACAGACTGAAGGAGCTTGCTAACTGTATTGATCTTTGACAGAATATCATACCAGACAACAGTGCAGATTTGGAATCTAAATGATCCAATTTCTTCTGCCAGGGATTGGGCCTCAATTCTGACCATGAGATCATTTGCGTTTTCCCTCACCTCTAGCAAAGCCTCCCTGACCTTATCCGTTTGGTAGCGCAACGGCTCGATGCTATTCACTCTGCTCTCCCACCGCGTCTCACTCCA
Organism: Notothenia rossii; assembly: GCF_949606895.1. Taxonomy (NCBI): domain Eukaryota; kingdom Metazoa; phylum Chordata; class Actinopteri; order Perciformes; family Nototheniidae; genus Notothenia; species Notothenia rossii. Next base: position 36,739,285 of record NC_136912.1, on the reverse strand, counting down.
GGACTTGAGAGTGATGTCCACATGTTTTTTCAGGACGGTCCACCTCTGGGGAGAACCTGAAAACAAGGTGTACAGCTTCTGAACATTACCAAAGAAGCAAGTAGCATCTATTGATCCTTTGGCTGAATCCGCCACCATCAAATTCAGTGTGTGGGCTGCACAAGGAACATACAGAGCTCGAGGATTCTTCTCCAACAGCCTGGCCTGCACCCCTTTATTTCTGCCCTTCATGTTTGCACCATTGTCATAGGATTGTCCTCTGCAGTCCTCAAAGGGGATCTTCAGCTCCTCCAGCCTGTTCAAAATGAGTGTAGACAAACCAAGCCCTGTGGATGCAGGGGCTATGATGAACCCCAGAAAGTGCTCCCTGATCTCAGTCCTTTTCTTCACACTCACTGTTCGAATCACAACAGTCATCTGCTCCTGGTGGCTGACGTCTGGGGTGCAATCCAAAATGATGGCAAAATACTTGGACTCTTTGATTTCAGCCACCATTGCTGCAAGTATTGTGTCACTGATACAGGACATGAGTTCATTTTGGATTGTTTTACCCAAGTATGTAGTGTAATTTCCTCCACTGTCAATGCGTCTGATGTGTTCTTTCAGAACAGGGTCAAACTTGGCAATTAGCTCAACTTCTTTGAGGAAATTCCCATTGTTGTGGTTATGCAGGGTGTCAACAGTCCCTCTAAGTCCCAGGTTCCTCTCTGCTAGAGATTGGATGATGGAAACCAACCGAATGAGCACCTCTCTCCACCTCTTCTTCTCTGCCTCCAGGAGGTACAACTCTGTTTTGTCTATTGTCTTCCCTTTTCTAAGACGGAGCTCTAGTTCCTTCCAAGTCAACACACTTTTCACATGATCTGGGCTGTTGTCGTGTAGCTTCAGTAATGCGCCAATATTCACCCAGTCCTGTTGTCCCTCTGTTATGAGCTTTAATGATTTCTTGGAAAACAACTTGCAGCAAAAGCAGTAGACTGAATCATTGTTCTTGGAGTATATTAACCAGCTTCGCTTAACTTTCTCACCATTTACAAGTGTTCTAAACATGTAATGATAATGAAAGCTTCTGTTGTTTGGTGTTTTCGGGAATACAAAATCTCTGTCCACCTGTACTGGCCCCCTAATCACCAGATCTGTACGTACGTGATCGTTAAGTACTGATGGCCACCCAGTTGGATCCATTGGTGAACCAGAGAGAAAAGGAGTAGAAGTTACAGAGGTAGGTGTAGTAGGCGTAATGGTACTGCTCTCAACTTCAATGGGTACAGAAATACCTATAGGGAAATTCATTTTAAAAAATGAGTTTTTGTTACTTGACATGTTTACAAGTTGATGTTCCTGGCAATGAACAACACAGTTGAATGATTGAACACAATAGTAATAATAATATTCATAATAATAATAATAATAATAATAATAATAATAATAATAATAATACCATGATTGATTGGACATATAGTGCTTTGCTTTTCTTGACAAACAAAGTTAAGGTCTCTTTGATGTAGGCCTAAACTTACCAGCATTGTCAGAGGTGGTTTCTTCAGTGATGGAAGTTGATGGAACTGCTATGGAATAAAGAAGTATATCATTGTTTAATATATGACTATAGGACTGTCTCTAGATCAGCTGTCTTTTCACCACTATGGCGCTGCTTTTGAGATAGCTCCAAAGTGCTGATCCAGAATCAGTCCTTAAAAACAGGTATCATCAAACTCCTGCCCCATGCATGACAGATATTTATTATAAGCAATGAACAGCGAGCTTGCTCAATAGAACTTCGACAAATGGCAATTGTAGCTAGCTCTATGGGCTTAATCTATACACTTAACACATCATTTACCAGCATTGTCTGAGGCGGTTTCTTGGATGACATCGGAGTCACTGGTGCCAACAGCTGACCTTGTGGTTTCACATTCACCAACAGCAGCGGTGGAGGTTGATTGACGTGCTATGGAATAAAGAAATATATGATTCGTAATGTAATGACTTAATATTCCAAATTCAGAAAGCTCTCACTTTGGGCCCATTTGAACTCACCAACAGTGTTCTCAGTGGACGTTGTGGTGTGTGCTGGCACCTGCTGTGGGCTTCCAAAGTACTTCAGAAGTGCTCCTGAGGAGAGTATGTTACAGAGTTAAGCTTTATGGAAACAGACTTGAAATGGAACATCAAATGGAACATACTAGCTTTATATAGCTAATTCAATATTCAGCCAATGAATACTTGCATTTACATGAACTTAGAACCCACACAATGATGTTTGGATAGTTCGATAGATAGATAGATAGATAGATAGATAGATAGATAGATAGTACTTTATTAATCCCAGGGGAAATTGGTTTACTTGGTCAAAATATGAAACAAGCACATATACCTAGCTAACATTAGCTACGAGTGTGACTTGCTGCCTGAGCTAAACTTTTCTAAAGTAAATTAATCAGTAACGTTAATAGCATCGCATTATTCTACAGAAAGGCTGAGATAATAATGATAACTTGGCTAGTTAGCTAGCTGTAACGTTAGCTAGAAAGTAAGTAGTAGTAGTAAGTAAGTTAGAATACTCCCAAATCCAAGTTATCCAACTATTGTTAGTGGGACACAGGACAGGAGACAGAGCCATAATATGAAGTTACATACCTTTATTGTCTTGCCTTTTTTCTTCATTAAGTTTTCTATTTTTTCGTTTTTGATCACCAGAGGCGTATGTCCTTTTTTTGCCAGACATCATGCAAACTGAAGGCACCACAGTTGAGCGCTCAGCTTTGCCTGCCTGCTCGCTCAAGTTGTCACAGCGTTACAAATGTGCCACAAAACCAACCAATCGGAGAACTCGAGAAGGTCAATTCTGATTGGCTGGTCGTCTCCAATCATATCTTCTATCTGAGATAGATGAGAGTAACACCTACGCCACGACGATTGTTTTTGTACTCCAAATATTAAGCAAAATATGTCACATTATATAATGACTGTTACAGAGTCATCATTTTGAGAAAAAGGCCTTCAAAGTTTCCTCTTCTCTGGATCGATCTGATTGATTATTAGCGGAGCAAATTATCAAAATAGTACGGAGGGAAGATATTTTCGTTTGGATTACTGGTCTGGGGGAAGCCCGCGTGTGTGTGTGTGTGTGTGTGTGTGTGTGTGTGTGTGTGTGTGTGTGTGTGTGTGTGTGTGTGTGTGTGTGTGTGTGTGTGTGTGTGTGTGTGTGTGTGTGTATTTTTGCATTTGTGTGTATTGTGGGAAAACACTCGAGAAACACCGGCTGTTGTTATGCCTGCTGTGACGTCAAGTTACTCCGTTCTCCGCTTTTAATTATGCCGTTACAAGCTTCAAAGTTGTATTTATCATCTGAATTTGCCGAAACAAGTTTAATATTCTGAAAGCCAATACTTTGTTTATTTGAAATCAGATGAAAACAAACTGTAACGGACCCTGCCGTGTTATCTATGATTACTATACACCTTACATTCATCATTTCAGCGGAGGGAGGGGAAGCGGCGCTGCGGAACAGCAGAGTGGCGAGTGAGAGCTGTCATCCTCCCTTTACAAGCTTCAAATGCCTGTAGCTAATGAGATTGAATCAGTGTTCGAATTACCCATTTGCTTTCGGGGGAGCCCTATTTATTTATTTTATTGCTAATCATATAGGCAGACCTGAAAGATCTATATGTTTCCTGCATTAGGTCAACATTGATCGCCAATAGCTTGTTTGGTAGGACATCTTTTTTTCTCCTCTCCGAAATCTCGATCGCTTTTTCGTTTGCCTGGCCCTTATGGTGATTATAAATCTTTTTCCGCAGGTTATTCTTTTAATCACTGCTGACTTTTCCCTGAATCCTTTCTTGTGAAAGGTGCACTCCGGTGGATTTTTCTGCGAGCGGCAGAGAGATCAATATACTTTTTGCCTCTTTGCAAATCTCATATCCACATTCATCAGAAAAGATGGAGTGAGTGGAATGAAAAGCCATGGATAGCTTTCATTCCACTCACTCCATCTTTTCTGTGTCCAGTTAAAAGGCAGGTCATGGGCATCGTCAGGTTTGCTAGTGCAGGTGGCGCCGGCGGCTGTGGCCGTTGTTGAAGCCTCTTCAGGCTCCGCATCGGCAAGCCTCTCCCTCGGTGTGGAGCTGTCAAACGCGACCCTAACGCCGCTTACAGCCGGCTAGCTAAAAGTTGTTCCGTTCACGTTGTCATTTTTAGAATCCTTCGCTTCTTTGCTTGTGAATCCAAAAGCTGCGAGGCTTGGCTGATTTCGTTTCGCCATATTTTTTATGAACATTTCAAATACGCCGCCGGCATCGCCGCCGTAACCATAGCAACGTAAGTAGCGTAAAGAATGCAGCGCCGCCACGTACAGATGGCAACACCCAGAAATATTCACAAATATAAAACAAATATTCAGAAACTGTAATGAACAATGACTATTATTTATTTCAAGAACTTTTATTTACAGAAACTCAACATTTCTAATCTGTGTGACACAAATATGCAGCTCCCCCTATTTATCTCAAAGTCGGCCTTCAGGGGAGCTCCCTCCCTCTTCGGGGGAGCCAAGCTCCCCCTTGGCTCCCCACCATTTCGAACACTGGATTGAATATAACAATCAAAAATAACCAAATATACACAGCTAGATCAGATCGCGTTTTAGATGCGACTTTAGAGTAGAGCAACGGTGTACTGAGATAAAAAAAAAAAAAAAAAAAAAAATTAATTATTTTTTTTGCTAGGGGGCCCCTCAGTGGCTGCGGGGCCCTAAGCGGCCGCTTATGTCGCTTAATGGGTTGGGCCGGCCCTGGATACATCACTAAGAGTGAACTAAGAGTGACGCGCCGTTGCTATGGATTACGTCGATTCTCGTGCATGAGTTTAGAAGCGGTCAGTACGGTGATTGGTTGTTCAGAGCAGGCGGTCTCGCTGAAACTCATCCGCAACATCCCACTAACGAGCCCACTAAATCACCGAAAAACAAGGAAATAGCCTAGGCTAGAAATGTATTCCTATCAAATAGTTATGGACAGTGCAGTTAGCAGAATACACGCATGATGACAAGTTTGTGCAGACCACGATAATGACGTTGTATATGCACGTTAAAGAGAGAGAGCAAACAATAAAAATACGTAAATTGCATTAAATCAAGGAGGCAATTAAAAGCACTCTGCAAACTATTATCCAATGAGCATATTTCCAGCACTTAAACACTTTCAATAACAGCCCATACCGCCGTTCAAGTCCCCCTATCATGATGAATGAAAACAATCTGCGTGTTGATGGAATGTACTTTCTTTCTATTGACGAACACGTCCTCATCTTTTGATGGCGCAATTATTTTTATGTCAATAGAATGGACCACACCGGGCATACCTGCAATTGCCATGAAGTTGGCTTTGATCCTGTGTAGTTGTTGATTGTCCAAAGGAAACCGGATAAACTGTTGGATGATATGTGGTCTCGAGAGCGCGTTGATGGTTTGGTTTATGGCACGGCTGACTGATGGTTGCGATATTCCTAAATCGTCGGCATTGCAAAGTTGCATTTTCCCACATTGCTAAATATCGTAGTGTTGCCAAACATTTTATTTCCGGACTAATTGGGTTATTCCTGTTAGTCGGGGATGTTATTGCATCCCGCATTAATTCCACAACAAGTTTGATACCCTCACGATTTAGCCTATATCTCTTGATCAATTCACAGTCTTCCATTGTCTCCAAAACATTTCGTCTCGCAGCCATTTTCAGATTCTTTGTGAATAGGTCTTCCTGAGTTAGGAGTCCTCTCGAGGACTTTTAAGCTCTCCCAGACTTAGGTGCTACTTTTAGGCCTAAAATACTTTGTGAATTGCTCTTAGTGAATACAATTAGGAGTCCTACATTTAAGACTGACACGCCCATTATGTTTAGGAGTTTCTCCTAAATTCGCCAGTTAGGAGCTACTTTTAGCCCTAAGATCATTTGTGAATACGGCCCCTGATCTAGGGGGTACAACTCTAAAAAACACCCATATGAAAAAGATCGGTTCACATTTTAATAATCAAATAAGTATATGAACATAACCAATAAACTACCATAGCCAATAACAAGTAAATGTAACTTATTTGATTTCTGTTGTTCATTCATATCTTATTTTACCTAGTTAACATTTATTTATTCATCCATATTTTTGTATCTCTCCAACTTTAAACGATATTTTTGGTTTACTGTCCTATAGTATACATTGGAATGATTTCAAACCTGTTTTTATGTATTCTAATAATTATAAAGGAGTGCCTTGGAAATATGTGTTTACATAATTTGTGGTCAAAACGTTTTTGACCCACTGTGATAACTTAGACTAAAATTAACTATCTAAACACTCAGAGAGTCCTTTAGCTCACTGAGCCTCTCAGTCTGACAGGAGAGCTCTCCTCCACCCTGGTTGTAGAAACATCTACTTCTTATATCCGTTAGCGCAGCTAGCACCAGATTCTAATGACAACAGTGCCGGTACCGGTGCGCCCTCTCTCTCTCTCCCTCGCTCGCTCTCTCGCTCCCACGCTCACACTTTGGCTGTGAGCTGCGGGCGCCTGATAAGCCAACATCCCCCACTTTCATCACCTACAGCGCCCATTGTACAGGGCAAATGAAAAGTGTAACCCAGATGAAAATGGTGTTACATTTACTTAATTATGAATGTTGTTACATCAAGGCCGAAAATTAGGATGAGCGCCAACGGTCAAAAATGTTTTTTTCCCCTCCCAGAGCTACCAGCGCAGCGCCCCCCAGATCTGGCGCCCTAGGCGACGCCTATGCCAAAACTCGGCCCTGCCAGTACATACAGTGGCAATGTCTCACGATTTAGCAAAAATACACCTTTATTGAACATACAGTAACACAATACTACAAATGCACATAACAAACGATCAAAAATGAAAAAGGGTCGTGTAACGGAGGTGATCTTTGGGGCCATACTGTAGATCTCGGCCTCCGTTACGGATTGTGTAGCTTTGTAGGTGGCGAAATGTATGTAGTGTGTGCATCTGTCTGTGTTTTAGGTTGTCTGTATCTGTTTGCTGGTTTTATTCTGAAAAGTATTCCTCTTCCCCCATGTCTGTTACGTCTGATTGTGTGCACCTGGTGCCCTGTGTTGTCTCCTCCCCCCCTAACTGTGTCTAATTGCTGATTAGTGTGTGGGTATTTGGGCTCTGGGGTTTTTCTGTTTGGTAGAGTGTGTGTGAGATCCTTGTGGCTGGTGACTGTTCGCACGGGAACAGCAAGATTGGGGCTGTTTCCCGTGCTCGAGTTTAATAAATGCCCACACCGGGTTATAATTTTGGACGTTCTGCCTCTGCCTCCTTGCTTGGTCGGGCCGATCAATTGTCAGCTTCACATGTCGCCACTTATTATTATTTTAATAACATTTTATTTTTATATTTATTTTTTTGGGTACCTGACTGGCGCCCCCTAGCAGCGGCGCATATTTCAGCAGCGGCGCTGCCCGCCACTATTTGTTTATAGGGGAAACACTGATATATACATATGTGTACATATGTATATGTATATATACATATATATACAGTTTAATAATTATTTCATGCTAAATGAAGCTCTGTTGCTTGGATATATGTACAGTATAGCGTTTAGCTGAGTCTCTGCTGGCAAACACTCTTCTCTTCTCAGAGCTCACTGCACCCTATTTCCAAAGGGGGCGTGGCCAGCAGCAGCTCGGGTTGCATTTGAAGCTGCAGACCCAGAATCAGCCCTTTTGTAACAGGGCTGAAATAGAGGGGTATGAGGCATGCTACAATGCATGATCTGTTTGGTATTTTGAACAATACACTTCAGATACATGTTTTTTATATATCTGAGACCTATAATATATGCCTACAAATTGTATAATAGGAGACCTTTACATTTTCCTGTGTCCTGAATTTGGGTCCACCCTGTGTTTTTCCAACGTAACAGTAGAATATTTTATAATACTTTAATAAATGTCTGGAAGAGGATTTTAATGGCATAATGTTGACAGGTGTTATATAAAGAAAACTCCTCTACAATTTCTTCTGCTGTTTGTACAACAAAGCAAATGCAAGCAGGGGCTGTGTCTACAACAGTTGCATCTTTAGTGAGAGAATACCTTTTCATGACCGTGACGTCTTTCTCTGAAAATCTTTTTTACGATATTTCAACACCACATTTCAATTGCATAAAGAGCATTTATGTACATGCAATTTTAATGAAAGTGAATGTGTATACCTCATGATTCAGATCCACTTCAAAACTGGGTGTGTTCTTCCTTGGTCTATGCTGCACCATTCAGCCAATAATCTAATGACATTTGGGCCAGTATTTCCTTTCTACAAACAGACAAACAAACCATACTGAGAAGATATCCTACTTTGTGGAGGTAACAATTGAATGATAACACGTTTAAACATTGGGCCAATGTTTAAACGTTGATTAAATTAAGGGATTAAAAGTGGAGAGTCTAGAAAGCAGTTTCCAGACATTGTTTATTTATCTACAGGAATTGTTAAACTGGGCAGATACAATGCAGATATAATGTCAGGTCAGCTTTGTGCTCCTTACTTTAAGTGATTGCTGGAGCATTGCAATCAAAGGCAATGTCCAAAAAGAGCAAGCATTTATATTGTATGCTGTTCATAAATGTGAACATGCTCAAACATCCCTTAGGGTTAAGATAACCACTTTAACTAAACCACTTTGAACATATCAATGTGTTTACTTTGAATGTGACTCATGCTCACCAGGAAGCAGAAGAAGCAGCAGCGAACACAGTTTTACCTGAGGCATGGTGCGGGACCAGGGAGAGATGGACTGGGACAGAGGCCTTCACACTGTAGCCCACTCAGCACAAACTGAAGAGCCAAGGCCACCCTGGGATTTGACTCAGTGCAGCACTCACTAACAAACATACAAGGACACTTGTTTCCATGCACTATAAGTTAGCTGCCTCTATGGCTCTCCTCCTGTTCTGTCTTTTGCTTTCCAGCCAGAGCAGGTAATTCAGTATAAACTATTGAAGTCTTAAACAGCTGCAGTGGTCACTACCTCTTGGATACTGCTTTTGTATTTAAATTAGTTTCCATCAGACTGACAGTTGAGCTATGGCAAATTTCTTCATTGTTTCTGTAGTGATCCACATTATGGTTGCAGCTTGAAAAAAAACAACCTTTTTGCTTTTCTCAGAGCCTACTAATGTTGGGGAAATATTTTCTTAGGCCCACACCTTTGACCCAGTTTATCAGTTTGTACTGCCCTCGTTGAGCACAGACCTGCAACCTTCGGCTGGTGTGCTCTCAGTGTTTTGTCTCCCTATTCCTGCCTGTTGGCGTCAGCTGATAGAGGTGTTATAGTGCTTTGCCTGTTTTATCTTGTTATGCACAATGTTGATTATTCTCTCAGAACCAGCTAAATCCATCGGTCTGGGGTAGAGATCTTCAGAATTAATTTGGCAACCGCCGTGACCTCGTGGCGGCAGCACATGTCTTGTAAGTTTTCCAGCCATTAACTCAAAATAAACCATCAGTGTCTGCCATCAAGCTCAAGCTCTCCCTGTGTCTCGCTGAGTTACGTCTCCATTGCTTCATAAGTTTCCATCACAACTACTACAACACACACATTTTGCAATTTGGGACCATCAGTTCAAAAAACAGAAATGTATTGAAATTAAATATGAAATGAGGATATGACAACATCTGGCAATTTTTAGAAAATGTTGGAGTTGGTGCCAGGTACCTTACCTTTGATAAACAGAGCGCAACACTGCACAGGACATACTGCCTTTTTTTTTTAACAGTAATTCAGATTTCCCCCACGGCCACCATTTCCACTTCTGATGATAGTAAAAGCAAAAAGCTTACATGGATACGCTTTGGGGATGGCTATTAGTGGCTAACTTGGCAAATACAAAACGGCTAACCTCCTCATAACTTTCCCATATTGTATATTGAATTGCAGAAATGTTCTGAAAAGGTTTGAATGTTTTATTTCAAAGGTGTGGGTTGCTTAGTAAGATGTTTTTATATAAAAATTTATAATGTTCTCTTGAACAATTGCTTGAACTGTTGGTGTGCTTTAAATGTGAGCCATCAGCTTTTAGCAGATGAAATTAAGCCACTGCCACTGCAACTCTAGGATAAAAAACCCAGAACATTTTAAAATCGGGGATCGGCAGATATACAGTAGTATACAAAATAATACATCACAGGCTAAGGAGAAATCCAAAGTCAGTCTGGCCTTGGGTTGAATTAGAAGATGATGAAAAGCGGCAAATAATTCCCCTAGCAAGGATGAAAATAAATGATGTTCCAGTGGCGGCTAGCCAATAGGGGGCGATAAGGCGCCGCCCTCCCTAAACCACACACAAAAACATTATTATTAATAATAATACTAATTAATTACATATATGGTCAATATTTGTGTGTTAGCAAGTAAGCAACTGCTACACAGCTTGACGACGGCCACAGGATTGCGGTGAGAAAACACAATGAGGAGATGGATAAAAACAGGCATATTTGTAATAATGAAATTTTGTGGGGCTTTTGAGTTGGCTTTGCGTGGGCATGACGAGACTGACTCTTCAGTCAACCCTGGCATTTTCAGGGTTTTGGTGGATTTGGTTTCCTGCACACTGTGCTGGAGGAGCACCTGAAGACCGCCAACGTTTTTAAAGGCACGTCAAAGACATACAAATTGATTTTAAGAATAATAATTATTCGTTTGTTACATCTTCAACTTTTTGTATTACTGTTGATTATACCGTTGTTCTGTAATATATATGTATATATATATATATATATATATATATATATATATATATATATTATCATATATATATATGATATACATCATATATATATATATGCATACATATATGTATGCAAGTATTGCTAATGCCATTGTTATAAGGTTTTGTACACAGTACTCAGTCTGTGGAACGAACACTCTGGAGATCTGTTCCCCGCGTGTTCGAGTGCTGCTGGCGTGGACTGTCACTGCTGTTTTCTGCTGCTGTTTTCTGCTGCAACCTGCCGGTCGCCCATTACCCAGCTCCTCCTCATCAGCCCCTTTCCCCTATTCTCCAGATGTGTGAGTAAACTGACATTATCTGACATTGCAGGTGCTTTTTATGTTATGCTTGAGAACAAGTGAAGCGGCCTCTGTTTTTGGTCTCAACGCTCCCAAGCTACGACTCAGGCCTGTAACTTTATGTTGTAGTGAGTGTGTGTGTGTGTGTGTGTGTGTGTGTGTGTGTGTGTGTGTGTGTGTGTGTGTGTGTGTGTGTGTGTGTGTGTGTGTGTGTGTGTGTGTGTGTGTGTGTGTGTGTGTGTGTGTGTGTGTGTGTGGAGAGTGTGAAATCACAGTGTATGTTGTGAATCCAGGTAACTGATTATATACTTGTGACATGTGAGTCTATTAGAAGACATCCACAGGTTTATTTTCAAAGCTAATTTTACTTTTTGTTTATTGAGAAATAAATAACCGGTTGTGGTTGTGTTGCATTTAAAGTAATATTGTTTTTGTCATATTTGATTAGAGCAGTGGCGAGCCGTCAGGGCCCTAGGATATTCTACACAATAATATTTTGTATTTTGTAATATTTGTAATATTTTGTTTTTAAATATTAAAAAAATACATATTTATTTAAAATATTTATTTAGTTATATTTTACATTAGTTTTACCAAAATAACTTGATTGAATTGTATTTAAAATAACATTTCCAAAGAAATAAATCCTTTGAATCTGCCTATTCAGTTTCTGTTTGAATATGAACGGTTGAATGAAAGAAGCTCGGCGAGGTACTGTGAAGATAGGAGCTGATTGGAGGTCCAGCTATGAATTCACAGAGGGCCAGCTAGGGTAACTCAACGAGAGAGTAATGTCAAATGACAGTACAATTGACCAATCATATCTTCCCCCTAAATGGGTGGGCTTTATTATCGCCTGTTTCGCCCGCTGAGAAGTTTATGCATGTGTTATAACAACGGGTCAAGATTTCCATAGAAACAACAACTTCCTGTCAACAGGGTAAACTCTCCTTCAAAACAAAAGCATGTCCATACAAAATAGGAAGCCAAGCCAAATTACACTTAAGATATATACTATTATGTGAGTTAACTAAAAACAAAAGTGGATAGGTTTCCATGTTTTGTCAGTATAAAGCGCAAAATGTTTTTTGGTATACCATATTTTGTTGTTTTAAATTCTTATTGATCAAAGAAGCTGCAGCTTGAAGTTTTTTTCTTTCTCTGTTAAAGCATGTGACCCCCCTTTCTCCCAATTCTGGAGACGATCTAATTATCGGCTGTGAGAGCAAGCAGCCCGGAGTTTGTCTGCCTGCTCTTTTCTCTAATGCCTGAAAGAAGGCTGAGTGCTGAGTGTTTAGTGAGTTTACAATAAGGAGTGGAAGATCAATGAGTGATCTGAAGTTGGAGTTAATACATTGAAATGAATAGATAAATGTGTGATTTGACATAGCTATATTGAAATAGATAAGAAAAAATACTTTTTTGCTGTTAAACATAAACTTTGAGAACTGATTTTTACCATTGAATTGCATTGTGCATTTCATGGTATTTGCCAAAATGGCATGGGAATTTGGGATTTCCTCAAGGTGGGAGTTTTCACCATGCCTCTTTGATATCACTGCGAAAAAGAATGTCGAAGAATGTTGAAGAAAAGATTAAAAAAGCAAAAGTAAGTGCCTGTAAAAAAGTGAATAAGAGATAGTCTAAACAGCTTGAGAGTTTGAAACTTTGGTAAAAGGAAGCTGAAAATAGGAAGAGGGTTGAGCAAGTGTTAGAGTGTTTGTCTCATTGAGTACTGATGATGTGAAAAAATGATAAAAATGACTCCTCAAGGCCTGATTGAAGAGGTGACAGGCTCAACTTATTACACATCGCCATTTTGTAGGGTTGTTGCAGATTTCAAGCCAAATGGTCTTAAGATGGCTCTTTTGAAAAATCTGACATAGACCTCATTGATCAGCCTCGCCCGTTTGCCCCCCCAGATTTGGATTTTGAGTACTTGACAGTGTGCCTTGGGGTCTGGAGCGCCAAGGGTCGAAAGGTCAGCCACACGAATCGGATGATTCATAGCCGGCCAAAAAAAAACAATGATTAGTGTTCACAAAGTTGACTTTGATCTGGACTGTCCAAATATACAGCCTCCACACCAATTAGCGGAGCTCAGCCTGCTGCGCAGCAACTCCATCTGCTGATGGACATGGGAGCTGAAGGGAGAGATAATTTAAACAAAGCTGAGACTGCTGCAAATAACTTTGGGGCTTTGTCACCCCCACCATACGGGGGGCTGCTGGAACAAGCTATGGCGCTGCATGCTTCTCCAAGCACAGAAAAATCCCCCTTCCCTTTCTGGCCCGGAACTATTCCAAACAATGGAAGGACAAGATCAGGAGCTGCTTATCAGCCAGGTGTACCACCACAGCCAAGTTTCATATATATGCCTGAAGAACAATCTGAAGTAAACAACTTGATTCTTGGACCAATGATAGCATGTCCAAACAGTACGGGAGGTGTACAGCATGTTTACAGACCATGGACAGTTGCAGAATTACAAGCCATTATTGAAAAACTTCCAGAACCAAAGAATAATGGGAAAGCATTTGCCAACGCTCTGGAAAAAATTGTGACACAGTGCTGACCTACTTCAGCTGAAATAGAGCATGTCTGCTCGACTAAGATGGGTCTTGGTTGGGGCGAAGTCCGACCTGCTAATTGGTATGCAACTTCTGCATGGAGTACTGAAAATACTTCCACCTATCAGACTCAGCTTGCAGATTTACATCAGTCACTAGAGATGAAATACAAGAAGAGTGAGTCTCCTATTTAATGAGCTTGATGCAACGCACCTGAGAATGCACACTCTCGGCAGAGGATAAACAATTCACTGTGAGAGAGGAGAGGAGACTCAAGGATTTGACCAAAGACGCTGCTGGTAATAGATAGATAGATTTGTACAGGTATTTATCTGTTTGAAGACATGTTTGATTGAATGAATTATTACTTCTAGTCTTATGAGGTATTAAGCTAAAATATAAGATGTTGGAATATAATTTACTTTGTTGAGATGTATTTACTTTTGATTAAATGTTAAGTTTAATTGTAACTTGATTACATTTAAAACCATAGAGCAGAAATGAAAGTGCTTGTTTAAGTATTGCATGTTTTTCATTTAAATGTTTATTTGCCTAGAGTGAATGAAAGTATGTTTTGTGTTAAAGGTTTTCAACCTAAATGATGTGACAGGAAGCTGAATGAAGGCTGAATGAAGGAAAAAAAGAAATCTACAATAACTCAAATAAAGAGGAAGGATTCAAATTTGAGTTGTCCTGTGTGTCCTTTTGGAGTGAATCAAGCCGTTTTCAAGTTTAGGCAGGAGTCAATCTAGCAAACCAAATCATAACTTGACAGTTGAAAACCATTGCCAAGCAATAAGGACTAAAGGATCAAGAGCCTGTAAAAGTCAGAATAAACCAAACTGTCTGCAGTAACTACACACCTCAACAAAATGGCGGAGGAACCCTATGGGAAAAGTGTCAAGCAGCTCAAGCAGGAGAGGGCAATGGCTAAAGGTGCATTCACTACAGTAGCTAACTTTTTTAGCAGAGGAGCACGAAGCATGACTGAAACTGAGCTTCGGGAGGAATTAAAAAAGGCCACTTTGATGGGAAAAATGTCAGTGAAGCAAATTATGACTTTCGGAGTGGCCTACTCGCAGACATAGAAGCCAGCACTGCTGAAGAGGTGGAAGAAGCGCTTAGCGAGCAACAAGAAGCTGACATGGAAAAAACTATCGATGAATGTGAAATCAGAATGATAATGCTGCTGAAACATCTGGATCTGGACTCAATCGGGATGGTTATGAGATGCAGTTGGCTTTCATGGAGAAATGAAAAAAAAAAGATCCCAGAAATAGTCACCCATGAGAACCATTTTGACAGTCTCCTCGAGTTTCTGAAGACACAAGAAGAGATCTTGGAAAAACTGGAGCAGCTTGGAGTAAGTGAAAAGTCAGAGAAACCTGAAAGGAAGTTTGAAAGAAAATATTCCTCAACACGTTCCACCAGGAGAGACGGACGTTGTATTGTCTGTGGAGAAGAAAAGCATGAAGAGAAACTATTATTTTGCAAGCAGTTCAAGAGCCTAAATCTGGTTGAAAAGTTAGATGCTGTGAAGAGATTGGGAGCTTGTAAGAGGTGTTTGAGATGTCATGAAGAAGGACATGAATGTGTACTAGGGGTTTCACAACTACCAATATTTACTAGTCGACACATTTTTCAAAATAGTAGTCGACTAGTCGACTAGTCGTTACGTCATAATAAAGACACACAAAGAGAGGTGTACAACTGTATTTTATATTGGAACTCATACAGTAACATTAAACACTGCATTTTAATTTGTGTTACATAGCTGAGTAAATAACAAACAGTAACTGGACTCACCAAAATCGACAGCAAAAAACTCTTGTTTACATAAATGCCACGTAAATCCAGTGCGCAACACTTTATTCGCTGTCCTCCACGATAACGTCCACCTTTCCATATTTTTGGTTTGGTTTGAACACCAACCCATCGACATGTGACACACTTTCCGGTGACAGTGTTGCCTGCCAGGGAAAAAACCCTCTCACTCGGGGTGCTTGTGGCTGGAATAGCCAGGTAGCTCCTCGAAAGCGGGGGAAGCGGTGCACGTTTTCTGCCCACCACTCCAGTGGATTATCCATTGTGGGGATATGCGGTGTCCGCTGGCAGTAATCCCGTAGCTCATCATCCGCATCACTGCTGACCCGTGTTTTCTTGCAGTTCGTTTGCCTCTGTTCAGTGCTGATGCCGGTCCGTTGCTCACTGGTGCTAGCATTACTGCTAGTGCTAGCTGTCGGCAGCGGGTGTCTCATCTTCAGATGGTTGCGCATAGCAGATGCATTTGTATTGTACTTCAGTACAGCTGTACACAACTGACACTTCACTGTGGAGTTGGTTACATCTTCGTTGAAGTACTGCCATACATAAGAATGTCGGACGTGTTTTGGAGCATTTTGTAGCACCTCGTTTACCTCAATTTTTTCACGACTAGTCGACTAGGGCCTACAGCGCCGACTAGTGGTAAAGGTAGTCGACTAGTCGATTAGTTGGTGAAACCCCTAATGTGTACACACCTACCTTTGCAGGAAAAGAGAATGCAAGAAGGGGAGCTCTTCAGACCACCACGTTTTCCTCTGTCCTAAAGGAGAGAACGTGAACTGGACAAAGGTGGGAAAGGCTTGAAGAAAGGACCCAAACTCACAGAAGAGCAAGTGGAATTTATTGCTGAACTCTCCCGAAATGGCAGAAAAATGCAAGAATGCCTTTACCAATATGACTGCGATAACAAACTGTCATGAAAAGGACCAGTCTGTGCTGATGGAAGGAAATAGACATGGCGAGATACCAGTTATCATGATGCTGCTGGAAGTTACTGCAAATTCAGGTCAGAAAGTTGGAACCCTGATAGATTTAGCATCAGACACCAACTACATAACCCACAGAGCCGCCAACTGGTTAAACCTGGAAAGTGAAAAAATCACATTGGTTGTCCATGGAGTTGGAGGAATGACAATGAGGGTGAACAGCAGAAGATATTTCCTCAGTTAGGGTCAAGACACCCAGAGGTACAGAGAAAGCGCACCAACTTGTTTGTTGTGGCCTTAATGAAATAGCCGACTTGCAAAGAGTCATCGAACCTGAACAGCTGAAGAAGTTCTTTCCAGAAGTCAAACTTGAAGATTTAAAAAAACCAGAAAACATTGAGCTACTTATCAGCCATCGAGAAGGTAGACTGGTCCCACAGAGGGTGAAGATTGTCGGAGACCTTGTTTTGTGGGACAGCCCACTGGGTAAAACTGTGGCTGGAGCTCAACATGATCTCTTTGAGGAAGTGGAGATGACAACACATAAATCTGAAACACACTTTGCTTGGTCCATGCGTATGGCCGCAGTGAAATACGAGGAAATCATCGGAGCTGAAGAGATTCAGGCTGAAACCAAAATCACAGCTGTTGAAAGAGAGTTTCTGGATTGGTGGAAGTGGGACAGTATTGGAGCAGCCTGTGAACCAAAATGTGGAGGATGTCGATGTGGTCATTGTCAGCCTGGAGGAAAGGAAATTATATTAATTGAGGAAAAAGAACTGGAAATCATAAAACAAGGCCTTACCTATGTTACAGCTGATGCCCACAGTAGTGCTCCACACTGGGATACAAAGTACCCTTGAATCGAGGACCCAATCTCTCTTCCCAACAACAGGACTGCAGTGGAAGCAACTTTTCTGAGGACAGAAAAACAACTCAAGCGGGAGCAAGATTGGCAAGCTGCCTACAAGGCACAGGTACATGACATGGTGGTGGAAAGAGGAGCAGCAAAGAAACTCACTAAAGAGATCAAGGGCAGCTGGACAGGACCAGTATGGTATGTGAGCAACTTGGTGGCACCAAATCCCCACTCTGTGACAACACCAGTACGCCTTATGTGGAACAGCAGCCAAAAGTTCAAAGGGTTCAGTATGAACGATCTTCTACTGATGGGGCCTCATGTATTGAATCCAATCCGAGGAGTTTTACTCCGATTCAGAAGAGGAGTGCATGCAGCTTTGGGAGACATCAGGAAGATGTATAATTCTGTGTGGCTGGAAGACCTGGAAATGCATCTTCACAGATTCTTATGGAGAGACACTCTGGACGAAGAAATAAGTGAATATGCAATAACAAGAGTCAACATTGGTGATCGACCTGCAGGATACATAGCACAACTGGCTATGCGAGAAACATCAAGGCTACCAATGTTTACACACCTCGAAGAGGAAAGAAGAGTCTTGGAGGAAGATTGCTACAGTGATGACATCCTGACATCCCACAATGACCAAAAAAGGCTAGAAAAGTGCACTAATGTGGTTGAGGAAATCCTGAAAGCTGGAGGATTCTTTCTTAAACCTTGGGTCCACTCTAGGGCTGAAACAAACGACTAATTTGATAATCGATTAATCTATCGATTAATGAAACGATTAATCGATTATTCGGATCGTTAAGGTTTTAACTTTACTACTACTTATATCGATACTGCTTATCGATCCGGTCCTTTTAACGATAGTATTAACGGTTCTTTTGACAAGAAATAAGGTAAACAAATTGTGAACAAAACTAACATTGCTTTTCATTTTAATTAAATGCATAATATTTCACATTAAAAGAAACAACAATGTTTTAACAAATCATATTAAATAATGCGATGACAGAACTGTAAACAGAATAGCTGAAACTTTAACAAAATACATAACTCAGTTACCTCTAATCATTAACCTATGTTTTTTCAACTGAGTTAACTATGTGTGTTGCTGCTCGCATACATAACACCTGACGTGGAAACGTTACTCGTGGATGGGGGGGCTACAGAGCTACTAGAAAGACAATCGAACCCGGTGCATTTCTCCGTCTGGATGTGGAGCACTTTTGCTAAATGTTTAGACAAATTGCTCGTGCTACTGCCCTTATATGATAAACTGTTATTGCACTTTTGGTAACGAGCATTGTCCACATCGAAACGGCTAAAGATTAACCACACCTCGGAGCGCGTTCTCTCCGCCATCTCCTCCTTGTGTGTTGCATGCATGTAGCAGCTGCGTGTGTGTGTAAACTGCCCCGCCCCCTCGCAAGCAGGCGGGGGAGAGATCTCTCGTCTGAATTGGGAAGATCGAAAATACATTATAGACGCATTTTGTAGTAATATTGCATATTAGAAACGGAGTTGGCGACACTAAGACTGCGATATAATGTTTATGTAGCAATAATACATATGACATATGTTTTAAATGTCTCCTGTACCGATAAAAAAGAGCAATAACGTTGGAGCTTAACGGGGTGCAGAACACATGTGATGACGACACCAACGAATCGACGACTGAATTAGTTGCCAACTAATTTGGTAATCGATTTTAATCGATTAAGTCGATTAGTTGTTGCACCCCTAGTCCACTCTGGGCAAAGAGGGAGGCAGGTGCAGGAGAACCACAACCATGTGACATCTGCAGGAGAAGACAGAGTATTGATACTTCCAAATCAAATGAAGGAAGAGGACAATAAGGCACTGGGGGTTGGCTACCTCGTGGAAGAGGACAAACTACAGTATATGTGCTTACCTCCATCAACTTCTCAAGGAAAAAGAGGAAAATGAGAGTAGGCCAAGACCTCCTTGAAGAAGAGGTAAGAGGAAGGACTGTCAGGGTTTGAGTTTTTGTGTGTCTAGTTTTGGGGTTATTTTGCTGTTCTGTCCTCCCTGTCGTTAGTTTCCCTGGTGTGTCTAATTGTCTGATTGTGTTCACCTGTTGCCCTTGTGTTTCTCCTCCCCTGACCGGCTGTTTCTCGCCTTGTGATTACCCCTCCCTGTATTTAGTCTTGTCTCTTCCTGTGTTCAGTGTTGGTTCATTTTTTGTCGTTCATGTCTTTTTCATGTTTTTCACAGTCCCTTTTTGTTTTGGATGCTACCTCGTGCCTTGTACCTGTTTTTGGATTCTTGTTTTTGTTCGGCTTTTGTTGAATAAAGCTCGCCTTTTGTTTCCTTTTGAAACCAGCTTCCTCCTCATTCTGCATTTGGGTCCTATTTTTCCCCACCCCTGACAGAATGAACCAACCTCATATGGACCCAGCAGATGATCCTTTTGAAGTAGAGTTATATTCATTCACCTACCTGCTTGCTTGCAGCTATGGTGAATGGAGAGGAGCAACCAGTGCGGAGCAAAAGAGGGCTGCCCTGGCGTAGGCGTACCAGAGGGCAACAGAGAAACCAGGGTTAGTGAAGTTCTTACCTGGCTGGATTATGGATTTCCTCCAGACATGCGTTTCCCGGCCTGCTAGCCCCAACATAGCTTCTTTCGAGAACGCTTTTGATGGGTCTCGTCTAGCTTTTGGAGGTCCACGGAGCCTCCAAAAGGCTCCTAAGAGAAGGAGACCCAGGTCCAGACTACCAGCCCGAGCCCCTGCAGCCATGTTTCCGGCTCCAGCACCGGCCCCTGCAGCCATGTTTCCGGCCCCAGTTCTGGCCCCAGCAGCCATGGTTCCGGCCCTGGTTCCGGCCCCAGCAGCCATAGTCGCTCCTTTAGTCCCTCCTCTAGTCCCTTCTTTAGTCCCTTCTCTAGTCCCTTCTCTATTCCCTTCTCTAGTCCCTTCTCTAGTCCCATTTCGAGTCCCCTCTCGAGCCCCCTCTCCAGTATCCTTTCAAGTCCCCTCTCGAGCCCCATCTCGAGCCCCCTCTCAAGTCACCTCTCGAGTTCCCGATCAAGTTCCCCCTCGAGTCCCCTCTCAAGCCCCCTCTCCAGTTTCCTTTCTAGTCCCCTGTCAAGTCACCTCTCAAGTCTCCTCTCGAGTTCCCTCTCAAGTCCCCTCTCAAGTCACCTCTCGAGTCCCTTGTCAAGTCACCTCTCGAGTTCCCTCTAAAGTCTCCTTTCGAGTCTCCTCTCCAGTTCCCTCTCCAGTTCCCTCTCCTGTTCCATCTCAAGTTGCCTCTCCAGTCTCCACTCAAGTCCCTACTCAAGTGCCGTTAGAGGTTCCGCTGGGGGTCCTGCCAACTCTATGTCCTGTCCCGTTGGAGGTCCCGCCGACTACTCTCCTGCCGGGGGTCCTGCCAATCCTATGTCTTGTCCCGTTGGGGGTCCCGCCAACTATTCATCTGCCGGGGGTCCTGCCAACCCTGTGTCCTGTGCCGTTGGAGGCCCCGCTGACTACTCTTCTGCCGGGGGTCCTGCCAACCCTATGTCCCGTGCTGTTGGAGGCCCTGCCGACGATTCTTCTGCCGGGGGTCCTGCCAACCCTATGTCCTGTCCCGTTGGATGTCCCCCCGGCGACTCTTCTGCCGGGGGTCCTGCCAACCCTATGTCCGGTGCCGTTGGAGGTCCAGCCGAAACCTGTTTCGTCGGGGGTCCTGCCAACTCCATGTCCTGTGTCGTTGGGGGTTCCGCTGAGAGTCCTGCCAACTCCATGTCCTGTTCCGTTGGAGGTCCCGCCGTCACCTGTCTTACCGGGGGTCCTGCCAACTCCTTGTCCTCTTCAGTGGGGGATCCTGCCGACACCTGTCCCGCCGGGGGTCCTGCCTACTCCTTGCCCTGTTGCGTTGGTGGTCCAATCGACACCAGCCCTTGCTCCATCCGGGGTCCCATTGACACTAGCCCATGTCATGTCCAGGATCCCGTCTACGCCTGTCCCACCGGCTCCGGTTCCTGTCCGGCCGACACCGGGTCCTGCCCGGCCTCCGGAGCTGTCCGGTCTTCGTCCTCGAGCCCGGCCCCCTGAGTGCCGTGGTCTTCGCCCTCGAGCCCGGACCCCTGAGTGCCGCGGTCTTTGCCCTCGAGCCTTGCCCCCGGGCCGTCCGCCCGAGACCCCCACTGTGAACTCTGCCTTGCCCCCGGGCCATCCGCCCGAGACCCCCTCCATGGACTCTGCCTTGCCTCCGGGCCATCCGCCCGAGACCCCTTCCATGGACTCTGCCTTGCCCCCGGGCCATCCGCCCGAGAACCCCTCTATGAACTATGCCTTTCCTGGGCTGTTGAGTTGATCCAGACCCGTCCTCCGGACCCCCTCCACCCACCCATTTTGAGATGTTTGACTTTATCTAGGGACGTCTGGAATCCGTCCCTTGAGGGGGGGGGGGGGGGGGTATTTCAGGGTTTGAGTTTTTGTGTATCTAGTTTTGGGGTTATTTTGCTGTTCTGTCCTCCCTGTCGTTAGTTTCCCTGGTGTGTCTAATTGTCTGATTGTGTTCACCTGTTGCCCTTGTGTTTCTCCTCCCCTGCCCGGCTGTTTCTCGTCTTGTGATTACCCCTCACTGTATTTAGTCTTGTCTCTTCCTGTGTTCAGTGTTGGTTCATTTGTTGTCGTTCATGTCTCCCTTCATGTTGGTCACAGTCCCTTTTTGTTTTGGATGCTACCTTCGTGCCTTGTACCTGTTTTTGGATTCTTGTTTTTGTTCAGCTTTTGTTGAATAAAGATCTCCTTTTGTTTCCTTTTGAAACCAGCTTCCTCCTCATTCTGCATTTGGGTCCTATTTTTCCCCACCCCTGACAAGGACTCCTGACCCTTTAACCAGAAGAGAGTTATTAAGTCAAGTATCAGGCTTCTATGATCCCATCGGTCTTGTCACACCATTGAACAGAAGGGAGCCATACTCGTCAGAACAGCGCTCCAGGAGGCAGGAAGCGGAAACTTGGGATAATCCACTGTCAGCAGGCCTAAGGGAGGAACCAATACAAGTGTTTGAAGAGTATGTGCAACTGAGTCAAATCACCTTCGACAGAAGCTTGACGCCACCCAGCTGGATCGGTAAACCTCTGGGAATAACATTCTCCGATGGAAGTGACAAAAGCTTTGGAGCTGTGGTATACCTCAGGTGGGAGACTGATGAAGGTATCCAAATCAGACTGGTTGAATCCAAAGCAAAACTCACACCCCTGAACCAAAAAGGTGACCCTGTAAAGGCAGAGATCTGTGGTGCCGTTTTTGCCGCTCGTCTAAGAAGGCATATTGAAAAGCACAGTCGAATGGAAATAGGACAATGGTTCCACCTCCTGGAAAGTCAAACTGTGTTGGGAGCAATCCAGCTTGACAGTTATGGATATCAGACATTCTTTGCCAACGGAGTAGGTGAAATCCAAAAGTCTGGATCTGTTGAGGATTGGTGGTGGATTCCAGGTTACCTAAACATTTCTGACATCATAACAAGAGGAGCGATCCCTGCTGATCTCAAGGAGGAATCTGAGTGGCAGAAAGGACCTTCCTTTCTGAAAATGCCAGTGGAGGAGTGGCCAAAGAAGTCAGCCAAGGAGGTTGCGGCAAATGCAAAAGAGGGCATCAATAAAATCCAAAGGAAAACATTCACAGCAGCACTCACCAGAGCTCAGGCAAAGATGAAGCATCCTGATGGTAAAGAACCTGTAACCCTTATAAAACCCTCTGATACCTCATTTGCACCAACGCAACTCCGGTTCAAGCTCCGTGCTAGAGCTTTTCAGGTTCAGAACCGGTTCTTCGGTTTAGCTCCGGCTCTTTTCACACTGCCCAGAGTCCGACTGGTGCTGCGTCATTGCGTCATTGTTTGCGTCATGACGTAACCGTTTGCGTGCCTGCTTCATAAAGCCAAACCGCCCGGAAACCCCTCACAGCTGACACCAACAACAACAATGGCCGATTGTGCTCCAGCTTCCTCTGTACCTCTTCGGAAGACCAGATTCCCTGTAGTTAGCTGGTCTCTTCAGTGGACCACTGCTGCTTGTTCAGTTTCTCCATCGTTGTGTACAAACTGGATAAAACGCCGGCTTCTTGTTGTTGTTCAGGAGTTGATCCCGCCCCTGCCCCCGCCTCGACATAAGCTTGACGTATGTGGTGCTTTTGCTCTGGCCGGACAACGTTTTGGTGCTTGAAACGAACCAGATTCCGGAGCTAAGAGGCTGCTCCGCTGCGGTGTGAACAGGAAAACCCGGTGCTTTTCAAGCTCCGAACCGGCCCTGAAACACCGTTGGTGTGAATGAGGTATAAGAGTGAGAAAGAGACTCAAACCCCAAGAATACCTGCTGGCTCAGTTATAGGGCAACTGATTGATGTGAGTAAATTCAGCAGCTTGGATAAACTGGTCCGAGTTGTTGCCTGGGTGCTGAGAGCTGCTAAGGAGTGGAAGAGGAGGATGATGAACCCAACTCCCTACAGGTCAAAGTGGGAGGTAATTCCTTCAAAAAAAGAGAGAGTTTAGAACTAAGAAAACTGTGCTCTCCCAATCCTACCTTATAAGGCATGGATATCAACACTTCTTGCTCAAAAGGCCCACAGAGCAAACCACGAGGAAATAGCAGGAACACTCCTACAGATGAGAAAGAAAGCCTGGGTTGTCAAAGGCAGAAAATTGGCTAAAAAGGTGGTTGACAGCTGCGTGATATTCATGAGTGACCTGCCATCAGAGCGGACAAATCCAGCAAGACCTTTTGAATACACAACTGTGGACCTGTTTGGACCATATGAGGTGAAAGACCAAGTGAGGAAGAAAGTAAGCCTCAAAGTATGGGGCATTGTCTTCTGCTGTATGGCATCCAGAGCAATACATGCAGATGTTGTTCGAGACCAGTCAGCTGAAGGCTTCCTACTGGCCTACAAAAGATTCATTGCATTGAGGGGACACCCGAAGAAAATGTGGTCAGATCCCGGAAGCAACTTTGTAGGAGCCAGACCTGCCCTGAAGGAGCTCTACATGTTTCTGGACTGCTTAGAAAAATCTGAGCTGGAGGATGAAGCTACCAAACATGGAACAGAGTGGAGCTGGAAAATTCATCCTGCAGACTCACCTCACAGGAATGGAGCTGCTGAAGCAGCTGTTCGTGTCGTGAAAAGGGCCCTCAACAACATTGGAGGAGATGGAACCTTCACATGGGGAGAATTTCAAACATTCCTATACATGGCAGCTAACTTGGCTAACGAGAGACTGATCGATGCCAGGATTCAAAGCAGGGAGGACTGCACAGGGTACATCAGCCCAAACTCATTTTTGCTGTAAGATGAGATGAAGCTGCAGAATCAAGCTGTATTGTAAGTACAGATGAGATACTTTGAATTTTAGCAAAAAATATAAGTAAACCTATAGGAAATAATTAGATTAATTTGCAATATTTGCCATTTAATTTATTGTAATCTTTCAATTCATTTATTGTTTACTGAGGTGATAACTATTTCATAATTTGTGTGTAACTTTAATTTCTTTGTAAATGTGTTACTTTTACTGTAGTTTTCAAATGGCTGTGTATAGTGCTGTCTTGAGCATTTTCAGGTATTGTCACAAAGATCTGACTTTTTTGCATTGGAAAACACTAAGTGTCATAATGAAAACATGGCAAAGCCACTAGTGTTGTTACGCTCGCGAACGTTTCGTTCAATATGAACTAATCTTTTATCTTGTACATTATTCTGTAGTTTTGAGTTATTTCCCCATCTAATGATAAATGCTTTCCCTATGTCCAGCCCAGACAGGTTCAGGGCAAGTCCAGCTGGTCAGTTCAGGGAGAGAGCCAGACCAATTCAGGCAGCCCAAAGACTGCACCACCTGAGAGGGAAAAGGCTGTAGAGAGTGAGGAGTATGTCAGCCCAAAGACAGGATCACCTGAGAGGGAAAAGGCTGGAGAGAGTGAGGAGTGTGTCAGCCCAAATACAGGATCACCTGAGAGGGAAACAGCTGTTGAGAGCTATGAGTGTGCCAGTCAAATAACAGATTTGTTTTCACAACCTGATCAGAGAAATCTCCAGTCATTTTTAAATTACCATCCTCAGCAAAAAAGTAGCAATCCAGTGGTGCAGAAAGTGTTCTGTAGCAGAGACGGCACCATTAGAAGGTGGCTGACATACTGTCCAGAGCGTCACATGCTGTATTGTTTCATCTGCATGGCATTCGGTAAGAGAACTGATAGCACTCTGTTCATCAGTGGAATGTCAGATTGGAGGCATATACACCAGCGCACAGAGGAGCATGAGAGAAGCAGTGGACACAGAAACTGTGCTGAAGCTTACCTCTTGAAATCCGCCAGTGCTGATATCAGCAGTGTGTTTAGTGGCAGTCAGATGTCGGCGCACAGAGAGCAGGTCAGAAAGACGGCAGGTTTTGGAGCGCATCATAGATGTCATCAAGGTTCTTGGGAAGAGGGGGCTTGCATACAGGTCAAAAAACGAGGCAGCATATACTCTGGAAGACCACACAGTTGATCATGGTAATTTCTTGGAACTCATACTTCTACTGGGGAAGTATGATTTCTGTTTAAAAGAGCACCTCGACAGCTGCATTGAGAACAGCAAAAAGTTGCATTTGTCTGGTGGCACAAGAGGCAGAGGCTCCCTTGTAACTTTACTCTCCAAAACCACAGTCAACTCAATGATAGATGCAATTCACCATCTGATTCAAGAAAACATCTCCAGTGATATCAAGAAAGCAGGAATGTTTTCAGTGCAGCTGGACACAACACAGGACATCACCTCTCAGGATCAATGCTCTATAATTATGAGGTATGTTAGTGATGTTGTTCATGAGAGGCTTGTTGCAGTGCTGAAGTGCAGTTCATCCACTGGACAGGCCTTTGTCAACATGCTGTCAGAAGTTCTGGACAAAATGGGCCTCAGCAAGACCATGTGCATTGGAAATGCGACTGATGGGGCATCAAACATGCAAGGCCAATACAAAGGATTCTCCTCACTATTGTCTGCACAATCTCCAAACCAGGTGCATGTATGGTGCTACGCACATGTACTAAATCTGGTGCTTGCAAACACAACCCAGATTGTTATTGAGAGTGGGTCCCTGTTTGCGCTCCTCAATGGCATTGCGGTATTCATCAAAGAGTCATATAAAAGGATGAATGTGTGGGAAGAGTCAGGCCGAAACAAAAGACGTAGACGCCTTGCTCCTATTGGCGAGACACGCTGGTGGGCCAAGCATGAGGCCCTGAAGAAGGTGTTTGGCTTCTTTGGAAAACCGGAAGATGGTCTGTACGTTGATGTGCTGTTGACATTATCAGCTATACAGAAACAGGCAACAGTGAAACCATGTATCCGTGTCATGGCCAGAGGATATGCAGAGTCATTGCTCAAGTATGAGACGATCTTGACGGCTCAAATCTTCCTCCGCATATTTGAACATACCTCTCCATTGTCTAAATACCTTCAGACGGCAGGATTGGACATCCTCTCTGCTCACAGAATGGTGGCATCGACACAGGATACGCTGAAAAGCTTGGGAAGAGATTTTGAATCTGTAAAAAAAGCAGCAGACACATTTGTCAACTGGACAAACACAGAAATCCAAGAGAGAGATGACACAGACATTGAAGTGGAGGCAACACTGCCACAAAAGAGAAGGAGGATGAAGAAAGCCTTGCCTGGAGAGATGGCTCAGGATGAGACCCTGGATGATGCAGAAAAATCCTATGAGGTGAATGTGCATAACCGGATCATGGACACAGCAATTGAAGCCATTCATAGGCGCTTTTTAACACACGGCAATCTATATGCTGACTTGGCATGTCTGGATCCCAGAAACTTCCCTCAGCTCTGCACCAGTGCTCTTCCCCAGTCTGCCCTCCAAGACTTAAGCAAGTGCTTGCAAGGATTTGACAGCAGGGCAACCAAGGAAAATATGCAGGCCGAGTTGAAAAGCTTTGCACTCCAGTGGAACAGGCTGAAGGCATCCCCATTGGCAGAGTACAAAGCAAGAACAGTAGAAGATGGATCAGGTGGTGAGAAGGACAACACAGAAGAGGTTGAGATAACTCCCATAAGCTGTTGCTCCTGCAAAGAATGCCCTCTGTGCTGCTACCAGATACTTCGCCGTTTCAACATGCTAACAGATGCATACCCTGTCCTAGGCCTTGCTTATAAATACCTGCTTACATTATCCCTCACACAGGTGGCTTGTGAGCGCACATTTTCAATTTTGAAGTTTATTAAAAACAGACTCAGAAGCACCCTCTCATCTGATAAATTGGAGGCATTTATGTTGATGGCCACAGAGAAAGACATCCTCATGTCCTTGGACTCTGACTCTGTGATAGACAGACTTGCAGAGAAGAGTGAGCTGCTTAAAAAGCTGCTCCACTGATAAGGCGAGAAATATTTAATATTATTGTTATTATCACACATCACACATTATGGATGTAGTAATTCATTATTTGTCATTTTAATGATGCTTTTCAGAAGTTGTATTGTGCTTATGTGTTGATCCTTAATGGTGTGATCATGTACACTAAATTATCAATTATTCTCCATTACAGGTTGTTCTGATATATTTGAGGAGTCGTTCTGCCTCTGTTCTATATGTGGACTTGTTCTCTCATTTGGGACCACTGTTAGAATTTGGTAAGTTTATCATGTATTTTTTAATGTTGTATAAATTCATACTTCATAATTTTAAAAAAGTTTTGAAAGAAACGCACATCCCAAAAGTTTTCAACTCTAGGTGCAGGACAGAGGAAAACATTTTATTTATTTTTCAGACTTAATAATGTATCCAATTCCCTCTCAGGTTGACCACTTGACATGTGAGAGCTTGAGGAGTTGTTCCCCCTTCGTCCATGTTCGAGGACTTGCTCTTTCTCTGCCTCCACTCTCTACCTTCACTGCACCAAAGTTTGGCTGTTGAGTCTCCTCTAGTATGGTGAGTTTATCATTTTTTATGTTTTATGATATCATACTTAATTTGTGATGATTAGAGACTTAATAATGTATCCGATTCCCTCTCAGGTTGACCACTTGACATGTGAGAGCTTGAGGAGTTGTTCCCCCTCCGTCCATTTTCAAGGATTCGCTCCCTTACCACTTCACCACTTTTTGAGAAGTCTATGATTTGTTGAGTATGTCATGTGTCTTATAATGTTATATGAATTCATACTTGATTTGTGATGATGAGAGACTTAATAATGTTTCCATGTCTCTTTTAGGTGGACCACCCTATATATGAAAGCCTAAGGAGTTGTTTTCCCTCTGTCCCCTTTTGAGGACCTGCTTTGTCTCCTCCATCATTCACTGGGCCACTTTTAGGTTCCTGAGCTTATTTCATTTGGTGAGAGGAATGCAATATGTGTATGTTTAAAGGTTATGTTTAAAGGTTTATGTGAAGAAACATACTATATGTGTGATAAAATGACAATTGGTAATTCATAAATGTCTCTTTATATTCTCTGCTACCATTATCTCCTGTCAAACAGGTTTTCCTGACCTGCTAGAAGTTCTTCTATGATGCTTGAGTCATCCATCATATCTGAGAGCTTCGTCTTGACTTTGTGAGTTTATTATGCAACTTGTTTTGTCTCAGATTGAAACAAAAGGTTTGATTATGATTATTTCCTGGCTGAAGATTTTCATATTGATGGTTTTAATTTCAAACATCTGCATATCTTTTAAGTTCAATTAACAGTTATGCAGGTAGGCCTTAGGGCTCTTTTGAGACTTAAGAGGTCAATACAGACTTGCCAGGGTGGTTGGTGTTAACAACGATGAAAAGGGCATTGTGAGAGATGGAAATGTCCACACCTTTCCAAACTACCCAGTCCCATCGGAAAAGATTATTGAACAACCCGCCAGGAGAAAAGTTATGGGGACGAACAAAAAACTCTCAACTAAAATCCCACAGTACTTCACAGACGTCCGGCGCATAGTGGTTCTGCTTCCCATTGAAGAGCAAAATGCTGGAAGCAAGGACAACAAATATGATGATCAGTCTAGAAAATAGTGCAATACAACAAACTCATCAGCAGTGAATCATTTTCTGTAACTTCAATAGAAAAAGTGTTGTGACCTCCTTGGTTTCAGGAACCAGGAGGAGCTCAAGTGGGAGGTGTATTGTCAGAACCAGAGAAGTGCAATTGAAAATATGGCTCCAGTCCAGCAGGTGGTGACAGGGAGCCTAAAATGTGTGGTTCAACTGGAGATGTGGCTCAAAGAAGAGTGTGAGTCTCATATAGAGTGGTAAAGTCACGCCCATCTACTTCCGGTCCATGGGACCTTATTTCGGAAAAATAATGTATTGAAGTCAATGGAGAGAGAAAACGTATCTTTCGATCCCGTTTGAATTGTGCCATGAATTACACATATGATGTTTGTCAATCTTAAAAAATCATTTCCATGTCAAAAAAGTCACAGTCTGTCGTAAAACTAAGAAAAAATATAAATAAAAATATAAGACTATGACAAATTCGCAACTAGAAAGTCTAAAAATCCCAGAGTCGCGTAACTGATGTCACAAATGTTAAACAGTAAGAGTAGTAGTCATATTTCGTGAACCCTTTGAAGAGTACTGTCACCGGTGTGATCATTCTATAATACACAATTTAAGCCCGGAGGAGAAATGCTAACACTAACGCTAGCATCTGCGATCGCCGATCTTTTCTACTTCATGCTATCTGCACAAATGGTTGACATTAACAAGACCAGGCAGTTCAGAGAGAATCAAAGGAAGGCAGGCAGGCAGCTTTGCATGACATTCTTCTGGACGTGTTTCATTGTGGTGATAGTGAGGGTAGTCAATCGTTTTGTTGACAAGACAGTAGTGACGGCCATCTTGGTGACGTGTGTTGTTCTGCGAGCCCAGAGATTAAGGCCCAATCCCAAACCACTCCCTCGACCCTACCCCTCCGTGACGGAGTGAACTCCGTCTGTAGCAACACTCGCAGCTCAACGAGGCTCCCTCCTGTCAGATGGAGGGAGTAAATAATACAGCAACAAGCTTTGGGACGGCCTCCCCTATCTCAGGCAGAAACAGGAAATGCCGTAACTGTATGTAACAACGGTTTCAAATAAGCATCTCTTAGACAAAAAATGTAAATTCATAACTCAAATAAAACTCCAAACATATTTAATTGTGTTACTTTTTTGTAAAGCTCTTTTCGTTTTAAACCTGATGTTTATAAGCTTCTTAGTATTTGCAACAGTCTGTAAATATACACAACTTTATAATAAAATGCACACATTTACCTTTTTCTAGACTAAACACAGGCAGGGTTGGGTTGTAACGGAATACATGTAACGGCGTTACGTAATCAGAAAACAAAAATCAAGTAACTGTATTCAGCTCGCGTTACATTTGAAAAACGAGTAATCTGATTACAGTTACTTTCGTAAACCTGAAGTGAATACATTTTGGATTACTTATTGGAATTATTGGAGGAAAGATTTCCTCACAACATTTAATATTCATTACTAAAGGTACAGCCGAATCATCACAGCTCACAAAACCTATTACCGCCGCAGATGGACCAAAACAGCGTTTGAAAAAAAATCGCGGGTCCACTCGCTCAGTGAAACAATAACAGCGAAACATGGAGGAACAAAAGTCTGCGTTTAAATCGCGCGGGTGTGTGTGTGTGTGTGTGTGTGTGTGTGTGTGTGTGTGTGTGTGTGTGTGTGTGTGTGTGTGTGTGTGTGTGTGTGTGTGTGTGTGTGTGTGTGTGTGTGTAGGTGTGTGTGTGTAGGTGTGTGTAGGTGTGTAGGTGTGTAGGTGTGTGTGGTTTAAACACATCAGCCTGCGGTCTCTCTTTAGCCTTACTAATGATTATTTCTGAAGGTATACACAGTGAAGGCGGTGCTTGAAAGGCACTGCGTGGCGCGCTCCTCTTCTCAGAGGCTGAGTTAACCCTCCCGCTGCCTCCTGGTGCTGCAGAGATTTCATGAAGTGAAGGAGGTTTTCCTTCTATAAAACAGCTGTGGGCAGCAGATACTGTGAGTGTCACGGACATAAATTCATAGATCAAGGCAGACTGGTGCACACACTCTCCTCTCCTGTTTTGCCAATCCGGTGCTTAAACAAATAGCTCTACACCCCTGGCCGAAATGTCCTTAAAATGAAGTCCGAGTTTGACATTTTAATTCATGTCCTGCCAACACTGGCAGGACAGAAGGCGACACGCCCGTTCTAAGCCGTGTCCCTCACTCCTCACATCCCAAGCTGCATCCCCAAAAAGTGTATTATGTTGTTACATCGTTTCAGATGTTATGTTTCAGTTGTGCTCTTGATAAGCCATTAAAACAGTAAAAACACGTTCAGTTTCCTTTTGCTTTTTGTGTCTCCTGTTCACCAAAACATTCTATCTGTGATGGAAAAAGAAAGTAATCCAAAAGTAATCTAAAAGTAATCTGATCACGTAACTGTAACTGTATTCAGATTACTTTCAGAGCCATGTAATCAGTAATCAGTAACTGATTACATTTACAAAGTAACCCTCCCAACCCTGAACACAGGTATGAACCTAAGTTAAAACCAGTGGCGTAGCCAAGAATTATTGTGTGGGTGGGCCTGGAGAAATGTAGGTGGGCCATACTTGGGATACTTATTAAGCGCGGGGTCTGAGCTGAAACGTCATTAATGATTTAAATGATTTTTTAATGCACTAATTGAACATAAGCATAAACTAGCAGTGAAAACATAGGCACGGCGGCCTCAGAATGTGTGTTATACTGACATCCACATGACTAGGGATGGGTATCGTTAAGGTTTTAACGGTAGGCCTACTACTACTATTATCGATACTGCTTATCGATCCGGTGCTTTAACGGTACTTTTATCGGTTTTTTTGGAGAAAAAAAGAAGCTAAAATAACTAAACAAATTGTGAACAAAACTAACATTGCTTTTTATTTAAATTAAATACATAATATTTCACATCAAAAGAAACAACAATCGTATACATCGTATTAAATAATCGGATAGAACTGTAAACAGAATAGCTGAAACTTTAACAAAATAAATAACTCAGTTACCTCTAATCATTAACCCATGTTTGTATAATTGAGTTAACTCCGTGTGTCGCTGCTAGCATTCATAACACCTGACGTGGAAACGTTACTTGTGGATGGGGGGGCTACAGCGCTACCAGAAAGACAGTCGAGCCCGGTGCATTTCTCCGTCTGAATGTGTTGCACTTTTGCTAAATGTTTTGACAAATTGCTCGTGTTACCGGCGCCCTTACATGCAAAACTCTTATTGCACTTTTGGTAGCGAGCATCGAGACGGGTAAAGTTTAACCACACCTCGGAGCGCGTTCTCTCTGCCATCTCCTCCGTGTGTGTGTGTTGCTGCATGGAGCAGCTGCGTGTGTGTAAACTGCCCCGCCCCCTCGCAAGCAGGCGGGGATTGGAAATATCTAAAATACTAAAAATAATCATAGACGCATTTTGCTGTCTTTTTGCATATTAGAAACGGAGTTGGCGACGCAATATAATGTTTGTGTAGCAATAATACATATGACAGATATGTTTTACATGTCTCTCTCCAGTACCGACCGATAACGTTGGAGCTTAATGGTACCACGGTCTTTAATAATTCAGCCCTGGGTGGGGCCCGTTTAATACCGGGGCTCGGTACCCATCCCTACACATGACTGGCTCGGCGGCCACAGGTTGTTTATCCTTGACAGTCACACTGGGCACACACTGAGAGAGTCTTTTTATATTCAGCAAATGTGTACACGCTTCACTGCAGACCTCAAGAAGAAAAAAGACTTTAATTCACTCAAGGCAAAACATACTTTACTTACTAATTTACTCACGTTAAAAATATGCACTCCCTATTCCATTGTCATGAAGGCGGAATCTAACTATATCCAGAATAACTTTGATTGGATCCAGGCTATAAACATGTTTATTTCTGCTGTAAAGCTGGGCATTTTAACATGGGGGTCTATGGGAATTGCTCCTTTCTGCATCCATCCCCTGTTGGCCACTAGAGGAACTGCAGTTTGTGGCACTTCCTTCTGGGCTTCCCAGCTCTGTGCTATAACGCGCTGATTGGCTGTGGGTGGGCCAGACGTGCATGTGGGTGGGCCCAGGCCCACCCGGGCCCATCCACAGCTACGCCACTGGTTAAAACATATGAGGTTATCATGAGGTTGTTAACATTGCAGTTTATCAGTGGATGTTTGCTGGAACTACTTGTAAACAGCGTGTTTCCTGACGGACACACACAGCGTGACTCTGGACAGGTAGAGACCGGTCTCAAGTCAGCACCGCTGCAGACTCGTTGTTTGAGGGCTTGATAGCCCACTCCCCCTCCACACCGCTCCACACTCGTTGGTTTGGAACAGCCCTCAATATGGCGGACCCTCCGCGTGAACGCGCAAACGGAGGGGTAGGGTGTAGGGGTAGGGTGTAAGGGGCGGTTTGGGAATGGGCCGTAGTTCATTGAGCGTTTCACACAAACAAATGTGTTACTTTACTTCACAGTTTTACGACACATTTTTTTTTTACTTGCAAAATTATCTTTTAAATTGACAAACATCATATGTGTAATTCGTGGCACAATTCAAACAGGATCGAAAGATAATCTTTCTCCCTCCATTGACTTCAATACATAATTTTTTAGAAATAAGGTTCCATCAGCGCCGTATAGATAGAAGAGTTACGACAGCAGAAGTCCAAAAACGGTTATCGTCACGTGGTTCATGCAGACGAGGATCGTTCCCCGGAAGTTCATGGCGGGCAATGTGAATGCATTGATAACAGGAGATAGAACTACGATTTTTGGTAATTATTAGTGAATAAAGGTTTTGATTTGCAATATTTATACAACAAATCGATATGTGTATGTATTTACATCAATATATTTTAAAAAATAAAATAGAATTTGCTAATATTAAAGACCCAGTGAAGTGCATGTTTTTGCACCAAAATGAAATGGCAGTTTCATTCCTTACATATCATTGTGCCTGTTCATGGCTAAAATAATTTTTAATAATTCATAATTAATGAATTAATGAATTATTAATTTTGCCGTCTGAGCCTAACGGTAGTTGCAGACGATAGTGGCTGTGACGTCACAAGATGTACCCAGTTGCGATTGTAAACATGGCGGAGACTTTGGAAAGTGATACTAGTGTGAGAGAAATGATTGATTTGGACAGCTTTTCGGACAGGATAGATGAGGAAAGTGATCAATCTGGTGCACTTTGAGGGCAACATTAAGAGATTTATGGATACAGCTCTCAACACTCATATGAAGCATATATTTCAATAATCAAAAAACATTGGAAGGATTTCTTAACCTATTTTATACAACTAATATTACATAAATGGAAATATTTGTTTACATAGATGACCAAACCCACTGAGATAACTTAGGCTACAGTTTACCTCCCTGAGCTGACGTTATCTCTCCCTCTCCTTATTGTTGAAACAGCTAATCTCCGTTAGCTCCGAGCTAGCACCAGATGCTAACGACAACCCTGTAACTCTCTCAGTCTCTCTTTCTCTCTCTCGAATCGACCAGTGGCCTTTATTTATCATGATCAATCAAAGAATCTACGAAACAATGACACCAGCCAGGCTCACCTTCATCTTTTGGGAACAGAAACATCGCCACTTCGGCAGACTTGACATTACTACAGCCAGCGGCAATGCATCGTTTCCAGTGGTGTAGTGGTCCCTGGAGAAGTGGGTATACTCTTAGTTTTGCAATTTTTTTTAAGCAGCCCATAGTGCAAAGGATTATCGCCCTGTTTTATAGTGACATACTCTATTTAGTTCACCCCAAAAATATTAACCCAGTATAGTTACTCAGTATTACTTACACACAGTGGTGGACAGTAACGAAGTAAATGTAATTCGTTACTGTACTTAAGTACTTTTTTGAAGTATCTGTACTTTACTTAAGTATTTCCATTTTGGGGGACTTTTTACTTTTACTCCACTACATTTCAAAGTAAAATATCTTACTTTTACTCCACTACATTACGGGACATCTGTCGTTCCTTCTCATGAGTGAATTATTTGTTATATAAATAAGCAGAGCGTTCCACAAGGTTTAGGAGTGTGTTTCTTGGAATTTTGACCATTCTTCCAGAAGCGCATTTGTGAGGTAATTTAACCAAGAGATTTTGGACAATTCCATACTCCCAACTTTGAAAACAGTTTGGGAATGGCCCCTTCATGTTCCAACATGACCGTGCACCAGTGCACAAAGCAAGGTCCATAAAGACATGGATGACAGAGTTTGGTGTGGATGAACTTGACTGGCCTGCACAGAGTCCTGACCTCAAACCAATAGAACACCCTTGGGATGAATTAGGAGCACAGCCTGAGAGCCAGTCTCTTCATCCAACTTCAGTTGCCGCTTCTGGAAGAATGGTCAAATATTTCCATAAACACACTCCTAAACCTGGTGGAAAGCCTTCCCATAAGAGTTGAAGCTGTTATAGATGCAAAGGGTGGACCGACGTCATATGAAACCCTATGGATTAAGAATGGGATGTCACTTAAGTTCATATGCACATCAAGGCAGGTGACCCAATACTTTTGGCAATATAGTGTATATATATATACAGGACTGTCTCAGAAAATTAGAATATTGTGATAAAGTTCTTTATTTTCTGTAATGCAATTAAAAAAACAAAAATGTCATACATTCTGGATTCATTACAAATCAACTGAAATATTGCAAGCCTTTTATTATTTTAATATTGCTGATTATGGCATACAGCTTAAGAAAACTCAAAAATCCTATCTCTAAATATTAGAATATCATGAAAAAGTATTCTAGTAGGGTGTTCAACGAATCACTTGAATCGTCTAATTAACTCGAAACACCTGCAAGGGTTTCCTGAGCCTTGAAAAACACTCAGCTTGGTTCAGTAAACTAAATCACAAGTATGGGGAAGACTGCTGATCTGACTGCTGTCCAGAGGACCGTCATTGACACCCTCCATCAGGAGGGTAAGACACAAAAAGAAATGTCTCAAAGAGCAAGCTGTTCACAGAGTGCAGTTTCAAAGCACATCCACAAAAAGTCTGTTGGAAGGGGGAAATGTGGCAGGAAACGCTGCACAACCAAGAGAGATGACCGCAGCCTTAACAGCATTGTGAAGAAGAGTCGCTTCCAGAATTTGGGGGAGCTTCAAAGACAGTGGACTGAAGCTGGAGTCCAGGTATCAAAAGTCACTGTTCACAGACGTGTCCGGGAAATGGGCTACAATAGCCGTATTCCCATGGTCAAGCCACTTCTGAACTCAAGACAACGGAAGAGGCGTCTGACTTGGGCTAAGGAAAATAAGCACTGGACAGTTGCACAGTGGTCCAAAGTCCTCTTTTCAGACGAAAGCAAGTTTTGTATTTCATTTGGAAGTCAAGGCGCCAGAGTCTGGAGAAAGGCTGGAGAGGAGCAAAATCCAAGTTGCTTGAAATCCAGTGTGAAGTTCCCACAGTCAGCGATGGTTTGGGGAGCCATGTCAGCTGCTGGTGTTGGTCCACTGTGTTTCATCAAGCCCAGAGTAAATGCAGCTGTGTACCAAGAGATTTTAGAGCACTACATGCTTCCGTCTGCTGAAAAGCTCTATGGAGATGAGGAATTCATTTTCCAGCATGATCTGGCACCTGCCCACAGTGCCAAAACCACCAGTAACTGGTGTACTGACCATGGCATTACTGTCCTCGATTGGCCTGCAAATTCCCCTGACCTGAACCCCATAGAGAATATGTGGGGTATTGTGAAGAAGAAGCTGAAAGACACCAGACCCAACAATGCTAATGAGCTAAAGGCCGCTATTGAAGCATCCTGGGCATCCATAACACCTCAGCAATGCCACAGGCTGATTGCCTCCATGCCACGCCGCATTGATGCAGTAATCCGTGCAAAAGGATTCCCAACCAAGTACTGAGTGCATTAATGGACATTTTCAAATGTTTGATTGTGTTTTGCTGTTATAAATCTTTTTTTTTTACTTGGTCTGAGGAACTATTCTAATTTTTTGAGATAGGATTTTTGAGTTTTCTTAAGCTGTATGCCATAATCAGCAATATTAAAATAATAAAAGGCTTGCAATATTTCAGTTGATTTGTAATGAATCCAGAATGTATGACATTTTTGTTTTTTTAATTGCATTACAGAAAATAAAGAACTTTATCACAATATTCTAATTTTCTGAGACAGTCCTGTATATATATATATATATATATATATATATATATATATATATATAAATATCACCACAAATATTGAATATCATCATTCAAATAATTCAACAATAAATTCAAAACGATATGTTACAAAACAACAATATATAGTTAACAATGAACAAAAATATATACATTTTACAACATATCCATGAAAACCAAAGTGACTCTCTCAACCCAGTGCTGGGTTTCTAAGTAAGTGCTCATATTACAGTATTTTCCAGACAGACTTGCTTTCTGCAGGAGTTTTCACACCGCATTGCCTTGAACGCATAGAAGTGGCAGCACGGTGTCTCTTCAACCAGGTCCTCATATACTTTTGAGGATCAAACATAGAAGTAGGGGGGCCGTTGATATTAATCATCATCAAGTTTGATATGTTTGAGATCAGTAGTACAGCCCTTTTGTCTGAGCTTATATTGTTCATAAGGCTAAAGTTCCTCTCACACTCTGCTGTGCTGACAGGGAATGTCTTCATACAGTTCATGAGTGGTTTTAGGTCCTTGGGCTCACTATTGGGCTCTTCCAGTAGGTCTCGCATCCCATTCAGTGCTTGGTCTGTGCACAAGGGAAATCGCTTGCACAGTCGCTTAACCTGGTCTTCACCATGGCGAATGCTGGGGTTTGATGGCCATTTACTCTGATCAAGGATGCTGAAGTCCTTGATGACCGCATCTTCGAAAGACAAGCGTTGCTCAAGATTGTTCACAAGGCTTTGTAAGAACTGGCCTGGATTGATTGACTTCAGCTTTGCATTTCCTACTAGAGCTATAGAGTGATACTCCCCCAATGCGAAGAAGTTGTGAGCCTACTTCAGCTGCTGCATCTTTGAGTTCACGCTCATTTTTGTTCGACATACTATAAAGTGAATATAGCTTCTGCATAAATATTTTAAAGTGGTTGACACCCGTCACCTCATCAACAGCATTTGACACAGCTAGTTCCAGCCTATGGTTCATACAGTGCAACACAAAGAGCCTTGGGAATCTCGAGGTCAACCTGGTTGCTACTCCTGACTTCTTTCCTAGCATGACACTGGCTCCATCAGACACAAATGTTACCCAGTTTACAAGAAGCCACTCTTCTGTAAAGCCAGCCTTCATTAAACAGGTGAGTAAAGCCTGTTCTATGCCATCTGCTCTCTGATTGTCTAATTCAACTAGATCAAGGAATATGAACTCAGGGCTTGCTCCTTCAATTGACGCTTTTACAGAAACTGTCATGACAGGTTTGTGACTTAAAGAAGAGGCCTCGTCAATAAGGACAGCTAACTTCGTGGATGATGCTATTATGTTACTCACAATTTTGCTCTGCATCTCACTGGCAACATGTTGTATGATTTGTGTTGCACTGTAACGTGAATGAAGTATTGAGCCCATCTTAACACCATTCAGTTCCTGCAGCTCAATGAGGCTCTCATGGTCAGAAAAGGGTCTGTTCTTTTTGGCCAAATGGTAGGCTGTTCGGAACACAGCATCAGTTTCCTTCTTGTAGGACTCAGTCATAACCTCCACTGCATTCTCAATGGCCGATTATTTTTGTTGTTCTGCCACCTTCACAGCCTGAGAGTGTGCCTTGGACAAAGCATGTTTCCTGATCTTATTTCTCAAGACTGACAGACTTGTTTCTCTACTTCCCTGAGAAGACACTTGAATTTCAAAGTTCATCCATTATCTTGAGACTGATACACCTTGCTCCTTGTTGATCCCAATGGAGTTCACACTGCTACAAACCAGACATCCTGTGAAGCATAAACATACAATGTAACTACTGTATCCACAGCTGTATGTGTGCATGGTCTATTTTTCCCATATACATAAAAGGACACACGCACACAATATTAATGTGTGTCCACTGTTTCAGAAGCTACCTAAACTAACAAGATACCTAAACTTACCAAGTTTTTTGTTTTTGGATCCCAACCAGGGGTTCTTGGATTTAAAATCCTCTTTTTGATTGACAGTCCACAGGTCAGGCCAGTCATTATTGATGTCTAAGGGAAGAACAACAAAAGTGATTGAATTATAGGCTATAAAAGGGGAACAATGACCATAACCTATTCAAAAGTGTAAAGTTGTCACCTTCATAATCTGCATTAGTAGATTTTTTCATTTTAGCCCCCAAATAGTCAAATAGTCAATTACACAGGGCCTAGCTGTAGCTTTATCCATGGCTGTGTCAATACAAAGTGTGAAAACTCTTCTAAGAAAAGGCGTTATGACGTGACTCAATGTTGCACACAAATTAGACCTAAACACAGACAAACCTTGTGCCCTTTTCAACCAGGTCCTTGGTAAACAACAGCACGTTTCCTTTCGTGAGGAAGACGCACTTTTAAACTTTTACCGTCATATACGTCTTTTACTTCCTACCGCATCCTGCCTTCAAAATAAAAGTACCCGTTTTCATAATGTATCCAAATTCGTGGATTCCACGTAGCGTCGCTATGCCCGAATCTGGCTGTGCGTCGCACAAGGTCAAAATGCCCTTGCTATTTTTAAGCTGTTGGCTGAAACAACAGTCGCCAAAGTAACACAGATATAAGACTTTATTCAATCCTAAAAGAGGTAGATCGGCGGGATAAATGGCTGTCTTTTAATTAGAAGAGACCACTGGCAGCCAACATCTACCCTCAGATTGTGCAGTCTCCTATAAATTAGCACTAGCTACATTTGACCTCAAATTATGTAGCTGCTAGTGCTAGCTAGCTAATTTTTTATCTCCATTTGACAGGAAAACGCTGACAATCCAAAACACTAATCTTCAGTTGCCACAGCTAATGTTACAATTAAGCAGATAGCTCTGTCACGTCACCAAACACACGATGATCTTAGCATTATGTTAGCTAACGTTAGCTAAGCGCTAACGTTCTTCAGATTGCGTGGTACCTAGCTATGCTCTTGAAAAGCCTTCAGGCTATCTCTGGTGTATGGGGATGGATTTTGTGTACAAGATAAATGTAAATGTCGGGAAAATAAAGTTGGGGCAGACACTTAGCATAAGGGACACAATAAAGTTCAGAGTAATAAATATGGATTGCAGCAAATAATGGATGTATTTTCCAAATGTCTTTCTGTCTCACTAAGGTGTGCTGTGCTCATTGCCATGAAGCTATAATAGCTAACTAGCGCCACTAGAATCAGAAATACTAAATTTAAAAGTTGAAACCAACTATTAACGAAAATAATGCTATTACTACTTTTATGTTAGTATATATGACTACCTAGCTACGATTTGTTACAAAAATCTTAAAATATAGAAGTGAGACCCACCGTTATTGTCGTCTTCATCTCCTTCCCTGTCAGCATCCTCTTCAACGGATGAGGGGGACGGAGGGAGCGCAGATGTTGGGCTGATGTCAGGGCTGATGATAACAGGGCTATCAGCTAACAGCTCCGGTGTTCTAGCCTCACTATCTGTAGCTGAGCTGCTGGCCGATGTAGTTCCACAAGGACGTTTATTGTAAAAGGAAATTTTAGTCTGAATGGCTCGCTTCATTTTAACAGTTCATACAATTTTTGTAATGGCAAATAGTTGAAAGTAAATGAACATTTGTCTATATGCAGTTTTTTTCCCTTATTAAGACCCGCCCTACTCTGCCTCTGATTGGTTTTTCATCAGTTCTCGCGCTGAAAACCTGACCAATCTAACCAGCGAAGGCATAGAGTTAGCCAATATGAGGCAGAGTAGGTTTGTGTCATGAGTCTTCACAGTAGGCTACTATGAAATGACATTGAGCCACTACTAAATAATGCGCACCAGCGGTGATTGAGAAGTGGGTATAC
Organism: Notothenia rossii; assembly: GCF_949606895.1. Classification (NCBI taxonomy): domain Eukaryota; kingdom Metazoa; phylum Chordata; class Actinopteri; order Perciformes; family Nototheniidae; genus Notothenia; species Notothenia rossii. The sequence goes on along the minus strand of NC_136912.1, from coordinate 36,698,010 downwards.
GCCATGCTGTCTGAAAAATAAGTGGGTATACGCCGTATACCTGCGTATACCCTGGACTACACCACTGATCGTTTCCCCTGTGTTTTTCATCCCTCTTTCTTCACTGTCGCCTCCAATGTCAGGTTTTCTCGATTGGCAATAACTTCCAGTCGACTCCGACACACTTTCCAGGAAAATACTAGCTCAAAAACGTTGAGAAATTCGACTTTGAAAAAGAGAAAAAATGAACGGTGGTGAATGTAAACAGTGCGGCGGCGTCCATCTCGTGAAGTCACGCAGTAGATCGCAAGCCACGCCCACGAAGGCGAAGGTCGACTGCAGATTTCCCCGGCAAATTCAAAACTCGTCAAATTCGTTGCTATTCCAACATCTTTTGATATGGGTTCCAATGGACAATTTTGGTCATTACTATACGTATTAGCACAACAGATCATGCACAGGTGCACACTTCACAGGGTCTTTAAGTGATAATATTAGGATTAGTGTGAACAACTAGTTTACATGTTAGGCTAACAGTGCCTTGGTTAAAGAGCCTCTTGCTGTTTATAGCTTTGAATTTTTTTAAACCAATATTATCTTCTTAAACTTGTATGGTAGTCAGGAGCATCACTTTCTAATGTTATATATATATATATATATATATATATATATATATATATATATATATATATATATATATGAATGAGAGAGAGAGCTCTGTTTTCCAGCCTGACTATTTAATTTATTGTTTTGGTTGTGTGTGATTTAATTATTTTTTTATAATTTAATTTGTTTTATTTATGAATTTATATATTTTAATATTATTTCACATTTCATTTGCAATGTTGAATGTTCAATAAAAAGTTATGTTTGAAAGGATGTACTAGAATTATTATTATATATTATCATTATGTCTAAAATGGTCTTAAAACGGTGCCGACAATATTATCGTTTATCGCAATAATTTCCAGAAAAATGTATCGTCCAAAACAATTAATTATCGTGACAGGCCTACACAGAGCGCAGGAAAAAATGGCTGGCTCAAGTCAGCAGGAGCAATTTCACGACCAACAGCAAAAAAATATGTGAGGTAATTATATACAAACACTGCATTTGCACTTTTTCACAAAACGAAAACCACATCATTGGGAAAGCTTAATGTTTTGTTTAATACAAAAAAACAGGGAAAGGCTTGAAAAACAGAGTTGAGACTCAGGGTGCAGGGTGAGGGTCTCAATGCAGGTATTCAGGCTCCATTGAATCCCCCTCTGGTTCTTGTGCTGAAAGAGGGAGTAACAGACAGGAGAAAGGGTTATACACACCTATTTAGCACACCTATTGGATGGGAAATTGCCTTGGGGAGATAAGGTGTGGTCTTTGTTCCCAACTGAAGTTATGGAACTTTATTATTTGTGAGTTTAACAAAGTATGACAAATGGCATCAGTAACAGATGTGATAAGAATTTCTATAAAGTTGTCTCACATTCTTGGTCATATTTTATATACAGTATGTAATGAGTATAACATGTCCAGTAAGTATAAAGTGTTTCCTAATACCGTGTATTCAACCACGATGGAATATGTATGTGGGCAGACAAAACTGAGTTGTTCTGTGTGTGAAGTAACCTCAAGTCACTCCGCAGGCACATTTTGATGTAGACCAGTTTGTCAAGACAACAAAGGGCAAGACTAGGCTGAGAGCAGAGGCTATACCCACCATCTTCGTGCATCGAAAATCTACAGTGCCATGTCTTCTACTTACATTAGTCTCAAAGATTGAGGGAAGAAGGGATGAGGAGACTGAGAGAAAGGAAAGTGAGGGTGAAGAAAGAGAGGACATGGCTAGTGAGGAGAGACAGGGAGGGTGGACCTAGGCCTGTCGCGATAATCGATAAATTGACTTATCGTACGATAAATAAAAATGGACTCGATAACTTTTCTGAGCTCGATAAATTGCCGTTTACATAAAGATGTGACCAGCATTTTAGCCTGGAGCGCTGTGGCTGCCAGGCGCGCTGTGAGGGGCGGGGCTGACACACAGCCAGGTCAGGACACTCCGCGTGCACGTGCAGCAGCGTAGCAGCCAAATTAATAATATAGCGACAAGCGGGAGACAACGTGTGACCTACTCGCGGGGAATTTAAAGTGAAATGGAATTGGTTACAAAACCCAACTACACATCTCGATTCTCCGGTGTGGCAGTATTTTGGATTCAAACCAAATCAACGAGGCGAACTTACGGACTTGAATGAGCCGGGCGGTGTGTTGCATTGGTTTAAAAAAGGTAGCGACAAAAGCAGGCAATACCACGAATTTTAAACCACCTAAAACACAACCACCCCATTCCGTTTTCCCAGCTGGGAGCAAACACGGCAGCTGGAGATGGAGAGCCCCCGCCCGACAATGCAAACATGTTGGTGTTCCTTGCTCGAAAACTTAGAAAAACAGATTTGGATATGGCCTGTTGAGGCATCTGGGTGTTTGACAGTGGACTGTACACTTGACTGTTGTTTTAAGGAGTTTTTTTTTGCTTGTGAGATAATGTGTGCTCATATTTATTTATTTATTTATTTATTTATTTATATATATAGAGAGAGAGAGCTCTGTTTTCCAGCCTGACTCTATTTAATTTATTGTTTTGGTTGTGTGTGATTTAATTAATTTATTATAATTTAATTAAATTTGTTTTATTTATTATATATAATTTATATATTTTAATATTATTTCACATTTCATTTGCAATGTTGAATGTTTAATAAAAAGTTATGTTTGAAAGGATGTACTTGAATTATTATTATATATTATCATTATGTCTAAAATGGTCTTAAAACGGCGCCGACAATATTATCGTTTATCGCAATAATTTCCATAAAAATGTATCGTCCAACAAAATGTATTATCGTGACAGGCCTAGGTGGACCCCACCCACTCAGCCAGCAGCCAGTCAGCATACGAGGGAACCAGCAGCCAGTCAGCATACGAGGGAACCAGCAGCCAGTCGGCATACGAGGGAACCAGCAGCCAGTCGGCATACGAGGGAACCAGCAGCCAGTCAAACAGATCTATTAAAAAAATTAAAGAGAAAATGAAAGAGCCAAGAAGGAATCACCAAAAAAGCAAAGTCTGCACTAAGAAAAATCAGGAAGGAAAATGCAGCTCTCAAGAAAACAATGAAAATTAGGGACAACAAATATAAGTAAACGTTTTCAAAAGACCAACTTAAGGCATTAGGCAGACTCACCACAAAGGGGATGAAATGGAGCAATGAGACAATTAAGAAGGCTTTAAAAATGTGCTTTGCGTGCGGACCAACGGGTTACAAAACTCAAAATGTATATTTATCTAATATTTAACTCCCTCTACCCCCGCATACAATCCCGTTTAGAAGCCCCTCTTCTCTAATTCAACAACGTTGGACGAAATGACATTAAGAGAACGGAATTTACAATTAAAAGGCTGTTCAACGTGTGTTGCTAACTTGATCCGGAATCCTAGCTTTATCTGTTATCTGTAAACGTTCCCTAAATCTATTAATTTAGGGATAATCCACTGACATCCTTTAATACACATGTTAATTTGAATCAGATGTACTGATAATATCCGCAATATAAATCTTTAAACTTCTTCTTACCTTTAAAAGTCCGTCACGAACGGTCTATTATGCTGCAACTCTACAGCTCTGCTAGCCTTGGCGCTAACTTCCGGGGAACGATTGAGAGGCTCCACGATCCGCCATTGCTGTAAAAAAGTGGTCCATTGGAGTGAACGGAGATGACGTAACTCTCAGTCTATACGGCGCTGGGTCCCATGGAGGTCCACCGGAAGAGGAGGGACTTCGCCACTCTATTTAATGAGCTTGATGCAACGCACCTGAGAATGCACACTCAGCAGAGGACAAACAATTCACTGTGAGAGAGTGACCAAAGACGCTGCTGGTAATAGATTTGTATCTGTTTGAAGACATGTTTGATTAAATGAATTATTATTTCTAGTCTTATGAGGTATTAAGCTAAAATATAAGATGCTGGAATATAAGTTACTTTGTTGAGATGTATTTACTTTTGATTACATGTTAAGTTTAATTGTAACTTGATTACATTTAAAAAACATGGAGCAGAAATGAAAGTGCTTGTTTAAGTATGGCATGTTTTTCATTGAAATGTTTATTTGACTAAAGGCAAGGCAAGGCAAGTTTATTTATATAGCACTTTTCTGTACGCGACAATTCAAAGTGCTTTACAAAACAAATTAAAAGACTTTTAAGACTAAAGTGAATGAAAGTGTGTTTAAGGTTTTCAACCTAAATGATGTGACAGGAAGCTGAATGAAGGCTGAATGAAGCAAAAACGAAATCTACAATAACTCAAATAAAGAGGAAGGATTCAAATTTGAGTTGTCCCGTGTGTCCTTTTGGAGTGAATCAAGCCATTTTCAAGTTTTAGGTAGGAGGCAAACCGGAATATACTCTATGTCCTTGCACAAATGTTATATAGCATTGTATTTCTATTTTTGTGTATATGTATTACACATTTTCCCTTTAATGCAGTTGAATATGAATGAATAAAACATATTTATTTTAAATACTTGTTCTTATGAGTCCCCTTTTTGTGTGGCCATTTCAGCCAGGTCAAACAAAACAGTTGCTCAAGGTTTCTGTTGACATGTCTTAGAATGATCACAGAAGGCATGATATAAATGTGCCCAGAGTGAAGTCCTTGTGGCGAGTTACCTTCGAATGCCTCTTAAAGAAGAGAACAATTGTGAATAAATCTTTCTAAAAGTCTTTCATACATTCCTGCATGATTTCTATTTCAAGCCCTTACCCACACACCAAAGCATGTATATCTGGGGACCAGCATTGCTTTCTATATACCCATGGTTTTTGTCTCAGACTCCTTTTCACATATCATCTGAAAAAAAAAACACTGCTCGTGCACGATAATAGAAGGGTGTAGCGGTTGGTGTCTGCTTTGTCAGGACTCCTCACTTCCTCTTAGTTTCTCTGCAGTTCAATCACTCATACACAAGGCCCTCAGCAGCCGAGGAAAAGGGTCACCACGGATTTCAAGTATTTCATTAAGGTTTCCTCCAAAAGCCCTCAGAAAAAAAAGAAATTGACATTGTAAATACCATGATATTAAACATTTTCCATCCTACTATCTTTTATGTAGTGTCAAATAGCTTTGGGTTACTGCAAATTAACTAGGATTTACCATTTAGTTCTGCTATTTTAGTTTGTGCCATGGTAGAGCTTTTGCCTGCAACTAGATGCAGAAACCCATGAATATGAAGAGGAACAAGCTGTGTGACAAATTAAATGTGGATTACTAAAACATCCCCGACATAACATCGTGAATGAGATGGACTGAACAAATAGAACACACGTTCCTGCCTAAGTTCCTGACCTGCATGCAATTCCTCCAAACAATTCAAGCAAGGTTGAATTGTTGGTTGCCGGTCTCCCTTGAAAAAGAGATTGTTGATCTCAATGGGATTTTCACCTGGTTAAATAAAGGCTACAAACAAACAAACAAGCAAGGGCCGATTATGAGACAACAGTCATGGGCAGCGAAATGCGAAAGGATCCACCACCTTTTTCACCCTGGGGACAGACACACTTATAGCTGTCGTTAAGCCTCTTTCTGTTTTTATTTGTGTTTCTTAGTATTTGTTGAGAATCTCTCTGTGATTTGGTGGCTCTTTGTTTTGGTATTTTTTGTCAGTGGTTATTTCCCTTTCTTTTTGTAGAGGCTTTGAGTCTCTTTCTGTAGACAATTAAAATGTTTGTTATTGAGTGTTTTTGATTCTCTTAACAGCTGTTTTGCCTGTTTTTGTAATCTTTTGTGTTTGAGTGACTTTTAGTAGGGGAAGTTCACGAGGGGCCCTGACACACTGGGACCCTGGGATTGTGCTAGCGATAAATCCATGCGAACATACAAGAGAACACTTTCGCAATAGTCTATTCTTTGAGGATTTTAAAGATACATTAAAAATAATAATTACAATTTCCAATTAAAACAAGTCCATTGTAGTCCATTTGATGAGCACATTTCAATTTTTTTATATAATGAATTGTATTCAATATGAAACAGAAGTTGGACAAAATGAATATAAATGGGGGTCACATACTGCCACAGAGACGCAAGGTCTTCTGCAGGGTTGAGGTCCGGACAGATGGGAGGCATCACTCAAACAGCCAATGACCTCGTTGCAGCTTTTTATTTCCTGTTACTGTTTGTACGTGTATATATTCAGGATGGTTTGGGCCATATAGAGAATGCTGATGAAATGGCTGTTTCATGTACATCATGAGGTAACATTCACACAGAAGCCTGACATAGCAGAGTTAACATACTATGGAATCGTTAGCAAGGGTCATCAACTTGAATTGTCCAATGGTCAGAATTTTTCGGAGTAGGGCATGGATTAAAAAAAAAAACTGTCATTGTCTAACATTTTAACTTAACAGATTGATGTTACCCTTATCAACCCAAATCAATGTGGACTCGCAAAAACATGTAGAAACAATAATGAGATACTTATAATATGTCCTTATGGGGATAATAACGTTCATTGTAAATGAGCTTTGAGTTTGTTCCTATTTTTGCATGAAGTTACGGCACAACCTGCATTGAATTAACGGAAGCCCAGATTAATTATTTGAACTCTTATATCGGGTTTTCTACTCACTGATAATAACAGAAGGATGGATTTACTATTCATATCAATAATTATCAAAATACTGTAAGATATTTTCCACAAAATGCATTTCCTTAAATATATGCATGCTGGAACGAAGTTGTGTAATGGATCTGACTCAGACTATTCCCCAATATGCTGAAGTAAAAACTGCACATTCTGCATCTTTGTGTTTTTGTGAAATCTTTGACATCCGTTCAATGTAACATCTGTTCACATTGTGAAATATTCCCTTGTGACCTTGGAGGAGGCAGGTGTTTATTATAACCAAAAACACCAACCAATTTCAGTGAAGAGTTTAAATGTGCTTATGGTAGAGGTGTTAAGATCAGTCTTGGAATGTTACATATATCTTGAGTTTAATTTCAATCATACCTAAACCAGATTGTTTGTATTAACTCAACAGCGATAGGAAGGAAGTGGCTCTGGCTCCGCCCACTGAACAAACATCAATTTCAAGTCAACTGGCCACAATTGTAAAGAGAGTAAGTTCGGACTGTATTGAAGCATAAGCGCAATGCTTTTGCAGGGTGAAGTTCTAGGAAGCCAGTAGGTGAGATTCGGCTATCCAAGATATCCAATACTTCATAGTGCATCTTTTCAAAAAGCACAGGTAAGGTTGACTTTGTTTATATCCTAAATTCATGGTGTTTAAGGTCTACGTTTGGTATTATTGCCCAATAAAATACTAAACCTAGAGATTCATATTTGTATTGCAACCAGCAAGTTTTAGCACCAAGACAATGTTTGCAGATTAATAAAGTCTGGATTATCCTATTCATGTCAGGACAGGAATTTACTGACAGGGAAGGAATTAAAAATGTAGAGATTACTTATAATGACATTGTTGGGAATATCTATTCATGATATTTTAGAGGATATTACTACTGTTTTTTTTATTTGCTAGTGAGACCCCATTTCATGAAGCAGATCCAAACATGACCGTTGAGTACAGTTCCTCTACAGTGACAAACATGGATATGGACAACAACAAAGTTGGCTATAGCCAATTCTTTGAAGATGGCAGCAAGCTTAGGCATTCAGGTAATACACTAAGAATTTCCTTTCAAAATCATTTTCAGCTCACTATTCAGTTCCACATCTAACTACTTACCAACTTTGTATTTTAAGAAGGTACACATGGCACTTTGGGATAGCAGGGGGAAGTCAACTGACATTGATTAAATGTTGTCGACTTATGATGCTGATTATCTATTGGACAGATGTTTTGTATTTTTTCCACAAAGAATCCTACAGAAGCACTACTTAAATCTTGTGTTAGATGAATTTAATTCCTCTGTTCATATAAATCAAAATCAAACTACACATACTAATATAAGTTACTGTCAGTATCAGCAGACTCCAGTTAAAAATGATATTGCCACCATTTTAATAAAGGTGGTACAGGTCATCACAAAAAACATTTGAGAAGCTTTGTGTTGGTATTTGTAATATTTTCTGAGGAACCTGCAGTTTCAATAATTTAAGTTTCTGCGTCTATTCTTGCTGTCCCTCAGTTTATGCTTTGAGGAACAGACCTTTCAAGCTTGCTACAGTCTGTCTCGGGCTGCTGTGCGTTCTCCTGTTGGCTGTGGTCATTGGTCAGAGTGTCCACTGTAAGTCCCTTCCTTGTCTCTGTCAAATATACTAGTTTCAAAAAGTTGGCTGATGTCATTTTAAAATAACTGTTATTTATCTCCATCTCCCACAGACAAAAAAGCAGAGCAAAACCATCAGAACAACTTAACAGCCATGAGTAATGAGAGAGAGAAGCTGCAGGAGAACTTGAAGACGATGCGAAATGAAAAAAAAAACCTTGAGATGAAGCGCAATGACTTACAGCAAAAAAATGATTTCCTATCTAAAAGAAAAGTTGAACTACAGATCAATAACAATATATTGACCAGAGAAAGCAGCAGTCTAAAACAAAGCCAAACCGAGTTAAAGGCCAATAACGATGCTTCCATGAAAGAGGTAAAACAGCTTAAAGCCAGTAAAGAACAGCTCCAGACTACTAACAATGACTTGTCTACTGCTAAAGACGTGCTACAAAAACAACACGATTCAGTGTTCAAACGCAAAAATGAGGTACAGGCCAGTTATGAATCAGTGACCAAAGAGAGGGACAATTTACAGAACAAATTCAATAATGCAACCAGATCAAGAGAGCAACTACAGTTGAAGTTCAATGAAATGATTAATAAAGTTGAGCATTTGCACGACAAGTACAACTTCTCCAACAGTGAGAAAGAGAAGATAGAAAGCAGTCACCAAAATCTAACAATATCCAAAGAAACGCTGCAGGCCACCTACGACGTGCTGGCGAAAGCCACAGATGAGTTGCGGACTAATTACAAGTCCTTGGTAAAGGAAAGGGATGAGCTTGAAAACACTTTCAAAAATGCCACTGTGGAGAAAGACCTGTTGAAGGTGAAAAATGACAACCTGACTACTGAGAGGGATGCGTTGCAGGTGGAGGTTGATAGACTAAGTGCAGCAGTTCCAGGTAAGCAGAAAGAATAAATAAGTAAAAATAACCAATTTGGCCCGAAAATGTATACATCTGGATTGAAAGGGAAACATGCAACAACATTTGTTCTGATTGCTTTGAAGTCTGTCTATCTGTACCTGTAACAGTAAAATATACATTTGTTATATAGCATTTTTAACAATTGACAAAGTCAGTATTGGGGTTTGATGGTGTCTTGATAGTCCTTGTGTCTTGCATTTTTTCTTTATACTGCATACATTATGTGTTATTACTTTTTCTGCAAATATAATGAACCATAACCCTAACCCTAAAATCAGTATACCCATGTTCCTAAACTATACACATAGTATGATAAGAAAAAAAACTAGCTTTTCAAGTTAACCACATTTTTTTAAATGTCTCCAGATTTTTGCAAAGGCAAGGCCAAAGTAAACTTCAAGTAAAATCCAAATTTCAGTTTGCGAACAAAGAGCATGTTTTAAATGTTCCAAGTTAACCACAGACACGCGCAACAAATGCATTCTAATTTGTAAACATAATTGATTAATTCCTCTTTGGCATTTTTCAGCTAGCAACTGCCCCTCTGGTTGGACGAGATTTCAGAGCAGCTGCTACTTCACCTCTGTTGAAAAGATTAGCTGGCGTCTGGCCAGGGAAAACTGTCAAACCAAAGGCGCAGATCTGGCAATAATAAAAAGCACAGAGGAAATGGTTTGTCTGGTTCTGTTCATATTTCTGTTCCTGCACAAGTGAGTGTCAACATAGACATTGTCATTGATGGTGTTTTACTTTGTAAAGCTACACCAAACAATATTCTCACATTAACAAGATATCAATTGACTTTTTGCTCGGTTGTGGCTTGGAATAACATAGCTTTCACAAAGATTACAACGTTTATATGGCAAAAGTGTTCGGTGAATATTCACTAAATCGGAGTCGAGGGTCCCATATTTACTCTTTTTTATCTCTGTTTTTGGCCACCGCCGCCAACCGTGTGCATCTTTTTAATATGTTCAGCCATTTTTTGCTAACTTGAATTATACCATCATTTCATCTATCATTAATAAATGAAATGCATCTATGACTTTATGTTTTCAAAACCTCTGCAATTGTTTTTCTCGGTCTCATATAGACCTTTGTGAATGGCTTATATTCAACTGATAAGGAAGTCTGGATTGGTTTGACGGATGCAGGACTAGAAGGGCAGTGGAAATGGGTTGATGGGACACCGTTGACCACTCCGTAAGAAGCTTAACTCATCTTTAACAACCTCTGAGAATAGACCAGTATTTATGCTAATTGTATATGTCCCTCCTTTTTCTGCAGGTTCTGGGGTAAAGACCAGCCCAACAGCTTTGACGGTCGGAACCAAGACTGTGTGGAGTTCTGGCACCGTGCAACTGGGAACGGCGACTGGAATGATGAGAACTGTAATTTGGAACAAAATTTCATCTGTGAGAAGTAGTTTGCCTGTACAGAAAGACATATATATATATATATATATATATATATATCGCTAGTACTGATAATAATAATATAATTTGTGTGTAGCATATAACAAAAATGTAAAGACTGTAAATTGGAGATAATGGTTCTATATGAATATTATGTGACCAATTTACAGAGACTGACACAAAGCAGCTACAGTAAGAGCTATAACCGGAAATGGTATATATTTTTATGATTTTTGTATTATAAAGTTACATTTAGTACCTATCGCCTTTCTTGTGCTAGCGCAGAAAGTCATTGTATTGTGGCTTAGCGGGATTGATACTCTCATATACATCTGCAAAATGCTTTAAAGTGATCATATTAGTGGTTTAGTTCATTTACGGAGTTTCAGCTTGCTTTAAAATGTGTCCTGAGCCACCAGGTCCTGGTCAGCCAACAGCCTAAAGAAAGACAAACATGGTGAAAGTCAAATATTTTCAGTGAATAGTTGTTTTGCTTATATTATATATCGTATTAACATTTTTTTTACATGTTGATTAATGTAAACACATACAATAATTGATTTTAAATGAGAGAATCCAGCTTGAGCCACCACTCTAATAAGTTAATCTTCATGCAAACACTTAATTTGATTGTGTATGACATTTAGGGACAACAAAACATATATAACTTCATTAATCTGTAGTGTAGTGAATATGATCCAAGTAATGTGATATGGAAGTATTTGTCTGTATGTATGGAAGCCTATAGTGGACTTTATTAAAATGGCAATGTTATATTGTGAAAACAAGAATGTACTATTTTCACACAGGAATACCTAATGAAATCTGAATTGAATGCCATTGTATAGCAATATCGCACTAACAAGAAAGTCATGACTCTAACAAATTGCCAAAGGTAGCCTATGGTGCCCTGAAGATGTTTGACATCCTACTCAAAGCCCAACTTTCTTTAAATGACAGTGCAAAGAGCATTGTCACAAAAATTGGGGCTTTTAAAAAAACGTGGGTTAAGTAATGCTTGCACAATGTAAAATAAGGCTACATTGTTTACATTACATTTTCATTTTCAAATGTATTTAACATTTGGACATTGTCCACTGTGAAGCAGATAAATACTCCCAAAGATTATTGTCAAATGCTGTTTTTAAATTGTTGGAATATTGCTTTTTTTATTTCCACCTAAATAATTCTTGCTTACTTGTTACTTATATTTAATTTAATTTAATATTTGAATATTGCCCAATATGCAGCAGTATGACTATAAGAATGTCTCATACTTGAAACAGTCCCAATCAAGCAGATGGGTTTTCGAGTGTTAAACTCTCAGTAATTAAATACTCAAATGTGTTTTATTGTTTGTTATTTTCAAAACAAGAGAGGAACACCATCCACAGCATGATACAACAAACCAGTGTTACATTTCAAGGTGGACAACTCTGTCACATTGTTGACTGAATTCCCTCCAGCTTTTGGACTGGCAGTCCCATCGAAATCCTACTCATTCCTTTTCAGACCGCCTTCGCATTAGATGAAGAGTGTGTTCTCATTTCTCTCTCAGTGCTGTAGGCGTTCCTTTCCAATTTATTTCTCCTTAGTTCCTCTTGAAAGATTTAAATCAATGTTTTACCTAGTGTTCACAGAAACTTGAATAATAAGAAATCTTCACCCACATAAACTAAATGTTATCTGAGCATGATCTATTAACTATAATAGATTAGATTACCAGCACATTTAATTTAAGGACGTTTTTCATACTTGTGACAAAGGTATACCACTTATGGCAAATTGAATTAACAATAATAATCATAATTTATGATGAAGAAATTCATAGTTTAAAATCAGATTGCTGCTTAAAGGCCCGGTACACTGAGTTTAACATATAAGGATACCTTTATTTGTAATGAAGAGTATTACCAATTCTGGAAAAAAACAGCTAACAATGTCCTCTGTTGCTCTCGAGAACCTTTTTTGAGTTTGATATAAATCACCTAGATCAGGGATGGGCAACTTGGATGGTGGTGGGCAGTGGCGGCTGTTGGAAAATATTTTTGGTGGGGCTATGGAAATGGTGACAAAACCATACTAGGGCATTTAAAATCAGGAGACTAAATACGAACATTGTGTGTGTGTGTGTGTGTGTGTGTGTGTGTGTGTGTGTGTGTGTGTGTGTCATACTTGCCAGCCCTCCCGATTTTCGCGGGAGACTCCCGCATTTCTCCCGATTTCTGACAAAATCAGATTTACTCACGACTGTTTCCACTCGGACTTTAATATAGGTACACCATTGTTTGGTTTCCATGGTAGCGCGTCTCTTTAGCAGCGCGCGCAACTCAAAGTCTGAGAGGGTGAGGAAGATGACAACTGAACAAGAATCGACAACTCGACCCTGTGATCACTCCTTTCCTGTAAAATACAGGTCCAGTCCACACATATGCTCCATGGTGCTACAGGCATTGCCCTCACAGCTACAATAAGCATGCAAATGTTAATCTACAGCTCCGGCGATCCACTAGCACCGGAGTCTACACCTGCAGACGCAGCCATCCCCTACTGTAGCGTCACCTTGGATACGAGTCTAAACAGACGCACAGGCCAGGGCGCTGAAAGGGCGCCCTTTAAGCATCAGATCTGACGACGCTGATTGGCTGAAATTATGTTTCGGTGGCATAGTTTACAGATAGCAACAGTCAGCTTGTTGGTTGCAGCTGCTCTGGCTGAGGGCTCTTTTCTACCGCCCGGACGAGAGAGGGTAATGATACACGCTGCGGCCAGGCAGGAAACATGTCACTTATCAGTAACTTTAGACATCGTAAAACAATTTTAAACGAGATTTTATTGTAGATTATACATTTTACTGATACCAACTATATAATATTTACCTTGTTCTTTAAAAATAAAAAAAATACAAATATATAGGCCTATATATTTTTTGGAAATAGATTTTTTAATTAATTTTTAATTTTTAATGACAATCAAACATGTGGGAAGAGGGGGGGCGGCGCCCCTAGTGCCCCTATGGGCCGGCCGCCACTGGTGGTGGGGCAGGTTGCGCTAGACTTTTTCGCTGCCCGTCATTTTGAAGGACAGGATCGTAACATTTCCGTCAAAATCCATTATTACCCGACGTGTGTGTGTGTGTGTGTGTGTGTGTGTGTGTGTGTGTGTGTGTGTGTGTGTGTGTGTGTGTGTGTGTGTGTGTGTGTGTGTGTGTGTGTGTGTGTGTGTGTGTGTGTGTGCCGCATACATATTTCAATACGTAAAAGTGGTAGCTACAATTAATTAAATACTTGAAACACTTTGGTCGTATATTGAGCGTGAAATACTTTGGTCGTATAGTGAGCGTGAAACACATTGCTAGTTAGCAGTGTTGGGACTAACGCGTTACAAAGTAACGCAACTACTTCTGTGGTAACTAATATCGTTACTATTTACCTATTCCCATTAAGTAACGCTGTTATAGTTACTGTGATTTAAATGGGCGCGTTACTGCGTTACATTATTTGATGGAACTGAACCGAATCTCCCTGCTGATGTAATTTACAGGCGAATACAGCGATGTCCTCTCACAGCACCTTGGAAAAGTGAAAGTAACCAGAGAGGAGTGATGATTGGTTAACGCGGGTTAACATTTCAGGGTAAGCCAAACAGAGACAGAGTTGGGCGGGTCTTGCCTTATGGGGAAAATACACACACACGAACACTTGCTAATGCTAATGCTAATAACACACACACACACACACACACACACACACACACACACACACACACACACACACACACACACACACACACACACACACACACACACACACACACACACACACACACACACACACACACACACACACACACACACACACACACACACACAAAGCTGACATTGACTGAGGATTACTCAAAAAGTACACAGTAAGTACTTCATAGTACTTGTTGTGGGGGTAGTTTCACTACTAGCCTACTGAGTCCAACAGGGTCGATCTCACGAATAACTATTGGCAGAAGAAATAATAACAAACTCGAGAGACGGCTGAGTTGACCGCAGTGCAGAATCGCTGTATACTGGAAATCTCCGAACAATGTTGTCCATTTACTATTATATTTCCAGCCCTTAATAACATTCATTTTCTGTGCTCAATATGTGTCTTGGCTGTTTTCGTTGTGAAAACAAATGGACCGTAGATACACGGATTGACCGTCCTCATCTGCGCTCTTATTTTGAAAGACAACTTCCGGAATAACAGAGTAGCAGAATATGAAAAAACTGGGTTTTTTTTGTTTCTGTTTTCTAGTGATTTTATTTTTTGTTTTGAGAAGTAGAAAATGAAAATCATCCCGTTTTTTAAGTTTCATAAATCCATTTTTTACCATGATAAAGAAAAACGCCTTGTATTTCAATTTTGGTTTTTCAATTTGAAAACGAAAATCAAATATCCAGTCGTTTTTTATTTTTGAATATCCATTTGTGAAAAGAAAATCCAATGACCAAAACATACACTGACCCGAAACCTACTGATTTTAACACTACAACTATAGACGTAGAGATAATATTATTGCTGAATATTAAATGAAGGTACAGTTTATTTGAATACAATTATTGTTTACAGACGTGGGTAGCATGTGACAACATCCGGAACCAGGGGCGGACTGGGAGGAAAAAGTGGCCCGGGGAATAATTGACAGACAGGCCCACTTAATGCGCGGCATGTATCGGCCGGCCGGCAATGAAAGTATGTTTCTTAACAAAAAACCCTATGTTATTTCGGACCATTATTCATATAGTAATCACATTACCTGAGCCCTTGAGTTGCCTGGAGCAAAATACCATATATTTATTGATTTTAATGTTAACAGATCATTGATGCAATAACATTTGGATCCAATTTGCCTGACTTGACGCATGCAATAAAACATGGGCGTGGGAAGCATCCTCAATGTGGGTGAGACAATTTAACAGGGTGTGGGCAGGTGGTGGACCTCACCTCCTCTAGGGGGGTCCGGGGTATGCTCCCCCGGGAAGATTTTTTTTTAAATGTTGAAGTTAAATGCATCAATCTGGTGCACTTTGAGAGCAAAATTAGGGACTAAATCTATGGATACATCTCTCAACACCCATATGAAACAGAACTGTAAACAGATGTACTTTTTTCTTTCAACATTTATTTGAACAGCAAGTGGAGGCAAAAGTGACCGCACCAAAAAACAAAAAACCTGCTAGCTAACTAGCCTAAACTCAGTAACAGAATGTGGGCAACACGTTCTTCTCCACAGCCGCGCGACCTCTGAGTCAGACGTCACTTCCACCTTTTCTATCCTACGGGTACAGCCACTCCCCCTGAACCCCGTTTCCCTGCCAACCCACCCTCCCCTATGCAAGCCCCTCCCTCTGAACCCAGGGCTCGCTACAATACTGTATACACAAACTTACAAAAACGCATTCACGCTTTGGAGCTTGTTTATCCATCTGTAAGCAACTGCCAGCCAGGTCTCTCAGTCACTCACTCATGATCGTTCACTGCACAGCGACAGCTGCTACGGGCCTGATATGTGAAAGTGAAACTATCTGATAGATAGAACATAGGTAGCCTATTAAAACAGCCCAGCCCAGCCCAGCCCAGCCCAGTGGGGTGTGGCCGGAACACTTACAAATGTGGGCCGGTAGGATTTAGGTAAGCAAAAAAAAACAAAAAAGGGAGAGGCCGGAACACTGATAAATGTGGGCCGGAAGGATTTAGGCAAAGAAAAAAAAAAAAAAATGTTTTGGCCCTCCGGCCCACGCACAGCACCGGCCCACCGGGAAAACTCCCGGTATTCCCAATGGCCAGTCCGCCCCTGTCCGGAACGACCGGAAACCAAACCAGCCGTGAAGTGTTTTCTGTATTTTTTATACATAGTATTGATCAGTGGCGTAGCTGTGGGTGGGCCCGGGTGGGCCTGGGCCCACCCACATGCACGTCTGGCCCACCCACAGCCAATCAGCGCGTTATAGCGCAGAGCTGGGAAGCCCAGAAGGAAGTGCCACAAACTGCAGTTCCTCTAGTGGCCAACAGGGGATGGATGCAGAAAGGAGCAATTCCCATAGACCCCCATGTTAAAATGCCCAACTTTACAGCAGAAATAAACATGTTTATAGCCTGTATCCAATCAAAGTTATTCTGGATATAGTTAGATTCCACCTTCATGACAATGGAATAGGGAGTGAATTTTTTTAACGTGAGTAAATTAGTAAGTAAAGTAAGTTTTGCCGTGAGTGAATTAAAGTCTTTTTTCTTCTTGAGGTCTGCAGTGAAGCGTGTACACATTTGCTGAATATGAAAAGACTCTCTCAGTGTGTGCCCACTGTGTGACTGTCAAGGATAAACAACCTGTGGCCGCCGAGCCAGTCATGTATAGGGATGGGTACCGAGCCCCGGTATTAAACGGGCTCCAGGGCTGAATTATTAAAGACCGTGGTACCATTAAGCTCCAACGTTATCGGTCGGTACTGGAGAGAGACATGTAAAACATATCTGTCATCTGTATTATTGCTACACAAACAGTATATTGCAGTTTTAGTGTCGCCAGTTCTAATATGCAAAAAGACAGCAAAATGCGTCTATGATTATTTTTAGTATTTTAGATCTCTCCAATCCCCGCTTACTTGCGAGGGGGCGGGGCAGTTTACACACACGCAGCTACTACTAGGCTTGTTTGAGACAAGCGAGACCTGCGCAGACCTGCGCAATTTCGATCAACGTCTTGCTCGTGCGTTGCATGATGGTTAGTCATTTTGTCCGACTTGCTCTGGAGGCTCGCTCACATGAGACGTTGAAATCTCGCGGGACAAAGACGCCCGCAGCCTTGAGAGCGAGGCGCGGCGAGGCGCGGCGAGGCGGCGCAGTTCTTCTCCACGGGCTGCGGAGGCGAAATGCTTGATGGGAAACGACTCGCTGGTATCTCGAGCTGAGCGCTCATTGGTGGTTTTTACCCCGTGCTGCTAATGAAGCTCTCCATTTGGCTCGGCAAAAGTTGTTGTTTGGTGTCAGTTTTACGTCGCCACTTCCATTCACATTTTTCATAATTGTTCCACAATGTTTATGATCATGAAATTAATATCTATTATGTTACACTATACTTGCACTGCTTACCGTTTTTATACTTTATATATCTTAGCATATTCATACACACTGTTCATCCTGCTCACAGGCTGCTGTGTATATCTAGTGTATTCATACCCCTCACTGTTTATTCATCATTCACTTCATTCTATCTTTTATTCTGTAGATTGTGTACATTACTTTTCACTTTACTGCTTGTTGCACTCCTGGTTAGAAGCTAAACTGCATTTCGTTGTCTCAGTACCTGTAATCTGTGCAATAACAATAGAGTTGAATCTAATCTTGAGCAGGAACAAATGTATTTACTTAGTATATCTGACATTAACAATTAAACACATGTGTGCATTCTTTATAAATGCAAACCGAGTCAAGCCGACTCCGGAGGTGGCGGTATGCACCTTAAAGTTGTTTGCAATCCGCCAAAAAACCGAGAGAAGAAGAAGAAGAAGGCGAAGCAGCAGAAGAAGAAGAAGAAGAAGAAGAAGAAGAAGAAGAAGAAGAAGAAGAAGAAGAAGAAGCCGACTCGGAGCTGTCCGACTTCAGGCGAGCTTTTTGAGACCTCCCCCGGTTGCGATCGGCTATTCTCGTCTACTTTCGAGGCGAGCCGCAACGCGTCTCAAACAAGCCTACTACATGCAGCAACACACACACACGGAGGAGATGGCAGAGAGAACGCGCTCCGAGGTGTGGTTAAACTTTACCCGTCTCAATGTTCGCTACCAAAAGTGCAATAAGAGTTTAGCATGTAAGGGCGCCGGTAACACGAGCAATTTGTCTAAACATTTAGCAAAAGTGCACCACATTCAGACAGAGAAATGCACCGGGCTCGACTGTCTTTCTGGTAGCGCTGTACCCCCCCCATTCACGAGTATCGTTTCCACGTCAGGTGTTATGTATGCTAGCAGCGACACACGGAGTTAACTCAATTATACAAACATGGGTTAATGATTAGAGGTTACTGAGTTATTTATTTTGTTAAAGTTTCAGCTATTCTGTTTACAGTTCGACTGTTTCGACAGTTCGACGATTATTTAATATGATGTATACGATTGTTGTTTCTTTTGATGTGAAATATTATGTATTTAATTTAAATAAAAAGCAATGTTAGTTTTGTTCACAATTTGTTTAGTTAGTTTACCTTCTTTTTTGCTCCAAAAAAACCAATAAAAGTACAGTTAAAGCACCGGATCGATAAGCGGTATCGATAAAAGTAGTAGTAGGCCTACCGTTAAAACCTTACCGATACCCATCCATAGTCATGTGGATGTCAGTATAACACATTTTCTGAGGCCGCCGTGCCTATGTTTTTGTTTTCACTGCTAGTTTATGCTTATGTTCAATTAGTGCATTAAAAAATCATTAAAATCATTAATGAAGTTTCAGCTCAGACCCCACGCTTAATAAGTATCCCCCTGGCCCACCTACATTTCTCCAGGCCCACCCACACAATAATTCCTGGCTACGCCACTGGTATTGATTACAGCATTTAGAATGTGTTAAATGAAAAGTGATGAAAGAGAATATGAGGAGAAGAGGCGTGTTAAGCATATATTGAATGTGCAATGTCTGAATCCTCTGTTTAATGCAACAACGAACATTAAAGACGTGGAGAGCCGGCCCGCAGGGAGGAGCCAGCAGATGATATATAACAGCTGGAGAGGAGGAGTTTGCTCTCTCTTCTTCGCTCAAGAGGACCAGATCACAGCTGTTTTTCTGACTGAACAATATTCTGCTTGTAACATACCCGCGCCTTTTTTAAATTAAAGTACCCAATTGAACCTTCTCAGAGACTCAATAAGTCTCCTTTTTTAAAGCTTCTCTCCTGGACGCGAGAATAACGATCACAGTTTACAAGATCTTTCGTCTCCGGCCTTGTCAGGTATTGAAAAATCAATAAATAAAGAACACAGAATTATTAAATGTAAAACACAGAATTTGTGTGATTATACTAAATGATTTACAAATAAACACCACTGCATATTTTCAACTGTTACACATGCTGATGTAACGCAAATGTTTCCAACTCGGGATCAATAAAGTATATCTTATCTTAAGACTGATCGATGGCTACTGCCATATTTGCTAAATTTGCCTCTGAACCTTGACAAGTGCATGTTTCAGGCTTATCAATTAACGACAGGGCGTTGATGCTAGTAGTAATATTCATCCCGCTTCAATCTCATTAGTATGCATAGAAAGTGACAGGTGCTGTGACAGGTCACACCTCTACCTACTTATGCTAATGAGCTAAGTCCCGCCTCCCCTTTGATCGAGGTGTGAGATCTCAAGTAGGTGTGATATCCCAAGTAGGTGTGAGATCCGTCGATAGGAGGGGGTTGATGTGTATTCACAGGTGTGAAAAGCCCCCACTGTTGCGCCTTATGGTGTATCATAAAAAATGTTTCAATCACATTAGTATGCATAAAAAGTGATAGGTGGGCCCGCCCCCAAGTCTATTAAAACAAAATGCCGCTTCCATCACATTAGTATGCATAAAAGTGACAGAAGGGCCCGCCCCAATTATGTGATGTCAGAAGACCGAGGGGGTGGAGTGAGATAAAAAAAAAGAACCCCGTGCAGATAAAAAGCCAGTCATTTCCAATCATCAAGTCATCTTTCCAAAAAGAAAAAATGGCCAAGAGACGCCTCGATATGGGTTTAATCAGCGAGACGCCTGTGACAACTTACCGCCATCCGTCCGGAGCGCCAATCAAGAAACAGATGCAGTATCTGTGCCGGGTTCAAACACCTCCGGTGAAGAGAAATGGCTTCTGGAAAATGAACATGTTTGGGGATACGTATTCAACTATATGGCGAATGAACTGCATTTCTACAATCTGAAGAATGGAGAAACGTATGGACCCCACAGTGTTAAAGCGACGTTGACCTCAACAGATTGGGCTGTGTTAACTCTGGTGTCTTCCAGAGATCTCCACGCAACCATTGTATCGTAAGAAGTAGTGCATCAAGAAAATACTGTGAAACCAGCGGTGTACAAGATATTTGCAACAAAAAGCAAACAAACGCAAACAAAAAGCGAGATCAGAGAAGAGTTTTCACCGTTACCCCCCAATGTGGAGGAAGAAGAAGGAAATATCCCCCCGCCGCCAGAAGTGAAAAGAGTCCTAACAAGCACCGTCTGGGAAACTAAAAGCGGACCA
This sequence comes from Notothenia rossii, assembly GCF_949606895.1. Lineage (NCBI taxonomy): Eukaryota > Metazoa > Chordata > Actinopteri > Perciformes > Nototheniidae > Notothenia > Notothenia rossii. Next base: position 36,677,132 of record NC_136912.1, on the reverse strand, counting down.
TCTGGGAGATGGTATTACCGCGCAAGCCATTTGCTGACGCAGGGGGGAGGGGTTCTCTCTAAAACACAGTGTCCTGCCATCTCTCTCTGTTTCTGCTGATGTGTAAAATATACAAAATAACGTTTTATATACTTAATCTCTTGTTAAAAGGTGATGAAGTTTGTAGCGTAAGCCAGCCATCAGTATTCTAGTTTTAAGGATCGAAGGATCCAATGTATTTTTAAATGGAGCAGAAATAGAACTAGTCTCCCAGTGCAAGTATCTTGAACAGAGAGTGTCATATTGGACTCGCACTTGACTTTTTAAGAAACATATCCAGAAAATATCCAATACCATTCAATTCAACTTGCAACATTTTAAACAAATTAGACCTTTTTCTTAACTGTCAATGCTGCAAAGTCATACCTCCACTGTATGATTCTATCCCACATTGAATACTGTTTTACAAACTGGTCGTTTGCTTGTGCCACACACCTGAAACCCATAGAACAGCTGTTCAAGAGAACTATCCAGGTGTTTGACAGAAAGCCACAGTCATACCACCACTGTACCATCCTTGAAAATCACGATTTCTTGAGTTTTTGACATTTTTATGTCTTTTAAAAGTATGTGTTTTAAAAAAAATAATATTTACATGGGCTGGCCCCCTCCCCTTGGGGGAATTCATCCACAGAAAACACACTGGACGCAGCACTAGGTCAGAATCCAGAGGAGACTGTGAGGTCCACCACAGACGGACCACCTTTGGACAAAATGTCCTCTCCATTAAAGGCAGCTCATTGTGGAATAGCCCCCCAACTGAGATACGGGATTGTCCCACTCTCAATAGTTTTAAAGGTCAACTTAAACAATGGTTGAGCAACAAACAGACGTGTAATCACCGCTAAATAAATGCACTTTAACACAGGGGTATCTCCTCTTGCACTTTATGTAGCGCTTTTATCTTATCTTGCACTTTATATATCATAGCTGCTACATTGTACTGCCATGTGGTAAATGCTTGTATGCTGCTCATGCTCTTTCTGCATATCATGTATTTTATTTTTGCTGTATATATATCTATAAATGTCATGTTCTTATATGCTGTATGGGACGGGACTACAGATGGAAATTAGCTCAAAGCTAAAATCCGGCTCATTTACACTTGTAAGCATTATTTTTGTTTTAAAGTGTTCATCAATGTGCACTACGGTAGCCCTGAAGAAAATTAAACATTAAAATATGTTATCGATGTCCCCATTCCCAGTTTGTTTTGGGAATAATTGCGATGTTTACTATGTTTTGGTAGCTCTTAACAAAACAGAATGTTTGTAAAAGACTGCGACTCTAAAAGGCAAGTTTGTGATTTTAACACTGTTTCGATGAAACAATACATTATACAATATTACAACTTTTTGCGGTTGTAGGGCTTCAAGATATTTTGCATGTCATGCATAAACACGGTGTCATCTTTTCCTTGAAACTGACGTGCTGCCCGTTTTACAAAACAAGTTATTTTTCTGCTTCTTCATCCTCTGAATTTTCCTCCCCTGTCCCTCTTCCTTCAGCCAGCACAACAAGAATCAAGGTGGATCTGTGAAATGAAATACCTCGTCCCAAAGCGTGACTTCCCTATTGAGAGCATGCGTCTAGGGCAGTAGGGTCTAAACCAATTGGCCAGATATACTAACATGCAGAACGTACGGTATGTTTGAAGACTAACCATTTATCCAGTTCAAGCTGTCTTTAAGATGTGACATTGCGCTCTGACTATTCCCCGTAAAATGGTGACAAACTATTACTTATTCTTAAATTTGACCTCTTGCTGCTTGGTTGAAAATGATAGTTGAAAAATAACTTTAAAAAAAAAAAAGACTCAAACAGCGAGGGACATTATACTGGTGAAAAAAACTCTCAATTGTACAGATGACTCCCCCTCCACTCAACGCAATAAGTCCCTCCCTCCACTCAGCAAAGCATCTAAAACTAAGGACCTCACTAAGACGACAGTTTGAAAACTAGCTATGGATCTGAGAAAAACCAAGTCTCCCCCCGTGAGTTGCAGCCAGGAACAAACTCCTGGACTACCATCATCACCACCATTCTGGACACCCTAATCTTGCAGTACTACTGCTGCTTATTTTGCTCCTTGGGCCAAGACGTCTCTGTTTATGGACACAGTGAAATCAGTGTTGGTTGATATTGTGGAGGGGGTGATACATCGGTACAGAGAAGAAATATGCAACGGATGCCGAGTCAGTCACCCCGGCCAGAGGCAAAACGATTGTCTGAATGACATGCCCGATTTTTTCTTCAGAAACAATTACAACACGTTAATGAAAAGACTCTGGCTCACCGACTTCATTACTGAGATCGACGAGACTCTTATTGATAAAGAAATTTTCACGGATGATTGGAGGATCCAAGGCGCTTCGGAGCCTTTTCTGCACAATCTCAAAAATTGTAAACGCCTCAAGGAGAGACTTGAAAAGATCCATGCCGAGTTGGATGGAGAAGAAGAAGACTAATAACCTGCGGTTGGTTGAAGCCAGGGATTTTTTCTTTTTCGATACATTGACTTTTTCTTTAAAGTAAAATAAAAATGGGGAACTACTATGCAAAACGCTCTGTATATATTGATCAGAATGTAGTCAATACCCTTTTAATAAGTGTGGTGATGAGGACGATTGAAAACAGAGTGAATAGTGATCCCCGTGTAAACAGAATGGCTGAAGTTTGTAAACTAGAAGACATTTTGGATATCGTTCTTTCTGGCAGTACTATTCCTGGTCATTGGGAAACTATTGTAAACGAAAAATTTAAAGTGGTCCTGGAATCTTCAGTTTCCGCAACGTTCTGTAACATTAACGAAGAAATGAAACAAACATCAAAAGTGTATCATGTGCTCTCATTGTATGCTCTGTTTGTAGATGTAATGCATCTTTGTGTCAAAAACAGCATACACATGAATATTTTGACTGAAGTGAAAAAACTCCATCATGATATTTCCAGTAATCTGGGGAATTCTAAGCTGGAGACGGTCCTGGGGATGTTACAATCAGTATAACTATTGATTTTGTGTGTGAAAATGTTTAAATGTAAATAGGACATTTTAAAAAAAAGAAAAAAAAGTGTTTTTTACATTTTAAAAACTGTTGTCTTCATTATAGCAAGGGGAGCGTGTCTGATACATGTGTATTACAGTCCTTCACATGCACTGTTGTCTTCATTATAATAATGGGAGGGTAAAATTGAAGATGTATGATACATGTGTATTGAAACGTGCGTATTATACCCCCACAGAAACACAGAAACATGGAAACACAGAAACACAGAAACACAGAAAACACTGAAACCACTGAAACACTGAAAAAACACAGAAACACTGAAACACCGACACACAGAAACACCGAAACACAGAGACACAGAACCACAGAAACACTGAAACACCGAGACACAGAACCACAGAGACACAGAAACACAGAAACACAGAGACACAGAACCACAGAAACACCGAAACACCGAGACACAGAACCACAGAGACACAGAAACACAGAAACACAAAAACACAAAAACACTGAAACACCGACACACCGAGACACAGAACCACAGAAACACAGAAACAAAGAAAACACAGAAACACAAAAACACAGAAACACCAACACACAGAAACATAGAAAACACAGAACCACAGAAACACAGAAAAAACAGAAAACACAGAAACACAGAGACACAAAAACACAGAAACACCGAAAACACCGAAAACACTGAAAACACAAAAAAAAGGCTTGTGTGCTAGTATGGTTTTTGAATAAACACATCATTATTTTAAAAAGTCAAATAGTATCAGCCTCCCATCGACTTTTTAAAATACTGGGAAATAGTCAGAGCGCAATGTCACATCTTAAAGACAGCTTGAACTGGATAAATGGTTAGTCTTCAAACATACCGTACGTTCTGCATGTTAGTATATCTGGCCAATTGGTTTAGACCCTACTGCCCTAGACGCATGCTCTCAATAGGGAAGTCACGCTTTGGGAAGAGGTGTTTCATTTCACAGATCCACCTTGATTCTTGTTGTGCTGGCTGAAGGAAGAGGGACGGGGGAGGAAAATTCAGAGGATGAAGAAGCAGAAAAATAACTTGTTTTGTAAAACGGGCAGCACGTCAGTTTCAAGGAAAAGATGACACCGTGTTTATGCATGACATGCAAAATATATTGAAGCCCTACAACCACAAAAAAAAAGATTGTGTTAAAAATATGGCAAAAAAGTCATAATATTGTATAATGTATTGTTTCTTTGAAACAGTGTTAAAATCACAAACTTGCCTTTTAGAGTCGCAGTCTTTTACAAAAATTCTGTTTTGGCAAGAGCTACCAAAATATAGTAAACATCGCAATTATTCCCAAAACAAACTGGGAATGGGGACATCGATAACATATTTTAATGTTTAATTTTCTTCAGGGCTACCGTAGTGCACATTGATGAACACTTTAAAACAAATATAATGCTTACAAGTGTAAATGAGCCGGATTTTAGCTCTGAGCTAATTTCCATCTATAGTCCCGTCACATACAGCATATAAGAACATGACATTTATATATATACATACAGCAAAAATAAATATATGATATGCAGAATGAGCATGAGCAGCATATTCAAGGATGGTACAGTGGTGGTATGACTGTGGCTTTCTGTCAAACACCTGGATAGCTCTCTTGAACAGCTGTTCTATGGGTTTCAGGTGTGTGGCACAAGCAAACGACCAGTTTGTAAAACAGTATTCAATGTGGGATAGAATCATACAGTGGAGGTATGACTTTGCAGCATTGACAGTTAAGAAAAAGGTCTAATTTGTTTAAAATGTTGCAAGTTGAATTTAATGGTATTGGATACTTTCTGGATATGTTTCTTAAAAAGTCAAGTACGAGTCCAATATGACACTCTCTGTTCAAGATACTTGCACTGGGAGACTAGTTCTATTTCTGCTCCATTTAAAAATACATTGGATCCTTCGATCCTTAAAACTAGAATACTGATGGCTGGCTTACGCTACAAACTTCATCACCTTTTAACAAGAGAGTAAGTATATAAAACGTTATTTTGTATATTTTACACATCAGCAGAAACAGAGAGAGATGGCAGGACACTGTGTTTTAGAGAGAACCCCTCCCCCCTGCGTCAGCAAACGGCTTGCGCGGTAATACCATCGCCCAGATGGTCCGCTTTTAGTTTCCCAGACGGTGCTTGTCAGGACTCTTTTCACTTCTGGCGGCGGGGGGATATTTCCTTCTTCTTCCTCCACATTGGGGGGTAACGGTGAAAACTCTTTTCTGATCTCGCTTTTTGTTTGCGTTTGTTTGCTTTTTGTTGCAAATATCTTGTACACCGCTGGTTTCACAGTATTTTCTTGATGCACTACTTCTTCCGATACAATGGTTGCGTGGAGATCTCTGGAAGACACCAGAGTTAACACAGCCCAATCTGTTGAGGTCAACGTCGCTTTAACACTGTGGGGTCCATACGTTTCTTTATTCTTCAGATTGTAGAAATGCAGTTCATTCGCCATATAGTTGAATACGTATCCCCAAACATGTTCATTTTCCAGAAGCCATTTCTCTTCACCGGAGGTGTTTGAACCCGGCACAGATACTGCATCCGTTTCTTGATTGGCGCTCCGGACGGATGGCGGTAAGTTGTCACAGGCGTCTCGCTGATTAAACCCATATCGAGGCGTCTCTTGGCCATTTTTTCTTTTTGGAAAGATGACTTGATGATTGGAAATGACTGGCTTTTTATCTGCAAGGGGTTCTTTTTTTTTTATCTCACTCCACCCCCTCGGTCTTCTGACATCACATAATTGGGGCGGGCCCTTCTGTCACTTTTATGCATACTAATGTGATGGAAGCGGCATTTTGTTTTAATAGACTTGGGGGCGGGCCCACCTGTCACTTTTTATGCATACTAATGTGATTGAAACATTTTTTATGATACACCATAAGGCGCAACAGTGGGGGCTTTTCACACCTGTGAATACACATCAACCCCCTCCTATCGACGGATCTCACACCTACTTGGGATATCACACCTACTTGAGATCTCACACCTCGATCAAAGGGGAGGCGGGACTTAGCTCATTAGCATAAGTAGGTAGAGGTGTGACCTGTCACAGCACCTGTCACTTTCTATGCATATTAATGAGATTGAAGCGGGATGAATATTACTACTGATGCTATTTATTGATTGTTCAATACCTGACAAGGCCAGAGATGAAATATCTACATACATCTTATAATAGTATAATACATTATGTATAATATCAGTTAAAATAAGTGCTTCAACATAGTTAGCATTGCTGGAGGTATGCACAAATATTGATAGATGTCTTGTAATGCACTATTGAGGAACCTGCAACCCAAGTTTTTCATTCATTGGATAACTACACCGTTTGTGAATATGATATGTCAATAAACCTTAGAAAATCTTGAAATCTTGAAAGGGATGCGCAAAATAGTCATTATATACCGTCTTTGATTAACTATTAATAGAGAATAACGAGTAATGAATATACTTTATAGGGATCCTATAGAGAACCGCAGTGACGCGTCGTAAAACCCGGAAGTAAGTTAGCATTTTTAGCACTTCCGGTTCCTTCCTCAAAAAGCAATGCATTTTCTCCATAGGGTTTTGGAAAATAGCTCGAAATAAGGTCTGTGGTTGACACAAAATTAAGAGATGAATCACGTTTTGTTCTACGACATTAAATACATCAGCAGTGACCCCACTGGGGATTTTTGAAGAGTTTATGTGTCTGAAAAACGATGGTTGTTACCGAGTGGCTGAATAGGACTACAGAAATTGTCGAGGCCGTTGTACGTCATTACGCCGAACACGTAAACACTCCCGCTAAGTTTGTTTTCCCCTGTGTTCTGCTTGAAAGCAAGTACCTGCCTATCTTTAGTATTTGCAGTGCTTGAACTGGGCCGGTACTCACCGGTACGCAGTACCGGCACTTCTGATTTTTACCCATGTGGTACCGGCACTTCTTACTGAGTACCGGCAAGGTGCCGGTACTCAGTAAAATGCCGGTACTCAGCCGCCGGCAATATACGTATATATTGTAAACGAAACGCAGCGCAAATGTGGGTCTGACTCTGCCTCACAGAGGGTGACTGGCTGTCTACATGACGTGGCCTGCCGACATTGCCACTTTCATACAGATCATACTAATGCCCTCGATTGGTCTCTGTGTGTCATTCAAGCTCGGGAGGGTGTGTGTTGGTGTATGTGTGGCGCGAGCGAGAAAGCGTGCGCACCGGTTACGTGTATTGTTGTTACCATCTGGTGCTAGCTAGCTGCGCTAACGGATATAAGGAGCTGTTTCAACAACAAGGTGGAGGGAGAGTCCTTTGCTGTCAGACTGAGAGGCTGAAAACTACAGCTCTGGTGAGGTAAATTACTCTCTGAGTCTTTAGATAGTTAACTTAGTTTAAGTTATCTCAGTGGGTCTCAAACGGTTCGGTCACCATTTATGTAAACACATATTTCCATTTCAGGGGGTAGTGATTAGTAAAATATGCATGAATAATACAAACAAAATGTTAACTAGGTGAAAAAAGGTAAGATAAACTTGTTGAGAGCTAAAACTAGTCTTTGCTGTTGCCTCAAAGAGGAGCAGGGGGGAGAGGAGGGAGAAAGGAGAGGCCGATTCAGGAGCCCAGACACACTCACAACTATAAATGAACCAAAAACAAATAAATAAACAAGTTTCAATGTTTTTTCATATTGGATATTGTATGTTATTGGTTATGGCCATGTACTTATGATTTTATGATTATTTAAATGTATACATTTTTCTTTCATATGGGTGTAGTCTCTTTATTTCCCCCTCAAAATGCACCAGATTGATGCATTTAAGTCCAACATTTAAAAAAAAATCTTACCGGGGGAGCATGCCCCCGGACCCCCCTATAGGATTTGAGGCCCGGCCCCACTGTTCCCAAATAGATTTGCATTTTTTTTTAAATAGTAACCCATCTCCATATGTTTCTTTTGGGGTAGTAGTTTTAAACTAGAGGGCTATCACTTTGTGCAGCAACGCTATTGACAAATAAATCCAGCAAAATGGCACAAAAAACTGGTAGTGGCCTCAGGGACGAGGAGTCATTTTACCAGCCAGTAGGAGTCAAGCTTTACTTTCTTTTATATCCATAAAGAAAAAGTAAATCTGTTTACAGTTGTTTCATTATGGATGTTGAGAGGTATCCATATATCTCTTCATTTTGCTCTCAAAGTGCACCAGATTGATGCATCTAACTTCAATATTTAAAAAAAAATGTTCACGGGGGAGCATGCCCCCGGACCCCCCTAGACTAGAGGGTGTCAGGTCCACTCCCCACAAAAATAGCACTTTACCACTGCACCCCCTCTAATCTCAGATGCACCCTGAGTCATTTTGTTTAAGTACAGTGAGCCTTTCTAAAATATAAAGTAAAGAGACAAACCCACCAGCATTATAGGATACTATGACTTTGTGCCAAATACTTGTTGCTGATTTAGAGTACTGGCACCTTTTTTATTCCAATTCAAGCACTGAGTATCTGTATATCTATATCTGACTATTAAAATCTGTATTTTTGAAATTGTCGTTTTTAACACCATAGTTTGACAAATTATAGAATAATTAATTACCAGTGTTTTCCAATTTTACTCGGCAGTTCGTTTCGTTAGCTAACGTTAGCTAAAGCTAGCGCTACTAGTTAGCTACGCAATGGTTTGTTGCTTTGCTCCGGGTTGCAGCCACAGGTCTTTGCATGAAACGTGCTTGTTCTATCGTTTCCCGGCCAATGTTTTCCAAAGGAGAGTCTGGATTCGTGCCATGAGGTAAGCTGACGTTACCTTTATCAGTTTGACATATTGAACTAATAACAAATCATCTCTGGCTGGCAGAGAACTCTCTGCTCCATAGCTTCTCTTGGACGTAAAATCACATGTACATTTTACATTTATATTCAATTTAATATTCCATCCCTCACATACTTTTGTATATATAATAACTTATATTTTGTTTTTCTTGTTATGCTGCTGCAACACAAACATTTCCCAAATTGGGATCAATACAGTAATATCTTATCTTAATTAATTAAGAAATATAACTATTATAATTAGTGTAGCAGCTGACACCTATTTTCAATATGGATTAATCTACCATTTATTTCTTTAGTTCAATTTTGATCTATAAAAATGTCAAAATAGTGAAAATGTCCACGAGACTTATCAAAGTGCAAGGTTATATCTTTAGATGTTTTGTTTTAGCCTATGTACTGTATGTCTTAATGCTCTTACAGTATATGTGACGGTGTGACTTCCATGAAACTAATATTTTATATCTTCCCAACAGACGAGCTGACAGGAAACCTAACACTCTAACAACCACAACATTGCAAAGGCGAGTAAATGTAAATTACAAACAATTCACAATTTTTTTATTTCTTCTTCCTTGCAGTGAGGTGAAGCTGACCTTGCACTTGGTGCCAGTAAGGATGTTCCTCACGCAGGCTGAATGTTTCTCCTTCCTTACTGACAGAGAAGCCCTTGATTTGCAATGCTTCACTAATTGTCATTTCCCTGGCTCCGTAGGGACACTTTACCTCCAGCACAGCGGAAGACCCTACCAGACCATCTGGAGATGCCCCCAACAATCCTGATAGGGAGAGCCACAAATCTGACTCATGGACCTGCATCTGGGTTGCAGTGGTGAATGCCCTGACGCCCTCACATTCATTCATAGTCCCCCACTGTACAGACAAAACACCATCAAGGGCCTGTTGTTGCCCTAGCACCCTGGCAATAAAGGAAGCAGTCACACGCTTTGACCTCAGGACAGCTCCAAAGTTGCTGGCAGTCAACCTTCCTTTCCTGAACAAATGCCAGTTTGGGTTGGTTCGCTGACCAGTGGTAGCCACCTGAATTGCCCTCTGTTGCTCTTCAGACAATGCCATGCTTGCCACAATTGCCTCAGGTCCCTGATGCCCAACAGATTTGATAATTTCAGGAACAGTAACTGTTTCCAAGCTGTAGTGTTCCTCTTCTGGCTCGGAGGAGAGAAGCCAAGAAATTCCTGAAAACCTGCCCCCGAGTCTGTCCCTCAGCCAGTCACGATCTTCGGAGGTGGGCTCTCTTCTCAGCGGGTTAAATTAGTTATTGGTTTCAACAGTCACATTAAAACAGTTACTAAATCAGCTTACTATCACCTAAAGAACATATCTAGGATTAAAAGACTAATGTCACAGCAGGATTTGGAAAAACGTGTCCATGCTTTTATCTTCAGTAGACTGGACTACTGCAATGGTGTCTTCACAGGTCTCACTAAAAAATCTATTAGAAAGCTGCAACTGATTCAGAACACTAAGAAAGTGGATCACATCGCTCCAGTTCTGAAGTCTTTACACTGGCTTCCTGTGTGTCAAAGAATAGATTTCAAAATACTGCTGCTGTTTATAAAGCACTGAATGGTTTAGGACCAAAATACATTTCTGACCTCCTGCTAAATGATGAACCATCCAGATGTCTCAGGTCTTCAGGGACTGGTCAGCTTTCTGTCCCCAGAGTCAGAACTAAACATGGTAAAGCAGCGTTCAGTTATTATGCTCCAAATATCTGGATATATTATTTTATCTGCTTTTAAGCTATTTTATCTGTTTTTAAGCTATAGTTACATGGCTAAACTTTTAGTCTGTTTTACAAGTGCTTTTATATCTTAAACCTCGTGATCATTGACGGTTTTGGACCCGACGGCTGTCGGGACGCACCTGTTGTACCACCCAAACTCACCTGCTGTATCGCCCAAACTCGCTGACTATCTCCGGCTGACTTCTTGCCTCTCTCCCGCTACTACTGTGATAGCAGGCGGACTCCCAAGCCTCTGTTTCTTTCCCGGACATGAGGTATACCAACGGGATAGCCTTCTAGCTGTCTCGTTGCTGTTAGCCCTCGCTGCTAAACACCGCTATCAAACTTCTTCGGCGCCCGACCTGTTGCTATGTTGAAGTTTTCCATTCCCCAACTCCTGAGTCTCAACCACTCCAACGCCCCAACCTGCACCTCAGTCATTAAACAACTTGGACTTCTTCGTCGGCACCACTATATCCACCGAAGCCAAAGAAGAGGACAAATTGTATATTCCCAGCACGGAGATGCAGAAATTCCATCCATCCACTCTGTCTGCCGTCGTGTCGCACATCTGACGCGTCATCAGAGCCCGGCTACAGCGGGGTCAAATCGCGCCAGAAACATCGCGAGACCGCTGCATGAATACACGGAGAGCATCGCGAGACCACCACACACGAAGGAGTCTGGAAAACGTGGAGTGGATTACAGCCTACTCCGGCCCCTACAGAGATTCACCACATCTTCTAAAGCCAAAATAGAACTTTTCAATACACAATCTCTCAGCAATAAAGCATCCTTCATTCAAGACCACATCACTGATAAGAAATTGGACTTCATGTGCCTCACGGAAACCTGGCATCAGCCAGAGGTTTACTCCACACTCAATGAAGCCTGCCCTCCTGGCTACAGCTACTTGGAGAAAGCCCGCAACACTGGTCGTGGTGGAGGCCTAGCTGTTATCTACCGAAAGGAATTGGAACTGTCACTCCTGCCCCTGCCTGTATTGTCCTCTTTTGAATGCCTTGCATTTAAATGTAAACCCCCCTTCGCTCTGACAATACTTCTGATCTACCGGCCACCCAAACCCAATTCTGCTTTCATTCCAGAGATACAAGACCTTCTCACTACGCTATGCACATCCTCTGCCAATATTATCATACTTGGAGATTTGAATATTCACGTCGACTCTCCCTCCTGCCATTTTGCCACGGAGTTTCTGCTGCTCCTGGACTGTCTCAATCTCACACAGCATGTTGATGTCCCCACACACGCCAAGGGCCATACGCTGGACCTGGTCATCACAAACTCCGCCCCCATCAGCAATCTGCTAGTGTATGACCTGGGGGTGTCTGACCACAAGACCATCTATTTGGAGCTCTTTTTCCAGTCTCCACTCAGCAAGCCCAAACGCCAAATCCGCTTCAGGAACCTGAGGATCATCAACCCGGACATCATGACCCTGGACCTCCAGCATATTTCCTCCGCCAACTTCTCATCAGTAAATGAGTCAGTGGCATATTACAACCAGTCCCTTAACAGTCTCCTTGATCTACACGCCCCCCTCAAAACCAGGATGGTCACCTTCTCGCGCTCAGCCCCATGGTACACCGGCGAGCTGCGGAGAATGAAGACAGCTGGGCGTGTCCTTGAGCGGCGGCTCAAGGCCTCAGGACTCACTGTTCACCTGTTAGCCTATCGTGAACACCAGAAGGCCTACGCACAGTCCCTCAGTGATGCACGATCCCAGTACTACTCCATCATCATCAACAACAGTACTGGAAACTCCAAGCAACTCTTCTCCACAATAAACCACCTCCTCAAACCCCAAATTCCTCTACACTCCGACTCCACTGAGAAGCAGTGTAGAAACTTCGCCGCCTTCTTCAAAAATAAAGTTGACACCATCCGCTCCATCCTCTCTAGCCCCTCTGCACCTCCAGTTCCAACTACTGACCCACAGCCTGGGACAACCCAGCCTCTTCGCTGTTTCACGGTCATCTCTCAGCAAGAGGTTGAGGGCATCGTTAGGAGGATGAAGCCCTCCACCTGTGTCCTGGACCCCCTTCCGTCAGCTCTGGTGAAATCGTACATCTGCACCCTGAGCCCCATGATCACCAAGATCGCAAACCTCTCTCTCCAGTCTGGCCATGTCCCCTCTGCCCTAAAAACCGCTGTCATCAAACCTAGTCTTAAAAAACCCTCCCTTGACCCGGGAGTCCTGGCCAACTATAGACCCATTTCCAACCTTCCATTTCTGTCAAAGGTGCTGGAAAAAATAGTTGCTGCTCAGCTCCAGGACCACCTAAACTCCAACAACCTATTTGAGAAGTTCCAGTCTGGTTTCCGCTCAGGCCACAGTACAGAAACTGCCCTGGTCAGAGTCACCAACGACCTGCTGATGACGGCTGATGCTGGCTCTCCCTCTCTCCTCATCCTCCTTGATCTCACTGCAGCTTTCGACACCGTCGATCACGGCATCCTCCTCCATCGTCTGCACTCCACCATCGGACTCTCTGACTCTCCCCTTGACTGGTTCACATCATACCTCACCGGGAGAACAGAGTACGTCTCCTTGGGTGAGGCAGAGTCGGGTACCCACAACGTCACCTGTGGTGTCCCTCAAGGATCAGTTCTCGGCCCCACCCTTTTCACACTCTATATGCTCCCCCTTGGCTCTATCATCAGCCGACATGGAGTATCATTCCATTGTTACGCTGATGACACCCAATTGTACCTCAGGATCAACCCTACCTCCTCTGCAGCCCTGCCTTCACCCACACTCACTACCTGCCTGGAGGAGATACAGGCGTGGATGAAGCTAAACTTCCAGAAAATCAACAGCTCCAAGACCGAAGCCATTATAGTTGGCACCCCACATCAGGTTCGGTCATCCACCATCACGACCATCACCTTCTCCGGCCAGGACATTACCCTCTCCTCAACAGTCACCAACTTGGGTGTGAAAATGGACGCCCATCTGACCTTTGAGGCCCACATTAAACAGCTGTGCAAAAACTCCTTCTATCACCTCAGGAACATCGCCAAACTCCGCCCCTCACTCACTCTGTTCGATGCGGAAAAGCTAGTCCACGCCTTTGTCTCCTCAAGGCTGGACTACTGCAATGCACTCCTCATCGGGATCCCTAAGAAAAGCATCCAGAGGCTCCAGTACATCCAGAACAGCGCTGCTAGGATCCTGATGAGGGTGCGCAAATATGATCATATCACCCCCATCCTGAAATCACTACACTGGCTCCCCGTGGAATTGAGGATCGAATTCAAGGTCTCCGTCCTCACACACCAGTGTATCTATGGAACAGCCCCTCCATACCTCAAGGAACTCCTCACCCCCCTTACCTCTGTGCGGACCACCCGCTCCAGCAACTCAAACCTCCTCAAACCCCCGAGGACTAAGCTCCGTACCATGGGAGACCGGGCCTTCTGCTCGGCTGCCCCCAGTCTGTGGAACGCTCTCCCCGACCACATGAGAGCATCACAGACCGTGGAGGTTTTTAAAAAAGGCCTCAACACCCACCTCTTCAATAGAGCCTTTCCCTAGACCTTTTATTTATTTATTATCACCCTTTTATCTTATTTTATTCTTTTTACTTATTTATTTTTATTTATTGCTTTTTATTCTTTTTACGATGTTAGCACTTCGGGATTTGAATGCAAATATGAAGTGCTTTATAAATTAAAGCCATTATTATTATTATTATTACAAACTCCCAGAAACCTGCAGGTCCGCTGCAACTCTTACTACTTTTAAATCCAGGCTGAAGACTTTTCTTTTTGTTGCTGCTTTTAATTGAACTATTCATATCTTAGAATGCACTGTAACTTTTATCCATGTATTTTTTCTTTTAATGTTTATTTTATTAGCTTTTCTTTTTAATGACTGATTTTAAATGCCTTTTTTAATGTCTTTCATTTTTTGTAAAGCACTTTGAATTGCCTTGTGTTGAAAAGTGCTATATAAATAAACTTGCCTTGCCTTGCCTAATAAAGATTTCATGTGACACATACAATTGATTTGTTGATGGGAATTAATGTGAATAAATTAACTCTAGGTTAACGGTACTCTTGCTATCACTACTCACCGACACTATAAACCTTGTCCCTCATGCTAGCCCTGACAACACCGGTAAGCACACCTTCATCTAGGCTGCACTGTTACGTGTCCTGACTTGTAGTGGTTCTCTCCTCTATCTACACTCTTCGTGTCATCTTTGTAAAATGATATCAGACTGGTAATTGACACAGCCATGACTTCTAGTTAAATTCAGTGTGGCTAAAATGAAAAGCTTTGTTCAAATATGCAAGCACGCGAAAGTCAAATTCAGCTTTATTGTCAAAAATTCGACATGTGTTATACATCCAGAAATATCGTTTCCAACAGTGGTGACATGTATACATAAAACAAAACGGGCCTAGATAAACGTGGTATACATTAAACAAAACAAAAAGGGCCTAGATAACCGGGGTATACACTTTAAAATGTTAATATATTTAAAGTGTTCAAAGCGCAGTTTCAGTGCAAGTCAGTTGAAATGATCTTAACGTTGACCCTGCTGCTGCACTGGCTTGTAGTTCGTTTATAGCATAACGTTAGCATTTCGCTTTTGGCGACTAGATTTATGATTCAAAAATTATAAAAGTAGGGTTGACATGTGGAGATTATCCAGCTGAACAAAACGTGATCCCTCTCTTAAATGTGTATCAACCACAGACCTTATTTCAAGCTATTTTCCAAAATCCTATGGAGAATTTGCATTGGTTTTTCATGAAGGAACCGGAAGAAGTTTACCTCCGGGTTTTACGACGCGTCACTGCGGTTCTCTATTAATATCTAATAATAAAAATAATGAAATTCAATAACATGCTTTAACCACTAGGTGTCCCTTTATATCAGCTGTGCACCTTTATGGTGTAAATACAGCCTATCTACCAATTGGATCAAATATAAAAGTCAGCCGAATTAGTTTTGATACTGCAAAGAGACGTATTGTGTGAAAATAAATGTAAGATGTTGTTTAATTGCTGATATATTTATGATCCACGTCACGTTTTCAGTGTTGGCGGCAGTTCCTCATGTTTGTCTAGAAGTCTTCTCATCAGGGCTCTATAAATAGAAAACCTATTGCAGATATGGAATATTTAATGCAGCCGGACCGTGTATTACAATGCCGTTATGTGATGACTTTCAAAGAGAAAAACAAGCACACTCGGAATAAAGTATTATTTTATTTTTTAAAATGTTTTCGGTCTGTTTCCGGTATTTGTTTTATGACGATGTGATGTCAGACTGGAATTGCACAGGGGAAATAACGTATCTATGCCACAATTTTAGATGTGGATTTTGTTAAACTAATACGTTTGCGCTGTGGACCAATACATTGACGGGGAAGGAGGTAGCAATAAAGATAACGCCATTAAACAGTTACACAACATAACAGAAATAATATCGATAGCAGCGTCCCATAGCAACCACCTTGGTAACAATGAAAACGTTGTATAGACACAATTATCTCAAGTAATCTTCGTAATAACTGGCAAACTAAAGATCATGTACATCCATTGCACACATAATCTGAAATAAAAACTCATATTTCTCGCATCAAATGACATCAAAACGCATTTTAATGGCCAAACTAACTTTAAAATAGGCATTTTCAACCGAGAATAAAACGAAGTTCGGCCATGTTTTTTTTTTCTGCAGGGAGAAATGTGAAGATCACGTGACATAGACGCCAGCCATTGGAATGAATGGTGAAAAAAAACGTAGGGATCTTACAATTTCAGAGGCGTAGTTATTACACGTTTTTTTATGAGACTGGGTTGGTACACCCTGCAGTTCGCCTCTCCCCCCCCACAGTATCCCACAATGGGATACAGGAAATACTCCTGTCATCCCAGGAACAGTGTCTTGCGCTCTATTCAGAGCTGCAGGAACTCCTGTTGAAAGAGGCTATTTCCAGGGTTCCTCAAGGGGAAGAAAAACTCCCGCTATTTTCTTGTCCCGAAAAAGACCCTGGGAATGAGACCCATCCTCGATCTGTCAGCATTCAACAGGGCAATAATGAAAAGGCCTTTTCCCATGCTGACGATCAAACAGGTGCTGGAGTGTGTTCACCAGGGAGACTGATTCACGTCTATAGACCTGAAGGATGCATACTTCCACGTACCCATCATCCCAAAACACTGGAAATTCCTGCGTTTCTCATTCCAGGGAATATCGTACCAGTACAACCGTCTGCCGTTCGGTTATTCCCTGGGTCCTCGCACTTTTTCAAAGTGTGTAGAGACGGCGCTGCAGCCGCTACACAGAGGAGGGATGAGAGTACTATTTTATCTGGACGACCTGCTGTTGCTGGCTCGCTCCAGGGAGGAAGTTGCTTTACAGACGGTACAACTCATATCGCATCTGTCAAAGCTGAGTTTCTGGAGTAAACTGGAAGAAGAGCTGTCCTCTTCCCTCCCAGAGTATTATCTATCTGGGTGTGGAATTGAACTCAGCCCGCATGAGAGCGCGACTCTCACAGCAGAGACTGGAGGCACTGACAGCTCTCCTCCGACGCGTCACACCCCACAACGTGGTGACAGCACTCTCCGTGATTCAGCTGCTTGGCATGATGGCAGCTGGTCACGTGGTGATTCCCCTGGGTCTCCTTCACACGAGGAGACTCCAGAGGTGGTTTATTCGCCTGCGCATCGACCCTGTGCGACAGAAGAGGCGCATGAAGGCCATCCCCCCTTCCGTGGGTTCAGACTTAACCTATTGGAAAAGTCCCCACGTCCTGTCAGCGGGTGTGGCCTTGGGCAGAGTTACGTCACACATCTCGGTGTTCACAGACGCATCTCTATCAGGGTGGGGAGGAACGTGTATGTTGCAAGCAGTGGGGGGACAGTGGCCGGCTCACATGTCCCTCTACATAAACGTGCTGGAATTGCTCTCCGTACGGAGAGTAATCCAGCATTTTTCCCCGTTACTGCAGAATCAGCATGTGTTGATTCGCACAGACAACAAAGCCGCGGCAGCCTACATCATTCGCCAGAGCGGAGTACGCTCAGCGCAGTTTCTGAACACAGCCAGGCGGCTGTTGCTCTGGGCGCGTGCACACTTGCTCTCCATCAGAGCAATGTATGTTCCCGGCTAATTGAACAGAGGGGCCGACCTCATGTCCAGAGGAGGTCCTCACCAGGGGGACTGGAGCCTCCATCCTGAGCTGGTCTCCCAGGTGTGGAGCCGGTTCGGGAGAGCAGAGGTGGATCGGTTCGCCGCACGCGGGAACGAGCAATGCGCCCTCTGGTTCTCCCTGAAAGCGCAGGGGACGCGTTCGCACATCGACCATGGCCCAGTGTACTTTTGTACGCTTTCCCACCAGTCCCGCTGATCCCTCGGTTCCTGGACCGAGTGCAGGACGAGCGACTGTCAGTGATCCTAATTGCCCCGGAGCGCACGGGCGCTTCCTGGTTTCCATGCCTACAGCGTACGCTGTCAGGCAGACCGTGGGAGATTCCGTGGCGCGGGGACTCTCTCTCGCAGGTGGAGGGAGCGATCAGCAGTCACCCAGTGATAGGCCAGCACTTATGGGCATGGCCCCTGAACGGGAACACTTAGAGGGGTTTGGCCTCTCTCAAGATGTTGTACGTACCATTCAGGGAGCCAGGGCGTACACTAGAGCGTCCTACACAGCCAAGTGGACAGCGTTCCAGCGTAGGTGTGTAGAGAAAAGCCTGGACCCCGTTACGTGCCCCCTGTCTCATGTGCTTTCATTCCTCCAGAAATGTGGCCTTCAACATGATCAAGGTATATGCTGTTGCCATATCATCTTGTCACGTGGGTTTCGGGGTCGGGACGGTGTTTAGTCACCCCCTGACAAAACGCTTTCTTCGAGGAGTACGGAGACTCAGACCAGTGTCACGTGCACTGGCGCCTCAGTGGGATTTGGCTTTGGTGTTACGCGCACTAAGCAAAGCCCCATTTGAACCTTTAGATCAGGTTCCCCTTAAACTGTTATCAGCCAAAGTAGTATTACTTTTGGCTCTATCAGCAAAAAGGGTGAGTGATTTGTCTGCTCTCTCTGTGGCTCCGTCATGCCTCCGGATCCAAGGAGATGGCAGTTCAGCAGTTTTATGCCCTAACCCGGCTTTTATGCCAAAGGTCATCACATACTCTTTTAGATCGAGAGTGATCCCCTTGGATGACTTCTTTCCTCCTCTTCACAGGTCGGAGGAGGATGGCGCGTCTCATCTCCTCTGTCCTGTGTGCGCGCTGTCCTGCTATGTGGCGCGCACGGCTGCTTTGCGCCGTTCTCAGCGCCTGTTTGTGCATTATAGAGAGCGCTCGTTAGGGCAGCCTCTGTCTGCACAACGGCTGTCACACTGGCTGTGTGAAGCTGTGTCACAGGCATATGTCTCCTCTGGGGTGGATCCCCCGGAGAACATCAATGCGCACTCCACCAGAGGAATGTCCTCTTCCACTGCTTTGCACGGAGGAATGTCAGTGGAAGACATTTGCACTGCTGCATCTTGGTCTTCCTCCTGTTAATTTATTCAATTGTATTTGAGGGATGTCTCCCATTCCTCTCTGACACACCCTGTACTGAGTGTCCTGTCAGAGTGAGTGACCTCAGGGACCCAGCTGCACGCCTGTCTCCTGCCTCTCAGCACAAGCAGAGCGGCCCTTTTTCCCTCTTATGAGAGGGATGTTTCCTTTTTTCCTCTGACACATTTTGTACGGAGTGTCTTGTCAGAGTGAGTGACGTCAGGGATCCAGCTGTGCGCTCTCCTGCCAGTCTGCACGCAGAGAGCTGCCCTTGTTCACCCTCTTTTTGTCGCTGGGCAAAGTGTGACCTTCGTCTCTACTTTTTCACAGCGGCAGGTTTGTATTGTTCCCAGCCTTCGTCCCCTCATGGAGAATATTCATGTTATGCTATATTCCAGGGACTGTGATGCGCCATTTGCATGGCGCAATAGGCATGGCGCAATAGGCATGGCGCAATAGGCATGGGTTATTATCTGAGCCGGTGTGTCTGTGCTTCTAGTACCGGGCGGACCCAGTGGGGCGCAGACTACATCATGCTTCGCCCTTAACCCAATAGCGATAGCCTTAGAGGGCGGAGCCTAAAGGAAATAGAACTGAAGTTACCTACTGTAACTCCAGCTTCTATGAGTATTGGCGTAGCCCTCTAAGTGCTGGGCCCCACTAGCTCCATGAATAGCTGAAGGTCGGGCCTCCTTGCTATTACCCAATATTGATAGCCTTATAGCGCATTTCCACTGCAACGCGTAGCACGGTTTAAGCGTGCCGTGCCAAGCCCGGCCCGTTTTTTGTTGCGTTTCCACTAGGGGTAGTTCCAGCTAACGGTTACTTTTTCACAGTTTTTCTGGCTCTCCAAAATCCAGGTTCTTTCCGGGCCAACAACCGGGCTGAATATGCTAAACTATTGAGAGAATCGCTGGCAAGGGGGCTACAACCAGGGGTGGACTGGCCATCTGGCATACCGGGCATCGTCCCGGTGGGCCGTTGACCCAATGTGGGCCGGTCCGCAATGTTTTTTTTCTTTTCTTTTTTCCCCCTCTAAATTACCTCCAATTGGGCCGGCCAATTGGCTACAGAGGGCTAGCAGTGTGTTGCCAGCATCGACACATATTATTGGTCTATTGTTTGTCATTGTCAATCAATCATGGGCTGACAGGCTCAGAGAGCCCTGACAGTGCTGTCAATCACAACACAAACCAGGGTGGGGCGGGACCTCACGGCATGGGTGGGAGTCGCGGGACGGGCTGCTGCTGAGCTGAAAATGGATAAGCAGAAGAAACGCCCGGGTGGCGCTGAAAAACTGCGACTTAAAAAGCTGAAGTCTCTGGAGGTGGAGGCTGCTAAATATTCTAAATTGACGGACCTATTTGGTGCCGTGGTCACCGCCCCAGCAGGTGCTGCTGCGCCGGGAGACGAGCGAGTGGAGGCATACATGGTAAGTAACGTTAGCCTGGGGCTGGCTAGGCTACATTTTTGAGACATGTCCAAAAAAAAGTAGAAAATGTTTTTACATTGAATGTGATGTGACCTAATTAACTGCATAGTCCTACTTGTGACAACATATTAGCCCAGAGTTGAAGGGCTGTGAATGTTGGTAGTTGTGGTTGATTTTGTTTAAATATGCCGAATTGTGATATGGGTTTTTATTGTTCAGATGATTTAGCTAGGCTAGCTAAGAGCTGCTAACGTCAGCGGTTTCTTGTAGCCATAGCAACAGTAAACGTTCACATGGACCAACGAGCTGTAAGTAGAGATGAAGCTGCAGAATCAAGCTGTATTGTAAATACAGATGAGATACTTTGAATTTTAGCACAAAATATAAGTAAACCTATAGGAAATAATTAGATTAATTTGCAATATTTGCCATTGAATTTATTGTAATCTTTCAATTCATTTATTGTTTACTGAGGTGATAACTATTTCACAATTTGTGTGTAACTTTAATTTCTGTGTAAATGTGTTACTTTTACTGTAGTTTTCAAATGGCTGTGTATAGTGCTGTCTTGAGCATTTTCAGGTATTGTCACAAAGATCTGACTTTTTTGCATTGGAAAACACTAAGTGTCATAATGAAAACATGGCAAAGCCACTAGTGTTGTTACGCTCGCGAACGTTTCGTTCAATATGAACTAATCTTTTATCTTGTACATTATTCTGTGGTTTTGAGTTATTTCCCAATCCAATGATAAATGCTTTCCCTATGTCCAGCCCAGACAGGTTCAGGGAGAGAGCCAGACCAATTCAGGCAGCCCAAAGACTGCACCACCTGAGAGGGAAAAGGCTGTAGAGAGTGAGGAGTATGTCAGCCCAAAGACAGGATCACCTGAGAGGGAAACAGCTGTTGAGAGCTATGAGTGTGCCAGTCAAATAACAGATTTTTTTTCACAACCTGATTAGAGAAATCGCCAGTCATTTTTAAATTACCATCCTCAGCAAAAAAGTAGCAATCCAGTGGTGCAGAAAGTGTTCTGTAGCAGAGACGGCACCAGTAGAAGGTGGCTGACGTACTGTCCAGAGCGTCACATGCTGTATTGTTTCATCTGCATGGCATTCGGTAAGAGAACTGATAGCAGTCTGTTCATCAGTGGAATGTCAGATTGGAGGCATATACACCAGCGCACAGAGGAGCATGAGAGAAGCAGTGGACACAGAAACTGTGCTGAAGCTTACCTCTTGAAATCCGCCAGTGCTGATATCAGCAGTGTGTTTGGTGGCAGTCAGATGTCGGCGCACAGAGAGCAGGTCAGAAAGAGACGGCAGGTTTTGGAGCGCATCATAGATGTCATCAAGGTTCTTGGGAAGAGGGGGTTTGCATACAGGAGGTCAGAAAATGAGGCAGCATATACTCTGGAAGACCTCACAGTTGATCATGGTAATTTCTTGGAACTCATACTTCTACTGGGGAAGTATGATTTCTGTTTAAAAGAGCACCTGGACAGCTGCATTGAGAACAGCAAAAGTTGCATTTGTCTGGTGGCACGAGAGGCAGAGGTTATCTTGTAACTTTACTCTCCAAAACCACAGTCAACTCAGTGATAGATGCAATTCACCTTCTGATAAAAAAAAACATCTCCAGTGATATCAAGAAAGCAGGAATGTTTTCAGTGCAGCCGGACACAACACAGGACATCACCTCTCAGGATCAATGCTCTATAATTATGAGGTATGTTACTGATGTTGTTCATGAGAGGCTTGTTGCAGTGCTGAAGTGTAGTTCATCCACTGGACAGGCCTTTGTCAACATGCTGTCAGAAGTTCTGGACAAAATGGGCCTCAGCAAAACCATGTGCATTGGAAATGCGACTGATGGGGCATCAAACATGCAAGGCCAATACAAAGGATTCTCCTCACTATTGTCTGCACAATCTCCAAACCAGGTGCATGTATGGTGCTACGCACATGTACTAAATCTGGTGCTTGCAAACACAACCCAGATTGTTATTGAGAGTGGGTCCCTGTTTGCACTCCTCAATGGCATTGCGGTATTCATCAAAGAGTCATATAAAAGGATGAATGTGTGGGAAGAGTCAGGCCGAAACAAGAGACGTAGACGCCTTACTCCTATTGGCGAGACACGCTGGTGGGCCAAGCATGAGGCCCTGAAGAAGGTGTTTGGCTCCTTTTGAAAACCGGAAGATGGTTCTGTACGTTGATGTGCTGTTGACATTATCAGCTATACAGAAACAGGCAACAGTGAAACCATGTATCCGTGTCATGGCCAGAGGATATGCAGAGTCATTGCTCAAGTATGAGACGATCTTGACGGCTGAAATCTTCCTCCGCATATTTGAACATACCTCTCCATTGTCTAAATACCTTCAGACGGCAGGATTGGACATCCTCTCTGCTCACAGAATGGTGGCATCGACACAGGATATGCTGAAAAGCTTGGGAAGAGATTTTGAATCTTTAAAAAAAGCAGCAGACACATTTGTCAACTGGACAAACACAGAAATCCAAGAGAGAGATGACACGGACATTGAAGTGGAGGCCACACTGCCACAAAAGAGGAGGAGGATGAAGAAAGTCTTGCCTGGAGAGATGGCTCAGGATGAGACCCTGGATGATGCAGAAAAATCCTATGAGGTGAATGTGCATAACCGGATCATGGACACAGCAATTGAAGCCATTCATAGGCGCTTTTTAACACACGGCAATCTATATGCTGACTTGGCATGTCTGGATCCCAGAAACTTCCCTCAGCTCTGCACCAGTGCTCTTCCCCAGTCTGCCCTCCAAGACTTAAGCAAGTGCTTGCAAGGATTTGACAGCAGGGCAACCAAGGAAAATATGCAGGCCGAGTTGAAAAGCTTTGCACTCAAGTGGAACAGGCTGAAGGCATCCCCATTGGCAGAGTACAAAGCAAGAACAGTAGAAGATGGATCAGGTGGTGAGGAGGACAACACAGAAGAGGTTGAGATAACTCCCATAAGCTCCTGCAAAGAATGCCCTCTGTGCTGCTACCAGATACTTCGCCGTTTCAACATGCTAACAGATGCATACCCTGTCCTAGGCCTTGCTTATAAATACCTGCTTACATTATCCCTCACACAGGTGGCTTGTGAGCGCACATTTTCAATTTGAAGTTTATTAAAAACAGACTAAGAAGCACCCTCTCATCTGATAAATTGGAGGCATTTATGTTGATGGCCACAGAGAAAGACATCCTCATGTCCTTGGACTCTGACTCTGTGATAGACAGACTTGCAGAGAAGAGTGAGCTGCTTAAAAAGCTGCTCCACTGATAAGGCGAGAAATATTTAATATTATTGTTATTATCACACATCACACATTATGGATGTAGTAATTCATTATTTGTCATTTTAATGATGCTTTTCAGAAGTTGTATTGTGCTTATGTGTTGATCCTTAATGGTGTGATCATGTACACTAAATTATCAATTATTTTCCATTACAGGTTGTTCTGATATATTTGAGGAGTCGTTCTCCCTCTGTTCTATATGTGGACTTGTTCTCTCATTTGGGACCATTGTTAGAATTTGGTAAGTTTATCATGTATTTTTTAATGTTGTATAAATTCATACTTAATAATTTTTAAAAAGGTTTTGAAAGAAACGCACATCCCAACAGTTTTCAACTCTAGGTGCAGGACAGAGGAAAACATTTTATTTATTTTTCAGACTTAATAATGTATCCAATTCCCTCTCAGGTTGACCACTTGACATGTGAGAGCTTGAGGAGTTGTTCCCCCTCCGTCCATGTTCGAGGACTTGCTCTCTCTCTGCCTCCACTCTCTACCTTCACTGCACCAAAGTTTGGCTGTTGAGTCTCCTCTAGTATGGTGAGTTTATCATTTTTTATGTTTTATGAAATCATACTGAATTTGTGATGATTAGAGACTTAATAATGTATCCGATTCCCTCTCAGGTTGACCACTTGACATGTGAGAGCTTGAGGAGTTGTTCCCCCTCCATCCATTTTCAAGGATTTGCTCCCTTACTGCCTCCACTTCACCACTTTTTGAGAAGTCTATGATTTTTTCAGTATGTCATGTGTCTTATAATGTTATATGAATTCATACTTGATTTGTGATGATGAGAGACTTAATAATGTTTCCATGTCTCTTTTAGGTGGACCACCCTATATATGAGAGCCTAAGGAGTTGTTTTCCCTCTGTCCCCTTTTGAGGACCTGCTTTGTCTCCTCCATCATTCACTGGGCCACTTTTAGGTTCCTGAGCTTATTTCATGTGGTGAGAGGAATGCAATATGTGTATGTTTAAAGGTTATGTTTAAAGGTTTATGTGAAGAAACATACTATATGTGTTATAAAATGACAATTGGTAATTCATAAATGTCTCTTTATATTCTCTGCTACCATTATCTCCTGTCAAACAGGTTTTCCTGACCTGCTAGAAGTTCTTCTATGATGCTTGAGTCATCCATCATATCTGAGAGCTTCGTCTTGACTTTGTGAGTTTATTATGCAACTTGTTTTGTCTCAGATTGAAACAAAAGGTTTGATTATGATTATTTCCTGGCTGAAGATTTTCATATTGATGGTTTTAATTTCAAACATCTGCATATCTTTTAAGTTCAATTAACAGTTATGCAGGTAGGCCTTAGGGCTCTTTTGAGACTTAAGTCATCCTTCATGACAGATACATTTGTTCACTAAGTGTCACTACGTCACAAAAAGGCTACATGGCTACATATATTTGTCAGTACACAGATACTGAGTACAAGTTCTGTTTGCTGTTTCTTGCAGGTCACGAATTTGGTGAGGAGTGGAGCTGGCTGGCTGCGGACGAGGAAGTATAGAGCAATACATACTTGTGCACATACACGTATATGAGAATGCATATCTATTCAGACCTGTAACCCATGTCTTAGACTTTTCACACAGCTATGAAAATATATATATATTTTTTTCCAATTCTCTATTTATGGTTTCATAATGAGTGAGTGAGTTTCAGCTCTAATGCTGTAATATGTTTCTATTTAGATTATTTGTCAGGATATTTTTTTGTTATTATTGTCCGAGTCTGGTTTGAACTAATACTGGGCTTACACCAAAAGATTTTCACAGTCACAGACTAAAAACTGAAAGGGTAGCATAAGGGTTCTTCCCGTTAGTCTCGTCCCACCCCTAGTCATGACATAACTTCTGTTGTGATTTGACACTATAATGAATAAAGATTGATTGATATAGCTGTCAATTTTAGTCCTTGAGTTCATAGTTAAGTGCTTTATTTGTTAACTGCTATCAAGGAATATGACTCTCCTTTGTAGTATGCATGAGAGAAGATGCCGCAAGTTTAGTGGACTTCTATGTAGTGTCCGCTGATAATGTAGTGGGCTGGTCTGGACAGAAAATGCCAGGGCTGAATTTTTGTCCCAGTCCACCCCTGGCTACAACTACAACAAAATGAACATATTTGACCGTGATCCAATTGTAATACACGTTTCAAAATGATGTCGAAGTAACAACATAGTGATACCGGTTAGTAAAAACCATGAATTAATGCTTTGACAAGTCTGCAGACAGACAGCAGGTGAAAAGCCTTTTAAAATGTGTGTTTTCTGAATGGAGATCGGCTAAGCTAACGCAGTATATGCTCCGACCGTCCACACTCACAACAACGGCCTATACAGACATAAATAAACCAGCAACTGTATTCGCCATGACACAGACAGTCTGTGGTTTGTACTTGTTTAACTTCTGTCTAGTTTCTGAACAGATACAGTGGGGGAAAAAAGTATTTAGTCATCCACCAATTGTGCAAGTTCTCCCACTTAAAAAGATGAGAGAGGCCTGTAATTTTCATCCTAGGTATACCTCGACTATGAGAGACAAAATGAGAAAGAAAACAAATTCCAGAAAATCCCATTGTCTGATTTTTAAAGAATTTATTTGCAAATTATGGTGGAAAATAAGTATTTGGTCAATAACAAAAGTTCATCTCAATACTTTGTTATATACCATTTGTTGGCAATGACAGAGGTCAAACGTTTTCTGTAAGTCTTCAAAAGGTTTTTACACACTGTTGCTGGTATTTTGGCCCATTCCTCCATGCAGACCTCCTCTAGAGCAGTGATGTTTTGGGGCTGTCGCTGGGCAACACAGACTTTCAACTCCCTCCAAAGATTTTCTATGGGGTTGAGATCTGGAGACTGGCTAGGCCACTCCGAGACCTTGAAATGCTTCTTACGAAGCCTCTCCTTCGTTGCCCGGGCGGTGTGTTTGGGATCATTGTCATGCTGAAAGACCCAGCCACGTTTCATCTTCAATGCCCTTGCTGATGGAAGGAGGTTGTCACTCAAAATCTCACGATACATGGCCCAATTCATTCTTTCCTTTACACGGATCAGTCGTCCTGGTCCCTTTGCAGAAAAACAGCCCCAAAGCATGATGTTTCCACCCCCATGTTTCACAGTAGGTATGGTGCTCTTTGGATGCAACTCAGCGTTATTTCTCCTCCAAACACGTCTCGTTGAGTTTTTACAAAAAATTATATTTTGGTTTCATCTGACCATATGACATTCTCCCAATCCTCTTCTGGATCATCTAAATGCTCTCTAGCAAACTTCAGACGAGCCTGGACATGTACCGGCTTAAGCAGGGGGACACGTCTGGCATTGCAGGATTTGAGTTCCTGGCGGCGTAGTGTGTTACTGATGGTAGCCTTTGTTACTTTGGTCCCAGCTCTCTGCAGGTCATTGACTAGGTCCCCCCGTGTGGTTCTGGGATTTTTGCTCACCGTTCTTGTGATCATTTTGACCCCACGGGGTGAGATCTTGCGTGGAGCCCCAGATCGAGGGAGATTATCAGTGGTCTTGTATGTCTTCCATTTTCTAATAATTGCTCCCACTGTTGATTTCTTCACAGCAAGCTGCTTACCTATTGCAGATTCAGTCTTCCCAGCCTGGTGCAGGTCTACAATTTTGTTTCTGGTGTCCTTTGACAGCTATTTAGTCTTGGCCATAGTGGAGTTTAGAGTGTGACTGTTTGAGGTTGTGGAGAGGTGTCTTTTATACTGATAACAAGTTCAAACAGGTGCCATTAATACAGTTAACAAGTGGAAGACAGAGGAGGCTCTTAAAGAAGACGTTACAGGTCTGTGAGAGCCAGAAATCTTGTTTGTTTGTAGGTGACCAAATACTTATTTTCCACCATAATTTGCAAATAAATTCTTTAAAGATCAGACAATGGGATTTTCTGGATTTTTTTTTCTCATTTTGTCTCTCTCTGTTTAACCTGTCCTGATTCTTTGCACCTGTGAGTTATCACCATGCTGCCCTTGTGTCTTACTACCCTCTCCAGCTGCATCTTGTCAATGTGATTAGTCCTGTCTTCATAAATGGCTGTCTTTTGCAGTGTTTTTCAGTCAGTTTGATGTAAAAAATGTCCTGTCAATGAGACCCAAGGGGTTTTGTTTGTCAAGGTTTCGTCCATGTTTCCAGTTGGTGTGGATTTGCTACTTGTGTTTCCTTGTTTCATACCAGTTTGTCCCTCATTACGTGTTTTGCTACTTTTTTATTCTATACAATACTACCTTAGCCTGCTCCTTTGATTTTGTGTACTTTTGTACCAGCTTTCCTCTAATAAAGCCCACTTTTTGTTACTTATATCCGGGTAACTCTTTTGTAGTGCATTTGTGTCCTGCCTGGTATGAGTATAGTTTAGAACATGTTCAAAATAATGCAAAAACACCATTTCAGTCAGACAACTCGCGTGTTTCTTTGATATGTTTATCAGAAGCAGCATATAGTGTGAGTTTGGCGTCTAGGCTTGGGCCTCATCACTCCACAGATTTACATAAAACATTGAGTGAGGATTAGATAACTATCCCCCCAAGCCTATAGGTGGATGCGTGGGGTGGGGGGGGGGGGGGGGCAGGAGAGCAGCAGCAAGGTGGTAGCAGCAGCAGCAGCGAGGCAGAGGCAGGCAGATCTGGAGGCATAAATGGAGCGGCAACTTTGGGAGAACGTGTTTGGTTGGTCGTTAGAGGGACGAGGCGCAAACGCACCCGTCAAAAACTGGAAGATTATAAAATTAAAAGTGCTAGAGAAAGACAAGTTTATGGATAGCTCGGAAAACCCACATCACAAACTATTACATCTTAAGGCTGAATACAATAAAAATATCTGCTGAGAGGGCTGCGAATAGCATAATAACATATTACATCATTTTTATGATCAGGGAGGAAAACGAGGTAGACTCCTGGCCTGGAGAATTAAACAGCTACAATCAGAAAGGGCTATTAATGCAATCGAAAATTCTCAGGGAGATGTGACTGTGGATCCTGAAGAAATAAACGATACTTTTAGACAATTCGATGAAACGTTAAACTCCTCAGAATATCCGCCTAATTCGGACTCTCAAACGTCATTTTTAGATAATTTCAAATTCTCAAGTGTCTCAAATGAAGAAAAGATTTACATGGATTCTGATTTGACAACGGTGGAAATTATAGAAGCAATTGATGCCATGAATGCCGAGATTTAAGAGGAAACTTTTAACTTCAATTATGGAAGTGCTTCAGGAATCCTATAAAAACGGGTCACTCCCTCCCTCATTGAGAGGTGCCATGATCATTTTACTATTAAAACAAAACAAACCAGCCCATGAATGACAATCTTTCCGTCCAATGTCACTTCTAAATGTGGACATTAAAATTCTCTGCAAAGTATTAGCCCTTGGATTGGAGTCTGTTCTCCCTGTCATTATAGATATGGATCCAAATGGATTTGTTAAAGGGAGATAAGGCTTTCATAACGTATGGAGAGTGTTAAATATACTTCACGAGAGGAAAGATGCGCCAGACACTGCTCTGTCAGTCGATGCCGAAAAGGCATTTGATGGAATAGAATGGCCTTTTCTATTTGCAATACTAGACCGTTTTCAATTTGGGGCTGCTTTTTGTAATTGGGTAAGGTTATTGTACACTCAACAGCTGAAATGCTGACTAACAATGTTATTTCTCAACCACTTACCCTGACGCTCCTCCTATTTACACTCGCCATAGAACCCTTCACCATAGTAGTCAGGACACACAAGAATATTTCAGGTGTCAGGTTGGGACAGTTAGAACATCGCATAGCGCTTTTCGCGGACAACTTCATTTTGTTCCTTACGGACTTAGCTAATTCAATTCCAGCTTTACTAAATGTAATTTAGACTTTTTGATTATTTGCAGGTTATAAGGTGAATAATGCAAAATCCTCCATAATGTTATTGAATGGAAAACACACTTAACCACTTAACACATATATGTATTCTGCCAATGTTAAAAAGATCAGGGAACAAACATCTGACCCATTTGTATTGAATATGATCAATGTTTGGAATAAAATTCAAGATATGCTAGGGGAAAAATTGTCAATGTCCTGTTTTATCCCAATCTGGGGAAATGACCAATTTAAAACCAGGAAGAACGGACCGAGGTTTCCATCATTGGGCAACAAAAGGTCTAACAAAAATAGGAGACATGTTTCAAGACGAAACGTTTGTTAGGATTATGTTTTTAAACAGGACCCAGGCGCAGGCAATGACTGAAGATGTTTAAATGGTTTATTGTTTCGGAGACTCAGGCAGGTTTGGTGATTATGGAGTTCCGGAGTGGAGGTAGGCAGTGAGAGGCTGGACTGATTACCAGGCAGGCAGGTAGGATGCAGGAAGAAGCAGGCAGGTTGGCTGGAAGCTCTGGTGGATGATGGCCGAGGGATTGCACTGGAAACACAAAAGAAACTAGTTACAAAGAGTACGGATTTACACGCAGACAGGATAACTGAATGGGCAGCCAGGAGGATGTAATACCACTGGTGTAGAAAACAATCTGGCGGTGAGTTGCTGGGAGACTGGAGTAGATAAGCTGTGTCCTGATTAGATGATGAGGGACAGCTGAGTCGGACGGCCAGGTGAGAGCAATCAGGCTGCTGCCTGCAAGGGACACCACACCCTCTCCACACACACACACACACACACACAGGGGAACAAACAGGGACACAGTTTGGACTGTGACAGTACCCCCCCTCAACAGGAGCCTCCAGGCGAACCACCAGGCTTATCTGGGTGGTCCCTGCGAAATTCCCGAATGAGAGAGGGACATAGAATGAGCTTGCGGGACACCCAGCTCCTCTCCTCAGGACCATAACCCTCCCAATCAACCAGATACTGGTACCCACGGCCCCGGCGGCGAATGTCCAACAGCCGTCAGACCGTGTAGGCCGGGTGGTCATCAATAACAAGGGTGGGTGGAGGGGAGATGACTGAAGGGCACAAAGGGCTGGACAACACTGGTTTCAACTGGGACACATGAAAGGTTGGGTGAATTCTCATGGAGGGAGGCAGCTTGAGTCTAACAGCAGATGGATTGATTATGCGCTCGATCACATAGGGGCCAATGAAGCATGGTTTCAACTTCTTAGACTCAGCTTGTAAAGAAATATTCTTTGAAGAAAGCCAAACTTTCTGACCTGGTTGGAACTGGGGAGCTGCGGTCCGGTAGCGGTTTGCAATATGCCGATTGCGTTCATCGGAGCGGAGAAGGGCAGAGCGGGCATCCTTCCAAATCCTACGACAACGACGGAGATGGGCTTGGACAGAGGGAACTGCGATCTCATCCTCTTGGGCTGGGAACAAAGGGGGTTGATATCCAAGAGAACATTCAAATGGGGACATACCGGTAGCAGCACTAGACAGTGAGTTATGAGCGTATTCAATCCAGGGCAGATGTAAGCTCCAGGAGGTGGGATTCCGGGAGGTGACACAGCGAAGTGCAGCTCCAAGGTCCTGATTGGCTCTTTCGGCCTGCCCGTTAGTCTGAGGATGATAGCCTGAGGAGAGACTGACAGATGCTCCAAGTGCTCGACAGAATGCTTTCCATACCTGAGATATGAACTGTGGCCCTCTGTCGGAAACAATGTCTGTTGGAATGCCATGGAGCCGGACAACATGATTGACCAGGAGGTCAGCAGTTCCAGAGGCTGTGGGGAGTGTAGGAAGAGGCACAAAATTAACTGCTTTGGAAAAGCGATCAACAATAGTGAGAATGGTTGAGTTACCCTGTGAAACCGGGAGGCCGGTAACAAAATCTAGGCCAATGTGACTCCAGGGACGACTAGGGACTGGGAGAGGCTGGAGTAGACCGATAGGAGCCTGGTGTGAAGACTTGCTACGGGCGCAAATCGTGCAGGCCAGCACAAAGGCTCGAGAGTCCGCTTCCATAGAAGGCCACCAGAAGTGTCGTCTCAGGAGGGATAGGGTCCGACTCACACCCGGGTGGCAGGCAAAGCGGGAAGCATGGGTCCATAGGAGAACCTGTGAGCGGACAGAGTCAGGTACAAACAAACGGTTAGCTGGACCCTTTCCTGGATCTGGATGGTCTCTCTGTGCCTTCCTCACTGAGTTCTCGATCTCCCATGTTACAGCGCCCACCACTCTGGTAGCGGGGATTATGGTGTCAGGAGCTATGGGATCCTGATCCACTGCAAACTGCCGGGACAATGCGTCAGGTTTAAGGTTTCTAGAACCAGGTCGGTAGGTAAGGGTGAAGTTGAACCTCCCAAAAAGCAATGCCCAGTGTGCCTGACGGGAGTTTAGTCGTTTGGCAGTTTGTATGTAGACCAGGTTCCTGTGGTCTGTCCACACAATGAATGGATGTTCAGAGGCCTTCCAGCCAGTGCCTCAATTCTTCCAGCGCAAGCTTAACAGCAAGCAGCTCCCTGTTGCCAACATCATAGTTGCGCTCAGGGGCTGTCAGTCGTCGGGAAAAAAAAGCACAAGGGTGAAGCTTTTGGTCGGAGACTGAGCGTTGTGATAGAACCGCCCCCACACCGGTGTTGGATGCATCAACCTCAACAATAAACTGAAGAGATGAGTCAGGGTTCATAAGAATAGGAGACGAGGTGAAACGTCTCTTCAGCTCAGAGAAGGCAGCCTCAGCCTGAGTAGTCCACGAGAAGGGGATTGCTGGGGAGGTGAGTTGGTTGAGAGGACCGGCAACACGACTGTAGTCTCTGATGAACCGGCAATAGTAATTTGCAAAGCCCAAGAAACGTTGGAGCTGCTTCCTGGTGGAAGGCTTGGGCCATTGTGCCACTGCTTGTACCTTCTCTGGGTCTGTTCTCAGCTGACCTTGCTCAATGATGTAGCCCAGGAAATCCACTGAATCCACGTGAAATTTGCATTTCTCTACTTTGACAAACAGCTTGTTTTCGAGGAGCCTTTGTAGAACCTGCTGCACATGTTGGGTGTGTTCCTCCATGGTCTGTGAGAATATCAAGATATCATCAAGATAGACAAATACTGAACGGTTCAGGAAGTCACGGAGGACATCGTTCACAAGAGCCTGGAAGACAGCTGGGGCATTGGTGAGTCCAAAGGGCATCACTAGATACTCGAAATGGCCTAGTGGGGTGTTGAACGCCGTCTTCCACTCGTCTCCTTGACGTATGCGGACCAGGTGGTAAGCATTCCTGAGGTCGAGTTTCGAGAAAATTGTGGCCTTCTGTAGGGGTTCGAAGGCTGAATTGATGAGGGGCAGTGGATACTTGTTCTTGATGGTGATGTTGTTAAGGCCCCGGTAGTCAATGCAGGGGCGTAGGGAGCGGTCCTTCTTGGATACAAAGAAGAAGCCTGCTCCGACGGGAGAAGAAGAGGGTCTTATGATGCCAGCAGCCAGTGAGTCTTTGATGTATGTCTCCATGGCCTCACGCTCAGTTCGGGACAAGTTAAACAGGCGACTGGATGGGAGAGATGCCCCAGGAAGAAGATCTATTGTACAGTCGTAAGGGCGATGAGGGGGCAGAAAAAGAGCTCGCTGCTTGCTGAAAACCTCTCCCAGGCGATGATAAACCGGAGGGACAGCGGACAAGTTGAGTGGCTCCTGCTGAACTGGAGGAATACCGACCTCTGCTGGGGGAATTGCAGACCGCAGGCATGAAGAGTGACAAAAGGAACTCCAACTCCTTACTTGATTCTCCGACCAGTCCATGTGGGGGTTGTGCAGTCTTAACCATGGCTGGCCCAGAACTAGGGGTGTGTGAGGGGAGGACATGACGTGGAACTGAATCATTTCATGGTGATTACCGGACAGGACGAGATGTAGGGGTTCGGTGACATGGGTAACGCGTGCCAGGAGCTTCCCATTCAGACCTCGAGCATTGAGAGGAGCTGTCAGAGGTTGAGTTGAGATGCCGGCTGAGGCAACCAGTTGGGCATCCAAAAAACTCTCATCAGCCCCAGAGTCCACTAGGGCAGGCAGAGAGAGAGACTGTTGATTTAACAGCAGTGTGGCTTCAAGAGGCTTGCGGGTCTGGGGGGGTTGAGGAAGAAACAGCCTTGCTCACCAGTATCCCCACCTTTACTGGCGAGCACCCTCTTTTGGGCGCTGGGGGCATGTGTCCACGAGATGACCGGAGTGAGCACAGTAGACACAAAGTCCCTCTCTCATTCTCCGGAGACGTTCTTGGGGAGTGAGTCGGGCTCTGCCTAGCTGCATCGGTTCCTCTGAAGACAGGAGAGGAGAAAAGACTTCAGATGGAGCACTAGGACTTGGGAAAGTCTCCGACCTAAATCTTGCGAGAGGAGACGAGACAGCGCGAGAGGGGAGTGACCCAGGAGATCGACTGGCTCTTTCCCTACGGCGCTCCCTAAGGCGGTTATCCAGTCTTATGGCTAGGGAGACCAACTCATCCAAGTTAGCTGATTTGTCCCTGACTGCTAACTCATCTTTAACAGAATCAGTTAGCCTGGTTTGAAAAACCCCTTGAAGCGCTGTGTCATTCCACCCCGCCTCTGCCGCTAAGGTCCTAAATTCCACTGAGTATTCGGCTACACTACGGGAGCCCTGTCGCAGTGAGAGGAGGCGTTTAGTAGCGTCCCTACCGCTGACGGGGTGGTGGAAAACTTTCTTCATTTCTTCTGTAAACTCTGGATAAGAATAACAGAGGTTGGACTGACTCTCCCATACAGCTGATGCCCAGGCTAGGGCGCTACCTGTAAGTAAACCTATCATATAACAAATCTTAGCTCTGTCATTAGCATAAGTAGACGGCTGCTGCTCAAACACAAGAGAACACTGCATTAAGAAAGAGTTACATGTCCCTAAGGCACCTGCGTACCACTCTGGAGTGGGAATGTTTGGCTCACGTGAAGGGAGAGCGGGCTGGGCTGGAACCTGTGCTAAGGGAGCTGGATCCTCCGGAGCAGGCGGAGCAAGATGAGTTGAAACCAGGTTGAGGTGATGTCCCATCTGTGCTACATTGGCGGCTAGTGATGCGAGGTTATCCATAACCTCTCTGAGCATCTGGTCATGCCGGCCCACGAGGACTTCTTGGTTGGAGAGAGCCTCACGAATTGGGTCCGGGCCTGCTGGGTCCATGGTGGCCAGATTGTTCTGTTAGGATTATGTTTTTAAACAGGACCCAGGCGCAGGCAATGACTGAAGATGTTTAAATGGTTTATTGTTTCGGAGACTCAGGCAGGTTTGGTGATTATGGAGTTCCGGAGTGGAGGTAGGCAGTGAGAGGCTGGACTGATTACCAGGCAGGCAGGTAGGATGCAGGAAGAAGCAGGCAGGTTGGCTGGAAGCTCTGGTGGATGATGGCCGAGGGATTGCACTGGAAACACAAGAGAAACTAGTTACAAAGAGTACGGATTTACACGCAGACAGGATAACTGAATGGGCAGCCAGGAGGATGTAATACCACTGGTGTAGAAAACAATCTGGCGGTGAGTTCTTCTTCTTCTTCTTCTTCTTCTTCTCTTTAATGGCGAATCGCTTCCACTTGGAGCATATATCGCCACCTACTGTTTAGTTATTAAATGTTCCTACTAAATCCTTGTCCTCAGACCAGTGCTTTTGAGGAATTTGAAGATCAGCTTGTTTGCTTCATTTCTTGATTTACTTTCAAATATTGCCTTGAAATCCATGTCCTTGATGTTGAGTTGTTCCAGTGCAGTTTTCAGAATGAATCTTTGTCTGTTATAGTCCAGGCAGCTAAAAAATACATGATGTATTGTCTCTGGTTGTTGGCAACCATCACAATTGCCATTTGGATGTTTTCCAATCAGATGCAGTGATGAGTTTAGTCCAGGGTGTCCCAATTTTATCCTGCTGTTGATGCTCTGCTCTCTTCTACTACTCCCCCAAGTGCTTCCTGTTCCTACTTCCCTTTGTATCTGATATAAATGTCCTCCTTTGGTGTTACTGTCCCATAGTTTTTGCCATTGTTGCTTGATAACCACTTTAGTAAAAGATTTGACTTCTGCTCTACTGATGGGTACCATAATATCAATCTGGTTTGCTTTCAAACCACATTTTGCCAGTTGATCCACTACTTCATTCCCTCTAATGCCCACATGCACTGGAACCCACACAAATTGAACAACAATTCCCAGATGAACTAACCTAAACATGCTTTGTAAAATTTCATGTAAAATATCCTGACGACATTCTGAAGAGAAGTTGTTTATACTCTCCAGAGCTGCACTGGAGTCCGAGCAAATGACCACTCGCATTGGCTGTATTTCCTCTACCCACTGAAGTGCTAGAGAGATAGCCATCATCTCTACTGTATATACTGCAATGTGATCAGTTGTACGCTTTCCCACTTTGACTTTTAACTCAGGAACATAAAATGCACAACTCGTTAGACCATTTTCTGGATTTTTGGATCAGTCAGTAAATATTTTTATAAAGTGCCCATATTGTTCATGTAGAACAGTGTTCACATAAGCCTGTACATTGAATTTGTTTTTCATTGAATGTACCCTTTTCAATAGTGATAAATCTACTATAGGTTGAGGTAGCAACCATGGTGGAACAGCTGATAACAACACCGTCGGACTAATATTCCATTCCTTAACTTTGAATTCCTTACATATTTCCAAAACACAAAAACAAAAACTTTCTTTTTTAATTTTGTTACTTTCCCAACTTGTTTGTACAGTTTGTTTAGTAGGGTGAGTATCTTTATGACCCTGTAGATTTGCCCAGTAATTAACAATTAACTGCTTTCTCCTCAAAGAAATAGGTACTTCTCCGACCTCTACCTGAAGTGCCGACACTGGTGTAGATCTGACTGCCCCACAGCATATCCTTAGTGCTTGTGCCTGGACTCTATCTAATTTTTGAAGAGAAGAGTATGCAGCTGACCCATACACTATTAGTCCGTATTCTATGGCTGATCTAATTAAGGCCGTGTATACGTTCCTCAAAGCAGCTTTATCAGCCCCCCACTTAGTGCCTGCCAAGCACCTCATAACATTTAAAACCCTTTTACATTTATCTACGACTTTATCAATGTGAGTACTCCATGTGACTCTCTCGTCCAACCATATTCCCAGAAATGTAAATGTCTTCACTTTCTTTAGATCTTGTCCATAAAGTTTTAACCTAACCTCCTCACCTATCCTTTTCCTCGTAAAAAATAAAGTTTCAGTTTTTTCCACCGACAATCTAAACCCCCATGTCAGAGACCAGCTTTCAATTTCCCTAATGGCTTCCTGAATCTTAGCCACAATATATTTTACATTTCTGCCCCTTTTCCAAATAGCTCCATCATCTGCAAAAAGTGACTTACCAATATCAGATCCTACTTGTGTATATATATCATTGATCATGATAGAAAATAAAAGAGGACTGATGACACTCCCCTGCGGGGTTCCATTCTCAACTTCATGCCTTCGAGAATATGACTTGCCAACTCGGACTCTGATGGCACGGCCAAACAAAAAATCCCTAATCCAATTATATACATTACCTCCCAGACCCATAATGTCCAGTTTTATTAATAATCCTTCCTTCCACATCATATCGTAAGCTTTTTCCACATCAAAGAATACAGCTACAACACACTCCTTGTTCGCTTGGGCTTTCCTGACTTCAGACTCCAGGCACAGCAGTGGATCTAAAGTACTCCGCCCTCTTCTAAACCCACTCTGATACGGAGTCATTAGTTCATTTTTCTCAATGTAGTATGTTAGCCTTTCTGTTATCATTCTTTCCATAACTTTACACAAGTGTGATGTCAGAGCTATAGGTCTATAACTGCCTGGACTGGTTGGATCTTTCCCAGGTTTCCTAATAGGAATAATGACTGACTCTTTCCATATTATTGGCAGCTTCCCTTTCTCCCAGATCTTATTGTACATCTCCAGCAGCTTTCCTAATGCAAAATCACTTAATTTGGTCAACATTATATAACATACATTATCTTTCCCAGGAGCAGTCATTTTACACTTACTTAATGCTCTTCTCAACTCTTGAATAGAGAAAGGTATATTTACAACACTCTGCGACGAATGTCTTTCTTCATATATATTAGGATGCTCATCTAACACTTCCTGCCTCCTGATCTTACCTTCTTCTGTCAAATTTTCAGAAGAATGAACTTTGACAAAATTTTCAGCTAGAATTTCTGCCTTCTCCAAAGCACCAGTGGCAACTTCCCCTCCAATCTCTAATACTGGCAGGTTACTCTGCTGTCTTATTCCCCTCATCTTCTTAATCATTCCCCATACTTTATCTAATGGTGTAGTTCTCCCAATACTTGAACAGAATCCTCTCCAACACTCACTTTTTGCTCTTTTAACAATGTTCCTTACCTGAGCCTGTGCCTTTTTATATTCTAATAAATTATGTAATGAATGTGTCTTTCTTAGCTTTCCAAACAGCCTGATTTTCTTTCGGATTGCATCATTACAGTCTTTGCTCCACCACGGTACCATCTTAACACATTTACCAAGTTTCCCAGTTTTATTCCCAATAGTTTGATTAGCGCTTTTAATTATATTTGAAGTAAATTGCTCATTTATTTCATCAATACTTTCTGCCATATCAATCTGATCCAATTCATTATCGCACAATTTAGCAAACATCTCCCAATTTGCTTTAGAAAAAGTCCATCTCATGATACCATCTAGCTCAACCACATGATTTATATCAAACTTGATTATAATTGGAAGATGATCACTCCCAATACTGTTATTTGTCAATACTTCCCAACTGCTACCAGAAGCTAATTCACTTGTTACAAGAGTTAGGTCGATCGCAGACTCTGTTCCATCTCTAAAATTGATCCTTGTACCTTGCCCATTATTTAAACAAACTAATTCCTTTGCCTCCATTAAATCCTCCACCACCTGTCCGTTGTAATCTGTTGATCTCCCTCCCCACATTGTATTATGTGCATTAAAATCACCACACCATATTATTTCATTTCCTTGGCAAAGACTGTCTAATTCCTCTATTCTGAGTTTATTACATGGATTATAAAAATTCAGGACACTAATTTTCCTTTTATTAATCCAAACTTCTACACCCACTATTTCTAAATCATGACTGTTCTTAAAAGTTAGTTTACTATAAGACATGACTTCTCTGATAAAGATTGCACATCCCCCTCCCTGGCCATCATTTCTATCTTGTCTTATAGCAGTATATCCCCCCAATTATTAAGTCCAAATGAGTCTTCAGCCATGTTTCTTGAATACAAATAACGTCTGGTTTTTCTTTTAACTGATATATATAGGTCTTGAATTATTGTCCATTTGCAATAAGGCTTCTAGCATTCCATTGCAGAATGAGAAAACCATTCATCTACTCAATCTGTGAATCATCATTATTGGTGGCTAGCATTTCATGTATCATTTCAACGGTTATATCATTTATCCCCAAAAATTCACCTGCTGCCTCCACTATTGTCTTCAGTCTTGATCTCTTTTTTGTCTGTTGTAACGCAACATTCACCACTTTTCCAATAAAGGCCACAAACTTGTACTTATTAACAATCAATGCATCCTCTCCTATCACACACTTATGTGAACACTTTGTGGGGCTTTCCTTTGCCTGTGGGAGTTTGGGAAAATCTTTTGAAGAGAACAAACTTGATGCTACTTGGGATTTCCTAGCTATGTTTAGTGAAACCTTTTCTGTTGCTTCAGCATATGAGACTTTATTTTGCACTTTGTATCTCTGCACCTCCTTGGCCTTTTTCTGCACTTCACAGCCCTGATACGCAGCACTATGTTCCCCACCACAGTTACAACATTTCACCTTAGCACCTGCAGTACAACTACCATATTCATGTTCCCCCGCACATGTTGGACACCTGGGCTTAGTTGCTTTGCAATTGTCTGCCACATGCCCAAACCTTTGGCACTTAAAGCACCGCAGAGGTTTAGGGATGAATTCTCTTACTGGAAAGCTCATGCAACCGATCATTATCTTCTGTTGCATTGTTTCTTCAAACTGAAGAAGAACAGAAAAACTATCCACTATCTTACCTTGATACCTAGTAGGAAGACGCTTTACTACAGTCACTTTCCCCCCTTTAATTTCCTTCTTGAGTTCTTCTATGCCTATTTCTATGGGAACTCCACTGATAACTCCAAGTATTTTCCGATTTGCTCCAGGAACATGGCCTTTAAATTTAACTTCATTCAGGGTCTTCATTTTCAGTAACTTTTCCTGTTGTCTTGCATTAATCAACTCAACCAACATCCGTCCTTTGCTCAGAAATCTTGCTTGTTTTATCGATCCAATTTCTTTGTGAATTGCTTTAGTCAGGGCCACTGGATGTAGCTTAGCTGCGGATTGCTCACCAAACTCCACAATCACTTTCCACTCTTCATTCTCAATCCTTTTCTTTACTTTCTTCAATTCATTCTGTGAATCAGATTCACTAAGACTGTCACTTGACATGTCTATCTTCTTTCTTGAAGTCTTTTTCCTTACTTCATTCCATCCTCCTTCAGATGCACTTTCCATATCCTCCTCTCCAGGACTCAAAGAAGCCATTCCACCAGCCGCTCTCAATCTCGCACTCACTTCAACGTTCACTCCTATCTCCGTCTACTCAGTCTCAGCACGTGTGTCCGCCAAATATCAAAAGCCCTGGTCAGCGGATCCGAGCCTCCAATATCCTGGCGGTGAGTTCTTCTTCTTCTTTTCTTTAATGGCGAATCGCTTCCACTTGGAGCATATATCGCCACCTACTGTTTAGTTACTAAATGTTCAAACTAAATCCTTGTCCTCAGACCAGTGCTTTTGAGGAATTTGAAGATCAGCTTGTTTGCTTCATTTCTTGATTTACTTTCAAATATTGCCTTGAAATCCATGTCCTTGATGTTGAGTTGTTCCAGTGCAGTTTTCAGAATGAATCTTTGTCTGTTATAGTCCGGGCAGCTAAAAAATACATGATGTATTGTCTCTGGTTGTTGGCAACCATCACAATTGCCATTTGGATGTTTTCCAATCAGATGCAGTGATGAGTTTAGTCCAGAGTGTCCCAATTTTATCCTGCTGTTGATGCTCTGCTCTCTTCTACTACTACCCCACGTGCTTCCTGTTCCTACTTCCCTTTGTATCTGATATAAATGTCTTCCTTTGGTGTTACTGTCCCATAGTTTTTGCCATTGTTGCTTGATAACCACTTTAGTAAAAGATTTGACTTCTGCTCTACTGATGGGTACACTAATATCAATCTGGTTTGCTTTCAAACCACATTTTGCCAGTTGATCCACTACTTCATTCCCTCTAATGCCCACATGCGCTGGAACCCACACAAATTGAACAACAATTCCCAGATGAACTAACCTAAACATGCTTTGTAAAATGTCATGTAAAATATCCTGACGACATTCTGAAGAGAAGTTGTTTATACTCTCCAGAGCTGCACTGGAGTCCGAGCAAATGACCACTCGCATTGGCTGTATTTCCTCTACCCACTGAAGTGCTAGAGAGATAGCCATCATCTCTACTGTATATACTGCAATGTGATCACTTGTACGCTTTCCCACTTTGACTTTTAACTCAGGAACATAAAATGCACAACTCGTTAAACCATTTTCTGGATTTTTGGATCCATCAGTAAATATTTTTATAAAGTGCCCATATTGTTCATGTAGAACAGTGTTCACATAAGCCTGTACATTGAATTTGTTTTTCATTGAATGTACCCGTTTCAATAGTGATAAATCTACTATAGGTTGAGGTAGCAACCATGGTGGAACAGCTGATAACAACACCGTCGGACTAATATTCCATTCCTTAACTTTGAATTCCTTACATATTTCCGAAACACAAAAACTTTCTTTTTTTATTTTGTTACTTTCCCAACTTGTTTGTACAGTTTGTTTAGTAGGGTGAGTATCTTTATGACCCTGTAGATTTGCCCAGTAATTAACAATTAACTGCTTTCTCCTCAAAGAAATAGGTACTTCTCCGACCTCTACCTGAAGTGCCGACACTGGTGTAGATCTGACTGCCCCACAGCATATCCTTAGTGCTTGTGCCTGGACTCTATCTAATTTTTGAAGAGAAGAGTATGCAGCTGACCCATACACTATTAGTCCGTATTCTATGGCTGATCTAATTAAGGCCGTGTATACGTTCCTCAAAGCAGCTTTATCAGCCCCCCACTTAGTGCCTGCCAAGCACCTCATAACATTTAAAACCCTTTTACATTTATCTACGACTTTATCAATGTGAGTACTCCATGTGACTCTCTCGTCCAACCATATTCCCAGAAATTTAAATGTCTTCACTTTCTTTAGATCTTGTCCATAAAGTTTTAACCTAACCTCCTCACCTATCCTTTTCCTCGTAAAAAATAAAGTTTCAGTTTTTTCCACCGACAATCTAAACCCCCATGTCAGAGACCAGCTTTCAATTTCCCTAATGGCTTCCTGAATCTTAGCTACAATATATTTTACATTTCTGCCCCTTTTCCAAATAGCTCCATCATCTGCAAAAAGTGACTTACCAATATCAGATCCTACTTGTGTATATATATCATTGATCATGATAGAAAATAAAAGAGGACTGATGACACTCCCCTGCGGGGTTCCATTCTCAACTTCATGCCTGCGAGAATATGACTTGCCAACTCGGACTCTGATGGCACGGCCAAACAAAAAATCCATAATCCAATTATATACATTACCTCCCAGACCCATAATGTCCAGTTTTATTAATAATCCTTCCTTCCACATCATATCGTAAGCTTTTTCCACATCAAAGAATACAGCTACAACACACTCCTTGTTCGCTTGGGCTTTCCTGACTTCAGACTCCAGGCACAGCAGTGGATCTAAAGTACTCCGCCCTCTTCTAAACCCACTCTGATACGGAGTCATTAGTTCATTTTTCTCAATGTGGTATGTTAGCCTTTCTGTTATCATTCTTTCCATAACTTTACACAAGTGTGATGTCAGAGCTATAGGTCTATAACTGCCTGGACTGGTTGGATCTTTCCCAGGTTTCCTAATAGGAATAATGACTGACTCTTTCCATATTATTGGCAGCTTCCCTTTCTCCCAGATCTTATTGTACATCTCCAGCAGCTTTCCTAATGCAAAATCACTTAATTTGGTCAACATTATATAACATACATTATCTTTCCCAGGAGCAGTCATTTTACACTTACTTAATGCTCTTCTCAACTCTTGAATAGAGAAAGGTATATTTACAACACTCTGCGACGAATGTCTTTCTTCATATACATTAGGATGCTCATCTAACACTTCCTGCCTCCTGATCTTACCTTCTTCTGTCAAATTTTCAGAAG
The DNA here is from genome assembly GCF_949606895.1 of Notothenia rossii. NCBI lineage: Eukaryota > Metazoa > Chordata > Actinopteri > Perciformes > Nototheniidae > Notothenia > Notothenia rossii. The sequence continues at coordinate 36,633,898 of NC_136912.1, read as the reverse complement.
AATGAACTTTGACAAAATTTTCAGCTAGAATTTCTGCCTTCTCCAAAGCACCAGTGGCAACTTCCCCTCCAATCTCTAATACTGGCAGGTTACTCTGATGTCTTATTCCCCTCATCTTCTTAATCATTCCCCATACTTTATCTAATGGTGTAGTTCTCCCAATACTTGAACAGAATCCTCTCCAACACTCACTTTTTGCTCTTTTAACAATGTTCCTTACCTGAGCCTGTGCCTTTTTATATTCTAATAAATTATGTAATGAATGTGTCTTTCTTAGCTTTCCAAACAGCCTGATTTTGTTTCGGATTGCATCATTACATTCTTTGCTCCACCACGGTACCATCTTAACACATTTACCAAGTTTCCCAGTTTTATTCCCAATAGTTTGATTAGCGCTTTTAATTATATTTGAAGTAAATTGCTCATTTATTTCATCAATACTTTCTGCCATATCAATCTGATCCAATTCATTATCGCACAATTTAGCAAACATCTCCCAATTTGCTTTAGAAAAAGTCCATCTCATGATACCGTCTAGCTCAACCACATGATTTATATCAAACTTGATTATAATTGGAAGATGATCACTCCCAATACTGTTATTTGTCAATACTTCCCAACTGCTACCAGAAGCTAATTCACTTGTTACAAGAGTTAGGTCGATCGCAGACTCTGTTCCATCTCTAAAATTGATCCTTGTACCTTGCCCATTATTTAAACAAACTAATTCCTTTGCCTCCATTAAATCCTCCACCACCTGTCCGTTGTAATCTGTTGATCTCCCTCCCCACATTGTATTATGTGCATTGAAATCACCACACCATATTATTTCATTTCCTTGGCAGAGACTGTCTAATTCCTCTATTCTGAGTTTATTACATGGATTATAAAAATTCAGGACACTAATTTTCCTTTTATTAATCCAAACTTCTACACCCACTATTTCTAAATCATGACTGTTCTTAAAAGTTAGCTTACCATAAGACATGACTTCTCTGATAAAGATTGCACATCCCCCTCCCTGGCCATCATTTCTATCTTGTCTTATAGCAGTATATCCCCCAATTATTAAGTCCAAATGAGTCTTCAGCCATGTTTCTTGAATACAAATAACGTCTGGTTTTTCTTTTAACTGATATATATAGGTCTTGAATTCTTGTCCATTTGCAATAAGGCTTCTAGCATTCCATTGCAGAATGAGAAAAACCATTCATCTACTCAATCTGTGAATCATCATTATTGGTGGCTAGCATTTCATGTATCATTTCAACGGTTATATCCTTTATCCCCAAAAATTCACCTGCTGCCTCCACTATTGTCTTCAGTCTTGACCTCTTTTTTGTCTGTTGTAACGCAACATTCACCACTTTTCCAATAAAGGCCACAAACTTGTACTTATTAACAATCAATGCATCCTCTCCTATCACACACTTATGTGAACACTTTGTGGGGCTTTCCTTTGCCTGTGGGAGTTTGGGAAAATCTTTTGAAGAGAAAATACTTGATGCTACTTGGGATTTCCTAGCTATGTTTAGTGAAACCTTTTCTGTTGCTTCAGCATATGAGACTTTATTTTGCACTTTGTATCTCTGCACCTCCTTGGCCTTTTTCTGCACTTCACAGCCCTGATACGCAGCACTATGTTCCCCACCACAGTTACAACATTTCACCTTAGCACCTGCAGTACAACTACCATATTCATGTTCCCCCGCACATGTTGGACACCTGGGCTTAGTTGCTTTGCAATTGTCTGCCACATGCCCAAACCTTTGGCACTTAAAGCACCGCAGAGGTTTAGGGATGAATTCTTACTGGAAAGCTCATGCAACCGATCATTATCTTCTGTTGCATTGTTTCTTCAAACTGAAGAAGAACAGACAAACTATCCACTATCTTACCTTGATACCTAGTAGGAAGACGCTTTACTACAGTCACTTTCCCCTGTTTAATTTCCTTCTTGAGTTCTTCTATGCCTATTTCTATGGGAACTCCACTGATAACTCCAAGTATTTTCCGATTTGCTCCAGGAACATGGCATTTAATTCGAACTTCATTCAGGGTCTTCATTTTCAGTAACTTTTCCTGTTGTCTTGCATTAATCAACTCAACCAACATCCGTCCTTTGCTCAGAAATCTTGCTTGTTTTATCGATCCAATTTCTTTGTGAATTGCTTTAGTCAGGGCCACTGGATGTAGCTTAGCTGCGGATTGCTCACCAAACTCCACAATCACTTTCCACTCTTCATTCTCAATCCTTTTCTTTACTTTCTTCAATTCATTCTGTGAATCAGATTCACTAAGACTGTCACTTGACATGTCTATCTTCTTTCTTGAAGTCTTTTTCCTTACTTCATTCCATCCTCCTTCAGATGCACTTTCCATATCCTCCTCTCCAGGACTCAAAGAAGCCATTCCACCAGCCGCTCTCAATCTCGCACTCACTTCAACGTTCACTCCTATCTCCGTCTACTCAGTCTCAGCACGTGTGTCCGCCAAATATCAAAAGCCCTGGTCAGCGGATCCGAGCCTCCAATATCCTGGCGGTGAGTTCTTCTTCTTCTTTTCTTTAATGGCGAATCGCTTCCACTTGGAGCATATATCGCCACCTACTGTTTAGTTACTAAATGTTCAAACTAAATCCTTGTCCTCAGACCAGTGCTTTTGAGGAATTTGAAGATCAGCTTGTTTGCTTCATTTCTTGATTTACTTTCAAATATTGCCTTGAAATCCATGTCCTTGATGTTGAGTTGTTCCAGTGCAGTTTTCAGAATGAATCTTTGTCTGTTATAGTCCGGGCAGCTAAAAAATACATGATGTATTGTCTCTGGTTGTTGGCAACCATCACAATTGCCATTTGGATGTTTTCCAATCAGATGCAGTGATGAGTTTAGTCCAGAGTGTCCCAATTTTATCCTGCTGTTGATGCTCTGCTCTCTTCTACTACTACCCCACGTGCTTCCTGTTCCTACTTCCCTTTGTATCTGATATAAATGTCTTCCTTTGGTGTTACTGTCCCATAGTTTTTGCCATTGTTGCTTGATAACCACTTTAGTAAAAGATTTGACTTCTGCTCTACTGATGGGTACACTAATATCAATCTGGTTTGCTTTCAAACCACATTTTGCCAGTTGATCCACTACTTCATTCCCTCTAATGCCCACATGCGCTGGAACCCACACAAATTGAACAACAATTCCCAGATGAACTAACCTAAACATGCTTTGTAAAATGTCATGTAAAATATCCTGACGACATTCTGAAGAGAAGTTGTTTATACTCTCCAGAGCTGCACTGGAGTCAGAGCAAATGACCACTCGCATTGGCTGTATTTCCTCTACCCAGTGAAGTGCTAGAGAGATAGCCATCATCTCTAATTCATTCTGTGAATCAGATTCACTAAGACTGTCACTTGACATGTCTATCTTCTTTCTTGAAGTCTTTTTCCTTACTTCATTCCATCCTCCTTCAGATGCACTTTCCATATCCTCCTCTCCAGGACTCAGAGAAGCCATTCCACCAGCTGCTCTCAATCCTGGCGGTGAGTTGCTGGGAGACTGGAGTAGATAAGCTGTGTCCTGATTAGATGATGAGGGACAGCTGAGTCGGACGGCCAGGTGAGAGCAATCAGGCTGCTGCCTGCAAGGGACACCACACCCTCTCCACACACACACACAGGGGAACAAACAGGGACACAGTTTGGACTGTGACAACGTTGATGTCATTTGAACAGTTGCGTATACTAAATGTGGTCTTTCAAATAGCAGCTTTTTTTAAATACTTACAGATACGAAGCTTTATAACTACGTCCCACAATCAGTTATTAACTCCACTGAATTCTCTACCAACCGGCTTAATGCCTGGAAGGAAGATATACAGGAGGATATTTCCTTGGATGACTGGAGTGTGATTATGTACAGAGGCACATAGACGAACTGGAACATTTAACATTCCAGATATTTCTAAAGCAGCCTGTCCTCCTACAAAAAACGACCATATAGGCCGATTGTTCATGCCCTTATTACGACCCAGAGACACGTTTTAAAGTGTATGTTGTTTCTTACACGACCACTAGAGGTGCTCTAGTGGTCGTGTAAGAAACAACATGCTCCCGGCCCGTTCATCGCAAACGCTCCGGAGGGACGTTTATTCACAAATAACCCTCCCTGGAAAATCTTAAATTGTGGAATACTTTGGCCATTAAAATGCTTTTTGATTCGATTTCTGGCGAGAAGTGTATATTGTACTCTTAGAATTCACGTCCAGTCGATGTGTAGAATCTATAGTTTGATAGATGTTAGGAAGATGATTTGAGGTCTCGCCAGGATAACCTGTATGCAGATTCCATGTAAAGTTAGCGTGGGTGAAAACAGTTTTTCCGGTCTTGAAGTATTCATAATAAAACCGGATATATTCCCCTCACTGTCAAATGATTACACAGTGATATCTGCATTACTCATCCACTAAAAAACATCAGTTTATCCTAGTTAATTACACAATATTGATTGGTATAAATTGTGTACAATGCTTTTGTGTTTTTATCCTTCGATTCGGAGAAACAAATAGTTTTTTCGGAATTTAGACACTACAGTTTAATAATAATAATAATAAATGGGATTTATATAGCACTTTTCTAGACCCAAAGACGCTTTACATTATGAGTAAGGTCGACAAACAAAACAAGAACAAAAACACAAACAAAAACAAAAACAAAACAAAAACAGAAAAGCAGTCAGGAGGATGTTGGTTCAGAGGGGGGAGGGGCGGGTTTAAGGATAAGCAGAGTTGAAGAGGTGGGTTTTGAGACGGGACTGGAACAGGGTGAGGGAATCAGACTCACGGAGGTCTTGGGGGAGGGAGTTCCAGAGCTTCGGGGCTGCCACAGAGAAGGCTCTGTCCCCGAAGCTCCGGAGTTTGGCCTTGGGGATTGAGAGCAAACCGGCTGAGGTGGATCTGAGGGACCCGGGTGGTTGGTAGAGGATGAGGAGGTCAGTGAGGTAGGGGGGGGGCCAGATGGCGGAGGGCTTTATAGGTGAGGACCAGGAGTTTGTAGTGAATACGGTGTGAGACGGGAAGCCAGTGGAGTTCTTTGAGGACTGGGGTGATGTGATGCCATGATTTGGTGTGGGTGAGGAGTCTGGCGGCTGCGTTCTGGACACGCTGGAGTCTGTTGAGGGATGTTGTGCTGATGCCGAAGAGGAGTGAGTTGCAATAGTCAAGGCGGGAGGAGATGAAGGTGTGAATGAGTCGCTCAGCTGCGGGGCGGGTGAGAGAGGGACGGAGTTTGGTGATATTGCGGAGGTGGAAAAATGAGGTTTTTACAACTTGGCGGATGTGGGGGTCGAGGGAGAGGGTGGGGTCGAATAAGGTTGCGTGCCTGGGTGGAGGGGGAAAACAGGGGTGCCATCGATGGTGAGTGTCAGGTTGGGGGTTTTGCTGAGGGTGGATTTGGAGCCGATGAGGAGGAGTTCAGTTTTATTGCTGTTGAGTTTGAGGAAGTTGTGTTGCATCCAGGATTTTATTGCAGTCAGACAGGATTCGATGTGTGTGAGAGGGGGGTTGTGGGGGGATTTGGTGCTGAGGTAGATCTGTGTGTCGTCAGCATAGCAGTGAAAGTCCAGGTTGTGATGGCGGAGAATCTGACCAAGGGGGAGGATGTAGATGATGAAGAGGAGGGGGCCGAGTACTGAACCTTGGGGAACACCTTGGGTGACTGAAGCTGTGGTAGAGGAGTGATTGTTGAGGTAGATGAAGTGGGATCTGTCGGAGAGGTAGGACTGGAGCCACCTGAGTGCAGTACCTTCGATACCGATATCCCGGAGTCGGGTAAGCAGGATGGTGTGGCTCACGGTATCGAAGGCTGCACTAAGGTCAAGGAGGATGAGGATGTTGAGGGAACCGGTGTCAGCAGAGGTGAGGAGGGAATTGAGGACTTTGATGAGTGCCGTTTCTGTGCTGTGGTGAGGACGAAAACCAGACTGAAGGGGTTCAAAAAGGTCATTTTTTTGGAGATGGCGGTGGAGTTGTTTGGAGATGATGCGTTCTATTGTTTTTGAGAGAAAGGGGAGGTTGGAGATGGGGCGGTAATTACTGAGGGAGGAGGGATCCAGACCGGGTTTCCTTGAGGATGGGAGTGACAGCAGCAGTTTTGAAGGCAGAGGGAACGGTTCCTTGGGACAGGGAGGAGTTGAAAAGGTTGACAAGGTAGGGGCAGAGGACGGGGAGGCAGGACTTCAGAAGAGGGGTGGGTAGAGGGTCAAGCGAGCAGGTTGTGGGTTTGGAGGAGCTGATCAGTTGGAGTATTTCAGGGGGGGTAACCAGAGTGAACTGGGAGAGAATGCCGTGGGGAGGAGGGCTCGGGAGGTCAAGGGAGATGGAGGGAGGAATTGTGGCGGTGGATGTTGGGGGAGATGTTTGTGTGTCAGATGCAGCGGATAGGGAGTGATTAATGGCAGTGATTTTGTCAGAGAAAAACTGGAGGAATTAACTGCATAGAGTGGAAGTGGAGGAAGAGAGGGTGTCAGCACGGGGTTTGAGGAGCTTGTTGATGGTGGAGAAGAGGGTCCTGGGGTTACGGGAGGGGTCGATGAAGATGGTGGAGAGGTAAGCAGATTTTGCGGCATTGAGTGCGTCTCTGTAGGTAGTGAGATGGAGTTTGTAGGAATCATGGTGAACTGTGAGGGATGATTTCATGGTTAGGCGTTCAAGCTGGCGGCCGGTTTGCTTCAGTTTACAGAGTGCAGGGGTGAACCAGGGTGAGGAGGTTTTAAAAGTGACATTTTTCCTTTTGAGGGGGGCCAAGCTATTGAGGGAGGCGAGTAGGGTTGAATTAAGGTGGTTGAGTTGATCATCGGGTGAGCTGAGGTTCGAGTCCAGGGGGAGAGTAGAGGATAGCAGGTCGGAGAGGTGCTGGGGATCGACAGAGCGTAAATTACGGAAAGTGATGTTCCTGGATGGGGGGGGGGGGGGGGGGGGGGGCGGCGGACGGGGGAGGCGGTGGTGAACTGTATGAGTTTGTGGTCAGAGAGGGGAAAGGGGCAGGGGTGGAGGTCGAGTACTGTGAGGTTGGTGGAGCTGACAAGGTCAAGGATGTGTCCTTTATCGTGGGTGGGGAAGGTGACATGTTGTGTAAATGAGAAATTGTCCAGAAAGGAGGAAAATTCAGAAGCGTGTTTGCAGGTGGTGGAGTCCATGTGGATGTTAAGGTCGCCGAGGAGTAACAGACGTGGGGAGAGGGATGAAGCAATGGTTAGGAGTTCAGTGAGATCAGAGAGGAAGGAGGGGTGTGGTTTAGGGGGGCGGTAAATGAGGATAACTGTCAGTGAGGGACGGGTTTTGAAGGCGAGAAATTCAAAGGATGGTACTGAGGGGAGGGTGAGTTCTGTAGTCCGGATGTTCTGGTTGTAGATGACAGCCAGCCCACCACCACGGCGTGAGGGGCGGGGTTTAGTGATGTCATTAAAACCAGGGGGGGATGTTTGATTGAGCGAGAAGAAGTCATTGGGTTGTTGCCAGGTTTCAGTGAGCAGAAGGAAGTCGATGGATTTGTCCAGGATGAGTTCGTGAAGGATGTGGGCTTTATTGTTGAGTGACCGTATATTTAGAAGGGCAAAATTGGTCAAGTGGGGGGTTGGAGGGGTGGTGGCAGGCTGGAGAGTTATGAGGTTGTCTAGGTTAGCAGCGTGGGGGTGGGCATGAGAGGGGGGGCAGTGGAGCAGAGGAGGGGGGCTTGATGGTGGGGAGAAATGGCTTGTTATATGTGTTGGGTGGCGGAGGGGAGTGGGATCCGCTCCAGGTATTCCGTGCAGCTGGGAGTGTAGGTGAGCGGGGGAGAGTGTAAGAGGAGCAGTAGGAGTTGCGTTCTGATGACGCCTCAGGTGTGCGACAGTGCGTTGCGTGGAGCAGATGGATGCAATGGATTGTCCGTGCTGAAGGTAAACAAAAGTGCGGCGGGTGCTTCGGTGAATGTAGCAGTGTCGACGAAGGAGTCCAAGATGTCTGATGACTGAGATGGAAGATGTACTGGAGGAGTTGGTCAATGACAGCAGCTGTGAGATGGAGTATTTCAGCATGATGACAGGCGGAATGGCTGGGAGCAGTGTGATGGCAGCGATAGCAGCTAGCGGGCTAGGTTCACAGAGGTGGAGGATTGTTGTGGAGACGAGGAAGATCCACGACATGGCAGGAGGATGTGAGCAGCGGGACGGGACAGATGCACCCCAGAGATGAACGCAGGAGGCAGAGACAGTCCACGGTTGTTGCGTGGGACGGAGACAGACAGTAGGCGATGTAGCAGATAGCAATAGCCACCCGGCACTTTGATGGCTACGTGAGGGCAGCCGGCTACAGCCAGCAACGGAGGCAGAAGTCCAAAATAAGTAAAAATGTAAAAACAATGTGCATTGCATTAAAGATGTGTAATGCAGGGCAGTGGTCCAATTCGAAAGATTGAAGAATGAATGGTAGCTGAGGGTGATAGAGGGGGACAGAGGCGGAGAAGCAGCGAACAGTCAACGCCAGTGTCCTCTCCAGTAGCTCGATATGATGAAGTTTCCGAAGACACTATTACCCTGAATCCCCAGCTATCGTTTGAGACTACAACATCCACTTTGCTTTACAAACCCCGTGATTAGTCATCAAGCCCTGTGATTGGAGTGGCAGTGCGACAAGGTTACGCCGATAAGATATACTTTATTGATCCCAAGTTGGGAAATGTTATTGTTACAGCAGCATACTACTTACATACATGTTCTACTCCACTAAAATTCAGAGGTTAACCTAGTATTTTTACTCCACTACATTTATTTTAGTTACTTTGCAGATTCTGATTAATGATGTGAAATATAAACAACCCTTAAATCAGACTTTAGTTACACCTGAGTTAAATTCAGGGAAGGTGATTTTCAAGTGCCAAAATAAACTATGCAATATATTGGACGTTAAGTACTTTGTCAGACTTCATACTTATCTGTTGATACCCACAACGTTTTTTCTTATTCAAAAGAAGACCTTAACTTAAAGTATTCTTTAATGTTTAAATAAAGACTTATTAGTTTGTCTGTTTTGCACATCCTCCTGTTAATATCTTTGGACGTCCTGCACTAAACTGTTTTATTGTAGAGATCACAACAGTATATTCTTGATATTTTCTATTCTATATTTCTATCATGCCTTCTACTTTCCCCCAATTGTGTATGTAGGCTCCTCTTAACATTTAAATGTTTTCATCAAATAAAACGTATTCAACAACAAAATGCAATAACGTGCTTTAACCACTAGGCGGCGCGGGTTAAAAAACCAGTGGTGTAGTTAATAAAACATAATAATATCAAACATAATATGACTATTAACTTTATTGTGAAATTAAAACAGAACAGTAAAGGAAAATACAGTTTCAGTCTCTCGATTTGAAGCTTACAGATGTAGCGATTCATTTCAGACAGTTTGAAACGCGAGGGCCGTGATTGGTACGTGATCTGCCCTTGCTCAAGGGAAAACCTCCAGCTTGACTTGAGACCGCCCCCGTGATAGATAAATGTAATTATAATGTGGCCAGCTGCAATGGATTATTGATCCACCAGGGGGTGCAGTGGGGTTCCACACTGGAGCTCATGTGAAATAAAGTCCGATACAGTACGCTGGATGTACAGCGGAACTTTGTTAAGATCAATATGTCACGGATATCATACTCTGTGCTAAATAAGAGACATGTAATCATTTACAAAACATGACCATGTTGTTATTTAACAAAATAATGTTGTTTAGTCGAAAAAAACGAACAGGAAGAAGTGCAGCCCGGCTCTCGATTTTTAATCCTAATTTAATCATCATCTTCACCACGATCATTTATGTTTATGTTCGCCGAATTGACATGAAATCACTGACACATAAGAATATACTGTATTCAACTTCATTAAAACGTTATTAACGTGCCTAAACTCAGTAATTCACTAAAAATATTTATATTTTAATGGAGCCTCGTCGGTAGATCAGGATCCCAAAGCGTGGCGGAGGGATCCTGATCTGCATGACGGGTACTATTTTCCCCATAAGGAACAAGTCGCTGCAAATTATCCCGCTTATTACACGGCCACATTCTCAACAAAGTAACGACATGACTCCCAGTATTAATTGAAATGCTTTTATGGATTTAGAAAATGTTTTTATTGATTTAAAAAATAGTTGTATGTATTGATTTAAATTGACATGCATCCGCTAAGAAAAATAGTCCGTTGTTACCATTTTTTAAACAGTCTGAATGAAACGGCAGCTCTCAGCTGTGTATTTACACAACTAATGACCCGTCAACCACAGCTCTCTCCCCCCACCTCCCCCCCTGATCTTTCTTCTCCAGCAGCTAAATTAACTGGATGTTACTCTGAGTGACCATAGAGTATGTGACAAGCTTACAGTTAGTGACGTAACAACACCATAAAAGCTGGTGGGTTGAAAGCAATGAGGGAGGTAAAAATAACTAGAATAATTGTGATTCATTTATTGTGGCTTTTATGTTTTTAGGTTTAAAATGTTATGTAATTCAGGCTTATAGTTCACCGTTCTCTAAAAGCCTTCAACAATGACAATATTCATAGTAATGTTATAAATCCTTCCAACACACATTGTAAAAAATAGCCTACTGTAAGTTAAGAAATCATTCCAATATGTACATCTTCTGATGTAACAACAATAACATTATAAATAGTAACATAGCTGAACATTGTATTGCACATTTAGCTTTGAGTGTTACTGACCTGAGATGTTTTTATTACATGAATTAAGGTGACTGAGGCTTTTTAACATACAGGGATGCAAACTCATCAGGTATGAAAAAGGTGACAAGGAATCGAGCCCCCGGCTCCCCCACCCCACGGAATAACAGAGGATTTTAGCAGTCAGAACAACTAAAGCAGCAGTGTTAATAATAACAGAAACGCCAAAGAGTCACATCTAATAGAAATATATAAAAGCATTTATTTTAATTGTGTAGCAGTCAGTTTATAATTTTGGCAGAACTGTTGAGCATTTTGAAAATGTATTTTCATGCCTCTGTGCAAGGCTTAAGTCTTTCTATCTTTATAGCCACATGGTGTAAAGTAACTAAGTTCATAAACTCAACAAGTACTATACTTGGGCACAATTTTGAGATACTTGTACTTTATTTAAGTATTTCAATGTTTTGCTACTTTGTTCTTCTACTCCACTACAGTTCAGAGGTACATGCTGTACTTTTCCTCCACTCCATGTATGTGATACCTTTAGTTACTTTACTGATGTGGATGAATGATGTGAAATATAATCAAGTGTTAAATCAGACTTTAGTTCCACCTGGAGTAAATCCACAAGCTACCCTGCAGTATACAAAGTAATTCAAACTAGCTGCACCTTTACCAGCTTTGAGAACACTTTCATGATCAATCATTATAAAACCTATCATATCTATTATTCTGAAATGGACCAATCTGCACAATGACTACTTTTACTGTCGCTACTTTCACTATATTTTGATGATAATACGTTTCTACTTTTACTTGAGGAACATTTTGAATGCAGGACTTTTACTGTAACAGAGTATTCCTACACTCTGGGACTATTACTTTTACTCAAGTACAAGATCTGAGTACTTCTACTTTTACTCAACTACAAGACCTGAGTACTTCTACTTTTACTCAAGTACAAGATTTGAGTAGGCTACTTCTACTTTTACTCTAGTACAAGATCTGTGTGCTTCTACTTTTACTCAAGTACAAGATCTGAGTAATTCTACTTTTACTCAAGTTCAAGACCTGAGTACTTCTACTTTTACTCAAGTACAATATCTGAGTACTTCTACTTTTACTCAAGTACAATATACTTATACCACCTCTGTTTATAGCCTATGAAAAAAACTATTAGAAATAGAAGGCTAAAGCTAACGTTAGCAGATAGTGACAATGTATGCTAGCTAGCTAGCTCAACGATTCCTTAAATAATATTGCCACAGAAAAACTTTTAAGTTCTCATCACGCTCTGCCGCTCCGACAGGGAGCTCTGCTCTGAACACCTGAACGGCCCGTTCTAACAGCTGTTCACCAGCGGTCCAGTCTGTGCCACAGTGACTCCGGACGCACAGTTAATATTAACGAACGCACCCGTAGGTAATGTAGCTGCTGAAGCTAGACCATCATCTCGGAGCAGCAGAGCCTTATTATACATCCATGTGCAGAGCCGACATGAAGGAAGACTCGAGCACACAGCTCGTACTTAACAGCTCACGGCCGCAGATTACTCCGGGTCCCAGACCCCAAAAATATTTTTATTGCAGATCTACATGAATCCCACAAACGACTTATTTTGGATTCAAAACGGCGAATTTCGCCGAAAGGTGACAAGTTTGCATCACTGAACATAGACAGAGCACAACTGAAACATAACATCTGAAACGATGTAACAACATAATACACTTTTTGGGGATGCTTGGGATGTGAGTGAGGGACACGGCTTAGAACGGGCGTGTCGCCTGGCAGGACAGGAGAATGTGAGCACCAGTCTGCCTTGATCTATGAATTCATGTCCTTGACACTCACTGCTGCCCACAGCTGTTTTATAGAAGGAAATTCCTTCAATTCATGAAAGTGTTTTAACCACACACACCTCTACACACACATGACAGGTGTTATTTTCCCCATAAGGAAGAAGTCGCTGCAAATTATCCCTCTTATTACACGGCCACATTCTCAACAAAGTAACGACATGACTCCCAATATTAATTTAAATGCTTTTATGGATTTAGATTTTTTTTTTATTGATTTAAAAAATAGTTGTATTGATTTAAAAAATTGTTGTATGTATTGATTTAAATTGACATGCATCCGCTAAGAAAAATAGTCCGTTGTTACCGTTTTTTAAACAGTCTGAATGAAACGGCAGCTCTCAGCTGTGTATTTACACAACTAATGGCCCATCAACCACAGCTCTCTCCCCAGCTCCCCCCTTGATCTTTCTTCTCCAGCAGCTAAATTAATTGTAGGTTACTCTGAGTGACAAGCTTACAATTAGACACAACACTGTCATTGCAAGTGACCCTCAGTTAGTTGACTTTTATGTTCAACTGCTAAATTCGTTACTGATAAAAAAAAGGGCTTCTACTGTACTTAATTACCTTAACACTAGAACCGCCAGAGGTTTTTGTATAGGCCTACCTAAACCCGTCAAATCCCGCTATTAGAATGCAATTTTTAACAACATAGGGTGCTACATAACACACTTTCAGGAAAAGTCACGGACTGGGAGACTTTAATATTTTATTGAAAAAAAGTTTTATTGCACACACACAACACACATCACACAAATTGATCCGATTGGCGGTTCTAGTGTTAAATAAACTCACTAATTAATGAAACCAGTTCAATACGCATTATTATATTCTTATCATTCTTTATGAGCGCAGAAATAGTCTTAAAATCAGATCTGTTTTTTAAATGAAATCTGACGGCAGGCAGTTAGCTTTGATCACCTATGATAAATGCGCCGCACCTAATCGCTGGCCATTCAGCCACAGACACTGTTCGAAATGGGGGGGAGCTAGGAGGAGCTTGGCTCCCCCGAAGAGGGAAGGAGCTCCCCTGAAGGCTGACTTTTAGATAAATAGGGGGAGCCCAAAACAATCGTGCATATTTGTGTCACACAGATTAGAAATGTTGAGTTTCTGTAAATAACAGTTCTTGAAATAAATAATAGTTATTGTTCATTACAGTTTCTGAATATTTGTTTTATATTTGTGAATATGTCTGGGTGTTGCCATCTGTACGTGGCGGAGCTGCATTCTTACTTACGTTGTTATGATTATGGCGGTGATGCTGGAGCGGTATTTGAAATGTTCATATTGATATTTTTTTAACTCTGGCTTTGTAATAAAAAATATGGCAAAACGAAAACAGCCAAGCGTCACAGCTTTTGGATTTACAAGCAAAGAAGCGAAGGAGTCTAAAAATGACAACGTGAACGGAAAACAACTTTTAGTTGGCCGGCTGTAAGCGGCGTTAGGGTCGAGCTTGACAGCTCCACACCGAGGGAGAGTCCTGCCGATGCGGAGCCTGAAGAGGCTTCAACAACGGCCACATCCGTTATTTATCAATCAAGCCTGATGAAATTAATCATCTAAATAAAATTCAAGACTGCCTCAAGGACTTAAAAACGTGGATGACCTTAAATTTTTTGATGTTAAACACGACCAAAACTGAAGTTATTGTACTTGGCCCGAAGAATCTACGAAACAAATTATCTAAAGATATATTAACTATGCATGGCATTAATTTGGCCTCCAGTGAGACTGTAAGGAATCTTGGTGTTATATTTGATCAGGATTTATCCTTTAACCCCCACATAAAATCAATTTCAAGGACCGCCTACTTCCATCTACGTAACATTGCAAAAATCAGGCATATCTTGCCTCAAAACGATGCAGAGAAACTAGTCCATGCATTTGTTACTTCAAGGCTGGATTATTGTAACTCCTTATTATCAGGGTGTACCAAGAAGTCAGTCAAGTCGCTTCAGCTGATTCAAAATGCTGCAGCTCGTGTACTAACCAGAGTTAGGAAAAGGGACCACATTACTCCTGTTCTGGCTGCCTTACACTGGCTCCCTATAGAACACAGGATAGAATTTAAAATTCTTCTTCTCGCCTACAAAGCCCTTAATGGGCAGGCGCCATCTTACCTTAAAGAACTCATTATACCCTATTGTCCTACTAGGGCATTGCGTTCCAAGAATGCAGGGTTGTTGGTTGTTCCTAGAGTCTCTAAAAGTACAATGGGAGCCAGAGCCTTTTCTTATCAAGCTCCACTTTTGTGGAATCAGCTTCCAGTTTGTGTTCGGACGGCAGACACCCTATCCGTTTTTAAGAGTGCGCTTAAGACCTTCCTTTTTGATAAAGCTTATAGTTAGGGCTGATTAGATTCAGCCCCTAGTTTTGCTGATATAGGCTTAGTTTGTCGGGGGACATCTTACTTCTTCCTTCTCTCTGTCTATACCTGTGTACTCTCATGTTCCGATTAACCCAGCTTCCCCAAATTTCTTTCTTTTTGGTGTCTATATACGCCGGGATCCGGAGTCATGGATGATCCTGCGGTCCTGTGTCATGGATTGCGAGTCCTGGATCTTGAGTCGTGGCTGCGGTCCTGGATCATAAGTCCTGGATGGATATCCTCGTGGATTCATCTTCTTATTATACACACATGCATTTCAAAACATTTGGACTACCTATGTTGCAAATGTATTATCTTTTCAATTTACACACGGCATCTATTGCACGTCTGTCCGTCCTGGGAGAGGGATCCCTCCTCTGTTGCTCTCCCTGAGGTTTCTCCCATTTTTCCCTTTAAACTGTGGGGTTTTCTCTGGAAGTTTTTCCTTGTACGATGTGAGGGTCTAAGGACAGAGGGTGTCGTATTGTCATACTGATATTCTGTACAAACTGTGAAGTCCACTGAGACAAATGTAACATTTGTGATATTGGGCTATATAAATAAACATTGATTGATTGATTGATTGATCCGCCGGCATAGTGACACCGCCTGTATTAGTAGAAGAGAGTTTTTATAGCAATTGATCGCATCCGCGCTGCTGCGCCAGTCAACAGAGCGTGCGTGTGACATATTTAGTAGCAGGATGTGCTCTGAAAAATAGGGCTCCCCGAAAGCAAATGGGTAATTCGAAAACTGACAGAGCTCCCTCTATACAAATCAAACTGTAGACGGTGTGAAAGCACCTATTGTTTTAAATAATGGCCGGAATGTGACCTGTGAGCCTTCTGAATTACCGTGGGACAGCACATTCTAAACTAAAATGTTCAATCAATAAAGTAACATCTTATCTTATCTTAATAATATCTTCATATTAATAATAATAATAAATCATACAGTATGTGTCCGAAAGGGAGCAGGAGGAAGCAAACACAAAAATATACAAACAATATACTGCATATTAAAGCAAACGATTGTAAAGGTAAAAGTATGAGCATAACAAATAAAGAAGTGTAATGTAAACATTTACATTATAATTATGATTATTTAATATATAAAGACTATATATTATTGAATTACAAGATTAGATATACTTTAGTTGATCTAAAATATTGATGTGTTCAAATGCTCTTCAAAACACAACTGAAAGTCCATGAAACTTGTCTTTCTGTATTTGTGAATGAAGCGCCATCTCCTGGCTAAAACCTGAAATTGAAAATCTGGCAACGCCCTCTTGGAAAATAGTGGGAGGGCTTAACATTCCTCTATACTGGTCTTTGGCAGGTCGTAGGCAGGAAGCTGTAAACTTGAGTCTGAAATTCAGTGCTCCATCTGTATGCATTGTACCATGAACCTGTATAGACCTGTAACAGTCAACAGCATGAGGAGTTGGAAAGGTAGTTCAGTAAATAATGTCTTTAAAAACTACAAAAAAATCCCTTTATATCAGCTGTGCACCTTTATGGTGTAAATACAGCCTATCTACCAATTGGATCAAATATAAAAGTCAGCCGAATTAGTGTTGATACTACAAGGAGACGTATTGTGTGAAGAGAAATGGAAGATGTTGTTTAATGTTGCTGATATATTTATGATCCACGTCACGTATTCAGTTTTGGCGGCATTTCTTACAGTTTTTCAAAAGGTCTTCTGACCAGGGCTCTATAAATAAATACGGCAGATATGTAATATTTAATGCAGCCGAACCGTGTATTACAATGCCGTTATGTGATGACTTCCAAAGAGAAAAGCAAGAACACTCGGAATAAAGTATTATTTTATTTAAATGTTTTTCTTATTTCATATCGCATAAACACCATCTCCCAACATGCATTGCGGCATCAAAACCTCTGAAAAAAGAAAGGTGTCTCTCAGAATCGAAAGAGAAAAATCTATGGGAAAAACACAAAAGCATTGTACACAACTTAAACCAATACATGTCGTATAATTAACAAGGATAAACTGATGTTCTTTAATTGATGAGTACTGCATATATCACTGTTAAATAATTTGATCACTGGTTTAATTATGAAAACGTCGAGACCGGAAATACTGTTCTCAACCCGTAACTTTACATGGAGGCTGCCCATACCTCAAATCATCTTCTTAATATCTATCAAACTATAGATCCTACATATCGACTGAACGTGGATTCTAAAAGTACAATATACACTTCTCGCTAGAAATCTAATCAAAAAGCGTTTTTAATTAGCTAAACTATCCTAAAATTTAGGATTTTACAGAGAGGTTTATTTGTGAATAAACGACCATCTGTAACGTTAGCATTCAACGGGAGCACTAGAGGACGAAAACTTTAAAACGTAATTATAGGACAAATTAAGCACTTGAACAAACAACATATTTGGTCGTAATAAGGGCCTGAACAATCGGACCATTTGGTCGTATGAGTTGGAGGACTTGTTGGTCTAAAGCAGGGGTCGGCAACAGGCGGACCGCGGTCCGGATCCGGACCCAGACGCCGACCTATACGGACCCGGACCTATAATCAATACATTAATAGGGGATTTCATTTTTGACGGGGCGATTCTATTTTAACCGCTGCCGACAGGGGGCGAAAGAGACGAGTGAGCGATACAGGGAGAGAGACACAGAAGAAGAGATGAGAGCGCAGCAGAGAGAAGCGGACAGGAAAGTGAGTGAAGAGAATAATTAGGGATACAGGGAGAGAAGATGAGAGGAGAGTGAACAGGCGTGTCAGCAGCAGACAGGGAGAGACAAATAATTACACATGGCGCTCTCCAAGAATAGGAAAGTGGACAGTGAGAGCAGAGCTTGTGAATATTTGTTACAGAAAGTGAGGGCTTTTAGGTTGCCATAACGCTGTTGACGGTCTTATTATACATCCATTGGTTGGTTTTGTGGCATTTGTAACGCTGTGCAAACTTAAGCGCACACAGGGTGGAGAGGTGGAGTGAGGTTGAGCAATGGAGAGAAAGGAGAGAGAGAGAGAGAGAGAGAGAGAGAGAGAGAGAGAGAGAGAGAGAGAGAGAGAGAGAGAGAGAGAGAGAGAGAGAGAGATTGAGCAAGGCAGAGAGCGTGTGCAGCGGTCTGCTTGCGCACAGAGCAGGAGTTTGTGAGAGAGCCGGCTTGAGTCAATTTATCTTCAAAATATAATTGATTGCCAGCCTCCCTTGTCCCTGGCTGGCTTGCTAGCTCTTTAGTAACATAACTGATTTCTTCTAATGTGCCTGCATCTGGCGCTGAGTTGCCATATTCCTTTGGTGAGCTCTTTTTGTTCGTGAACCACTTCCTGATATCCATTGTTGCAGATAAATATAAATGATAATAGCCAAACTAACCTAGCACGAGTAAACTGACAGGCTGCTGTGCCACATCTCACTCAAAAACCCACACACGACTCAACCCAGCGAAAAACCAATCTCGCGCGCAGCCTTTCATTCAGAATTTCATCGCAAAATAAAAAAATGATATTAAACAAATCTTTCAACATAGTTTAATACAAAAATAAATGTTAGGACAAAGCTCTACAAATAACAACAATAAACATAATAATAAAACAATTAAAATGTTGTATTCAGCCCTGATTAAAACAGCGGGCCCAAATCCTGGATGGGCGGGGCCCCATGGGGCCCATGACGCCCATGACGCCGGGTCTGTCCCTGACACCATTTCAGCCCAGATTTAAACTCCTGGCAGGACAAGCTCAAGCTCAATTCTCACACTGAATTAAAAACAGTGAGTGAGGGACTGCAATATAAGAGGGAAAGAAAGAGAAACTTTAAAACTGTTCAATTGTTATGATGTGTAAAGACTGATATTGTTCTATAATTGTCTGCAACTGTTAAGTCATGATGTGAAACAAAGAAAAAGGGAAACTCAAGCCGCTGCTACTCTTTATTTTATTTATCTAAAATTAAGCCCTTTTAAGATGCACATATTTTCAAAAGCCATTTTATTTATTTTCTCTATTTTATTTTTAAATGCAGCCCGAGAGGAACATTACACATACCCACAGTATTTACTGTATATCTGTATAGTTCAATGTTAATTGACAATAAATATAGTTGTTTATGAATTGCACTTTCTTTATTTGATTGGCAGTCAGTTGTTGATTACATGCAGACGTTGATAAAGCTGCAGGCTACTTCAATATATATCACAGTAATTCATAAAGCAAGTTAGACATTTTGATGTTCCGGACCTTTGCATGGGGAGATTTTCTCTAACAGGACCTCGTTGAATTTTAGTTGAATACCCCTGGTCTAAAGGCACACTTTTTTACTGCATGTAAATGCATGTAAATGCATGTAAATGCATGTAAATGTTTAAAGAGATCGCAACTTTCTGATGCGAGATCTCACAAATAATTGACAAAATGCTGGATGGTAAGATACCTCTTGATCCTAAATTGTTTATTTTGGGACTTTACCCCTCCGCCCCAGTCATAAAAAATTATAAAAATAATCTCATGAACATGTGTTTACTCCAAGCAAAACGCCCGATTGCCTTGTCATGGAAGAACACTCAGAGGCCGCAGGCGGGCCAATGGATGAGGGAAATGAGTAATTGCTGTTCTATGGAAAAGATAACGTATATTCTGAAAAGGAAAAATGAAACCTTTGATAGGGTTTGGGGTCTACTTACTCAACTGTTAGGGAATGTTAATGTGTCAAACATGCTAAGAAATAACAATGGTAATCCATGAGAGCGATCTGGTTGAAAGCAAAAGTAAAGTACTTCTTAAACTGCTTACAGTTTTAAGCATTGCTACTGCCCAATTGTTTTTGTTTTATTGTTATTTCATTTCATTTAATGTATTTTTTATTATATATTTCAATTTATTTATTTTTGAAATGATGTCCTGTCTTGTCTTTGCCTGTTTTTTACATTGTTATTATTATTTTTATTATTATTTTTTGTAAGTTTGTGTAAGGTAAGGTCTTGTTGTCTAAAAGAATGAAAAATTAATAAAGATATTGTTTAAAAAAAAAAAGAGGGACGTGTAAATGTCACGTGTAAATGTATCATTGGTGCTCGAGTTGACTGCCTGAACTAGCTCGCAGGCTTCGCCCCATTTTTATAACTAATCATAAACCAAAGTTCATACTATTCCCATGCTTACTGTGTTACTGTGTCCGTGAAAGTTGAGCTTACACACACATCGATGACATAATATGGAGCCCAAGTCTTCATTATCAAACGAAGAGATTATGGTAAAAATATAAATAACATGAATAAACAGATAAACCTGTGAAAAATGATTTATTTTATACAAATGACTGTAATAATCACCTCAATTCAGTATAGGAAAATACATAATGACAGTACATTTTATTTGTTGGTAAGTCAACTATTCCACCATTTCACAATTTGTTTATGTATTGTATGAATTGATAATTTATTTCATAATCATTTTTTATTAGCAAATATTGAACACCATAGGCTTTTATACAGGAATGGTGGCCTTGTTCTATATACTGTAATGCATACAGTATGAGGGAAAGGTCAGACACTTTTCAAATGAGATAACAAATGTTATGCAATCCTGAGCTTTTATTCCCATTCTTCCTTCCAGTTCACTCCCTTCCCGGTACTGTAAATCAACACATTAAGCTCTGTTCATGTTCTCCGAGCACCGATTCAGCAGGAGACTCATTAAGGTAGGCTATATATGTAAACATTTTACTCAATCTAGTCAACAGTATACATAATGTATATTTGATGTTCCATCTGTTCCAGTCTCTACTATATACCTTTTGATGATAATCTTGTGATTATGACAATATAGGAGACACTGATCGCACTCATGTACATGGTTGTTAAGATTCATTGCTATCGAATAACCTTGAAAAAGTTTTAATATGAATGTATTGAGTGTGTCCGTGAGCTTGAATCATTTTTGTTTCCTTTATTTCTTAATGTCAGGGACCAAACCTAACCCCCCAAAAATGTAATGCTTCTTCATTTAGAAGATTATATTCGATTATATGTAACATTTTTGCTTACACGATCACTAAAAACATGTCCTTTCTATATTAGTAAAAAATTAAAACTTGGCCAGCTTTACATTTAGTCCCACATTCAGGCATGGCCGTGAAAACAGGACTAAGTGATAATACAACTTGCAGACTTTTGGCATATATTTCTTTAAGCACTGTCCCTGGAGATCCATTATATAGTTAATAGAAAGTGACATTTCCAATATATGTTCCTCCACTATATTTAATGGTAAAATATTCTACTTTGTAACACTATAAACGTTTGCACGAGTGTTGTAACTGAGATAAGGATATTCTATTGATTATTTTGGATTTTTACTAGTGTAATCTTTATTGTAAGATACATTATGTGAAAGGGAAATTCACGGCCTTGTTTCTACTTTCGATGAAGTAAGAATACTTGAACAACTCTTCCAAGTCTGGGATACCTACCCAACAGCATTTTAAAAACATATGGTATTTTAATCAATCAATCATTTATCGGTATGGAACACCGGAAAGGTCAGCGAGAACGAAATTCTGGTCAATCATTTTATGTATCTAAATTTTTTTTTTTTTGCAATGATAATAAATGATAATATTTTTAAGGTACTATAGGTACTTGCTTGTTCTTTTAACAACATATTTCATCTCTCAAAAAAGGGTTTTGGTTGGTACATTTTTTATTTGTTTGGTGTTTTGATACTAACTCTAACCATG
The DNA here is from genome assembly GCF_949606895.1 of Notothenia rossii. Classification (NCBI taxonomy): domain Eukaryota; kingdom Metazoa; phylum Chordata; class Actinopteri; order Perciformes; family Nototheniidae; genus Notothenia; species Notothenia rossii. The sequence continues at coordinate 36,612,219 of NC_136912.1, read as the reverse complement.
AGGGTGCAACACTAAAACATGCTTTAAATGGATCCAAAAGCATTCGACGTTTTCTTCCAGGAGAGTTTTATTGTGTTCATGCACTCTAAGCCCTTATCTTGAAGAAAACTCACCTGAATAAAACCATGGATACATTTAGTCCTCTATAGCAGGGGTTCCCAAACTTTTCAGCCCGCGACCCCCAAAGTAACAGTGCCAGAGACTGGCGACCCCCTGTCGACGGGACGGGACGGGACGGGACGGGACGGGGGGGTCTAGTGAATAAATTTCAGAAAAAATTAGAGAAACACTGCGCTTGTGGATTGTCTAAGAAAAAAATGTCTATGCAAACATTATTATTAATATTAATAATAAAAAGAAAAAAAGAATTATATATTTTTTATTTTCCATTTTTATTTTGTAATCATCTCGCGGCCCCCCATAGAGTATGGGGTAGTGTTGCACACTGGTGGACAAAATGAGTATTACATCAAACACAAAAATAAAATTCCACTGCCAAAAGTTCTTATTTGACCTGTTTTGTCTTGAGTCATTACCACAAGAAAGAAAACCAATGCATCACTTCTTCTATGAACAGATTAGCTCACCTTTCAGGGCTTCAATAAATTCCAGAGAGATTACAGTTAGTACCGTCAGGCAGTGGAACATTTCCTTCATAAAGTCATCATTCAGTAGCATATCGCAAACATTAATTACTAACTATCATGCTGTAGATTACATGGATGAATGGTCATAAATATTTAATGTGTTGACCTCTGACTGATAATAACTCCAAAAGTGGAAAGAGGTGGAAGATGTAACTGACACTGAATGTTGATAAAAAAAAAGTGATGGCTTCTGGTAATGAATCCGTACCATATGTTTGGCATTTATGCACATCAAGAAAAGGTTATTTTTACATACAATCATTTGCAAGTATTTAAGACTCAAAATAGGCATAAGTATTTTTGCCCAAGTAAACTTTTCTTTATAGTCTTTGTGATACAAGGAATTGATTAATGTACCTAATTTATCAAGAGTCTGGTGATGCCTGTATTGGCTGTTTTAGTGTTTTGTTATTGCCTCAAATTGCTAGTGGAGTAACTGTCAGTTTAATTTCCCTAAGTAGGCCTGTATGTTTTTCTCTCTATAAAATATAATCTTTTCAAAAAGTAACATCAGAGTAAGTACTTAGGTCATCTTAATGACGCTGACTCTTGATGACCAGAATCGTCCAACAGCTGCAAACGTGCTACAGCAGAAACGAGGGGTTACGTATGGTAACCCTTGTTATATAAGCAGAGCCCTCTACTGGACTCTATGGGTACTACCCCTTGATCATATCACGCAAGCATTCATCCACTGAGACTTCAATAAACGTAGCTGGCCCTGGGGCGGGCCTACCTGAATGCGCGCGCATCTCACCGTATAAAAGGAGGCCTCGCCTCCTGACTGTCATCCTACACCTCTCTTCAGCGAGCGGCCAAGGACTGAAAGGGCCCCGAGTAGAGGCCTCCGCCTGTGCTTATATAACAAGGGTTACCATACGTAACCCCTCGTTATATCTCTCACAGACCCGGTGTATATACGCGCTGTCGTCCAACGACACCGTTCCACCCCACTGCCCCTGACCGGCTTTCAGGTAAGCAGCCGCTACACCGCACCCTCCTCTACCTCGGTTGTGACCGTGGAGAAGTCTGGGCCGCGGCTGACAGAGCACACTCCGACGCGCTTACCTCGTGAAAAGTGTGCTCGGAAAACAGTGCTGAGGGCTCCCCCTCCCCCAGCCCATAGGCAGACGGAGAGATTCCCCAGCCCTGTATGGGCTCACTGTGCACCACCTCTCCCAAGTCCCTAAGGAGCACGGGGAGAGCGCAAGTGCCCCATGTCCCCCACACTCAGACACCAGAGTGTGTGTGGACTATAGTGTTGAGGGCTCTCCCCTCCTGCCCCTATGCAGGCGAAGAGAGCCCTCCAACCCCGTATGGGCCCAGTGCGCACTACGAAAAAACGTAAGCGTGTTACATCCGGGGAGGGGGTCAGATGCCCACTGACCCACAGCCCCCCCCTTCTCACCAGTCCTGTGTTGCCCCAGCAAGCACAAACGATGAGAAAGAGCCAGACATGTCCAAGAGATAAAACTTTATGAGGGGGCCTGGCGTTTGACCAAGACGCCGCCATGTCCTCTATACTCAAGCCGTTGAATAAGGCTGTTGACACAGCCACAGCCTGTCCGTAGGCATGTGCAATGCACTCGCAGAGCCATCCTGCTAGATGTGTTTTGGACAGAGCTTTCCCGGTCACCCCGCCCCCAAAGCACACAAACAGCTGTTCAGTGCGTCTAAAGGCAGCCGTCTGCTCCACATAACATGCTAGCGCACGCACCGGGCAGAGGAGGTGCAGCTTAGCTTCCCTGGCCCCACTATGTGCTGGAAGACTAAAGCCCCCTAACTGAATAGCCCTCGACCTGAACACACTCCTTAGGCTCTTGGGCACAAAGGAGGGGTTCGGTCTGAGTGTCGCCCCGCTCCGGTCAACCCGGATCAACAAGCAACTTGGGTGCACCGATAGAGCGGTTAACTTGGACACTCTCTTGGCTGACGTTAAGGCAAGTAGTAATGCTGTCTTCCACGACAGTGCTTTCAGGGAGGAGAGCTCCAGAGGCTCAAATGGTTCTGTGACCAAGGCCTCGAGGACCAACGGCAGGTCCCACTGCGGGGCGGAGGCGTGCCTCCTGAACCCCTGTAAAAACCGCGACATCAGTGGCTAACTAAAGGCTGACCTGCCGTCAAATCCCTCATGGCAGGACGAGATGGCTGCTGCATGCACTTTCACTGTGGAATGAGCAAGCCCTCTGTCCACCAGTAACTGTAAGCAGGACAAAATAGAGCTCAACTCACAAGATAGGGGCTCTATTCTCTGCTCCTCACACCATCGCTGGAATCCCAGCCACTTTGGCCTGTAAAAGGCTGTGGTGGATTCCGCTCTAGCTGCCTGGATAGACTGAATAACTCTTTCAGACAATCCACCCTGTCTCAGCCTGTCCCTCTCAGGAGCCAAGCCTGGAGAGGTTGGCCCAGAGTGCGTAACGCCCTGATTGAACCTGCCTCTTGAGACATCGCCCCCCACACTGGGGAAACGCCCAGGGCTGGCCCACCTTCATCTGTGTCATCTCTGAAAACCACAGCGCCCCGACTCGATCCGGAGCCACTCGGAAGACTGACAGACGTTCTCGCCTCACCTTCCCCAGGAGAGGGAGAATGAAACGCAGCGGTGGAAAGGCGTAGAGCAGCTTTCTTAGCCATGGCTTGTGTGCGAACGCGTCCGCCCCCAAGGGCGGATCGTCGCTCTGAGCCATGGTGAACCTCAGGGAACAGTGGCTGTTGCGCCGGCATGCGAACAGGTCCACCTCTGCTCTCCCGAACTGGGCCCAGATCTGCTTCACCACCGTGAACGTGGCCACCCGGCCCCTTGGGATGGCGAACACGAATGACACCCATCTGCACCACCTCGAGGTCCTGATCCTCCACCTCCTCTGGCGGGCCAAACTTCACCAGGAAATGATCCCCATGATGTTGGCGGCTTAGCTGAGGGATCATCCAGCAGGCGTTATAAGCCGGCGACTGGCTTAGGCCGTCCTCGGCGTGGTCTAGCCCCAGGCATTGGAAGCACAGGCGGTGCGCATCAGCCCCCACGATTAGGCCAGGGCATGTCGGACAGGTCCGGTGTTCGAGGAGTGGTGAGTCCATGCTTTTCTTCTTTTTCCTTTCCCGTTTACTGCTCAGGTTGTTTAATCTTGCTCGCTGAAGAGAAAAGGATGACAGTCAGGAGGCAAGACCTCCTTTTAATACGGTGAGATAAGCGCGCATTCACCGTAGCAGGATGTGACGCATATTTTAGTTGACCTAATTAAAACCGTTTTCTTTTTTATTTATGTGTCACAGTATCACCTCAAAATACAAGATACGAAACATTTTCAACCATGCAACAAAATATAAATAGTCCTACAAATACTTTTCTTTTATTTCCTTCTTATTTTTGTCTAAACTCAAGGGAGCCAGAGCAGAGGGCTTAAAGGGCCGCATGCGGCCCGTGGGCCGCGGGTTGCCGACCCCTGACCCAGACCAAGGACCAGCAACTGTATCTGAGTATGGAGGAGCTCCTCAAATTGTATGGGATCCTTATCACCTCTGGGTACAGCTCTGTTCCAAGAAGACACATGTACTGGTCACTTGACAGTGATGTACACAATGAAAGCATTTCAGATGCAATGCGGAGAAATCGGTTTGATGAAATAATGGCCTCAATTCATGTGGTTGACTTTTTGATTTTTTAAAGTGAGACCCATCTTCTCTGAGCTCAATCAGTCATACAAAGTCATGTCATTTCAGGAATGGCTGTCGGTGGAGGAGAGCATGATCAGACACTATGGTCGCCATGGATGTGAGCAATTCATAAGAGGTAAACCAATCCGCTTTGGTTACAAACTATGGAGCCTTGCCACATCCAGTGATTACATGCATCACATGGAGACATATGGTGGATCCCACTCTCTCCTCCCTGAGACGGGGTTAGGTCAGGGACCCAGTGTTGTCCTTGGTCTTGCAGAGCAAGCTCAGGTGCCTCAAGGTTGCAAGTTCATCCATGTCAACCTATTCACTTCTCTTGGCCTCCTTGATGAAATGACAAAAAGAAGATATAGGAGCTCTGGAACAATGAGGCAAAATCGTCTGTTTGATGTCCCATTCAACCCCCAGAAAGAATTCATGAAGTTATCTCGGGGAAAATCTGAGGTTTTGACCCAAGGAGACAAGTTGCTGGTCCGTTGGAGAGACATGGAGGAGAAATACAGTGAGACCTTTGTCAAGAGATGGAACAAGGAGCGACGTACATTTGACAAAGTCCCACAGCCAAAATGCATCAACCGATACAATGAGCACATGGGTGGTGTTGACCTTCATGACCAACAGGTATCAAGATACCATATCTCGATCAGGTCTAAGAAGCAGGCCCGGCTCCAGGATGAAATGACTGAGGGGGCTGTTAAAAGATCTGAGGGGGCGATTTTTTTTTCACAACAACGAAAAATACTGGCAATGTAATGAATTGACACACCAAGCTTTTTTCCTTCTCACTGCTCTACAATCTCTTTGCTTCTTTATTTGTTATTCTTGATTTACCTCTGTGGTTCTGTTCTTTTCCTCTGATCTTTAATATTAGATAGTACATTATTAGATGGCCGAACTTTGTTTAACAGACTAACATTGATTTCCTCAATTTATAAATGGACAGGCTCTGTAATTATACCATAACCTTTTCTCCTCTATCCCTTAACTCGTCTTCCTATACAGATTTACTTACCTCTAGTCAAGTCAGGATTAAATAAACATTAATCTGGTTGATTTTTTATTTTCAGGATTGAATATTCAAATCAAGGCCTAAAACCTGGCATTTCATATAAAGTGACTAATATATAAACCAAATGTAATATTGGATCAAATACTACACCAAATGGACAGACACAGATTAAAAATAAAAAATAAAGTCCCCTGGTTTGTCTCTAGAGTCTAACTGCCATGAGAAAAATCAAATCAATGTTCCAAAATCCATCACGAGATGTCGCTCATTGTACCAATATGGTTGATATAATACATAACATATTGTTATTCTACTAAAAGGGCTCGCTTTGGCAAAAACCTGATCCATACAGCCCTAAATAATAACAAGTAACCATCACGTTTGGTGCTATCTGTAGTTGTTTGTCTTATTTTTTGTTGATGTCAAACAACATGGATTTCAAGTCAATATACGAAAGTAAATCAAGAAATTAAGCAAACAAGCTGATCTTCAAGTTCCTCAAAAACACTGGTCTGAGGACAAGGATTTAATATGAACATTTAATAAATCAACAGTAGGTGGCGATATATGCTCCAACGGGAAGCGATTCGCCAATAAAGACAAAAGAAGAAGAAGAAGAAGAAGAAGAAGAAGAAGTAGTAGAAGAAGAAATACGCTAACGCTACAAACAGGCACAACACTGTTACTCTGTTTTTACTGACATGTAACATTTGATTTCACCTTGCTCTATTTTTTTTAACGCACGTTCAAAAACGGGAACATTTTCGGGAGTTTCAACCGGGTACCAGCCACCGAAAACGGGGAATCTGCCCGGAAACGGGGACGTTTTGGTCACCCATCCGACTGTGTTAACAGCTAAGCACACACGCTAACATTAAGACTAGCTCACTTGGGGTTGAGGCTTTTTTACACGTTGCTTGACTGCCTGCCCACATATCTGATCTAAACATAGTAACGTGTATTATGAATTTTTTTTATTTAAAGTTATTTAATAATTGTGACATTTATTGTACTTTTTGATGGATGAATGATGCTCAAAGTGAGGGGGCAAATAATACAACTGAGGGGGCAATGCCCCCTTTTGCCCCCTCGTGACGCCGGGCCCGCTAAGAAGTGGTGGTGGCCCATCTTTGCATGGTCTCTCAACAGTGCACTTGTGAACAGCCATTTATTTTACAGAGACATTATGTGAGGGACTATTGATCTGCTCACCTTCTCAAGGATAGTGGCGCAGTCACATATGCAAAAGTTTGGCACAAAACCACTGAGCCAGGGCAGGATATCTCTGCTGGCAGCTACTGTTGAACATCAGGGAAGATATGACAAATCATCTCACTGGCCAATCAACACGATACATCGGTTCCAGAGATGTTGTCACTGTGACAAACGCACTACCTATGCATGTGAGAAATGCAAAGCACCACTGCACATTGAGTGCTTCAAGATGTACCATGGACAGTAGAAAGGGCACAATAAGTGAATACAAAGAGGCTGTAATGGCTGTCAAAAAAAACAAAGCAGAACCAATAAAGGCTGTGGAGATGAAGTACAAAGGACAAGTCCATGACAAAGGGGAAAAGTCCAAAATGACTGGAATGTTTTGGAAAAGAAGTTCAAGTTAATCAATCAGTAGATTGTAGTTCAAAATAGTGATGCACAAACTAATCGTGCACTTGGTTCTAAAGCATATGTATATACAGTATATTGCATTTTTGTTCAGAGAAGGACACCTATTCTATATGCTACCTTTTTTAAATGTTACCTTTTATGTTCAATGTGAATGAATCACACAACTGGCTGTACAGTTGTTTGTGAATGTTGCACTAAAATATCAGAAAGGTAAAAGTTCAAATTTTACAACAGATGTATAATATTAATGTTTCAATACATGTTGCACTAAAATAGAAATGTTGAAAAACGTTGATGGTTGTTCATATTGGCGTTGTATCAGGAATTTTGATGTGTAAAAAGTCTAACTAGAATTTGATGGGGATTGCCAGTGACAGAGTTTTAAAAGTGTAGATAACTAGGCTGGGATGTATACAAATTTGGATGACTGCATTGGAGAAGTATGTTAATTCAATATATGTATTTTCACGGCAACACATAATCCCACCGGTGACAATTGTGACCGGCCATAAAACATAACATTTCAACTACTTTTCCATGAGTTTTTTTAAAAACAATGATTGATTTTTTCAAAGGGTTACTAATGACCCAATATTTGGATATTTTCATGTCTGGGAAAAATGTGGGATTAAATGGGTTAATGTTCCCAGCCCTAGTTTCCACCTGCACAACAACATATTTTCAAAAAATTATGAAATGTCTCAGTGAGTACTTGGATCATCTTAATATAAACTACACTGAATCTTGATTAACAGAACGCCCTGAAAGTTTCACTTAAACTTTGTTCCAAGTGCATACAGTACTAATAATGAACGAACATCACATACAATAATTTTCACGGGGAATGTGGAGAGTCTTCGATCTGTTTTCCGTAATGAAGAATACTCAGGAGTGTCTGCTGACTCTAAGTCTAAGAAGGACGAGGGAAAAAGGTACAGGACTCTCTCACAAGAAAAACTGATTTCTAGCGTTAATGAATTGCAAGTAGATAGGTCTGAAGTTACTACCAAAAAATAATGTTGAAATTAGGTAAATGGATATGTGTGTCAAGTAGAACATCAAATGTTGTACTTAAAACATAAAACTAAATGTATTTCAGATCGGGGACAGCTCCATCAAAGCCCAGTGGAACTCTGAAGAAGAGTTATGTCCAGTCCATTGATGGCAATTTGGTTTCGAAACAGTAAGTAAACATAACTTCACAGCTTCAAATACATTTATTGTGGAGATTAACTCTCTATGCATTATTTGATCTATGTACCTTTCAGGGTGCGAATACAAATGTTTAGAATTGTTTTTTTTAATACTCTTTATAATTGCTATGAACAAAATCCTGAATCTGGGATAAATAAAGTAAATCATATCTAAACTCACAATAGGATGTACTTTAGCTCAAGTAAAATTTGTTTTTACTGTTAGTATGACAATGAAGAGACAGAAACGTAAACAGTTAAAATAGAAGTGTTTGGTTAGATTCATAAGAAGAAGGTTTGGGTTGAAATTAAATTAAAACCAGGTGGGGTTAATATTTTACCTATGTGAAGTCGAATGTGATGTAGTAACCCTTGACTTTTTGTTTCACATTGGATATGGACACCTGTCTTCAGAATCAGAAATCCTTTATTAGTCCCACAGAGGGAACATTTACATGTTTACAGCAAAAGTGGCATAAAAGCAATGGATGCATGTTGCAAGTAGAAAGCTATCTTTGATTGTTAAAACACAACACAAATAATTTCAGATCGAAGACACACCAATCAGTGCCCAGTGGATCTGTGAGCGAGTGTTCTGAGTGATCCATGGACGGCCAACCGACTTTCAAAGAGTGAGTAAAAATGTATTTGCAGCCTCACATTCTTTATGGTTATTAACTCTCAAGACACTTTGTGATCTAAAAACTTTTCCCGTAACTGAAAACTCAAAGTAGGTACTTTACCTCAAGGAAGATCTTTACTGTTTGTGAGACGAGAAGTGATCATAAGACATGCCACTTTCTTTTTTTTAAAGAAAAACATGATTAAATATTACAAGCTTCAATCTTTTAGATTCTGGTAAAATGTGTATTGACTGTTTTTAGGTATTTTGTAATTGCACTTACCTCACTTTCCATGTGAATAGAGTATTGCGTATCAGTTAGATTTCCTTTGAATTCAAATGTGTGTTTTTCTACGTATAAAACATAATCATGATTAACAGAATACTATGAGAGTTACACTTTAACTCAGCCATGACATACAATCAGTGTCAGTTTAACAGCAAATATGACAATTGTAATGCCTTTCAGGGGGACCGTGAAGGGTCTGCAGTCTGTCTTCAATAAAAAGGAATCATCAGGAGTGTCTGCTGACTCAAAGTACAAGATGGACAAGGGCAAAAGGTACAGAACTGTCTCACATGAAAACCTAATTATTACTCTTCACAACTTGCAAGTAGATAGGACTGAAGTTATTGCAAAATGTAAATGTTACCATTATCCGACTGAATGTGCGTTTCAAGAAGAAACCCAAATGTTTTTGTTAAAAAATAAAACAAAATGTATTTCAGATTCGGGACAGCACCATCAACGCGTTTCCAGTCCATTGGCAATCCAGCTTCCAAACAGTAAGTAAAAATAACTTCACAGCCTCAAATACATTTATTGCGGAGATTAGCTCTCTATGCACTCTGCAGTCTATACCATTCAGAGAGCTTAAAACAAAAACGAATTTCAGATCGGAGACACCACAATCAGTGCCCAGTGGATCTGTGAGTGAGTGTTCTGAGTGGTCCATGGATGGCCAACCAACTTTCAAAGAGTGAGTAAAAATAAATGTACTGCCTCAAATTAATTATTAACTAACTCTCTTTACACGTTGTGATCTAAAAACCTTTCTCTGAAAAGTAGGTACTTTTCTTAAAGTAAGGTTTTACATGTTTGTGAGACAAGGAAGTCATCAATGGACCTGCCTCTTCATTTAAGAAAAGTACAATTTAATATTATTATTATTATATGCCTCAATTATTTAAATGAATGTATTGCCTGTAATTACTGAGTTTTGGTGTTTTGTAATTGGATAACATCTCAGCTTAGTTTTGAATATTCTGTACGAAGACGGAGAACTTTCGGACACACAACTAAAGCATAGACAAACCCGCTGTCATGACCCTTAGAATAATGTGCACTACACAGGGCATATGCTCGTATGATAGTATTCTTGCTGCCACTATCATATTGAGAGCACTATAGCTTCCTAAAGTTATGAGCTTGTCCACTACCTCCCACTCCTGCACAACTTCAAGAAACTAGCTAGTGCATGCTTTAGCAATATGCTTTTCCTTTGTTTTCATTGCACCTAAAGCAAACAAGAGCCAAACATTTGCCAGGGATTAGTTTAGCTGTTACGCCGGGTTAGTTATGACTGCTTACTGATTTCCATTGGTCTCCAGTTAGTGCAACACATATAGCTTGTGTCAGTTCCTCCGCTTCTCTGCTAAATATGTAGCACCTAATTTCAGACTCCAGTTTACAGCTTCCTGCCTACGACCTGCCTAAAACCAGTATAGAGGAATGTTAAGACCTCCCACTATTTTCCAAGAGGGCGTTGCCAGATTTTCAATTTCAGGTTTTAACCAGGAGAAGGCGCTTCATTCACAAATACAGAAAGATAAGTTTCATGGACTTTCAGTTGTGTTTTGAAGAGCATTTGAACACATCAATATTTTAGATCAACTGAAGTATATCTAATCTTGTAATTCAATAATATATAGTCTTTATATATTAAATAATCATAATAATAATGTAAATGTTTACATTAAACTTCTTTATTTGTTATGCTCATACTTTTACCTTTACAATCGTTTGCTTAAATATGCAGTATATTTTTTGTATATTTTTGTGTTTGCTTCCTCCTGCTCCCTTTCGGACACATACTGTATGATTTATTATTATTATTATTAATATGAAGATATTATTAAGATAAGATAAGATGTTACTTTATTGATTGAACATTTTAGTTTAGAATGTGCTGTCCCACGGTAATTGAGAAGGCTCACAGGTCACATTCCGGCCATTATTTAAAACAATAGGTGCTTTCACACCGTCTACAGTTTGATTTGTATAGAGGGAGCTCTGTGGCTGAATGGCCAGCGATTAGGTGTGGCGCATTTATCATAGGTGATCAGAGCTAACTGCCTGCCGTCAGATTTCATTTAGAAAAAAAGATCTGATTTTAAGACTATTTCTGCGCTCATAAAGAATGATAAGAATAAGAATAATGCGTATTGAACTGGTTTCATTAATTAGTGAGTTTATTTAACACTAGAACCGCCAATCGGGTCAATTTGTGTGATGTGTGTTTTGTGTGTGCAATGTAACTTTTTTTCAATAAAATATTAAAGTCTCCCAGTCCGTGACTTTTCCTGAAAGTGTGTTATGTAGCACCCTATGTTGTTAAAAATTGAATTCTAATAGCGGGATTTGACGGGTTTAGGTAGGCCTATACAAGAACCTCTGGCGGTTCTAGTGTTAAAGTAATTAGGTACAGTAGAAGCCCTTTTTTATCAGTAACGAATTTAGCAGTTGAACATAAAAGTCAACTAACTGAGGGTCACTTGCAATGACAGTGTTGTGTCTAACTGTAAGCTTGTCACTCAAAGTAACCTACAGTTAACTTAGCTGCTGGAGAAGAAAGATCAGGGGGGGAGAGAGCTGTGGTTGATGGGCCATTAGTTGTGTAAATACACAGCTGAGAGCTACCGTTTCCTTCAGACTGTTTAAAAAACGGTAACAACGGACTATTTTTCTTAGCGGATGCATGTCAATTTAAATCAATACAACTATTTTTTAAATCAATAAAAACATTTTTCTAAATCCATAAAAGCATTTAAATTAATATTGGGAGTCATGACGTTACTTTGTTGAGAATGTGGCCATGTAATAAGCGGGATAATTTGCAGCAACTTGTTCCTTATGGGGAACATAACACCCTTCATGCAGGTCAAGATCCCTCCGCTACGCTTTGGGATCCTGATCTGCCGACGAGGCTCCATTAAAATATAAATATTGTTAGTGAATTACTGAATTTAGGCACGTTAATAACGTTTTAATGAAGTTGAATACAGTATATTCATATTTATCAGTGATTTCATGTGTGTGTGTGTGTGTGTGTGTGTGTGTGTGTGTGTGTGTGTGTGTGTGTGTGTGTGTGTGTGTGTGTGTGGGTGTGGGTGTGGGTGTGTGTGTGTGTGTGTAGAGGTGTGTGTGGTTAAAACACGTTCATGAAGTGAAGGAGGTTTTCCTTCTATAAAACAGCTGTGGGCAGCAGTGAGTGTCACGGACATGAATTCATAGATCAAGGCAGACTGGTGCACACACTCTCCTGTCCTGCCAGGCGAAACGCCCGTTCTAAGCCGTGCCCCTCACTCCTCACATCACAAGCTGCATCCCCAAAAAGTGTATTATGTTGTTTCATCGTTTCAGATGTTAGGTTTCAGTTGTGCTCTGTCTATGTTCAGTGATGCAAACTTGTCACCTTTCGGCGAAATTCGCCGTTTTGAATCCAAAATAGGTCGTTTGTGTGATTCATGTAGATCTGCAATAAAAATATTTTTGGGGTATGGGGGGGTTTGGGACCCGGAGTAATCTGCGGCCGTGAGCTGTTATGTGCCATCATGACACGCATGGTGTTCTTATAATGAAGTGCGAGCTGTGTGCTCGAGTCTTTCCGCCTGTGGGCTCTGCTCATGGATGTATAATAAGGCTCTGCTGCTCCGAGATGATGGTCTAGCTTCAGCAGCTACATTACCTACGGGTGCGTTCGTTAATATTAACTGTGCGTCCGGAGTCACTGTGGCACAGACTGGACCGCTGGTGAACAGCTGTTAGAACGGGCCGTTCAGGTGTTCAGAGCAGAGCTCCCTGTCGGAGCGGCAGAGCGTGATGTGAACTGAAAAGTTTTTCTGTGGCAATATTATTTAAGGAATCTTTGAGCTAGCTAGCTAGCATACATTGTCAATATCTGCTAACGTTAGCTTTAGCCTTCTATTTCGAATAGTTTTTTTCATAGGCTATAAACAGAGATGGTATAAGTATATATATATTGTACTTGAGTAAAAGTAGAAGCACTCAGATCTTGTACTAGAATAAAAGTAGAAGTACTCAGATCTTGTACTAGAGTAAAAGTAGAAGTACTCAGGTCTTGTACTTGAGTAAAAGTAGAAGCACACAGATCTTGTACTAGAGTAAAAGTAGAAGTACTCAGATCTTGTACTTTAGTAAAAGTAGAAGCACTTAGGTCTTGTACTTGAGTAAAAGTAGAAGCACACAGATCTTGTAGTAGAGTAAAAGTAGAAGTACTCAGATCTTGTACTTGAGTAAAAGTAATAGTACCAGAGTGTAGGAATACTCTGTTACAGTAAAAGTCCTGCATTCAAAATGTTCCTCAAGTAAAAGTAGAAAAGTATTGTCATCAAAATATAGTTAAAGTAGCGACAGTAAAAGTAGTCATTGTGCAGATTGGTCCATTTCAGAATAATAGATATGATATGTTTTATAATGATTGATCATGAAAGTGTTCTCAAAGCAAGGTGCAGCTAGTTTGAATTACTTTGTATACTGCAGGGTAGCTTCTGGATTTACTCCAGGTGGAACTAAAGTCTGATTTAACACTTGATTATATTTCACATCATTCATCCACATCTGCAAAGTAGGGCGGGTCTATGCGGAATGCGGGTGGGAAAAATGCGTGTCTCATCTCTTTCAACCTGTCTGAGTCAGTGCGAGAGTTTAAAAAAAAAAAAAGTCAGAGCGAGAGTTAACAGCTCATCTAGTTGCATCTGTACTTTAGCTTGCCTTGCCTTGTAGCTAGTAGCCTAGTTTCACCTACCGGTGTGGCATGGGGTGGCAACAGCCACCCTAGAAATAGGCCTTGCCACACCAGTTGGCAGCTTTGTTTTGAAAGAAAAGTTGTGGCTCATCGGATGAGAGAAAGTCTCTAATGTCCGAGTGCAAGTGAATGCAGCACAAGACGCACGTCTTGTAACCCCTCCCCCGGCCCTGGCACGAGCATGGAAATATGATTGGCGGCGATTTCATTTGAACGAGATGGCGCAAAACGAGAAGCATTCGGACACAAGTACAGAAGGAATGAGGTATTTGCGGTCTACAATGACAGAGAAGAGACTGTCAAGTTTGGCTGTTCAGCATTGAATCGAAACGCACTAAAGCTGTTGATCTTAATACGTTTTTAAGGCGTTTTGCTGAACAAAATGGTAATCGGCGCATTCAGCTGTAATAGACATGTCAACTTGATGCTCTGCTCACAGATGAGCATACAACACGATTAAGATGATGACCTGACGTGTGTAAATCATAGGTGTAAATATATTTTTTTCTTTGTGGGGGTCTGCCCCCCAAAAACAGTCTTAAGTCCTGAGAAAGTAAAATAAGACGGTATGTAAAACTACACTGCCCAGCCAAAAAAAAGTAACCACTTTGAGTAGGTAAGGACTTTCCACTGGATAATAAATGAAGTATAAAATAATGCATGACTGAAGTGATGGAGACCATGTTCGAAGGCAAATAAAAAGAGGAAATAACAGGTAAAATCATACAAATCCCCCTCTCAGATTCCACAGCAACCAGAAGAACATTATACTGGCTGGTGATTTGATTAATCAGCTTTGTGATGGAATAAAAATGCACAGTGCATTTCCTTAGCTGTGGATGAGTCCACTGACACCACTGACAATGCTCAGTTGCTTGTGTTTGTGGGTTTTTATTATGAGGCAAAGGGGGAGTTTGTTGAAGATGTATTGGGCCTGACAAACACACAAGGGGGCAAGACATTTATAAAGCAATAATGGGAATGCTGAATGAAAGAGGGGTTAGCTGCCTTTATTCATAACTGTGCAGCTCTTACACTGCGACTGAGGGATCAAGCAAGGTTGTTTTTGCAACCTCGTGTTAAGAATCTTGTTTCAATTACTTAAAAGTTTGAATGACCGTAATAAACGGACCCTTGTCTTATTGAAACATTTCTTTGGACCTTTAAGATTTGTATTTTAGTACCCCTGCTTTAAGGTTTCCATATTAATTGCAGGGGTTAACATAAGCCCCAAGCCTGTTTTTTAGGTCTCAGGCTCGAAAAAGGACATTTCCAGAACAAATGACCATAACAACACTTCTAAAAGGGGAAAATTAATAATCTTCTTTCTCAAAGTAATGATAAACCTGTGAATTGGATGTAGAAAAGTCAGAATCAATATAGATGTTTTTTATTTAAAAGAAAATTCAGATTGAACATAGTAAAAAACTGTAAATTATAGCGTCCGTCCAAAAAATCTTTTTTACTTATAGTGAAAACTACCCTTGGATGATGGGTTAGTAGACTAAAAGCTTTAGGAATCCAAAGTACAACATATAATAAGTACCCTGTATCAAGATTGATGCAAAACAAGTGACATTTGACCTTTTTAGAGAGGTTTAGCAAAAAGAACCCACTTCTGGGGTCATTTGGGTGGATTTGACCTATCTCTGGCCCCCCTCGATTTTGATGATTGACATCTCTTTTTAACCACTAGAGCCAATGGAATCGAGGAAAGTTCCACATACACACACAGGTTACCAAATAAGGAGTCAGAGTGACGCGCAGCCAAAACCGGAGCTGCGACACACTCTGGTGGCTACCATTAGCAGCTTATTCTACGATTTTTGCATAAAAATTGAATTATGGATTATCAATCATTGAATTAACCTATGGATTAACCTTCACCCGCGTTTTTTCTCGTTTTAATGCCATTGAACAAGACTTTTGATCAGAATAACAGCTAAGGTGAGCATATCTCCGTGTTTTGCTACCTAAAGCTACTTGTGTGTTGTCTGTATTTGTTTCCCCTGTCACGAGTTCTGATCGCTCAGTGATGATCCTTATATTTCTATAATCTGTGGAATCTCAGGATGTTAGCTAAGCTTGTTTGTGCAGATCCAATAAGTATATCGATCGGTATAGCTAGAGTTCTGTGCTAACGGCGTTAAGATTTTTTTGCTCAGGGCTAATTCAGAGGCTCAGCGTTAGCCTTGTGTTTAAAAAAAAAAGAAAAAAAAAGAGATAATCAGTTAGCTGAGTTTCTTCCCGTTACATGGATATTAAACATTCATAGTTTATTACATTTTAAGAAGCCCTCAGACACTGTTGCTTGCAGATGTTGTCGTTTCGGACCCGCCGAAGGGTCCGTGGGGCTTAAGAGGTTTAACGTTCCCAGCCCTAGTTTCCACCTGCACAACAACATCTTTTCAAAAAATTATGAAATGTCTCAGTGAGTACTCGGATCATTTTAATATAAACTACACTGAATCTTGATAAACAGAACACCCTGAAAGATTCACTTAAACTTTGTTCCAAGTGCATACAGTACTAATAATGAACGAACATCACATACAATAATTTTCACAATTCAAATGAGTTTTAGGGGGAATGTGGAGAGTCTTCGATCTATTTTAGGTAAAGACGAATACTGCTGACTCTAAGTCTAAGCAGGACGAGGGAAAAAGGTACAGAACTGTCTCACTACCTCCCACTCCTGCACAACTTCAAGAAACTAGCTAGCGCATGCTTTAGCAATATGCTTTTCCTTTGTTTTCACTGCACCTAAAGCAAACAAGAGCCAAACATTTGCCAGGGATTATTTTTTGCTGTTACGCCGGGTTAGTTATCGCTGCTTACTGATTTCCATTGGTCTCCAGTCAGTGCAACACATGTACTGTAGCTTGTGTCAGTTCCTCCGCTTTCTCTGCTATTTTAGTCCGTCCTGGGAGAGGGATCCCTCCTCTGTTGCTCTCCCTGAGGTTTCTCCCATTTTTCCCTTTAAACTGTGGGGTTTTCTCTGGAAGTTTTTCCTTGTACGATGTGAGGGTCTAAGGACAGAGGGTGTCGTATTGTCATACTGATATTCTGTACAAACTGTGAAGTCCACTGAGACAAATGTAACATTTGTGATATTGGGCTATATAAATAAACATTGATTGATTGATTGATTTAGTGCCATGCTATTCATGGTAAAAATCTGCGCTGGAATTGCGGGAGGAAGTTGGGGTAAAATTTAGTAATTTCATCAATTAGCTTTAATTAGCTTCTTATGCTTTAAGGTTTCCATATTAATTGTGGGGTTAACATATTAATGTTCCCAGCCCTAGTTTCCACCTGCACAACATAATCTTTTCAAAAAGTGATGACATTTCTCAGTGAGTACTTGGATCATCTAAATATAAACTACACTGAATCTTGATAAACAGAATGCCCTGAAAGTTTCACTTAAACTTTGTTCAAAGTGCAACTTTCAAAGAGTGAGTAAAAATAAATTCACAGCCTCACATTTGCTTCACACGTGTTGATGAACTCTTCATGTAGTAGGTACTTTTGCTCAAGTGAGGTTTTTGTTCAGTACAGTCCCGAGGTATACAATAACACATTAAAATATAAGAACACTCAATAATTACAAAAAAACAAAAAAATAACCGTTTACTTCAAGTAAGCAGGATATATATAAAAATACGGTGTACATAGTGCAAATGAGAGTGCAAACATTTCCATAGCAGTGTAAAAGTGACTGGTGCTGGATTTTTTGTGTCTGTGTGTGGGGGGGTGTTAAAGTCCTGGTCCAGTCGGGGCAGGGGAGAGAGGTGAGATAGAGGGGAGAGGGGAAGAGTCTACTGTCTGTCTTCCATACAAAATAATTGTCTGGAGTGTCTGCTGACTCCACATACAAGGAGGAGGAGGGCAAAAGGTACAGAACTGTCACAAGACATTTTGATTTCTACTATTAGTCATTTGCAAGTTCACAGGGCAAGGCATATTTCAAAGTTGAAATCATGTGATTAAATGTGTCAAAAAGAAAATACTAGAAATGTTAATTGTATGTGGATTTTGGTAGCCCCTACCAACCAAAGCGGGAGTTTTGCAGTTAACAGTAAGCCATTCTTTCATTCTATACCAGACCCTACCTCAAGTTCCAGGTACCGAAACACATTGAAATCATGCAGACTGAAAAGCTCATCAATGTGTGTGACAAAGCCGAGGGGAATAGCTTCTACAGGAGTACTCAGATGCAGATCTGCAGCTTGAATGAAACGGTGAACATAACACGTGTAAATGAGGCAAAAATATCCTGTCACCGTGAAATGCTGCAATTTTTTATTAACACTATTTTATTGTACAGATATCTCGTGGTAAGGAGCGCCAAAACTCTGCACAGTCTGAGACAGGTGAGTAAATACTACAGAAGTAAACACTAGTACCTTTGTCTTTTACAAAAATCTTCCATTTTATTTTGATATGTACTGCACCTAGAAAAAAACGAAACCGTTTTGTGCTGAATGTTGTGGATAGATTTTATGAAAGGTTTGACAAAGGGAAAGATATAAACCATAAAATGTTGTGCTCTTGACATTATTTCTATATCTTGTTATTTTCCACCCAAAATGTTAACATCTTTACAAAAAATACAGACTATTACTAAACATAGAACTTGGGTTACAATACTTAACCTTATTCCAGTTATAACTCACACAGACACCACCCTCTAATGCAGGGATGGGCAACTTTGATGGTGGTGGGGGCCACATCATTGATGTACTGGCCACCAGGGGGCCGCAGATTCACTTGGAACACACACACACACAAATTCCATGTGTTGTATGTAATTATTACGAAATATACTAAGTCTGATATCTTCATTGACATTTTACAATCAAAGGGAACATCCCCAAAAAATGAGAACATCCTCTAATAAGCTCACTAAAAAAATATCAGTTCACAGAAAGGTTATATTTTATTTTTACAAGTGGCATGTTTGTATTGAACAGGTTATCAAACAGTGGAATAAAACTATTTTAAACTATTGGAAAGCACGGAAAATATGTGTGTATTGAGATTAACCATTAAGATGACATACACATGAAGTCATGAACACTAACCCAGACATTAGTTGTCTAACTTGAACCTAAAACACTTGTAGCCAGTCTCTGCATTCCCCTTATTCCACAATAAGCGGAATGTCAACACAGACACCTGTCAGCCCGCACTCTGCTGTTCCTCAGCACCACTCCCCCTCCCTTCCGCTGAAATTATGAATGAAAAGCGTAGTAATCATAGATAACACGGCAGGGTCCATGACAATTTGTTTTCATCTGATTTCCAATAAGCAAAGTCTTGGTTTTAAGAATATTAAACTTGTTTCGCCAAATTCAGAAGATAAATACAACTTTTAAGCTTGTAAAGGCATAATTACAAGAGGCAACTTAACGTCACAGCAGGCATAACAACAGCCGGTGTTTCTTGTGAGGGTTTCCCCGGGAAACAAACACAATACACACAAATGTGTCGGTATCAGTACTACAAGTAAAAAAAAGATATATATATATTTTTTTTTTAATTAATTACGTTGTTTATAAATTAATCTGAGGGTCGCAAAAAGAGGAGGTGGGGGCCGCATGCGGCCCGCGGACCGCCATTTGCCCATCCCTGCCCTAATGGGTACAGTGGGCGGAGCCCCAACAAATGTACGTCCACCTCAAAACATGGACCCACCATACTGATCCTGACCAGCGCTATTTAATTGAGCAATTACTCCAGCGTGTCTGTCATGCAGCAGCGAAGGTAGGCTGTCTGCAGAAGGAATACGGGCTGCGAGGCTCTCATTGAAGGGGGATGCGTCAGTATAAAATGTCTCTGACCCCTCAGAAAAATCCCCTAGCCCTGCAATCGGGGCTCTCATCTTATGGTATTTTTAGCCAGGACGCCTTGATACACTTGTCGAGGAGCAAAGGCAAAACGAAAGCAGGTTGAGCAAAGCGAGCCGGGCCGTGAAAACCTTAATATAAATGGCTTACCTGCTTTACAAACCTAAGGAATTTATCCCACAGATTTTTGGCTAGGATGCAGAGATAAGGTTATTGCAGTGGTGACGCCAACCTCTATCAAGAGTAAAAGGAAAGTTGCAAAGCTGCCATATTGGATGGTCTTTATGTATGGGTAGGCTTGTCCTGACTGGCAGGCTACGTTTATGCAAATGTCAGGGACCGAATGCATCGGTGTGATGGGAGAAGAATATTTCCCATAGAGTCTAGCAGAGGATGAAGCCTGTGTGAGTTAAAAATGTTTCACAGTGTTTGGATATAAGGTGTAACATGAATCACACAAACGATTTATTGTGCTTTCTTATGTTTGCCAGTGGTGCCCCCTCCTGGTAAAATAGAGTTCCAGTCAGTGACAACAGACTCTGTGATCCTGAGCTGGGGAGTGCCAAAGGGACTGAAGGGGCCCAAGATCTTCAGAGTAAAGTGGACTAAAGGAGAGTGGATCCACGGAAGGGAGCTGGAAGGTTATTCTGTCGTCAAAGATGCTCATCAATTTGAAATAAACGACCTTGAGCTTGGACAGCGGTATATATTCAGTGTGGCCACAGACAATGATGGCAATTTAAGTGAATGGGTTGAGAACTTTGTTTTCACAGGTACAAATTTGAGATGACAACCCATTAAATATCTTTACACTGGAATGTGTGCATGAAAAATAATGTATTTTCAAATGACTACTCTGTTACAGCGGTGCCAGCCCCTCGGCTCTTAACCAAAACACATTCAGAGGCCAGCGCCGTGACCTTGAAATGGACCAAAGGGGAAAACATGGAGGGAATTAAGCATCAGTTCATTATAGCCCTCAAAAGTCAGGGAAAAGAGCCACTAGCGATACAGACAAAAGAGTGCTTCAAGACAATCTCTAATTTAGAGCCAGGGACGGAATACACCATCGAAGTCTCAACAATACTGATCGACAGGTGCAGTGAGCCTGTCTCTACAACGATACTCACAGGTGAGGGCTTATATCCCCTGCTTTTTATTTTAAAATCACACTGTTCATACTAACATGCTAACTTTTCATAAGTGCAAGAGAATTATATGAGAGAGAGTGGGGGAAAATAAACAAAAAGGGTTTAAGAATAAAACACATTTTGAATTAGAATAAATTGCTCGATCCATGGATAAGTTCTGAGACTAACTGATCTTAATAAATATTTAGTCAAAGTTTGTATGGAATTCCCCTTTAGCTAATAGATATAGAACAACATGTGACATCCTCACTCATCTATCTCTTTGTGTTGATCCACAGAGGCCTGTTTCAGGAAGGTGCTGTCAAAGATGGGCCTTGAAGACTATTATGATGACAAGCTCACACTAAGCACTGTTCTTGAGATCAATCAAAGTGATACATCAGAGAGCAAACTTGAAAGCCCAAAGTCATATCCTGAGGCTTTTTTGAGGAAACTCATGATGTTAAATGCAAATGCTCGAAGTGTTAAATGTGTGTCCAAAGATGTTGACACAGACAAGCAAAACACCATCAATCCGTTGGACCTGATAACTGCGTTGTTTCTCTGTTCCGACAGCTTTCTTCAGCAAGACATGGTTGTGAAAATGGCACTGTGCCAGTTTGCGGTCCCGCTCCTCATGCCCAACCATGACACAAGAGAAATCACCATGATGCTGTGGGCTATGCGCGAAATAGTTCGGACCTTCAGCCCCTCCAAACTGGCATTTAGAAACTTAAGCTGTGAAGAAAGAATTGTGCTCACTGATATTCCTCTGCTGTCGTTCGTCAGGCTGGGGAGGACAAGCCTGTCCAAATCTCAGGTGCTGAACAAACTGCTCAGCAACACTAAGGAGTGTTATGATATATTTTATAATCGTAACATGGAGGGTGGTGATGCACCCAGGAAGATTTCTGAGGGGCTAGTTGAAATGACCTGGTACCTCCCGTGTGGGAAAAAGAACACAGACAAATTCACTGAGCCGCTGGCCGTCGCCAACCTCAGAGGAGACATCAGGGACTTCGACAAGCAGTTCACATTCCTCTGCCAGACCTCAGCAGCTGTGTACATCTTCTGTGATGAGTCAGAAATAGATTACTTCAAGCATTTGGAAGGGATGGTTGTGGAAGCCAGGTTGCTTTTGATAAGCAGCATACAGGGGAAAAGCTTCACACTCAAAACGATGACAATCAAACCTAGTTTAAAGACAACTACTGTGAGCCAAAGGAAAAATACGGAGTCAGAACTGGTAAAGGCCCTCCAGGAATCAGTCCCTAAGATGCTTGGAAACTGCCCAGTCAAAGTGTCGCTGGCAAATTTGGCAGACACAGCTCGCCGCTGTGATATCTTGGTTGATGAGGACATTGATGAATGCCAGGATGTTAGGAAAAATGCAGATAACATCATCCAACACATCGCTGACCCCTCTAAGTTCAAAGAAAAACAACTACATTCCCAGGGACACATCTGGAAAGAGCTTTCATTGCTCGAAACTGAGTACTGGAGACTGCGAAATGCTGGCAATGAAAACATTGAGGACTACCGCAAGTCTTTGAAAATAACAGAAAAAGATCTTAAAACTCAGCAAAGATTAGAGATAAAAGCTGCAATGCTTAGATTCTTTCACGGGGTGGCCTCAGAAGTGCAACGCTACTATTTCCTCAAATGGCTGGAAATGGATTTGGAGAATCTGTCCCGAAATGAACTGTCGGATCTGAAAGATAAATATAAAGAGCTAAGGGAAACATGTCCTGAAGACACAGAAAAGATTGCAGAGATTGATCAGAAAATATCAGCTCGTTCTTTACGCCTTGAGCACTTTTTCCGAGAGTGTGGCCAGCTGTTCCAATGTGCGAATCACTTGCCAGAATTCAGCAGTCAAAGAAAGACCTTGGAACAACTTCCTGTACTCTGTGCTCAGATGCTGCTAGATGGTTTCCCTCTTGAGCTTGTTGATGGAGATGTTGCAAACATTCCGTTGAAATGGATCACTGAGGTGCTAAGGGAGCTTCACAAGTCTATGCATTCCAAAAGTAAGCTGAAAGTCATCACAATCATCGGAGCTGAGAACTCAGGAAAATCAACTCTGCTAAACACCATGTTTGGGGTCAGGTTTGCAGTCAGCAAAGGCACATGCACCAGAGGGGCGTTCATCCACCTGATCAATGTCAACGAACACGTCAGAAGGAAACTGGAGTACGACTGCATCATGATAATTGACACAGAGGGACTGAAACCACATCAGATTGTCCAAGATGATCACAGCCATGAACGTGACATAGAAGTAGCGAGCCTCGCTGTAGCACTTAGTGACGCCACAATCGTCAGTGTTTCCAGTGACAACTCAAAAGAGAAAGATCTCTTAGAAATGGTGCTTCATGCTTTCACGAGGTTGAAGAATGTGGGCAAGAAGCCACTCTGTCATTTTGTGCACACCAACATGTCAGAAAGTCCTGCTGTAGAGAGGAAGAAGAGAGGTAAAGAGTTGGTGAAACAGCTCAATGAAGTGATCCGAAAGGACACTAGGATGAGGAAGGCCAACATCACTAAGTGCTCAGATGTGATGGAGTTTGATCGAGACACTTTCAGTTGGTACATGCCTCCGGTTTGGAACGGGACTCCACCTATGGCACCTTTCAGTGTTGACTACAGTGAGACGGCACATGCTTTGAAAAAGAGACTCATCGGGGACCTCAAAAAGTGCCAGGGAAGAGGTGATCTGATACAATTTATCAGCGATGTGGATAGATTCTGGAAAGGTTTGTGAGACAGGAAAAGATGGCAAAGAGAAAATACAATTATTTCCCTGGAGCATGTTTTAATTTTATTTTTAAAAAAAGAAAGAAAATAAAAGATTACTGAGCAATATCAACTCATTTATTATCACTCTTATTCATTGTTAATACATTAAAATGTATAATGCATTTCTTAAAATATCTGACACTGTACAAACATTAAACATGTATATAGTTGCAGAAAATAAGCAATTGACATTCTGTATATTCATTTTCGCCTGAACAAAGAAACAGGACCTGTGACAGGTGTGTAGACCAAAAAGAACAATCCTGTTATTGTTATCAAATTTGTATCAAAAAGATATTTGACACTGAATATACAACATGCAAGATTTATTTGCAAATATAGGTTGTATTGAAGTCCTGGATAAAAGTTTTGCTATGTATTTTTGAGGCTGTTTGTGCAATAAAAGTGTATAAATAATCCAATGTCACTTTTGCCTTCTACACTACACTATTCAACAGTAATGACAGTCACAATGTAATGAATGGAAGAGCTTAGATAGTACATTTGTGGTAAATGATAATAAATACTTAAGATTCACGCAGGTTATATAGTAAACTGCATGTTTAAAGGGCCAGTTCACCCAAATTACAAAAAGAAAACATCCTCGGAAATCTCAACAGGCCAACTGAACACCTAAAGTAACTTCTCTTCTAATTTTAACTTGATTGATTGATAGAATACTGTGTGTAAACTGACAAATCAGGTAACTTCTGTTATGTACTGCAAACCAAATTGTTGCTCGTATGGTATTCACAGTTCAAATACATTCAAATTTAAATCCACTTCTGAAGAGAAGCTTTGAGTAACCATCTGCTGAATTATCACTTTACAATCTTTTAGTACATGTTAAATAAATTATACATTATTACATTCATACAACAGTTACACATCAAATGGATTCTCTTATACTTGAGAGATGTTGAATTAACAGAAAACTACAAACACCAATAAGATTATTGTACATCATGAAGAATTGAAACGGTGTACAGTCCGGTCCATGTTGGTGCAGTAGCGCAATGGTTTGGTGAAGAGTCAGCGAGACATCATTCGCACAAACTCTGCGGAAAAAAAGGTGTGTTGTTATTGTTGAAGGGAAGGGAGTATGGCTTTTTTTTTCATACTTTCATACTTTCTTCAATACTCCATTTCTGTATTTAGTTGAATATCAAAGCAAATTCCTTGTATGTGTGAACATACTTGGCCATAAACTTGATTCTAAATCTGATTTTATTAGCCTGATTGAAAAATAAGCTGAGTGGTGAGTACCACATAAAACCATTTTTTTCCCTTTTATATATTTTTTCTGAAATCACATACCTTCGAAGTCCACCTCTCCGTCCCCATTGAGGTCAACATCTCGCAGGATCTCGTCTATCTCGCGGTGGTTCAGCTGCTCCCCCATTAGCTTTTTCATGGCTTCCCTCAGCTCACCGAGGCTGATCTGACCATCACCATCAGAGTCAAACTGGGAAATAAAAAAAAGGAGTATGAAACATTGAAAGCACATACAAATACATGCATTACAGTTGAAACAAGTTAAAGTTTGTGAAAGGGGGTGATCTTTTTGCTACAAATTGTCTGGCAGACCTCTTTGAAGGCATCCCTCAGCTCCTTGACTCCAATCATGTCTGCTGTCTCAGCGAGCATTTTAGGACCCATCAGTTCCACAAAGTCTTCGAAGTCCACTCTGCCGCCACCTTAAGGGGTAGAAAACAAGTAGGCAAGAAATGTTCAGGCTTTTCTCATTCACTGCAGGGAAATATACCTACAAAATAAAGGCACTTTATTTATTGCAACTCACGTAATCAATTTGTAACCCACATGTCAATACAAAAGTCAAGTTACGTAGTAGAGAGAGCAACAAGGTTCGCAAGAAAAATGCAGGTATGCCATGATAAAAAAAAACCTGACTTTCAGCCAGGAGACTGACTGTTTAGTACCTTAGTTAAAGTGGACCTATCATGCTATATTTGAACAATATATTTTAGGGCCATACCTACAGTATATAAAGTATATAAATATAGTTTTTTTTCAAAATACCAAACAGATCCTGCATTTTAGCCATGCCTCATTTCGCTCTATTTGAACTTTCCAGCCCTGTTTTTGCAGGGGCTGATTCTGTCACGTAGATTAAATGCAAATGAGCTGCAGCTGACCACACACCCCTGCAGGAGAGGGGGGGAGCATGCTTTGAGATCAGCTGCTGGGCTGTCAGAAGAGGGGGAGAAAAAAAGAGCTTTTAAAGCTCAATAAATAACAAAGAACTTTGACCGGCACTTTTCTAATTTTGTCTGGAAGATTTAAACTTTAACGGACATGTTGACCGGCGAAAAAAAATCTAACTGAAATTCTGCCGACGGTCCCCTCGTTCCTTGGAGGAGGCGGAGAGGTGGGTGTTTGTCATCTGCTGGTGGCAAACCGGAGAGAATTACAGCGAGGGAGGGATTGCATTGAATAACAGCAGCAGGAGCAAACGCTTGCCTCGGGGAGGGAGAAAAAGAGAGAATAAACAGAAGGGCAACCATGGCAACCATGCGCAGGAAGTCTTCTTCGCTGCTTTTGTGGCAGACTACAGCGCCACTTACAGGCCTGGCATATGTACTACAGCGTCTCCAGCGCTTTCGAGCAGCAATGGCCGGCCGTGGCCCAACCCCACATTCCCCTGATAGGTGGAGAGTTGCCCATATAGGCGGAGCTCCTCGTTCCTGATGTCAGAGAACTTTCAAATCTGTATCAGTCTGTATCAGATCCGTTGCAGCCCCATTTTTAGAGATTTGGGTAAGGAGGAAAAGAGAGCGGGTTGTGTTTTCTGAAACTTGGTGAGTTCCCTAACACACCAGGGACACATATTCATGTATAAAAGATGTACAAAAGGCAAATACTTCCTGTGTTTTGGCTTTCTAGCAATTTGGGCTCTATTATATCCTAGCTATAGCTACTGGTGGACAAGAGGCTTGCTCATTCCACAGTCAAGGTGTATGCAGCAGCCACCTCGTCCTGTCATGCAGGATTTGGCGGCAGACCAGTCTTTAGCCAACCGCTTATGAAGCGTTTGGTGCAGGGGATCAGGAGACAGCGCCCAGTGGTGGATGTCTCCACCCCGCAATGGGAACTGCCATTGGTGCTCGAGGCTTTGGTTACAGAATCGTTTGAGCCTTTGGAGCTCTCCTCCCTGTAGGTGCCATCATTGAGAGAGAGAGAAGCAAAAAGAAACAGCTTTGCTGCTTGCTTTGAATTCTGCCAAGAAAGTATGCGAACTGACCGCTCTATCGGTGCACCCGGGATGTCTTCTGGTTCGTGGTGACCGTAGCAGGGCGATACTCAGACCGAACCCCTCCTCTGTTCCCAAGAACCTAAGGAGTTCTTCCAGGTTGAGGGTTATACAGCTTGACGGCTTTAGTCGTCCACTTATGCACGGCCCTGTCTTGGTCTACGCCAGGCCTGTTCATAAGGTAAGTATCTCGGGGGACATGTCTGGCTCCTTTTTCATTGCATGCTGGGGCAACACAGGACTGGTGAAAGGAGGAGGGCTGTGGGTCAGTAAGCTGTATCTGACCCCCAGGGACATAATGCACTTACGTTGTCCCATGCTCCATAGGGACCTGGGAAACGTGGTGCGCAGTAAGCCCCATACAGGGCTGGAAGCCTTCCCCACTGCGGTCCATGCACACTCTACACGAGGTAAGCGTGTGTGAGCGTGGGGGACATGGTGCACTTACGTTCTCCCCATGCTCCTTAGGAACCTGGGAAACATAGTTCGCAGTGTATAGTCACTTGCGCTGGTACCTGCAGGGTGGAGCTATGGGCTTATTCAGACCAATTAGGCTCTACCCAGCCAATTAAGCTGCGGCCCGACTTCTCCACGGTCACAACCGGATGATAAAAAGTTGGGGTGCGGTGGCTGTTAACCAAAGCCCGGTCAGGGGCAGTGTGGTGGGTCGATGTTGTAGGGCGACAGGGCGTTTATCCATCGGGGCTCCACCCACTGTACCCATAGAGTCCAGTAGAGGGCGGAGCCTGTGTGAGATAGAACGGGGGGTTACATATTGTAACCCTAGTCCTATAAGCACAGGCGGAGCCCTCTACCTAGGGGCCCTTTCTTTCCTATGACACTCGCTTGTTACAAACTCAAGAGTATTGGACCCAATTACACGACCCAGGAGACAGAGGTAAAGTATTTGTAAGATCATTTATTTTCCAATTGATGAACAAAACAAACACTTTCTGATCTCTAGATGAGATGACAAAAAGTGAACAAAAGAACATTGCTCACGTAGTGAGGAACAAAAAGCATAATGGTATCAAAGAGAGCATAGATCCGACCTAGGCATGAGACAAGACAAACTGACAAAGAACACTGGGAGACTGGGGAATTTAAACACACGACAACATGACACAGGTGGAAATAATCAGGGGCGGGGCTGGTGCTGATGAGCACGGGAGACACACAAGAGGTGGATAATTAGGAAACCTGGAATGACAGGTAAATGGTGAGTGACAAAACAACCATAAAACAACATAGAAATGAAACTCTTTTAACATTTCTGCCGGTGCACAACATCGCTGAAGAGGGTGTAGGATGACAGTCAGGAGGTGTAGCTGCCTTATATGAGCGTGCATTCAGGTATGCTCGCCCTGATTGGCTGGCTACGTTTATGCAACTTCAGTGTGTGAATGCTCGCGTATCATTGATGAGAGTAGTACCCATAGAGTCCAGTAGAGGGCTCCGCCTGTGCTTATAGAACTAGGGTTACAATATGTAATCCCCTGTTTCTTGCTTTATAAATGGTATTCATTCTCGCTACATTAGATACCTTTCTGAAATGCAACGTCCTGTTATACTGCGTTTCTGTACAATATTAAAGTTTCTTATAGCCGTGAGTCAAAATTATGGTACTTTTCTAAGTAGATTTGTGCCTTAACAGTTACGGCACCTAAAAGGCACACTTTTGTAGAAAAACAAACCAAAAAAAACGCTTATTCATACCATTGTTTTAAGTATATGTTGCATTGATCTCAGTCATTGACCAAAGTGATAGGTTTAACTTATAACTTATAACTTTTATTTTAATTGCAGCTTGTTTAGGGAGTTATAGTTTGTGCTTAAAGGTCCCATGTCTTGGCCATTTCTACTGATCATAATTCCATTGTTGAGGTATACTAAAATAGATTTATATTTTGCAATTTTCCAAACTCACATTCATATTCATATTCACTCTCTGTCCTAAACGGCTTGTTGGAGCTCCAGCTCCTTATTTTTACATCTGTGCATGCAGGACTTACAGATCTGCTGGCTGAGTTCGATCAGTTCCATCTCTGTCGGCATGTATCCCATAGTCCTCATGCATTCGCCGAGGTCCTTACAGCTGATGAAGCCATCCTTGTCTTTGTCAAACTCCCTGAATGCCTCACGCAGTTCTGCAGTGAAAACGCAATGGAGAAGAGTGAACGAGTGCTAGACAAACACTGCGATTCTAAGGGTATACTCACACGAGTTAGGATCCCGTGTTAAAGCTCGCTATGTGTAGAATTGTAGTGATTGTCGCAATTCATGATGGTTACATTTTACAGATTTTTTTTTACAATGGTGGTGATAATTGGTTCAGTCTCTATATTTGCTGCTTTAATAGTTATTGAATGACACTATTGTATGAGTGCAATGCTAATATCTTAATTACTGTTTGAACTGCAGTAGTACTAAATAGAAACCATAAACACCTTCCCATAGGATTTTACGACAACCTGGCCCCCAAATCTGTATAAATCATGCCTAAATACTTATCATTTGTACTGAATACATAATAACTAAGGAGACCTTTGGGTAACACTTTATATTAAGGTACACAAATTAACCATCAACTAGTTGTTAATTAACATGCATATTAGCAGTATGTTGGCTCTTTATTAGTCATTATAATGTCTTGTTACATAAGAATAGATCATATTTGTTAAGGGTTATTATGGTAGAATTACTGTTCTTGTGGTACTACTGCCTTATTAGGCCCATATTGAGCAGAGCATATTAAGACCAAAACTCATGTCCAACAACTTCCTTACTTGCAATAAATAAGCACTAATTAGAGGGTTATTGAGGAAAAACTCTCTACTAATGGCTTATTACTTGTAGAATATGGTCATATAGAATAAGGCATTAATAAGTGTTTTATAATGACTAATAAAGGGCCAATATACTGCTAATATGCATGTTAATTAACAACTAGTTGATGGTTAATTTGTGGACCTTAATATAAAGTGCTACCGACCTTTGTTATAGTAGCGTTATTAGTAAGTGCTACTATGCTTTTTTCTTTGTCACTGTTTAAAATTTGATCTTCTCCAAAGTATGGAAATCATAGGGCAAAGTCAGGAAAGTCTAAATGGTACTCTTTAAAGTAAAGCACTTTTTTCAGATTCAAACAGAGGGTTTCAGGATTAAAAGGAAGAAGACAGGAGTCAGGGAGAGAAAGAGCTATGATTTGATTACGCTTTTGATATCTACCTTCCATTTCCTCTGGTCGTAGATCTCTGTCCTGCAGTGGGGCAGATAGAAGAACAGACCCACACAAAGAGAGAAATGGACAGCCAGTCATTTCAAACACAAACTTTCATTCTGTGATCAGGCACATTTTCACAAAGACATAACATGTAGAACAAAGTAAGTGCTTAGGTTCTATTAGTTCCATTGCTCCTGTAAACCTGTTTATTCCCTGTTCGGACGCCTAAGCAGAGATTCAATTGCTGGATTATTTGGGTTTTGATCTGACTGACCCTTATAACCTTATTAGTTGATCTGCCACAAAAGCTTGTGTCCAATCTCATTGCAGACGCTTTTAGCTTATGCATGCTCCACAACAAGCATTTCAAACGCATCATGGAAAACCCTATCCCTTCACAAACATACAGGAAAATGCATACACGTCCATATTCACAATACATGCGTGTAAACTCATAAAAGGCTTTGTATATTGATACAATTATGAGGAACCCAAAGAACCAACCCCTAATTTGGAGCCTAAAATTCCTAGAACTGAGTTAAAACAGTAACACGTAGCTAGCCACACACCAATAAATCATTTACAGTGTATTTGATTTTGGCTTCACCCTGTTTTGCATAGCCAAAAGTTGATGCATGGATATATTTGTTCATGCTGTGACATCATCAACAGGAATAATATGGGCCTGGATTAGAGGATACAGGGGAGAGAACAGCGGCAGGGAGATTACAGCTGTAAATTGTATTACAAATCACGAAGGCTTATCGGTTTTTCATTTTCCTATCTTCCAATGATTTTTTCATCTGCATTTGTCATCTGCTGTTCGACCAGTACCCTATTAACAAACACGTACACACCTGCACACTGTGTACCGATTTGTCTTTTTGGCTGAACATTTGTGACTGTCAGTTTAAACCCAAATTCAGGCACAGAGGCGGTGAGGAAAATGTTTTTCTTGCTACCATCTGTGTTTCTTTTCTGCTTTTATTCCCAAACAACACTCTGATTGCTCTCAAAAACAAAAACACAGCAACCCAGCATTAACTAAACTTTTTGAAGCAAAGACATGTTTGAGTTACAATTTCCTAAAGTAAAGATTCAAGTACTTCTCCCATGTCGCAAAAATAAGGTACCACTTACACCAAAGGAATAGTTAAAGGGTGTTAGTACGAAAAAGAAGGGATTATTACTGCGCTCATTGCTGCCATTTTAGAGTACAAAGGGGATTAAGGGGGATTGACAAATAGTAAATGCTATTACTCTCACTATATCCACAAAAGTGACACTAATCTCTGTTCTCTGTCAAGGAATCCCATTTCCCAACCCATAAGAAGAAGTTGTCCTACAAGTTTAGATGTTGTAGCTTAGAAAAGACGCTGATGTCAGATAGATAGAAAGAAAGTTCTAACATTGATAATTTTCATCAAGAAAAAAACAGGGAAGAAAAATAATATAATATGGAGGAGAGAATAGACATTTGGGCAGCAAGGATCGTCTGTTCTGCTGAGCCGGTTGGAGGTTTTGCTGTCAAAACTTTTTACACTACAACATTTGGAACCGCAGAGTGGTACCTGCTATACCACTTGGTTGTCTGCAACAAATCTTTCTGATGCGTCTTTGAAAATGTAGAGCGAATGCCAATTTATCGGGGCTTTTGTCTACAAGTGGACAATCGGATACATTTGTTTGGTATTGTTTGGTTATACATAGAACAGCTGGTTAGCTATGGGCTCAGTGTTTTACATGGTCATCATTTTAGTTTAGTATGTTAACAACTAGATAATTAGCACTTAACACAAAGTACAGCTAAGACTGATTGGATGTTTGCGTTTTTGTAGGTACTTTTTTATTTTTGGTAGCTATTTGATCATTCATTTATAATCCAACAATTATTCACTCACCTTTTAACTCAACTCAAGTTTGGTGTCCTTACACCTTAAAATAATTACTTTCTCCTATCGACTCAGCCAAAGGTCTTCTAATACCTCAGAAGCCTATAGCTCAGTAAAGCTGTGAT
The DNA here is from genome assembly GCF_949606895.1 of Notothenia rossii. Taxonomy (NCBI): domain Eukaryota; kingdom Metazoa; phylum Chordata; class Actinopteri; order Perciformes; family Nototheniidae; genus Notothenia; species Notothenia rossii. The sequence goes on along the minus strand of NC_136912.1, from coordinate 36,580,098 downwards.
CAGTGACTACACTATCATCCTAATGGCTCTTTTCAATTAGCGCTGCTAGCTATTCTGTGGGGAAATTACTCTGTTATTGATCTCTGCCATGCCCCCCCATCTCTACAGAAGACATGCAAGGCACTGTTATCTTTAGCACTGTTTGAAAATGAATTCATGATCTTAATTATAATCTAGATCATTTGGGAGGCCAGTTTCTTAGTCATTATAGTACAATCGGCCCCCTTTTTACAACATACTTCTACTATAGGATATACAGTATGTGCAAGAAATCCGTCACACAATTGCACAACAATGTATATATATATATTTTTTTAATAATTTTGCAAACATATTATAAAATAGTTTAAGGTTAGATATAGTTATAACAATGAACCTTTCCTAGTGTATCACTCTTTTACTGGTATACTTGAAAGCCATGTTTGCATGATTATATTATGTGATCATATTATTTTGGAATATTATAATATAATGGATAATTCTGACGGTAGTACTTGCCTTTAGAACAAATAACTATTTATTCTGATACATTGTATTCAGTCAAATAAATATCTCCTTCATAAATGTTTATCATATTTATAACTAAAAACCATACAAATATTAAGTTCTGCATAAATCACATTCAAAGCAGGGTAACCTTTTTTACAAAACGGACTTTATCCAGAGCGTAAATTCAATGGATATGGTGTAACCTTCTGTATATCTATAATGAAAATCATTGATTTTATACTGGTAGGAAGTCATTTAGTACTCTTAAACTTGTTCCACAGATATAAAAGGAAAAAAGTTAAAATTGTATCTTTTCAAATTAAACCTAGTAGCCCGCCCCCTAAAAACAAAAAGGCACATTGCTGCCTTCAAAGAGCTGTAAATCAAATGACTATAACAGCTCTTCTAGCACAATCACATAACCTCTTGGGAAATATTGTGATATGAAGGTATATAGGATTGATGAGGTCGGGGGTTGACATTGTAATTGGTGGAGATGGGATAGGCTGGAACTTCCCCTTCACTTGTACTTAGACGCCACTGAGAAAATGGATGGATGAAGAGATTTATGGGCTATGATTATTCCATTGTGTGTGTGTGTGTGTGTGTGTGTGTGTGTGTGTGTGTGTGTGTGTGTGTGTGTGTGTGTGTGTGTGTGTGTGTGTGTGTGTGTGTGTGTGTGTGTGTGTGTGTGTGTGTGTATGCTATACATACAATCTGGCTCTGTGCAAAGCTCTGTCTGAGGAAGATACAAGCAGGCCCCACTAGGTGGTGCAGCATGTTGCAGTTCTGAACCAGCGCGCACAGGGGCTCGTCGAAGTCCCGCTCGCTTGCTCCTTCGTCTTCGTCATCCGTGTCAAGCTCACCTGCACCCCCCATGCCCCCCAGCATGGCGGCAGCCAACGGGGCGCCGCTTCGTTCTACAGACGACTCCCCCTTAGAGGAGGGGAACGAACCGAATTAGGACCCAGACCACGTTGCGACTTAAATTCCGTCTCTTGCAATTCACAAGACCATTCGTCTTGTGCTTTTTAGAATATAGATTTATAAGAACCAACATTTGTTGAAATGGTCGCAAGATGTTGTTTACAGTTCAACTTTAGCTGGAGAATTGTCAATCGTTAGGGTTCGGGACTAACTTTCACAAATGATCAGGCTTACAAATCATTTATCTTCAATATCTTAATAAGTTCAAACTATATCGTAGTCAAACGTACTTTGATAAATCGGTTTCTCTTAGCTTAAAGGAATGAAATCAACCCTTACCTTCTTTCTTTTACCGTTCTTTTTAGAAGCCTTGTTTATGTTTCCCATCTCCCTGCCCTCTTTTTCCTGTCCTCCCCTACTCCTGTCCCCGCACGTCTCCCCTACTCCTGTCCCCGCACGTCTCCCCTGTACCTTTGCCTCTTTTCCTCTTCCTGTCTTTCTCTGTTCAATTGTCACATAAAAGTCCAAAATCCATACTCAATCCAGTGCATTCCATGGGGCAACGTCTTCCATGCCCAGTGAGGCAAATACTTCACCAATACTCTTGGAAGCGGATGAGGATCCCTCAGTGCACCTGCTACCATCCAAGATCCTATTGGTCAAAATGAGAGGCAAGGTATAGACATATGATGTTGCGCTAAATCCTAAAGTCCTATAGGAGGATGGAGGCTGGAGGCTGTCATGATGAGATTTGAGACGTGGTGTAGTGTGATATTATGGAAAAGTATCAGGATGCTGGAGATTGACTGAGGGTAGGGTTCGAGAGCCGGGTCATATCAGGGCTGAACGACCTGCTGCTGCCAGGTTCTGGCTGGCTGGATCATTTTGTTTCTCCCTTTCTATCTCTTTCTCACATACACACACTGTTTCTATCTGTCGGCCCCCGGCCATGAGTGATCTCTTGATTTTAGACCAATTTAATCTAATCCGCCTCACCCACCTCCCACTCTCTGCCTCCCAAAACATCAAAAAGACTAGCAGAAATCAGTGGGTTTAGGTGTGTGTGTGTGTGTGTGTGTGTGTGTGTGTGTGTGTGTGTGTGTGTGTGTGTGTGTGTTTGTGTGTGTGTGTGTGTGTGTGTGTGTGTGTGTGTGTGTGTGTGTGTGTGTGAGAGAGAGAGAGAGAGAGAGAAAGGGGGAGGGGATTGTAGATTTATGGATGGAGAGTTGGCTGCCCGTTTAATCCCTGATATTTCAGATTAGAAGGAAAGAGTTATGTTGACAGGCCATGGCAATACGAGCTTCAATTGGGAGCAATCGAAGATTATTTATTTTAGTTTATAAGTACAGAGACCCTGAAAAACTGTGAGCTGATGGAAGTGGAAAGATATGAAGAAGTAACGTGAAGGAAATACCTTTTTTTCATTAGTCTATCTGCATTTTTTGTATTTATGGTGCCTCTACCTTATGGCCTGTTTGAAAATATTATTTTCATTCGAAACTAGCAATTTAGTTTAATTCTCTGAAAGTGGGAAATTAACAAGAGAAAAAACCCCACAGATTTACAATAAAAAATAAACAAGAGCATATTATTTGAGATTACAGCACGATTTGACTTTTTACTCTGCTATCTAGAGGAAAACTTAAGCAAACACCAGTGCTATGAAGTTTTTTTACTTTCCACTTCATTATATATATCTGACAGCTCTAGTTAGTTGTTGCATTGCAGAGTAGATTTTACATTTAAAGGCTTATACAAACGGAGCCAATTATCGGCGTCGATAGATGTCGGGCCATCGATGAGCGTCGTGTCGCCCTACTCAGATTGGTGTGTGCTGAACCGTCGTATCTTTTCGGCCGTGCCGACACCTTCCGCCGCCGATTCGCCGTCGGCCAAGGAAATCACTCTGATTGACTGTTCAGCTTAGCGAATCAGTGCATGAGAAGCGAAACGGATGTGAGGGACCCAAACAAACGATTAAGGCAAATCTGAGATTTCATTTAACTCCAGCTCTCGACACAGCCTCGGGAAAGCCCCACGAGCTTCTCGTTGTAGAGTGTAAATGGAACGCACACGCTATTTGTTGTTTGTTTATATCACACAGTCTGTTCTTCTTCTCTCGGTGTATCACGCAGTCTGTCTTCCGGTTGTTGCCTCTTTTGAATGACAAATACACACTACCGCCGCCTGCTGATAAGGAGAGTTATTGCCACTCACGCATGTGCATACGTGCAACTTGGCCTTCGGCTGAAGTCTTTGCAGTGTGTTCCTGTACGAAACATGGCCAAGAAGCAGGAGACGTGAGGCGATGTTCCGTCGGGACGTGTTCTTTGGTTTCAGTTTGGTGTGTAAGAGGCTTAAAGTCACAAAATGTAGGGATGTTTTTCGGCACACATCAAATTTATTTAACTGCATAGGTTTTTGTAGGTGGAAACATTTTAGAATTCCCTGGTGCAGTATTATGGTTTGAGCCCATTTAGGGTTAGGGATTTTGGGTATTGGACGTTTTAAACAGGTATTGGTCGATGGTCTCATCGACTACTACAGGGCAACTCTTGACTTGTCAGAGAGTCAAGAGTTGGGGAATTCACAACGGATTGATTATCCCAGTAGTGAAAGGTAGCGGTGTGGATCACTGTCCATAATATTTCCAATATTAATGAAACTATCAAAAGTGATATCTCATGGCCCAATTCCAATTCATGTGTTGTACTTAGAGTAACACAATTTTTAAGTCACTCTCACAGCTGAATGAAACACACTTCGGTAAGGTTTAGCCTGTCAATACAGCCGCAAGCTGAGGGAGCAATCAGGACCTGCTGTGACCTTTCAGAACCATAGTTTCATTTCCACTGCTATGTATCGGCATCTTTCGGAAGAGCCACCCTGAGTCTATGGAGGAAATCAAACTGAGCTTCTTTGGTGGCATTTCCTTTTTTTTTGTATTTAAAGGAACCCTGAAGAGTCTGAACATACTTAACTACCATTTCTGAAACTTGAAAAGGGTATATCTTATCCTGAATACAATGTAACATTTACATTATTATGTAATACCGTCTGAATGAGTCACAGTGTGAGAACAGCTGTGAGAACTCAGCAATCAGGTGTCCATTTTAGGTAGCTCTTTCCTGGAGCATCAGCATCAGCGTCAGACAGACGAAGACTGACAAAGACATTAGAGTCCTGCGGGAGTCACAAGGGAGGCAAAGAGGAGGCTAATCCTACTTTGATTGAGCTAAGTATCGCTGGTGTTTTATTTTGTTTTTTAGCCCCTCATGCAATAATCATGTGTATTTTCTGCATTCCTGTTCATGTGTCTTCTCACAATTATCACTGGCCCTGTGTATCTCCTAATCGGTATAACCGGCCTGCTCTCGTCTATCCCACATGCTCCACTGAGATCCAACATCTAGTTTCAGGTGGCCTTTGGAACTGCCAGTCAGCTGTTCCTAAGGCTGACTTCATCTCTGGCTACGCTTCCCTGCATTCCCTGGATTTCCTTGCTCTCACTGAGACCTGGATTACTCCATCCAACACATCCACCCGAGCAGCTCTCTCCACAGCATATTCCTTCTCCCATACACCCAGACCCACTGGCAGAGGAGGTGGTACTGGTCTCCTGCTCTCTCCCAACTGGAGCTTTTCCCTCTTCAAGCTACCTAACTTCACTCCTTCCACCTTTGAATTCCATGCCGTCACAGTAACCCATCCTATACAATTAACCATTGTTGTTCTCTACCGTCCACCAGGCGCCTTGGGGGACTTCTTGGAGGAATTAGATAATCTCCTCTCACACATCCCTGAAACTGGCCCTCCCGCTGTACTTCTCGGAGACTTCAAACTCCAGATAGGGAACATCTCTGTTAACCACCTTTGCTTTCTCACTGTCTCCATCCCCACCAACTCATAAAGCTGGCAATGTCCTTGATCTCATATTCTCAAGGAAACGCACTACTTCTAACCTCTCTGTAAACCCGCTCCACACATCCGATCACTTCTTCATTTCATTCTCTCTACCCCTTTCCAAACATAACAAACTAATCTCTTCTAATTCTACACCTGTCCGCCGCAACCTTCGTTCCCTCTCCCCCTCTACCTTTGCCTCATCGGTGCTCTCAGCCCTCCCTTCCTCTGACTCGTTCCAACTCCTGTCTCCAAACTCTGCTGCAGAAACTCTCCTCTCTACTCTCCCATCCTCTCTGGACTCTCTCTGTCCTCTCACATCTCAGCAGGCTCGTCAGCCCCCTCCTGCTCCCTGGCTAGATGACGCACTGCGTGCTAATAGAACCAATCCTTCGGGCAGCAGAGCGGAAACGGTGGAAATCCAGACACCATGACGACCTCCTAACCTATCAGGCTCTCCTCTCCTCTTTCTCTGCTTCCATCTCTCAGGCAAAAAGCACTTTCTTTCAAGATAAGATCCAATCTTCCTATTCCAATCCCCAAAAACTATTTTCCATCTTCTCCACCCTCTTGGACCCCCCCAAAGCCCCTTCCCCCTCCTCCCTTCTGTCAAGCGACTTTGTTAACCACTTTGAAAAAAAGGTTGATGATATTCGCTGTTCTTTTTCTGAATCACCTTTACATACCGCTGGGTCACCAGAACCTCCTTTCACCCACACACTGACCTCCTTTTCCCCTCTCTCTCCAAGTGAGGTTCTTACCCTCATTACCTCTGCCCGCCCTACCACCTGTCCTCTGGACCCTATCCCTTCAAACCTCCTTCAAACTATCGCTCCTGATATTCTACCGTTTCTCACCCATTTCATCAACACTTCTCTAACTTCTGGTCACTTTTCAAACAGTCTCAAAGAGGCAAGAGTAAACCCTCTCCTAAAGAAACCCACTCTCAACCCATCTGATGTTATAAACTACAGGCCTGTGTCTCTCCTCCCGTTCCTGTCTAAAACACTTGAACGCGCTGTCTTTAAACAACTCTCCTGTTATCTCCATCAGAACAACCTTCTGGATCCGCACCAGTCTGGTTTCAAGGCAGGTCACTCAACAGAAACTGCCCTCCTTGCTGTCACTGAGGAACTGCACACGGCTGAAGCAGCCTCCATCTCCTCCGTCATCATCCTTTTGGACCTGTCTGCTGCATTCGACACGGTGAATCATCAGATCCTCCTTCGCACTCTCCAAGAACTTGGAGTTTCAGGCTCTGCACTTTCCCTCCTCACCTCACACCTCAAAGACCGCACCTACAGGGTTACTTGGAGAGGGTCTGAGTCCGACCCTTGTCAATGAACTACAGGGGTCCCTCAGGGCTCTGTTCTTGGTCCCCTCCTCTTCTCCTTGTTCACAAACTCGCTCGGATCAGTCATTAGCCCGCATGGTTTTTCATACCACTGCTACGCTGACGACACCCAATTAATTCTGTCCTTTCCCCGCTCAGAGACCCAGGTCGTCGCACGCATCTCTGCTTGCCTAGCTGACATCTCTCAATGGATGTCTGCTCACCACCTCAAGCTCAACCTTGACAAGACTGAACTGCTTTTCCTTCCGGGAAAAGATTGTCCCACTCTTGACCTAACAATCAACATCGGCACCTCGATTGTTTCCCCGACTCAGACTGCAAGGAATCTGGGTGTGACCCTAGATAACAAACTGTCCTTCACTGCAAACATAGCTGCTACAACCTGCTGCTGCAGATACACTCTTTACAACATCAGGAGAATACGTCCCCAGCTGACCCAGAAAGCGACGCAGGTTCTGGTCCAGACTCTTGTCATCTTACGCCTAGACTACTGCAATTCCCTCCTGGCTGGTCTACCTGCATGTGCCATCCAACCTCTGCAGCTCATCCAGAATGCAGCCGCTCGTCTGGTCTTCAACCTTCCTAAATTATCCCAAACCACGCCGCTCCTCCGCTCCCTTCACTGGCTTCCAGTTACTGCTAGAATCCACTTCAAGACAATGGTACTTGCGTACCATGCTGCGAATGGATCTGGCCCTTCCTACATCCAGGACATGGTTAAACCGTACACCCCAGCACATGCACTCTGCTCTGCATCAGCCAAACAGCTCGCTGCACCCGCACTGCGAGGGGGGCCCAAGTTCCCATCAGCAAAAACACGTGGGTTTGCTATCCTGGCTCCAAAATGGTGGAATGACCTCCCCATTGACATCAGGACAGCAGAAAGCTTACACATCTTCCAGTGCAGACTGAAAACTCATCTCTTTCGACTCCACTTCGAGCGATAGAACTATTAACAAAGCACTTACTGTATATACTAATAAAGGACTGGCTTATCTAAAGCCAGTTGAGTAGCACTTGAAATGTTTTAGCCCTATGAAACCTGATGTACTTATATGATTCTGATTTCTTCAAGTTTGTATTTTGTTGGTTGAACGCACTTATTGTAAGTCGCTTTGGATAAAATCGTCAGCTAAATGCAATGTAATGTAATTTTGTACGGAGCGTGTTTCATGGTGAACATATAATGGCTAATTGGTTAGATAAATGTGGATATCCTCTTGTTAAAATCATATCTAGAAAAATATTCTTCTATATTTTTTTTATTGTATGTTTTTAGATTTTTTGTTCTTGATTTATTTTGTTCTTGAATAGATTGTTCCCTACTTTTCAATAATAATTCCTTAACCTATTTCATTAATCATGTTTTTCCTAAAAGCAAACTCTTAACTTAACCCTTAGATGCACGAGGGACCTACACTCTTCCATAAGTAGGTCTAAAAGGACCCGTATTAGAATATGTGTTTTTATGACATGTTTAGTCATTTTGGTTAAGAAAAATCACTTGTATAATATTTAGTATTGTATTTTGGTTCACATTAGAAATATTTTATATTTAATTTTTCAGAATTTATAATATTAGAAATTTTTTTTACATTTTGAAAAAAAACGTTTTGAGCATATTGTCCCAAAGATCTCCGCTATTCTGAGACCCTAACAGTATTCCAGTCCCTTTTCAAAACTCATCTCTTCTCCTCTTGTCTACTCATAGCCCACCCCCCCCCCCCCCCCCATCAATCTATGCCGGTTGATCAAGTTTGATAGTCCTATATCCCCCACCCTAACCTTCCCTTATATTTTAAAGCAATTTTGAGTCCTTGAAAAGCCCTATACAAATAATGTATTATTATTATTATTATTATTATTATTATTATTATTATTATTATTATTATTATTATTATACTGACAGGTATCAGATCTTGCTGTGTAAAATAATCTTCCTGAGAGGTGTCACTTGTGATGTCGTCTGTGTGGTCTACAGTGAATGTATTCCTGACAGCCACAGCTGATAAGAATCAAAGGTTCCCATAGAATTCCATAGAAAATGCATGCGGGTAATTTTTGACCCACTTACTGTATGGAAGCTTGGGGTAGTAATACAAAAACTACAATTTCTTAAAATGTAAATTTAAAAATGTGAATGGCATGATATCCAAAACATGTTTTTTGAGGAATAGCAGGAATATGAAATGATAAAAAAATGTAATTCCAAAGATACTTCAAGAAAACCACCTCACCGGGTCAAAAAATACCCACTTAAGCTTGGGGTAGTAATACAAAAACTCAAATTTCTTAAAATGTATAAAATTTTAATTTAAAATTTGAATGGCGTGATATCCAAAACATGTTTTTTGAGGAAAAGCAGGAATATGAAATGATAAAACATTTTAATTACAAAGATACTTCAAGAAAACCACCTCACCGGGTCCAAAAGACCCACTTATGCATCTAAGGGTTGGTGGAGTAGGTACGTTTGAGAAATTGGCTAGAGATATACTTTTTGTTATGGAATGCTCTTAACATCCCGATAGCAATGAATATCTTAAGTGCTTTGACAAAAAATCCATGAAAAAATTCATCTGCGGAAGCCGTAGTACTGTAAAAAGCACGACCAATCATTTTAGCCGGGCCGGCTAAAATAACTGGATGGCCTCCCTGCCTGTCAGCCTTCCATCTGTGCACAAACTTATCTCGTGCCCTCATTGGTCATGTGCGAGTTTGTGTGTGTTGGAGGAGGGGCTCTGTAAGGAAGTGGCAGATTTTTTCCGGTTGTGTATTTTCAAATTCTAGCGCACTCGAGCTGGTTTCTCCAAAATTACCTACCCCACTATAATACTTGTCATCTATTAATTAATTACATAAAAAGGTATATATTTTTTGTAATACTGTTCATCTGCCTGGCTTTGATACACGTGTTCACCTGATCTGTAACTTTATACTTCCGATGCTGCTCGTGTGGTGTGTGTGCCAGAGATTAGCACAGTGTGTAAAGCCAATGCTGAGCACATGCAGCCCAAATCTCCTCTGGTCAGTTAATAAGAGCTATAATAACACATGTTCGGTGCAGTGGCGTCAATTCAGCCAAAGCTAAGGTATGGCAAGGTTACTAGTCACATGACTTAACTACAGTATCAATCAATATACATGCCCAGCAAATAATCATAACAAAAGTGACAAGTCTGCTATGTAGCTTTTCTGTGTGGTTAGGAAAATTTGAACTTTTTCAAATGCAGCCTCACTCACATCCCGCTAGCGCAAGTAACTATGGACACAAACACTTAACTACGCACGTCAATCAATCAATTCAGTCAAATGCGCCGTTACGCATCCGTTTTCAGCACCATGGATAGCAAGCGGCAGGGTTAGACAGCAGTAATAGCCTTTCTGACACAATTTCACTCTTTCTGTTCACTTCATTCACTATGTAATTGCAACAATATCACGTGAACATACCAGGTAAACTGCTGTAAACTGTTAAAGTCCAAATATAAAGAGGAGAGGGAGGGAGGGAGGGAGGGAGAGAGGAGAGGGAGGGAGGGAGAAGAAAAGAGAAAGAGAAATCATATTAATAAGATGTTTGGGTATCTTACTTTGAGATGAACTTTATTAATTATTCCACAAGTGGATAACGGCGGGTCCTCAAAGCAGCAAAGTTATTGACGAGTTCATCTGCGTCCAGGGATTTTACGACAGCAGGCTCAACAGCCATCAACATGAGGTTTGTGAGCCTGTCATCGCTCATGGTGGTCCGCAGGTAAGTCTTGACTCTTTTTAAAACGGAAAAGAATCTTTCGTTGGATGCAGTGGAGACAGGAATTGTTGCTGCGATCTTGAATAGCTTGATGACCTCTGAAAAAGCGACAGACATGGTCTTCAGTCGTGTCAAAGCCAGCATTATGTTTTTCTCCTCCTCCACGTCCTCCTTCATCTCAAGTTCAAGGAAAGCTTTTGCTGTGTGACACTGGGAACTGAGAAGGGTGGTGTCGATCAGTTCATCATAGAGTTGTGCAAACTGTTCCATTTTAACTACATCCATGAAATGGGGAGATGAACAATCAAATGCCTGGATAGCATTAAGTAGCTCATCATTATCTGTAAATCGGCGATCTAACTCAGAGATGAAGCGGTCCAGTGTTTCAAAGTATAGTCTTTTTTCTTGGTCATCTCCTGTTTGTCTCTGGCCACTGGATGATCCGACAATAAACCCTGCCAAGGCTTTGGACACACTCCGTGCTCTTGCTGGTCGCAGAGGGGCAGTGTCGCTGCTTGGGAGGCCGAGCTCTGTGGAAAATGCCTTGGCTCTGCTCAGTGTGTCCTGGTACTCTTTATCTGACCTCATCTTTTCCAGCTGGGCCTTAGTACTCCGTATGAGGTTGGAAGCCATCGTGATTGCAATGTCTTTTGTCTGAAGCTGTTCAGACAGTCCATAAGTGAGATTTAAGATTTTTTCTAGGACATGAAGACGCACAACAAAAGTGACTGTCAGCATATTTGTCCGAAGTCCAGCAGCTTCAGTTGAACCCTCTGCATGAGCGTCAATAGTGGCATCTAACACAGCTAGTATAGCCTCGTAGCGCAGTTTTATCTTCTGTAGAGCCCTATACCAATACAGCCACCGAGTGGGACAGGTGCGCTCCAAGTGCAGTATTTTGTTGTGTCCCAACTTCTTTTGAGCCTCAATGAAAAGCATGTGTCTGGTATTGCTATTTGCAATACAAGTATATAGTGTTTGAACAACACCAAAAAACTCTGCCATCTCTGGTATTTCAGTTATCGAGCTCACAAGCACAAGATTTAGTCTATGTGCATGACAGTGTATATACGCTGCATGCGGCACTTTTTCACGTATTAAAGCCTGCACTCCACGCACATTACCCCGCATAACACTTGCACCATCGTAGCATTGTGCAACACACAGCTGAATATCTAAACTCGATAATTCCTTTATTATTTTCTGGGCCAGGGATTCAGCTGTCAGGTCCTTCATGTGATAGGTTCCAATGGCTCTTTCCTTTATAATCCCGTCATGTACATAACGGATCAAAATGGCCAGCTGCTCCTTCTTAGACAGGTCTTTCGTTTCATCCACTAACACTGAAAAGTACCGTGCTTCTCCTACTTCATTTATGATTATACTTCTGATATTTTCCCCAATAACTCTCACCATATCATTCTGGGCTTCTGGGGAAGAATAGTGCGCATACCTGCGTTCCTGTTTGCTTTTCACGTTCCTGTCATCTGTTGCAATAACGTCCAAAAGTTCAAGGAAATTTCCTTTATTTTCATCCTCATCTCTCTCGTTGTGGCCACGGAGAGGGAGGGCCTGTCTTCCCAGAAATGACGTGATTTTGAACAAGGATTTGACGTGAGCCCGGTTCTCCTGCACCTCATCTGTCCTGTTTGCGTCAATCCGACTTGCGATGGATTCCTTATGTCCGCTGATCACAGCCTTAAAGTTAGACCACGCTAATGCAGCACAATTGTGTCTACTGCTCCCTTGATGATCCCGGAGATTTTTTTTCATGTTCTTCCAACATGTGTATCCAGTGTCTATGAACACACGCAGTCCATGCCTGTCACCTGTTAAAGTTGAGGCTCCTCCAAAATGACGGCATGCAAAGCAATAAACTGCATCTTCTTGCGCAGAATATTCAACCCAGTCATATTCCTGATACACACTGACATTAAAGCGTCTTCCATTTCTAGTTGGGAAGTGGGTCAAACGAGGACGCCTGAGTCCGTCTGTTTTACATCCACTAATATCCTTCTTCTCTGCTCCAGTTGACCCAGAGGCTGCTACTGCTGCTGCACCCGGGCCTTGACCTTCCTTATCGCTGTCCACGTCTGATCCAGCTCTTTCAATCTGAGAAATTGGTGGGGACTCAGACTCGGATTCAATTCGAGAAGTCGGTGTGGACGAGTTCTCAGCCTCCATGCATGTAGTCTCCGTCTCCCTGTTAGCATCTGCATCCCCGGCGCAGGTGCTGGAGTGGCTAACAGCCTCGTTAACAGCTTGAATCCCACCTTCACTACCTGGTCCTTCTCCCTCTGCTGCTGGGGCAACATTGGAGCCATCACCTTCACCTGCCTTTTTTTTGATAAAAAAAGATTCTAAAGTTCTTTGCTTTCTTTTCATTTTAGTTAATTAGCTTAGCCGAAAAATAAAAAAAACCGCGATAACATGACCCGCTCTGACCTCCGGCGGCTTCTCGTCAGGAGATACCACATTTTAAGATAGGGAGGGGGGATACGTTACGATAAGTATTGGGAAAGATAATATCTAGACTAGAGAAATCGATTGTGTTGTTCTGATTTTCATTTGTATTTAATTTATATGTATTAAATAATAGAATAATCAATACAAATTGACACAGAGTAATTCCATACATTTATTTTTTTAAAACGAACATTTACATTTTCCCCTGGAGCCAAGGTGTGGCAGCTGCCATACCTTGCCATACCCAATTGACGCCTCTAGTTCGGTGTATCTCTGTATCTTTCTTTGAAACCTTTTTTGTGTTTCTTGAGTTTTATCCCATGTTATTATACTCCATTTAATTCAATACTGAAGTGTTAATCTCTCGTCATTGCTGCTGTTATTCTGAACCCTTTTTATTGCTTAATAAATAACTGGGCATTCATTTAAATGAAAGCAGATGGCTGCACACTTATTCATGACATGGGCGACTGTGGCTGCGAGGGAGTGCGGTCGTATTTCAAAACGATACCTCTGATTATTCTTACCAGTTTGTCTTGCATTTCTTTATCACACCACCACTGGTGTATTTGTTTAATCTCCCCCAAACAACAAGTAAATACTACTACTTCTGCAAGCATTTATAAATGGAAAGCTTTTCAGTGGTTACACTGTCGACGTTTCACCAGAAGAGTGCAGCAAAGTTTAGCTTGTCGCTGAAGCTATTATACACTCAGACTGAGCTGCAATACTAACATGCTATCACCAGATGTCAGCATCATGCCTTACAACCAAAAATCTATTTTTAGTTACAGAAACAGTTTTGTGATTTTTAGACGGCATACTAAACAGAAAGAGGGAAGAGAGACACCACAGGATGGAGAAGTGAGTGCCGGCAGACACGGTTCTCCTGCTGACCCCGCAGCCTAACCTTTCTATGGATTTACAGAAAATAATTCCACTGAGAACCTATTAAGCGTAGAGGGCAGGGCGTGATGAGATGAGTTGTGACAAAGGATTTGAAACCAGTGTCTCTGTTATATAATTGTGTGTGCCTTAGCCTACGGATCCAGCTGGACAGACACCAGATTAGCAAATGGAAGCTTCAGTCCCGTCATGTTTTCTTTTTTTTCCAGCTTAGATTTCCCAACATATTTCACAGAAATGCTTCACATTATTTTCATCATGCTACATGTAACCGAACAATGGTTTAGGGTGGTATTAAATGTAACATTTGTATAGATAAAATACAAAGGAAAGCACACACCCCAGATTAATATGGCTTGTACCGTAGGTGTCATCAAAAAACTTCTCCAGATAACTTATTTATTTCTCCAAATAACTTATTTATTTATAAGTTTTGATATAATATTTAGCCATTATCTAATTATTTTTGTTGGTCAAATTTGGAAAAACCTGCACATACAAATAGACAAAGAAAAACCTAAATGTAAATTTCGAGTGTTTTATTTCCCAGTCTGTTTTCCTAGTCTGAAAGAAGACGTATTAAGCATGAAAAATATCCCGTTAGAATTCTCCAGCTAATGAAATGCAATGTTTTTCCCTGAAGTATTTAGCTTTAATATTTTTTTTATTAAGACACTAAATCTCTGTCTCACACAAACACAAAGCTTTTCAGACATTAAACAGCAGCTGGGTGAGAATACTTGCTCTATCCCTCGACACAAACAAGCATTACCAAATGCTCGAAAGACAAGGAGAGAATATAAGCTGAAAAAAAAAAAGATCCAGTAAACAACATGATGGACACATTCCAAAAGTTAGGATTTGGAATTTTGTGCTAACAGCTTTAGTGGAGGTCAGGTCAACTTTTTAGCTGAGATGGGGTGTGCTTCATGCTTCCATACAGTATGCACGATGAAACCAAAATGTATCACAAATACTGTAAATTAATTTATACGACGCTAACATACACATTCAACTAGGCAGAGACTGAGTGCAGCTGTGCAGTCACCAACATGTTGTGACTACAGCCTTCACAGATAGTATCTGTGTCATAAAAAAAATTGCTTCTCGCTTGATACCATAATTCCACGGGTAAAAATGTCAAGTATGTTGAACCTATTTTTTATCATTAATATTAAGTGCATATACTCTAGTCTATATGGCGTTATATTTGTGCCTCTATCCTGAGCACGCAATGAAACATGTTGAGCCTAGAAAATGCGATTGAGCGCACACTTGAACATTTTTGAGCACAGAGAAATATATTTTCTCTCATAAAACTCCTGCTCCGTGCGCAAGCAGACCGCTGCACGCGCTCTCTCTCCCTCGCTCGCTCGACCTCTCCACCCTGTGCGCGCTCAGCTTTGCCTGCCTGCTCGCTCAAGTTGTCACAGCGTTACAAATGTGCCACGAAACCAACCAATCGGAGAACTCGAAAAGATCAATTCTGATTGGCTGGTCCAGCACCATGTAGAGAGAAGAGTTGCGAAAGCGGAAGTCCAAAATGCTTGATTGTCACGTGGTTCAGAGAGACTCAGAAAGTTCCCGGAAGTTTGTGGCGGGCCATTTGAATCACGATTTGAATGCATTAATAACAGGATAGAAATGCAATTTTTGGTAGTTATTGGTCAATCAAGGTTTTGATTTACAATATGTATACAACATATCGATATGTGTATGTAGTTACATCAATGTGTTTGTTTGTTTTTTAAGTAAAATGTGCTAATATTTGAGGATTAAGACAAAATAAGAAGTACTTTATTGATACCAATTGGGGAAATGTTAACGCGGCAGCAGCAAAAGACAAGGCATTGTACATTAGACAGTTAAAAGACTAGAATTAAACAATCGAAAATGTAAACATCTTAAATAGAAATAACATAGCATTGCAAAAAGTTGAAAATATACATGGATAGTGTGAACAGCTATCTTACCTGTTAACATACATGTTAGGCTAACGTTGCCTTGGTTACAGATCCAGTTCCTGTTGTTTATTGCTTTTAATTCTTTAAAACAAATATTATCTTCTTAAACTTGTATGAGTCAAGAACATCACATCCTTATTGATATATTTAGAGGGAGGGAAGGAAGGTTTCAAAATTCTGATTAGAATCGTTTCTACCATTTCTTTAATTCATGGTGGTTTCAGTAATCCTCTGGTAATTGAGGACATAAGTCATCTAAATGACTAATGTAATCTTTATGACTTTCAGAAAGGACAGGAGACCGACAGGTGCCTATCAATGATTGTCAACTGACAGCAAAATGAGTCAAAGCACTAGCAGCAGCAGCAGCATGATGATGTTAAATGTGTTGTTTTAGGAACATCCATTGTAAATAAATGGAATTCAATAAACATTCAATAGCATGCGTGCAGTTTGTCTGTGCCTTTTCCTCTGTGTTGTCCTGGCATATAGTCTCCCCCATGGTTTGCTGTGCTGCTGGGGGATGCTCCAATCACTCATAGAAAGGAGTACACATGTACAGCTTCCCCACTGACACAGAGAGGAGGAAAGAATGGCTGGCTCAAGTCAGCAGGAGCCTTTTAACTATCACAAAAGACAACAACAGCAACAAAATATGTGAGGTAATCATATTTTTCACAAAACGAAGACCACACCATTGGGAGGCTTAATGTCTTTTTAATCAAAAATAAGGAACAGGGAGAGGCTTGCAAAACTCTGGGAGTTGAGACTCAGGCTCAGGGTGAGGTTCTCATTGCAGGTCTTCAGGCTCCATTGAATCCCCCTGGAGTTCTTGTGCTGAGAGAGAGAGACAAAGACAGGAGAAAGGGTTAGATACATCTCGCAACCTATAGACAAGTTTACGCGCCAAAAAACGGGTAGCGCCATTACCCTACACAAATGCACTTCATTTCCGCCGGAAGTCTTTTGCACAGCGTCTGTCGGTGTAAACCGATGTAAACAGTCAGACGGGCACTGGTGTAAACACAGCGATTTCGATGCTAACAGTGATGCTAGCTTGGGAACACGATTCTACTTCTTTGACTGGAGATGGCGTTACTCTCCCCCACCCGAATTCAGTGCAAAACTGGGAGGATAACATGACGACGTGGCCCAGCATAAAACCAAAATAAACTGCCTTATTTAGGTCATGCCCACAGGAGCCAACAGTTGTCTGTTGTTTACATAATGCACAATTTACATGATCTCTTTATGCTGTGCAATATATCATATGTGCCTGTACTGTTTGAGTGAAAATAAAGTTTGATGTCATTTAATTTCATTATTGCACTGTTATTGCATTATTGCATTTCATATGTTCCTTAGAGTGCTACAATTTCTTTTAACACAGTTCATCATTCATATTAAGCTCATACTGTACATAAATAACACTGAATGAATTAATTGTTTAGAGGAAACTAAAGAAATGGCTTCAACAAGAAAGATCACATGTTTAATCCTAACAGGTATTACAAATTAAAATATAAAAGCAGCCCACACAATTACATCACTATGAAAATATTCATATATAATATTAAAAAATACAATGCATGCAGTATTTGTTGTGTTTATCTGTATTTAATGAACAACATGGCTGGGTGCTGGTTTGTGGTCGTAGCACTCTCTATCTAACCACTCGTTCAGGTGCTTTCTCGAGTGATTGCAACCAACTACCGCACACGTAGTTCCCGAACCACTTTTCTTCATGTTGTAATTGTTATATCCTCTTTGTCTCTGCGATATCAGTGCTTTGTCGGCACAACGGAGCTAGCTAGCAAAACAAACCCAGTCCGCCAAAACGGAAGTGCATTGCATCGAAGGGAGGAGTTCAGGATGTAGAGCGGAAACGGCTCAATAACTTGTGTATAGGATGGGAAATGGCTGACCTATTTTAAACTTACCTTGTATTTTCACTCTAACTTAAGTCCCTCTCCCTTTGCCATCAATCCAAAATCAGCTGAGCTGCAACATAATACAGAAAGGTAATAATCAACAGAATCACAAGGACATAATATGACTCTGCTAAAAACACTCACCCATAAATTACGTTTTTGTTTACTTGTCTCAAATATCCACTCTAAATCCATATCAATAGCAATGTATCACAAAAATAGCTCTCTTCCTTATTAGTGTGCAACGTTAACTATATTATGCTAGCTTGAACTCCAAAATGGATATCCTCATTTCACCACCTCCACCCACTACAATCACACGCCCCAATGTTATATTTAACTTCCTCCACCCCGGATAAAAGCACGTTAAGAAGCCCTTTCTCTCTAATTCCACAACGTTGGACGGAATAAACATTAAGAGAACGGATTAATAGGCTGTTCATGGTTAACGTGTGTTGCTAACTTTATCCGGTCCTAGCCTAATCTGTTTAGTTGTCCGGTTGAAAATTAACGCAAGCTCTATGCCCATTGTAGAACAGGAAACAGAAGTTGGTCCAGGTTCTGGTCAACCCAAAATTGTGATAGAGAGAGAAACATGTTTGTCATTCTGCCACCTCTAATGCTTACAGCAAGTAATCAATACAGAAGGGTTCATGGCGTACATGTAGGCTACGGTTTGTTAGCTGTTTGCTTAAACTACCCCTATAGCTATGTTGCCGGCTAGCAAACTCAGGCATTGCAAACAATAACGTGATATCAGAAAACTAGAAATGTATAACTCACCTGACACTGTGGTGTGCTATTCTCTTCATTCGAGTCTGTCATGTCCTGTAATGTCAACGACGGATGTGTAATAAGAACGTCAACAGCCTGATGGCAACCGAAAATCCCTCTCTCATCTCAGATACAAGATATGATTGGAGACGACCAGCCAATCACAATTGACCTTCTCGAGTTCTCCGATTGGTTGGTTTTGTGGCACATTTGTAACGCTGTGACAACTTGAGCGAGCACAGGCAAAGCTGAGCGCGCACAGGGTGGAGAGGTCGAGCGAGCGGGGGAGAGAGAGCGCGTGCAGCGGTCTGCTTGCGTACGGAGCAGGAGTTTTATGAAAGAAAATATATTTCTCTGTGCTCAAAAATGTTCAAGTGTGCGCTCAATCGCATTTTCTATGCGCAACATGTTTCATTGCGTGCTCAGGATAGAGGCACAAATATAACGCCATAGCTCTACGCCATCTATACATATGTGTGCTGATCCCTCTGACAATTCAATGTGTGCAGTGTTATCTGACAAGCCTTCTGTGAGATGAGAAGTTCAGAAAAAAAAAAAAGTTCAGTGCACATAGAAAAAAGCTGAAACCATCTGGCAATCTGCCATGTTTAGGGGAAAAAACGCAAAGGTGGTATGATGACCGGAAAAGACAAGTAGAATCTGTATCGGGTCTTTCTAACTGAGCCAATTGCCTGTTTGCACTTTCTCTTAACAAAAGCACAAACGTAATGATAGTGAATACATGGCAATGAAGGCTAATTGAGGAATGACATATACTTCTAAAAACATTTATTTTTCATATCACCAATGGATAAAAAGGATGTTTATTCTGAAAGGTTCCCTCTTAGTTACAAAACATCAAATATCACCTGACTGCAGTTGCCAACCCTTTCTGCAATAAAAATGAGTTCCTGTAAAACTTCACTGCATTGCCAGTTTCACAATAAATATATATATATATTTTAAACAGATTATGGTCGCATTTTTAAACACATTTTAAGTTAAAACACAAAAAACAATGGCAACAAAATTACCTGGTTTGTTTTAGTAAAAGATCACGGTTAGGATTTGAATATTTATTTGTGCTATACGCAACTTAAGTTTCATACGCAAGTTAACATAAAATATATCAGCGTGTTAACTTTTAATTTCACACGTTATATCTGACACGAACGATGGTTTCATGTGTGAAAGTCCTACGTTTTCAGAAAGGACATCTTGGTGCCAGGAAAACAACCTCCATCTCAACGTCAGCAAAACAAAGGAGCTGATTGTGGATTACAGGAAGGAGCAGAGAGAGGGACACGCCCCCATCGCCATCAATGGGACTACGGTGGAGAGAGTCAGCAGCTTCAGGTTCCTCTGTGTCCACATCACTGAGGACCTGACATCAGGGGCGGCGCCAGGGGGTAGCTTGTAGTTGCTTTAGCAACTACAACAATTGGCCTAGCAACGGCTTAGCAACCCCATTGTTTTGTTATGAAAAAAATGTATCTATATATATTTATACACATTCTCGCGAGATCTTTCAGGGGTCGTTGTAAGTTAAAGCGCAAACTATTACTTGTCTAATTCTCAGTATGTGAAGTGAACACGGATCGAAAATGGAAACATTTCTCACAAATCAAAGTAAACGACCACCCTGCTATCCACAAGGATCCAGATGTTAATTGTAATGAAAACCGGGAGGATTGGGACCACGAAGAACAGGTGCCCGCGCCAACTGACTCGCTGCACCCGCAGCAGCAGGACCAGCTAGCTGCTACCGCGAGCTGCAGTGGAACTAGTGGAACTAGCGTTGCTCCCCTCCACACCGTAATTGACATCAGCTGGATTGACCAAGACGTCCTATGCTTAGAAAATACCCGACCAAGAAGTACGGACTGCAAATGCGGTCATTCAATCGCCAATTGTACGAGCAATATACTTGGCTCGAGTACTCAGTGACTATGGACGGTGTATTTTGTTTTGCCTGCAGGCATTTTGCTCACGAAGGACGCCGGTTCCATAAAGAAACCACCTTTACCCATGACGGATTTAGCACCTGGGTTAAAGCTATGCAGTCATTCCTTACACATGATGTGAGCAGTGGACATAAATGTGCCATGGATGCATGGTCTGAATTTAAATTAAGGAAAGAGAGTGGCTCAAAAATCAGCAACGCACTCAGCGAGGGACATTCAAAAACTGTATGTGAAAACAGGGAATATATGTGGGCAGTTGTGGAAGCATTGCGTGTCAAACCATTGCACAACGAGGACATAGGGAGAGTGAAGCATCAAACAGGGGAAGACCCATTGGTGAGTGGCTCTGCCCCCCTTCTCACGTGTGTGTGTGTGTGTGTGTGTGTGTGTGTGTGTGTGTGTGTGTGTGTGTGTGTGTGTGTGTGTGTGTGTGTGTGTGTGTGTGTGTGTGTGTGTGTGTGTGTGTGTGTGTGTGTGTGTGTGTGTGTGTGTGTGTGTGTGTGTGTGTGTGTGTGTGTGGTTAAAACGGACTAAAACCACCAGACTCAGGGACAGTTTCAGGCAATAAGACTGTTAAACACCTGAACTGTTGAAACAACATCCACAATATTCATCTGGCTGCTACTTAAAAATTATTTAGAAATTATTTATCTATTTACCTATAATATCATATTTCAATAACTTGCATATAGACTCTTATTGCACTATTTAAACTATTTTCTTTTTATATTACGATTGACTTGCACTATATTTTTTCTGTTTATCCGTTTTTTGTGTTGCTCGGTTGGAGAAGCCTGTGACACAAGATTTTCATTTGCATAACTACACTGTAGCTATGTTCGTATGACTAAATGAAGAACCTTGAACCTTGTAGATTATGTGCTAGACTGTAGATTCAGATTTCATTTGAGTCATTTTACAGACCAACCCTGTCTCCTAAAAATGACGTTCCCCTAGAACTAAACTGCATTCTCAATTACATTTAGCTAGAAACGTATTTTCTCCCACGTTACGTTCGTTATGAACGTATCTCAAATACGTTTATTTTCTACATATCTTCTAGAAACATATGTTCTCCCACGTTACGTTTCTTATGAACGTATCTTTCTACATATCTTTGCCATTTATTGTCTTGCTTATAATAATGATAATAGTCATTTATAAATATCATTTTAGAGCACACATTTGAAATCAGTAGGCGAGGCTGTAATTTCGCCAGCTGTTACTCTCATGAGCGAGGCAGAAAATAGTAGTTTTAACATGCCAAAAAGCTGCTATGTCGTTTATTGCACCTCAAACATTAAAACAAATCCAGAGTTACGTGTTTCTGTAGTTCCTCGAAGAAAAAAGGACATTAAAAGAAGATCTCTGTGACGCCAGATGTGGTGTTGTTAATGCGATATGATATCCGAACAAAAATTCAGTTTAGGATGGCCGAAGACACTACACTACCCATAACCCCCAGCTATTGTTTGGGACTACAGTCCCGTTGACAAACCCCGTGATTAAACTTCAAGCTCTGGGATTGGATGTTGGAGTGGCAGTGCGCCAAGTTACGCCGAGCGTCAAGCTCTTTGAAATGGAACGAAACCACGGCAGACTATTCAAAACTGGACTCGAACGCCCCCACAGAACTACACATGCTGGCTATTGTGTTTCGCAACATGTTCTCTATGGCACGTCTCTACTGGGAATTGTAGTTTTAAAAGACGTTTTTGTTTTTCCCAAAATTAGAAGTTGACAGTATTAAACTGTGTACAGCCGTGGAGGTTTAGGCGATAAGAAACACATTGGTGTGTACAAATTTAAAACATGTAATTACTAAATGGGTGAAAATCGCTTGTATCCATAATGGGCAGCATTAATATATACCCACATGACAGCTCATTGTTACTTTGTAATTCTACTCCTCTACAAATTCAGAGGTTAACCACACAGCCAACACACTCTCACTCCATAATCGTCCAGGAGCGACGTTTGGTCAGGGTCCCGTGGCGTGCAGTTGTGACGCTCCTAGACTCCTTCAGCTTCATAAAGGGACGCAAATAGCTTTCAACTGATTGCAATGTATTCCCATCTGCGGCGGGATTTGACGCTCATGGAAGCACGGCATTCGTTTGTGTCGGCTGCCCTTAAAGGCAATGTGAGCGTCCATTCCCATTGGATAAAGGAGAATTTTACACCCAGAAGTAAGTATTCCCCTTACTGTCGATTAATTTTACAGTGATATCTGCACTACTCATCGACTAAAAAACACCAGATTATCCTTGTTAATTACACAACATTGATTGGTTTAAATTGTGTGCAATGTTTTTGTATTTTTCCCTTTCGCTTCAGAGAAACAAATATTTTTTCGGAGTAAAGGATGGCAGAAGACACTACACTACCCAGAATCCCCAGCTATCGTTTAGGACTACACCTTGTGCTCTGTTTGACAAACCCCGTGATTAGTTCTCAAGCTCTGTGATTGGTTGACCTCCAACTGCATTCCAAAAAACGTTTCGTAAAAGATAAAATCATACTTTATTCAGCAGTGCTTGCTTTACTCTTTGAAAGTCATCACATGAATGCATTGTAATAAATGGTTCGGCTGCATTAAATATATTACACATCTCTCGTAGTTCTTTATTTTTATTTATCTACAGAGCTCAGAATAGACCGGAAACTATTCTTTTACCGTTCAGTTTGAATTTCACAATAAAGTTAGTAGTAATATTTAGTTTTGATATTATTGTTTTTTATTAACTACTAGACCACTGGGTCATGTTAAGACCATCTTTTCTGTGTTGCTGTGGGTTTTTTCCATCGCTTTTGTATTATAAATATCAAAACAATAACTAAATATATCCGTCGTAAACTAAATCAGAAACAGCAGCATATTTTATTTTGTTAACACTGTAAACTTGACAGCTTTTTAACCCAAACCACCTACTGGTTAAAGCACGTTATTACACATTTAGAGTAATGCAATGCAGGTAGATTGTGTTGCTTTTTAATGACTGTTTAAAATGCCTTTTTCTTAATGTCTTTTATTATTATTAACTACTTGTTACTTGTTGCTAGGGACGCTGCTATCGATATTGTGTTTCGCAACATGTTCTCTATCTATGGCACGTCTCTACTGGGAGTTGTAGTTTTAAAAGACGTTTTCGTATTTCCCATAATAAGAAGTTGCCAGTATACTGTGTATATCCCTGGAGGTTTAGGGGATAGGAAACACTCAAATTTAAAACATATCATTAATAAATGGGTGAAAATTGCTTGTGCCCATAATGGGCAGCATTAATATATATACCCACATGCCAGCTAAGGTCAGAAGAGCTTTATTTAACAGCTGGTCTTATGTTTGCGACCCCTCCTGTTGTTAATTGATAACATTACATTAATTGATAAGCTTAAAACATGTACTTGTCAAGGTTCAGAGGCAAATTTTGCAAATATGGCAGTAGCCATCGATCATCTTAAGATAAGATATACTTTATTGATCCCAAGTTGGAAACATTTGCGTTACATCAGCATGTGTAACAGTTGTAAATATGCATTGGTGTTTATTTGTAAATCATTTAGTATAATCACACAAATTCTGTGTTTTATATTTAATAATTCTATGTTCTTTATTTATTGATTGTTCAATACCTGACAAGGCCGGAGATAAAATATCTATATACATCCTATAAGAGTATAATACATATGTGTAATATCAGTTAAAATAAGTGCTTCAACATATTTAACATTGCTGGAGGTATGCACAAATATTGATAGATGTCTTGTAATGCACTATTGAGGAACCTGCGACCCAAGTTTTTCATTCATTGCATAACTACACCGTTTGTGAATATGATATGTCAATAAACCTTAGAAAATCTTGAAATCTTGAAAGGGATGTGCAAAATAGTCATTATATACAGTCTTTAATTAACTACGAGTAATGAATATACTTTATAGGGATCCTATTAATATCTAATAATAAAAATAATGAAATTCAATAACATGCTTTAACCACCAGGTGTCTCTTTCTATCAGCTGTGCACCTTTATGGTGTAAATACAGCCTATCTACCAATTGGATCAAATATAAAAGTCAGCCGAATTAGTGTTCATCCTGCAAAGAGACGTATTGTGTGAAAAGAAATGTAAGATGTTGTTTAATTGCTGATATATTTATGATCCACGTCACGTTTTCATTGTTGGCGGCAGTTCCTCATGTTTGTCTAGAAGTCTTCTCATCAGGGCTCTATAAATAGATAACTACGGCAGATATGTAATATTTAATGCAGCTGAGCCGTGTATTACAATGCCGTTATGCGATGACTTTCAAAGAGAAAAGCAAGCACACTCGGAATAAAGTATTATTATTTATTTTTTTAAATGTTTTCGGTCTATTTGTTAATGACGATGTGATGTGATGTGAGACTGGAATTGCACAGGGGAAAATAACGTATCTTTAGATGCGGATTTTGTTAAACTAATACGTTTGCGCTGTGGACCAATACATCGACGGGAAAGGGGGTAGCAATAAAGATAACACCATTAAACAGTTACACAACATAACAGAAATAATATCGATAGCAGGGTCCCTAGCAACCACCTTGGTAACAATGAAAACGTTCTATGGACGCAATTTCCTGAAGTAATCTTCGTAATAACTAGCAAACTAAAGATCATGTACATCCACTGCACACATAATCTGAAATAACAACTCTCGCATATATTATTATATATTTTTCGCATCAAAATGACATCAAAACGCATTTTAATGGCCAAACTAACTCTAAAATAGGCATTTTACACCAAGATTAAAACGAAGTTCGGCCATGTTATTTTTTTCTGCTCGGAGAAATTTGAAGATCACGTGACATAGACCCCAGCCATTGGAATGGTGAAAAAAAACGGGGTTTTTCAAACAGAGCACAAGGTGTAGTCCTAAACAATAGCTGGGGATTCTGGGTAGTGGAGTGTCTTCTGCCATCCTTTACTCCGAAAAAATATTCGTTTCTCCGAATCGAAGGGGAAAAATACAAAAGCATTGCACACAATTTAAACCAATCAATGTTGTGTAATTAACAAGGATAATCTGGTGTTTTTTAGTCGATGAGTAGTGCAGATATCACTGTAAAATCAATCGACAGTAAGGGGAATACTTACTTCCGGGTGTACAATTCTCCGTTATCCAATGGGAATGGACGCTCACATTGCCTTTAAGAGCAGCCGACACAAACGAATGCCGTGCTTCCATGAGCGTCAAATCCCGCCGCAGATGGGAATACATTGCAATCAGTTGAAAGCTATTTGCATCCCTTTATGAAGCTGAAGGAGCCTAGGAGCGTCACAACTGCACGCCACGGGACCCTGACCAAACGTCGCTCCTGGACGATTATGGAGTGAGAGTGTGTTGACACAGCACACTAATGGACACTTATGTATGTATAACATCTGAAGATGTCTAGTTTAATTCATGTTTTTACAGGATATTGCTATACTATTTCTCATGTTTTACTTCTACACATTAATATCTAATTTGTAAAGCATCACAGACAGAAAGGTATATCAGTCATTTAATGGTAAGCTATTGAAATTGTGATTCCATAGATGTGCCTGCCATCACCCAAATCCCCTGACTATTCTCTCAACTCAGTATTTACATTCTTATATTCAAAGAAAGTCAGTAATATCTTTAAAAACTCCTTTTCTATCAGCTGTACACCGTTATGGTATATAACCTACCAATTGGATCAAATATAAAAGTCAGCCAAATTACTATTGATACTGCAAAGAGACGTATTGTGTGAAAAGAAATGCAAGATGTTGTTTAATTGTTGATATGATCCACGTCACGTTTTCAGACTTGGCGGCAGTTCTTCCCGTTTGTCTAGAAGTCTTCTCATCAGGGCTCTATAAATAAAGAACTATGACAGATGTGTAATATTTAATGCAGCTGGGCCGTGTATTACAATGCAGTTATCTGATGACTTCCAAAGAGAAAAGCAAGCCCGGAATAAAGTATTTTGTTTTTTTTTAAATGTTTTCGGATATCATATCGCATTAACATCATATCCCAACATGCATTGCGGCTAAAACATCCAATCAACGAGCTTCAAGCTGAGGATCTTGGGTAATCTGTTCAGTGGGTTTGTGGTGTGTATCGCTCGAAATGTCCCTTATACTGTAGGCCTAAGTCTGTTTCCGGTGACTATCAGTTGGTTACATTGTAATGAACCTATTCAATTTTGTGCCATTTTACATGTGCTAACCTCCATGGAAAACATATTTTCAGCCTGCGAAAAAAAAGATGTAATTATATTAAGGTTTAACGGTATGCATTATTACAGATGTAACTGCCTTGATTGACAGGCGGGGGCCGTCTCAGGTCACTAGCAGCCAGCTCTGACCGGAGCCCACCTCAATTCCACATACGCTCAGACCAATTGGATGGCCAAGAGTTAGTCACGGGAAGAAATTGTTGATCTGTTTCGACAGTGATATATCTTTAAAATATTCAACTTTCATAATGAACAATTAGCGGGAAGCTGGCATTAGTTGTTCTATTGTTCACAGAATGATTTATTAAGACAACTATTGTCTAGGTGAGATTTAAAGACACAAGACAGAAGGAAAAAAAGGTAGAACAAATATGTAAATGTTAAGGTTCCAAATGAATTGACACAACAGTAATCAGAGTAGGCCGCCATGTCCTGTATAACTTCTGTACTAATAAAAGTTACAAACAAAAAAACAAAAAAAACAACAGCATGCTCATATCTCAACTTTTATTCACTTGCTCTATTCAACCTAAAATAAACTGTGAAAAAAATCCCTATAACTCATTCACAACATAAAATAACTCATAGTGGACAGGGGACATACAATTTGCCCGCTAAGTAATTCAAATGATTTGGACCTGGATTAGCATGTACACAGTCGTTTGTCAGCAAAAATACATCCTGTTCCTCAAGTGCAGTCTCTGCAGTGACGCCAGTCTTAACCGACTGTCTTGTCCTCTCACTGGTTTTAAGCTTTAATCCCCATTTACATCGCAATCAATCTCTTCTCTCTTTTATGAAATCCATCAATCCATCTCTCATCCCAGCCCTCCCTTTCTTCAGCTTCTCATCATTCACTCCATCTGTTGCGGAGTGTATGGATAACTCAACTGCACTATGAGGACTGGAGGGTTTAAACAGGGGAAATTGAGGAAGAGAAAAAAACGTGTTCAAAGTGGAGATGATGTTTTTTTAGTCGCGCAAATTGACCGCCTTGTTCCCTTTCATGCTTTTAGCTCATGCAAGCCAAATACTCAAGTTTACAATTTTCAATACACTATGTCAGATAGATTCAGACAAAAGTACAAATGCAGGCTTCTAGTCTGTAACTCACAATTCGTTGTTTTGAGTGTACAATGACAACTGAGAATGAGAAGTGTATAAGATATTCTAAATGTTAAGTGCCTGAATAAAGCTTTAATGTTAAGCATTTCCTGTTAGCTAGCTTTCTACTTAGCATTACTTTAACGATCAAGCAGCATATCAGTATGTTAATATGACAGATTACGCTAAAATGTGTTCATGAATCCACGTACACGACTAGAACATTCACCCTGTAGCATTTCTACTTTTATGGATGCTACAAGCCTTTTCTTGAGAACGCTTGAAAGTATTTATTTGAATATTCAATGTTTTAAACAACACAGTTTCAATTCGTTTGAAAAGGCTTGTAGCATCCCAAAGCAGAAAAATTGTTAGAAGTGATTGAAGTAAAACATTTGTGCGTAACCTTTTACCCCGCGTAATAATATACGCTGCTTGATAGTTAAAGTAACGCTAAGTAGCAAGCTAGTTACTAGTTAATCCCTTAATCAAAATGAAAACATTTTTTTTTCTCCAATAAAACCACAAACCTTAAATTACAAGTGAGACTGACCGTTGAGCGGCCCGACCAAGTAAGGAGGCAGATGCAGAACGTCCAAAAATATAACCCGACGTGGGCATTTATTAAAACATGAACACATTACACACACAGCCTCAATCCTGTGGCTGTTCACGCGAGCCCAGCCTGCAGCCACCAGGATCTCACACACCCTACCACTCTCCACAGACAGGGAAAACAGAGCCTAAATACCCACACACCAATCAGCACAACAAGACACAGGTGAGGGGGGAGCAATTAGACACAGGTGAGGGGGGAGGAGACAACCCAGGGCCCCAGGTGCACAGTATCATCAGCCACAGACATTAAACAGATTATTTGCACCCTGATTATTCTCAACCGCTGTCATCCTTATCCCAGCATCCAGATGATATCTCAATAAATACAGCTTAATCAGTTAAAAGAACACTACTTCAATAATTTGTATAAATTATGTGCAAATACGCAATGTTAAATGTACTGTGCAATCACGCTAATAAAGTGCAATATCACCCGGCCCAAAGCCATCAGTCCATAGTGACGAAGTCGTCACATTTCCTTCCTCCTCTCCCCAGGAAGCACAGTGTCTTACCGTCTCCGTTTCGGGACCACCAGTCAGCCACCCGGTTTCAACGCCACCTCCTCCGCCACCTTCAGCGGGGCCAGTGAAGCCGTTATCCGGAAGCTGTTTGTCTGCCTCTATTCCCACCCAGGTTCTGTCGACTCCTTGGGGGTCCGTTAGCTCGTCCGTTAGCTTCTCCTCCTTGTCTCAGTTAGCTTGTCCGTTAGCTTCTCCTCCTCGTCTCCGTTAGCTCGTCCGTTAGCTCGTCCGTTAGCTTCTCCTCCTTGTCTCTCGTCTCCTGCTGCCTCAGCAGCCGTGGCCCCCTGGTCAGTTCCAGGCCTAGCCACCCTCAGCCGCGGTTCCTCTCCTTGGTCCCTCTTCTTTCCTCTCGTCATTGTCACCTCCTCACTTGGTCGAATCCCACTTCTGACACCATTTGTGAGACTGACCGTTGAGCGGCCCGACCAAGCAAGGAGGCAGAGGCAGAACGTAGTGATGGGACGAGCAACACTGGTGCGTCAGCACTGTGCCGAGAGCCCAAGAGTGAAACCCCGTATTGGTGCGTGTATTGCTTTAAGAACTAATCACGTGACCGATACAGGAAGTGTATCGGTTGAATTTGTTGCGCCAAAGTGTGTTTATAAAGGTATCAAACTGCATCAACATGTCACGGGTTTGTTGGATGGAGTTTTGCTGTTGCGTTATAATGGATCGTTCAAGGAAGTTTTCCCCAGTGTGGAATAATTTTGATCTTCTGACGCCAAACAAGGTAAATCTTTTTCTCCTTTGAGCACTGTTTACTGTTAGTTTTTCCATTATATACCATATGTTTTTTGGGTGGCGCATTGCATTCACTTTGTCGTCACAACGTCACCTGTGATACATATGATAGTCAGTGAAATAGCCTTACAGTTGCTTTATTCATATTATCTTGTTATTACGAGATCCTGATAGATACCCTATGTCATTGTCATTTTTCTTTGACAAGTGAATGCAGTGTGCCACCTTAGTTTTTACTCTGTTCTGGTAAGTGGTTTGAATAGTTTTCTGATAAATTAAATTTTTATGTCATTGTAGGTGAAGTGTCGGCTCTGTTCTACGGAGCTATCTTACATCAATAAGAGCACTTCATCAATGCTGAGGCATTATAGAGCTCGGCATGGTGGCGATGAAGAATCAGCAGATACCCGTGAGAATACCCAGGT
This sequence comes from Notothenia rossii, assembly GCF_949606895.1. Lineage (NCBI taxonomy): Eukaryota > Metazoa > Chordata > Actinopteri > Perciformes > Nototheniidae > Notothenia > Notothenia rossii. The sequence goes on along the minus strand of NC_136912.1, from coordinate 36,550,001 downwards.
ATGTTGACATGTTCTCCTTATTAACTTTACAGCCCTGGTGGTCTAGTGGGTAAGATTCAGAGTTCACTCCCCAGTGACCTCGGTTCAATTCCCGAGCAGGGAAGTTTTCCTCTATTGCATTTCTCTGCTAGATTAACATTGTTTGTAAAAAAAAATAATACAGACCTTAAATAAGCTTTTAACGAAATATTTCCTTTTGGCTTGCAGTTCCTAAGCAAGCAGTGGATGAGGCAGTGGTCAACATGATCATCAAAGACTGTCAGCCACTCAGCTTGGTTGAAAATGAGGGATTCAGGGAGCTCTTGAAGCTCATCATACCCTCGTATGTTCTACCAAGCAGGAAGGTATGTTTAAGAAAGGTTATTATTATGTTTTTGTACTATATAACTATATTTTGGTATAAGAATATTTGTATGGTTATTTTCAGACCATCAAGGATTTGGTGAGCCAGAGGTATGAGAAGGAAAAGGAGAAAACAAAAAAGGACCTCCAGAGCACCGTTGCTGTTAGTTTAACAGCTGATATGTGGACATCCATGAATATGGAGGCATATCTAGCGGTTACTTGCCACTATGTGGACAAAGAAAGCCATGAACTCCATACGTCAGTCTTGGGAGTGCAGCATTTTCCTGAAAAACACACTGCTGAAAACATGGCCACAGTTAAAAAGAGCCTCATGGAGGAGTGGGGCATAGCTGCAAAGGTCAGGTGTCTTGTCACTGATGCAGCAGCAAACATGATTTCATGTGCTCGGATGCTGCAAATACGCCATACCATTTGTATAGCCCATACCATGAATTTAATGGTGAGGAAATCATGTGATCAGGTCGAAACACTTACAGAAATACGCAACAAAACACGACAAATAGTGACGTACTTTCGATCGAGCACTACTGCCAAAGAGAAGCTCACTCAAATACAGCAGCAGCTGGGAACACCGGTCCATAAATTAATCAATGAGGTGCCAACAAGATGGAACAGCACCTACCACATGTTTGAAAGAATGGCTGAGCAGAAGGAGTCAGTCTGGGTGTCACTGGCCTCATTAAAAAGGGACATCACTCCACTGACTACGGAAGACTGTGAAACCATTGAAGAGATGCTCAGGGTGCTTGCTCCTTTTGACCAAGCAACAACTGAACTGTCTGAGGAAAAAAGAGTCTCTGGGTCAAAGGTTATTCCCATGCTGAAAATGGTCCACGTTGAGCTTCACCGTCAAGCGTCAACGGTGAGAAAAACAGCTGCTAAACAGCTTGCAGAAAATCTGAGAAAGCGGCTAACAGAATGCATCTCTAGCATGGAATCACTCAGTGTGATGACATTGGCAACACTTTTGGATCCTAGGTTCAAAACAATTGGATTCGTCAGCTCACTGAAGGCAACTGAAGCTGTCAAAAGACTGAAGTTGGAGTGTGCTGACCAAATGAGGAGCCAAGAGCCTGACCCAGCAGAAGAAGGGCCTAGCTCTTCACATGGATCAGAACCCAGTTCAGGTATGAAAACACATTTCTTTCTGTTTATTTGTATATTTCTGTGGCACTTTGTCATGTGATAATATACTTGTGATTATTATTATTATATTTTTTTTAGGGCACAATCTCTGGGAAACATTTGACATGGAGGTTGAGGAGAACAAGAGGACCTCTAATGCCACAGCTGATTCGATACTAGAAGTCCAACGCTACCTGGCAGAAAGCAACTGACCCAGAAAACAAGACCCATTGCAATATTGGAAGAGCAACAAAAGAGCGTATCCACACCTTCATGAACTTGCACTGAAATGTCTCTGCTCACCATGTTCATCTGTGCCGTGTGAGAGAGTATTTTCTAAGGCGGGGGAACTGGTATCAAAGAGGAGAAATCGCCTTGGAGCAAAGACACTACAAAAGCTGTTGCTCCTCAATAAAAATGCATAAACAAATCACTTCTTTTCTCAAGTATTTTATTTCATATGATTGAACAGTTAAGTTAACAAAATTGTGTACATAAGTCACAAATTGTAACTCTGAATTGTAACTCAAATTTGCTAAATTTTACATACCAACTCAGTTTAGCATTTACACAAACAAGGAATTTCTTTACCTGCAATGATTTTCTAACAACTGCAGGGGGCACTATTGGGTGACCGGCGCAGTATCAATACAGTGCCGACACAGTTTGTATAGTGTGTCAATACACTCCTTGAGGTATCATTATCCCATCACTAGCAGAACGTCCAAAAATATAACCCGACTTGGGCATTTATTAAAACATGAACACATTACACACACAGCCTCAATCCTGCTGCTGTTCACGCGAGCCCAGCCTGCAGCCACCAGGATCTCACACACCCTACCACTCTCCACAGACAGGGAAAACAGAGCCTAAATACCCACACACCAATCAGCACAACAAGACACAGGTGAGGGGTAGCAATTAGACACAGGTGAGGGGAAGCAATTAAACACAGGTGAGGGGGGAGGAGACAACCCAGGGCCCCAGGTGCACACAATCATCAGCCACAGACATTAAACATATTATTTGCACCCTGATTACTCTCAACCGCTGTCATCCTTATCCCAGCATCCAGATGACATCTCAATAAATACGGCTTAATCAGTTAAAAGAACACTACTTCAATAATTTGTATAAATTATGTGCAAATACGCAATGTTAACTGTACTGTGCAATCACGCTAATAAAGTGCAATATCACTCGGCCCAAAGCCATCAGTCCATAGTGACGAAGTCGTCACACTGCTTGATAGTTAAAGTAACGTTAAGTAGCAAGCTAGTTACTAGTTAGTTAGGCTAGTTAATCCCTTAATCAAAATGAAAACATATTTTTTTATTTTCTCCAATAAAACCACAAACCTTAAATTACAAGAACACTCTATGAACCATCAAATCAACCACATCTAAAAAAAATCTAACAAGACTCAACCATTACTGTAGCTGTTTCTCTTTAGGCAGGGTCCATCTAAATACACATTCAGACTTTTTTTACAACCCAGAACACTTTTTAAGGAATATGCAGAGGCATAAAGAAGAAGGAAACGTTACCTCTTTGGCAAAATAGTGGACTTTTATTATCAAATGAGAGTAAGTTCTGTCAAAGTGTTTGGATAGATTCTCTGCAAAATTTGCTTTCATGGTCCCATGGGAGGTCATGGGTGAGGCTGTAACACATTATAGATTATTGCGATTTCGTTTAATCAGTAAATCCGACTGAAGGGGGGGTGATCAGAAACAGGTTGTAGAACTAAGCGTTGAGTACAACACACTCTCACTCCATAATCGTCCAGGAGCGACGTTTGGTCAGGGTCCCGTGGCGTGCAGTTGTGACGCTCCTAGGCTCCTTCAGCTTCATAAAGGGACGCAAATAGCTTACAACTGATTGCAATGTATTCCCATCTGCGGCGGGATTTGACGCTCATGGAAGCACGGCATTCGTTTGTGTCGGCTGCTCTTAAAGGCAATGTGAGCGTCCATTCCCATTGGATAACGGAGAATTGTACACCCGGAAGTAAGTATTCCCCTTACTGTCGATTGATTTTACAGTGATATCTGCACTACTCATCGACTAAAAAACACCAGATTATCCTTGTTAATTACACAACATTGATTGGTTTAAATTGTGTGCAATGCTTTTGTATCTTTCCCCTTCGATTCAGAGAAACAAATATTTTTTCTGAGTAAAGGATGGCAGAAGACACTCCACTACCCAGAATCCCCAGCTATTGTTTAGGACTACACCTTGTGCTCTGTTTGACAAACCCCGTTTTCTTTCACCATTCATTCCAATGGCTATGTCACATGATCTTCAAATTTCTCCCTGCAGAAAAAAAAACCATGGCCGAACTTCGTTTTATTCTCGGTGGAAAATGCCTATTTTAAAGTTAGTTTGGCCATTAAAATGCGTTTTGATGTCATTTGATGCGAGAAATATGAGTTGTTATTTCAGATTATGTGTGCAGTGGATGTACATGATCTTTAGTTTGCTAGTTATTATGAAGATTACTTCAGGAAATTGCGTCCATAGAACGTTTTCATCGTTACCAAGGTGGTTGCTAGGGACGCTGCTATCGATATTATTTCTGTTATGTTGTGTAACTGTTTAATGGTGTTATCTTTATTGCTACCCCCTTCCCCGTCAATATGGGGTTGGTTGGTCCACAGCGCAAACGTATTAGTTTAACAAAATCTGCATCTAAAGATACTTTATTTTCCCCTGTGCAATTCCAGTCTCACATCTCACATCACATCGTCATTAACAAATAGACCGAAAACATTTAAAAAAATAAAAATAATACTTTATTCCGAGTGTGCTTGCTTTTTTCTTTGAAAGTCATCACATAACGGCATTGTAATACACGGTTCGGCTGCATTAAATATTACATATCTGCCGTAGTTCTCTATTTATAGAGCCCTGATGAGAAGACTTCTAGACAAACATGAGGAACTGCCGCCAACACTGAAAACGTGACGTGGATCATAAATATATCAGCAATTAAACAACATCTTACATTTCTTTTCACACAATACGTCTCTTTGCAGGATCAACACTAATTCGGCTGACTTGTATATTTGATCCAATTGGTAGATAGGCTGTATTTACACCATAAAGGTGCACTCCTGATAGAAAGGGACACCTGGTGGTTAAAGCATGTTATTGAATTGCATTATTTTTATTATTAGATATTAGGATCCCTATAAAGTATATTCATTACTCGTTATTCTCTACTAATAGTTAATTAAAGACTGTATATAATGACTATTTTGCAAATCCCTTTCAAGATTTCAAGATTTTCTAAGGTTTATTGACATACACAAACGGTGTAGTTATGCAATGAATGAAAAACTTGGGTCGCAGGTTCCTCAATAGTGCATTACAAGACATCTATCAATATTTGTGCATACCTCCAGCAATGTTAACTATGTTGAAGCACTAATTTTAACTGATATTATACACATGTATTATACTCTTATAGGATGTATATAGATATTTCATCTCCGGCCTTGTCAGGTATTGAACAATCAATAAATAAAGAACACAGAATTATTAAATATAAAACACAGAATTTGTGTGATTACTGTATACTAAATGATTTACAAATAAACAACACTGCATATTTACAACTGTTACACATGCTGATGTAACGCAAATGTTTCCAACTTGGGATCAATAGGTATATCTTATCTTAAATTTTTTTGCCTCTGAACCTTGAAAAGTGCATGTTTTAGGCTTATCAATTAATGTAATGTAATGTAATGTTATCAATTAACAACAGGAGGGGTCACAAAGATAAGACCAGCTGTTAAATAAATTAATTATATGTTTTAAATTTGAGTGTTTCCTATCCCCTAAACCTCCAGGGATGTACACAGTATACTGGCAACTTCTTATTATGGGAAATACGAAAACGTCTTTTAAAACTACAACTCCCAGTAGAGACGTGCCATAGATAGAGAACATTTTGCTAAACACAATATCGATAGCAGCGTCCCTAGCAACAAGTAACAAGTAGTTAAAGAGCAACTTCCAGGTTAAAGACACCTGTGAATAAATGTGAAGGAAAATGATGAATACACTAGATTTTCAAAAAAATATACAGAAATATACACTACAGTGACATCTGGCGTCGTTTTTGTAAGAAATGTTCACTTCCGCATAAAAAAGCCTCGGCACGTGACCTCCCGCGTGTGACGTAACACGGGGGACAGAAGGGGGAGAGCGGCCGGTGTAACGTATTAATAAACATGGATCCCAATGCTAGTTTCGACACAGAAGACACAGAAGAAGTTGAACATGAATATTCGAAAGCATATGACGGACCACAACCTTATAATTATGAGCCTGCTTGGCGTCCAAGAGACCAGGAGCAGCCAAGGATTAGAAGAAATAACGGCCATCGGAGAGAAATTGAGCTGTGGTGTGAGGAGAACCAGTGGAGAACTGGGCAGCTATCTTGGTGAGTGACCGGCGTTAGCTACAGAATGTTAGCTAACGTCACATCACAACATTGTAAAGTTAGCTATCATATATCAGGCTATAACTAAAGTAGCATTGATAATATAGTAACGTTACTGGCAGGACTGTTGATACTGACCCATAACAGAAACTAATGCGCAAGTATCAGCCGTATCTCGCGTTACCTAATGCAAATCCACACTACGTCTTACGGTGCTGTGTACCGGAGGGGAGGGAGAGAGCAGCGAAGGGGGGGAGAGAGATGTAATACGGTTTCCTGATAAACTTTTTGCTTTGTAGGTGCTTGTGTGGGGAATGCCAGCACATGACCTCAGCTCTGGAGAGCATGTGCTGCAGGGAGGTGGATCCCTTCTGGGCCCTGGTGGAGAACCTCACCCCTAGACCAGACATAACATGCCTGACACTGCACCCAGGCTTTGAAGCATGCTGTCTGAATCCCTTTGTGCTACAGATAGCTTACATGAACTTCAGGCAGGAGCATGGCCCGCTTCAGGCCAGCAGACATGAGTATGTTTAGATTACAATTAAAAAGATAAATAATATTAAAGATAATACAGTTGCTATTGACCCCGAGTGTTTAGCAGGTTTCAAAACCCAGAACCTGTAGATTATATACTATATAACACTTGTTGATGATGTTAACAAGGCTACCAAGTTTACCTGTAGATATTGTGTCCCTATGCCCAGGCAATACCGCTACACAGCTTACAGGCAGGTCATCCGCTGGGCCTATGGAGTTCTAGGCAGGCACATTAGGAAGCCCTTACCCTCATGTGTTGTGTCTGCCATCAGAAGACAGTTCCCAGAAGAAGGAGGAGGAATTTACAAAGGTTTTGAGTGGCCTCATTTTGGTGACGATCAATACAATTAATCACAATCATAGTGTGTTCGCACAATGTGTTCACATACACATGTATTTCCAAACATTTTGTCTACCTATGCTGTAAATGTGGTATTTTTTCAATTTACACAAATAAACATTGATTGATTGATAGATAGTGTCTTTTCATTAATAACCACCAAAACACGTTATTTGAACACTCCTCTCGATCGATTTACAAAAAAAAAAATAGTATGGCCCGCCCTAATACACCAATGCAGTTTTTAAAGATATACATTTTTCAACACAGAATCCTTTTACAAATTACACCATATCCAATCATTTTACGAGTCAGAAAATGCTATCTGTTCATTGCAGTTATTGTTTATTGAATTAGATTACCATGACCTCAACATAATTATGTAGAGTACAAGTCCACAGCCAAGAACATTTTATTTGCATATCATTTCATTTATGAATATGGAATTATTTATTTAATATTATTATCGCAGCTCAACGAGGCTCCCTCCTGTCAGATGGAGGGAGTAAATACAGCGGCAAGCTTTGGGACCTGTCCCAACATATCCTATGAAGAGAGAAAGAAAATATTGTTATTATATATTAATATTGATTTTTGCACCATCAAAATCTCTTACCAGGTTTTATCTAACAAATAAACAAATGTCAATTTAGAATAATCTTACCCTGAAAACTGTGAACCACAGAATCTGCTGGTTTCACACTAATTTCCTGTGTTAAACCGGGAATGCCGTGCCAGATAAAGGCCAACTGCCTCATCCTTGGCGATCTCCTGGCAGGAAGTGGAAAGGGGGGCAGGGGCAATGGAGGACAAGACCTTAATTACTTACTAACTAGTAAGAAAATCAATTTTTTGCTGTTAATATGGTGCGCCAAGAATCTTTGTGTGTACATCTGTCTGTTCGTTCTTGTGTGTCTTTACCTGGCGATTTCGGTCCGTAATAAGGGCTGAAACTTTCATCGGTTGCTCCTTAAGGAAGTCAATGCTGCGTTTTAGACCCTCTAGTTCACACCAAGTGCTGCTTGGGACCTCTGAGCTCTGTAAAACAACATTATGCAGTCATATCACTAACCGTGTCACGTCAGACGAAAGCACATCTGATTTGTGTGACTGATAACGTTAACTTACCTGGACAAGTTGAAGATCCAAAACCTTGTTTATTCTGTCCTCGATCAAGGAGTAGGTGCCATATTTGGCACAATGGCCAGGAGAGTCTGACCTATGAGTGTCAAAAACAGTTTAATTCAGACGTTAAAGCCCAAAAAACAATGCAATGCAGTTATAGTAAGTTGCTTTGGATAAAGCTAAATGAATGTAATTTAAATATTGTTTTGACCTCTTTTTGATATCAAAAATACAAGCTGAAGTGTTCTACCTGCAGTCACCAGAGAGGATTAGCCCACCCCCCCATCTCCTTCAGTTCTCGGATGATCCCAGCCTGCTCAGTTTGCCAGGCCTGCACGATAGTAGGGATTGTGTACAGGCGTTGATGGCGGAAGAAGGTGCTGACACTGATGCCCTAACAGTTTCAACATCCGTATTGTCTGGGTAGCCATGCAACCTGAAAAGTGGATGGCCCCACTCAGTAACAGGTTGCAGGCTGGCATGTTTCTGTACAGCATTGGCTGGTTCTGCCAAAAACGCTCATACCCACATGCTGCACATACCTAAGAGATGTGAAAAGCAGAACATTGCCAGTACAACTCTTAGTCAGTCAAAAATCAATTATACCATAAAACTAATGAAGTATAGACACAGTGAATTGATAAAACATAAAAATAAAATAAAACAAACATTTACATACAGGTTATGATACAACCTTTATTTTTACATCAGTGGAATTCACACATATCCTCTTACTTGTTTTATCTTTATATACGTTCCCTCTTGCTGCTCCACATTACCCTGGGTTTCCCCACAACAGGAAGGGCAAATGGTGAACAAGGACATCAGCTGGGCTTGGCACAAAATTAACTTGTCAGCAGCACTGAAAAAAAAAAAAAACACTTGTTATTTCTGACTGACACAATTTGGTAATACAGTACACATCATCTAAAATTAAAAGAAGCCTTACTTGAGATCAACATTAGTTCGCTGCAGTGGCTCTTTTGATGGTTCCTCGTCAGACGACTCGATCATCATTTCCTCCTCTGGGCTCCATGGCATATCCCCAGGGTGGTCCATGGTTACAGAAGATGACTCATCATCACTGTGTGCAGGACTGGGCAGTGGAGATTCTGTCTGACACCCCACACTGACCATCCTGGGCTGTACCTGGACAGCTAGGATAAAAAGATATATATTATATAATTGTGCCTGCCATAAACAACAGCCCTGCCATACAATCTACCTTTACAAAGCTTATGTTCAGGTTTTGTTGACATTCGGGCTGAGATGTTTTAATTCATTTATATGTTAATTATTGAGGTCATAGCAAGTCTTGGAGTTGTAATAGCCTGCATCATACTGAGATGTTTTTCTAATATGTTTTTAACATGTACAAAAAATATGCAGAGTCTTTACCGCGTTTTGATGTAAAATGGGCGCGCTACTTCTGTGTTACATTTACCTGATGAACGATGGAAAGGTCTGAGGTTACACTGTGAGCCGCAGTGAAGCACAGATGTTGGCTGAGGAACCAGTGGAGAGACGACCTCTTGCTCTGGGTCTATAAGCCCAGCATCACTGGCTGTAGGTGAATCTTTAGTACTGTTGTCTACCAAAGTCTTGAAAACAAACACATGAAACACATGATTACACATGAAAATAAATAGCAACTGCGCCATTAGATATGCAAATAAAGTCCCCACACCAATTCTAGCTAACATTATCCATTATGACTTAGCAAGTGGGTTTAACAAGCTAGCAACATTAACTTACAACAATAAATACTAAACACACGTTGCTTGTCATTATTGAAATCATTACACTGAATAATTTGGAAGTTAGCAAACGTTAGAAAAACAATACTTACGGTGCACAGTTCACGTTTTCGTTTTGCTGAATCTCTGACCGACGCTCCCGCGCTCTCACTCCAGCCTGCTGCTGCTGCTGCCGGAGCTGTGTGTATTGACGGAACCGCACTAGCTATCAGCCTCACACGGTCCTGGCTTCGATATCCCATACTGCACTCCATCACATCACTTGACTCATAATCCTCCGGTCGAAAATGAGCGCCACAAACGACCGCGTTTTTCATCACAGACGCAGCATTGAAGTCCCGTCTCTTTGTCTGCACAAAACGAACCCAGGACCGAAAGCTAGCTAGCTTTCTTTTCCTGTTAGGGAAATAGTGGACTTGATGTCCTGACAGGCTGGTATTTGTGCAACCTGCACAAACACAATACTGCACCATGATTACAAATGGTGAAATACAATGTAAAACTACCGAAGAATACCAGCTCCTTAAAACACAACCGCTCTACTCAACGCAACTCTACTATACCCGCGGTCAGAGAGCGGAGATGTGTCCCTTGTGTGATGTAATATGACGCGTTTGACGTATGACCTTAAAAAAAAGCAGTTTTAAGGAGCAGAGCTCAAAATTGCTCCTTTCCCTCTGAATTCCTGCCCTTATGTCTCATAAAACATATCAAATCCTGCATTCACTTTTTTTATTGTAATTTTCAAGCAAGTTTAAGCATAAATGTAGAAAAAATAAAAACCTGCACGATGCTCTTTAATAATAATAAAAGACATTAAGAAAAAGGCATTTTAAACAGTCATTAAAAAGCAACACAATCTACCTGCATTGCATTACTCTAAACGTGTAATAACGCGCTTTAACCAGTAGGTGGTTTGGGTTAAAAAGCTGTCAAGTTTACAGTGTTAACAAAATAAAATATACTGCTGTTTCTGGTTTAGTTTACGACGGATATATTTAGTTATTGTTTTGATATTTATAACACAAAAACGATTGGAAAAAACCCACAGCAACACAGAAAAGATGGTCTTAACATGACCCAGCGGTCTAGTAGTTAATAAAAAACAATAATATCAAAACAAAATATTACTACTAACTTTATTGTGAAATTCAAACTGAACGGTAAAAGAATAGTTTCCGGTCTATTCTGAGCCCGATCTCTGTAGATAAATAAAAATAAAGAACAACGAAAGATGTGTAATATATTTAATGAAGACGAACCATTTATTACAATGCATTCATGTGATGACTTTCAAAGAGTAAAGCAAGCACTGCTGAATAAAGTATGATTTTATCTTTTACGAAACGTTTTTTTTTTCATATGGAATGCAGTTGGAGGTCAACCAATCACAGAGCTTGAGAACTAATCACGGGGTTTGTCAAACAGAGCACATGGTGTAGTCCTAAACGATAGCTGGGGATTCTGGGTAGTGTAGTGTCTTCTGCCATCCTTTACTCCGAAAAAATATTTGTTTCTCCGAATCGAAGTGGAAAAATACAAAAGCATTGCACACAATTTAAACCAATCAATGTTGTGTAATTATCAAGGAAAATATGGTGTTTTTTAGTCGATGAGTAGTGCGTCCCTTTATGAAGCTGAAGGAGCCTAGGAGCGTCACAACTGCATGCCGCGGGACCCTGACCAAACGTCACTCCTGGACGATTATGGAGTGAGAGTGTGTTGAGTAACATGAGTTTATGCATTTGTATGTGCGCCAACGAGTTACAAACAAAGCTGGGACTCACTTATCTGAAAACAGTAACAATAGTTTGATACCTTGGAAATCTTTGTTCTCAGGCCAAGAAACGGTTCTTATTTCATCTAAACTATGGTTCTCAAAATGATCTTGCCAACTGACACTTCTACGCGTAAACCACAGGGGCCAGGGATCGAATCACCCTCCGATTGCTCTGTATCCTGAGCCAAAGCTGCCCAACTGGCTAGCTAAAGGCCGCCATTTTGCACCCCACCCCCAGGATAACATTGTTAGCGGCACTAACGGCACTAGCAGTGTAAGCTGCCAACAATTGCTTTTGAAATCTAGAGCACTTTTAAACTTGTTGTAGCATTAAGACATCCTTTCACCTTCTCAGAGTGTCGAGATGTCCATTCATTCATTTATTGAAAGAAGCACTATGTCTGGCTGAGTTACCCCTAGATTCCACCGGGTCCGTCTGCGGCGCGTTATGGCTGCGCCGCGGTGCTCACGGCGATCGCAGTGATCGCGGCCACTCTAGTCAATGGGTGCTATTCCACCACACGCGGCGATTTACGGCTCAGAAGCGTCCCAGAAGCGTTCCAGAAGCGCCTCGGCGCAGGGCTCCTCTAAAATTAGGATGAATCCTATTTTTTACGCGGCGCAGCCGTAACGTAAGGTCGGGCAGGCAGGAAGTGGAACATTCATAGAAATGCCAGCGTTCTCCTGTGTAAATTATATATATAGAATAATTATGATGATGAATGCATTTTTTTTTTACCACTAAAATATAGCAACACCTCTTTGATTCATGTTGTTTATAACTGGGATATTACAATTATTATTAACTTTGTCTGTACAAGGTAGCCTTTCCAGGAAATATGCCCAAATCAACAAATCTGCGAGCCGGCAGGCAAGACGCTCCGCTTCTGAAACGAGCCCGGTAGGGTATGACGCCAGAGGAAGCCGGACCAAAACCGCGGCGCAGCCGTAACGCCCCACAGACGGACCCGGTGGAATCTAGGGGTCAGATGCATAATTGTCAGACCCGTATTCGTTTTCCTTGTTTTATTTTGTCATGTCAAGATATGTCTTTGTTTTCCTGTTTTATTTAGAAAAAATTGTATGTCTGTTGTTGCTTCCTGTTTGATTACCTGATTGGTTCACCTGGATCACCTGTGTTTCTCTTCACTCCCCACCTCTGTCTTGTTCTTGTGATTAGTCTTGTGTGCATTTAAGTTCTGGTTTTTCATTCAGTTGTTGTCAGAGTCTTTCTGTTAGACGTTTTATTTTCAGAGGGTTAGGTTTGGGTTTTTGCCTTGTTTTGCCTTGCCCATTGCCTGTGAATTATGGGTCAATCGCCAATAAAGGACTTGTATTTGAAGAAACTGTATTCTGTATTTGGGTCCTATGTACTCTGCTCTCCAGCGTTGACATAACGGACAGGAACCTGTTAAGCCCTGGGCCTGTTTTTCAGGTCTCAGGCTCGAAAATGACATTCTCAGAACAAATGACCAAATCTTCTCTTCTAAAAAGGGTTAAATTAATAACCTTTTTTCTCAAAGCAAGGTTACATCTGTGAGTTGAATGTAGAAGTGTCACAATCAATATAGATGTTTTTATTTTAAAGTAAATTCAGATTGAATACAGTAAAAAAATGTAAATGATCGTGTCCATCCAAAAAAAAAAGTTACTTATCGTGAAAACCACCCTTGAATGATGGGATGGTAGACTAAAAGCTTTAGGAATCCAAACTACAACATATAAGTACCCTGTATCAAGATTGATGCAAAACAAGTGAGATTTTACCTTTTTAGAGATTTAGCAAAAAAACAAACACTTCTGGGGTCATTTGGGTGGATTTTCCATGGCTCCCCTTGGTCGTTTTTGATGATTGACATCTCTTTCTTATGGTGGCCCTGAAGTGCAAGACACAACAGCATTTCAGAAAACACTACAGCATTTCAGAAAACACCACAGCATTTCACAAAACGCCACAGCATTTCACAAAACGCTACAGCATTTCCGAAAACACTACAGCATTTCACAAAACACAACAGCATTTAAGAAAACGTCGCAGCATTTCACAAAACACAACAGCATTTCACAAATCACTGCAGCATTTCACAAAACGCCACAGCATTTCAGAAAACGCCGCAGCATTTCAGGAAACACCACAGCATTACAGAAAATGCAACAGCATTTCCAGGGATGTGTACACATAGACTCTAGGTAGTGCTTGAGCACCTGCCCGTTTTGCCCTCTGGACAGCAATGTGCCCTTTTGAAAGTTCGTTTTTTACAGTTTTTTTTTTTCTTTTTTACAGTGTACTGTATGTGGCTCATGGTAACATCGATCAATTCTGGATTAAAAGCTTCTAATATATACAACGAACAATGCCCCAAATGCGCGGTTGTAATTTTGTCAGACATCCCCACACGTGCCCCGCGGCACTCCCGTACGTGCACTGGCTGCAGCCCCTCCCCTCCCTGCTTTCAACTTGAACCCGCAGCGCGCAGAGCAGACAGTCAGTCACTCAGTCAGACAGGCCACGGCGGGTGTGTGGTGCAGCAGCACGCAGCAACACGATTAAAAGTGCCCTAGTGACGACCAAGTAAGTAACTACCAGGTAACAAATACAACGAGTGTATTGTTTAATCCCCTAAATCAGATGCCAAACTAAACTATAACTTCACTTCTTTTCTTGCATCCATCCATTTAGTCTCGCTGTGCACTTTTGAAATAGCAGATCTCGCATTGCGTGGCATTGTGAGCTTGTAGTCTCGTTGTGCACTTTTGAAAATAGCAGATCTCGCATTGCGTGGCATTGTGAGCTTGTAGATGGCTTTCTTATATTATTTGACAATTTGGCCAATGTTTGACCAGTTTTTATAGTAGTTTGTTGATTACTTTTGATGCATTAATGCAATTTTTTCATTTCATTTGATTTATTTCTGAGGTATTAAAAAGGTCTTAAAAGTCACTTGTTAATAAAGTATTTAGACAATCAATCAATGCTCACTCAAGTCATTATTTAGTCAGTTATTTATTTCATAGACACTAAAGCATGCATGCACAATGTGGCACTGCTATCTTTGTTTGTTCTGTTGTTGCTTATTTAAATTGTTACAATAATTTACCAGAAACCAACCTGTTGAATATTATAAACATCTGCATCAGACAGCATATGGTTATTGAAATAAATATATATGCAATTACGACATACAAGATGTGCCTTTAATAAATCTCACAGTGCTAAGGCAGCCGGCGGTTCCACCAGGGGCGTCAATCCCGGGGGGGGTTTCGTCCCCCCCTAGCTTCAGATTGGACCCCCCTAAGTCATTTAGAATAATACAAATAAATGTTAAAATAATTATTTTTTTGATAATAAATCAGTGAAATCAGGCAAAAATAAGAATTAAATAACATAACCCTAACCTAACCCTAACCCTAAAACCGAAATAAAGTAACCAAAAACCGAAAAGAAACTAACAAAATCCGCCATTATCCGGCAAATTTTTGCGCGCAATTTCGGAGCGCACAATTTCAACCGCCACGACGAATCAGAAGGTGCCCTTTTTTGTTTTCTCTTGAGCACCTGCCCCTATAAATGTCTGTGCACGCCACTGAGCATTTCAGAAAATGCCACAACATTTCAGAAAACACAACAGCATTTCACAAAACGCCACAGCATTTCACAAAACGCCACAGCATTTCAGAAAACACCACAGCATTTCACATTAGACGGAAAGGGTATTCCTTTAGGGAGAACAATTCTTGTTTATGATTGGACAGAGCCAGCCAGAGAAGCACTGCTGTGATTGGTTGTTTTTGCTGCCAGTCAAGAAATGACGCTTCGTGATTGGTCAACGCCCGACAGACAGCGCAATAGAGAGGCGAAGTCCCGCCCATCTACTTCTGACCCATGGGACCCCGGAAGCGGAAAATTATACATTGAAGTCAATGGAGAGAGAAAAGTCATCTTTCGATCCCGTTTGAATTGTGCCACGAATGACACATATGATGTTTGTCAAATTAAAAGAACATTTTGCAAGTCAAAACAATAAAAATGTGTCGTAAAACTGTGAAGTTACACATTTTTTTTTGTGAAACCGCTCAGTGAACTACAGGTCTCTGGTCTCGCACAATACAAATTAGCAAATTTCACCTGTTTCTTTCAGAATGAGGCGAAAAAGTATAAAACGAGGTGAAAATCACTACAAGTCAGGGCATGTTGAGAGCTGTACATACACGAAAGGGGAGTTAGTCGGTTCTGTAAGAGCCAGCATGCGGGACCGGCTTTACAAGGTTTCAGTGAGTAATATGAGTGCAATGTTTAACGTTAATTTCAGCTAGCTAACATTAGCTAACAAGGTACACTAACGTGTTTTGTTTTAGCAACTAGTTTTCTCCTTAAGAACTTTGTGGTCTCTGTGTATGCTGTGGATAACATTAGTGTTCACAAGAACAAGATACACTCCCGTGTTTTGTTTTAGTTGCTCTTCAGATTGAAGCGGCCAGTTTTATATCGACTATATGTGTGATCTCCTTTTTACATCTCGTTGTGTCATTTGAGTTTATTTGCTGTGTGTAGATTCAAGGATTTTGGTTATCTTGTCAATTTGTTTGGTTATCTAGGCACAGCTGTGTGTGACTCCCTCTGGTACACTGGTATGTGTTTTCCTAATGTAGAGAGCATTGATTAATTCATAAACTACACACTGACTCTAGATCCTGACCAAATCATTTTTTGTTGATCAGATGTTTTTCAAAAATGTATTGTATATTATATAACAGCTGCACATCACAGACCGGAGTCTCTGCTACTGTGGACCACGAAGGAGGCGATCATCATCCCCATCCCCAAAGACCCTGTATGGCATGGAAATCTCCTCCTGGAAAAATTCTACACCCAGCATATGCTCCCTGTGTTGGCCAGTAGAGAGGAGGACATTTAAATAAACATACTCTTAACACCCTCGGACTCTTCGTTGTGCCTGTATGTGTGATGGGGTGTTATGCAGAGGGGAGGAAAACAGGACACAGCAGATTGGGATTGTGGTGGAGATGCTGAACAGTTATTTAATTGTTGCATGTAATCAGGGGTGGACTGGCCATCTGGCATACCGGGCATCGTCCCGGTGGGCCGTTGACCCAATGTGGGCCGGTCCGCAATGTTTTTTTTTTCTTTTCGTTTTTTTTCCTCTAAATTCCCTCCAATTGGGCCGGCCAATTGGCTACAGAGGGCTAGCAGTGTGTTGCCAGCATCGACACATATTATTGGTCTATTGTTTGTCATTGTCAATCAATCATGAGCTGATAAGCTCAGAGAGCCCTGACATTGCTGTCAATCACAACACAAACCAGGGTGGGGCGGGACCTCATGGCATGGGTGGGAGTCGCGGGACGGGCTGCCTGCTGCTGAGCTGAAAATGGATAAGCAGAAGAAACGCCCGGGTGGCGCTGAAAAACTGCGACTTAAAAAGCTGAAGTCTCTGGAGGTGGAGGTTGCTAAATATTCTAAATTGACGGACCTATTTGGTGCCGTGGTCACCGCCCCAGCAGGTGCTTCTGCGCCGGGAGAAGAGCGAGTGGAGGCATACATCGTAAGTAACGTTAGCCTGGGCTGGCTAGGCTACATTTTTGAGACATGTCCAAAAAAAAAGTAGAAAACGTTTTTACATTGAATGTGATGTGACCTAATTAACTGCATAGTCCTACTTGTGACAACATATTAGCCCAGAGTTGAAGGGCTGTGAATGTTGGTAGTTGTGGTTGATTTTGTTTAAATATGCCGAATTGTGATATTATGGGTTTTTATTGTTCAGATGATTTAGCTAGGCTAGCTAAGAGCTGCTAACGTCAGCGGTTTCTTGTAGCCATAGCAACAGTAAACGTTCACATGGACCAACGAGCTGTAAGTAGAGATGAAGCTGCAGAATCAAGCTGTATTGTAAATACAGATGAGATACTTTGAATTTTAGCAAAAAATATAAGTAAACCTATAGGAAATAATTAGATTAATTTCCAATATTTGCCATTGAATTTATTGTAATCTTTCAATTCATTTATTGTTTACTGAGGTGATAACTATTTCATAATTTGTGTGTAACTTTAATTTCTTTGTAAATGTGTCTTTTACTGTAGTTTTCAAATGGCTGTGTATAGTGCTGTCTTGAGCATTTTCAGGTATTGTCACAAAGATCTGACTTTTTTGCATTGGAAAACACTAAGTGTCATAATGAAAACATGGCAAAGCCACTAGTGTTGTTACGCTCGCGAACGTTTCGTTCAATATGAACTAATCTTTTATCTTGTACATTATTCTGTGGTTTTGAGTTATTTCCCCATCTAATGATAAATGCTTTCCCTATGTCCAGCCCAGACAGGTTCAGGGCAAGTCCAGCTGGTCAGTTCAGGGAGAGAGCCAGACCAATTCAGGCAGCCCAAAGACTGCACCACCTGAGAGGGAAAAGGCTGTAGAGAGTTAGGAGTATGTCAGCCCAAAGACAGGATCACCTGAGAGGGAAAAGGCTGGAGAGAGTGAGGAGTGTGTCAGCCCAAATACAGGATCACCTGAGAGGGAAACAGCTGTTGAGAGCTATGAGTGTGCCAGTCAAATAACAGATTTGTTTTCACAACCTGATCAGAGAAATCTCCAGTCATTTTTAAATTACCATCCTCAGCAAAAAAGTAGCAATCCAGTGGTGCAGAAAGTGTTCTGTAGCAGAGACGGCACCATTAGAAGGTGGCTGACATACTGTCCAGAGCGTCACATGCTGTATTGTTTCATCTGCATGGCATTCGGTAAGAGAACTGATAGCACTCTGTTCATCAGTGGAATGTCAGATTGGAGGCATATACACCAGCGCACAGAGGAGCATGAGAGAAGCAGTGGACACAGAAACTGTGCTGAAGCTTACCTCTTGAAATCCGCCAGTGCTGATATCAGCAGTGTGTTTGGTGGCAGTCAGATGTCGGCGCACAGAGAGCAGGTCAGAAAGAGACGGCAGGTTTTGGAGCGCATCATAGATGTCATCAAGGTTCTTGGGAAGAGGGGGCTTGCATACAGGAGGTCAGAAAATGAGGCAGCATATACTCTGGAAGACCACACAGTTGATCATGGTAATTTCTTGGAACTCATACTTCTACTGGGGAAGTATGATTTCTGTTTAAAAGAGCACCTGGACAGCTGCATTGAGAACAGCAAAAAGTTGCATTTGTCTGGTGGCACGAGAGGCAGAGGCTCCCTTGTAACTTTACTCTCCAAACCACAGTCAACTCAATGATAGATGCAATTCACCATCTGATTCAAGAAAACATCTCCAGTGATATCAAGAAAGCAGGAATGTTTTCAGTGCAGCTGGACACAACACAGGACATCACCTCTCAGGATCAATGCTCTATAATTATGAGGTATGTTAGTGATGTTGTTCATGAGAGGCTTGTTGCAGTGCTGAAGTGCAGTTCATCCACTGGACAGGCCTTTGTCAACATGCTGTCAGAAGTTCTGGACAAAATGGGCCTCAGCAAGACCATGTGCATTGGAAATGCGACTGATGGGGCATCAAACATGCAAGGCCAATACAAAGGATTCTCCTCACTATTGTCTGCACAATCTCCAAACCAGGTGCATGTATGGTGCTACGCACATGTACTAAATCTGGTGCTTGCAAACACAACCCAGATTGTTATTGAGAGTGGGTCCCTGTTTGCGCTCCTCAATGGCATTGCGGTATTCATCAAAGAGTCATATAAAAGGATGAATGTGTGGGAAGAGTCAGGCCGAAACAAGAGACGTAGACGCCTTGCTCCTATTGGCGAGACACGCTGGTGGGCCAAGCATGAGGCCCTGAAGAAGGTGTTTGGCTTCTTTGGAAAACCGGAAGATGGTCTGTACGTTGATGTGCTGTTGACATTATCAGCTATACAGAAACAGGCAACAGTGAAACCATGTATCCGTGTCATGGCCAGAGGATATGCAGAGTCATTGCTCAAGTATGAGACGATCTTGACGGCTCAAATCTTCCTCCGCATATTTGAACATACCTCTCCATTGTCTAAATACCTTCAGACGGCAGGATTGGACATCCTCTCTGCTCACAGAATGGTGGCATCGACACAGGATATGCTGAAAAGCTTGGGAAGAGATTTTGAATCTGTAAAAAAAGCAGCAGACACATTTGTCAACTGGACAAACACAGAAATCCAAGAGAGAGATGACACGGACATTGAAGTGGAGGCCACACTGCCACAAAAGAGAAGGAGGATGAAGAAAGTCTTGCCTGGAGAAATGGCTCAGGATGAGACCCTGGATGATGCAGAAAAATCCTATGAGGTGAATGTGCATAACCGGATCATGGACACAGCAATTGAAGCCATTCATAGGCGCTTTTTAACACACGGCAATCTATATGCTGACTTGGCATGTCTGGATCCCAGAAACTTCCCTCAGCTCTGCACCAGTGCTCTTCCCCAGTCTGCCCTTCAAGACTTAAGCAAGTGCTTGCAAGGATTTGACAGCAGGGCAACCAAGGAAAATATGCAGGCCGAGTTGAAAAGCTTTGCACTCCAGTGGAACAGGCTGAAGGCATCCCCATTGGCAGAGTACAAAGCAAGAACAGTAGAAGATGGATCAGGTGGTGAGGAGGACAACTAAGAAGAGGTTGAGATAACTCCCATAAGCTGTTGCTCCTGCAAAGAATGCCCTCTGTGCTGCTACCAGATACTTCGCCGTTTCAACATGCTAACAGATGCATACCCTGTCCTAGGCCTTGCTTATAAATACCTGCTTACATTATCCCTCACACAGGTGGCTTGTGAGCGCACATTTTCAATTTTGAAGTTTATTAAAAACAGACTCAGAAGCACCCTCTCATCTGATAAATTGGAGGCATTTATGTTGATGGCCACAGAGAAAGACATCCTCATGTCCTTGGACTCTGACTCTGTGATAGACAGACTTGCAGAGAAGAGTGAGCTGCTTAAAAAGCTGCTCCACTGATAAGGCGAGAAATATGTAATATTATTGTTATTATCACACATCACACATTATGGATGTAGTAATTCATTATTTGTCATTTTAATGATGCTTTTCAGAAGTTGTATTGTGCTTATGTGTTGATCCTTAATGGTGTGATCATGTACACTAAATTATCAATTATTTTCCATTACAGGTTGTTCTGATATATTTGAGGAGTCGTTCTCCCTCTGTTCTATATGTGGACTTGTTCTCTCATTTGGGACCATTGTTAGAATTTGGTAAGTTTATCATGTATTTTTTAATGTTGTATAAATTCATACTTAATAATTTTTAAAAAGGTTTTGAAAGAAACGCACATCCCAACAGTTTTCAACTCTAGGTGCAGGACAGAGGAAAACATTTTATTTATTTTTCAGACTTAATAATGTATCCAATTCCCTCTCAGGTTGACCACTTGACATGTGAGAGCTTGAGGAGTTGTTCCCCCTCCGTCCATGTTCGAGGACTTGCTCTCTCTCTGCCTCCACTCTCTACCTTCACTGCACCAAAGTTTGGCTGTTGAGTCTCCTCTAGTATGGTGAGTTTATCATTTTTTATGTTTTATGAAATCATACTTAATTTGTGATGATTAGAGACTTAATAATGTATCCGATTCCCTCTCAGGTTGACCACTTGACATGTGAGAGCTTGAGGAGTTGTTCCCCCTCCGTCCATTTTCAAGGATTCGCTCCCTTACCACTTCACCACTTTTTGAGAAGTCTATGATTTGTTGAGTATGTCATGTGTCTTATATAATGTTATATGAATTCATACTTGATTTGTGATGATGAGAGACTTAATAATGTTTCCATGTCTCTTTTAGGTGGACCATCCTATATATGAGAGCCTAAGGAGTTGTTTTCCCTCTGTCCCCTTTTGAGGACCTGCTTTGTCTCCTCCATCATTGACTGGGCCACTTTTAGGTTCCTGAGCTTATTTCATGTGGTGAGAGGAATGCAATATGTGTATGTTTAAAGGTTATGTTTAAAGGTTTATGTGAATAAACATACTATATGTGTGATAAAATGACAATTGGTAATTCATAAATGTCTCTTTATATTCTCTGCTACCATTATCTCCTGTCAAACAGGTTTTCCTGACCTGCTGGAAGTTCTTCTATGATGCTTGAGTCATCCATCATATCTGAGAGCTTCGTCTTGACTTTGTGAGTTTATTATGCAACTTGTTTTGTCTCAGATTGAAACAAAAGGTTTGATTATGATTATTTCCTGGCTGAAGATTTTCATATTGATGGTTTTAATTTCAAACATCTGCATATCTTTTAAGTTCAATTAACAGTTATGCAGGTAGGCCTTAGGGCTCTTTTGAGACTTAAGTCATCCTTCATGACAGATACATTTGTTGACTAAGTGTCACTACGTCACAAAAAGGCTACATGGCTACATATATTTGTCAGTACACAGATACTGAGTACAAGTTCTGTTTGCTGTTTCTTTCAGGTCACGAATTTGGTGAGGAGTGGAGCTGGCTGGCTGCGGACGAGGAAGTATAGAGCAATACATACTTGTGCACATACACGTATATGAGAATGCATATCTATTCAGACCTGTAACCCATGTCTTAGACTTTTCACACAGCTACAGTATATATATATATATATTTTTTTCCAATTCTCTATTTATGGTTTCATAATGAGTGAGTGAGTGAGTTTCAGCTCTAATGCTGCTACTGTCTGTAATATGTTTCTATTTAGATTATTTGTCAGGATATTTTTTTGTTATTATTGTCCGAGTCTGGTTTTAACTAATACTGGGCTTACACCAAAAGATTTTCACAGTCACAGACTAAAAACTGAAAGGGTAGCATAAGGGTTCTTCCCGTTAGTCTCGTCCCACCCCTAGTCATGACATAACTTCTGTTGTGATTTGACACTATAATGAATAAAGATTGATTGATATAGCTGTCAATTTTAGTCCTTGAGTTCATAGTTAAGTGCTTTATTTGTTAACTGCTATCAAGGAATATGACTCTCCTTTGTAGTATGCATGAGAGAAGATGCCGCAAGTTTAGTGGACTTCTATGTAGTGTCCGCTGAAAATGTAGTGGGCTGGTCTGGACAGAAAATGCCAGGGCTGAATTTTTGTCCCAGTCCACCCCTGCATGTAATTATTATTATACTGCGTGCTTCTTAGTTATTCCATCTTTTGCTGTAACATGGATCTGTATGTAACTCTATATTTACTTGTTATCTACCACACTTCCTTCTACATCATACACCATCATTATACATGATGGTGTATATAGGATATATATATTTGTATACATATCTGAAAATTGTATAATTTAATTTTTCGTATTTGGGATTTTTCTTTTGTCCACCCAAATACACTTGGCCCTTTCTCTTTTCCATGTGGAAAATGGCAGCTGCATATTCTGCTTTTCTCATATGGCTCCCTGTCTGCTCGTCTACAATGAGAAAATTATATAATTAATTACTAATAATCATTTAAACCTGTTATTACCAATATTTCAAAAATTATTCATGTAAACTTAAGAGCACAACTGTATGTTGAGTGTCAACTTTGCTTGGTTCATCTTACAGGGGGGCAGCTACATGGATGTCGGTGCAGTCCACAATGATTTTGCAGTTGAAGGCAGAATTAATTTATTATTGACAAAGAATGAAGCACAACTTCATGTCATACAATACATTGACTTTATTTGTAATTGTGTAAAAAAATAAAGCATTGATTAGCAAGCAGGACCTGCAGGAACAGAGAATGGTGATGGATGGAGCTGGGAAGAGAGAAGAATAAAGAAAACAGATCAACTTTATTATCGGATATTAAAAATTCAATTTCAAAACAAGTTGCTGCTCCTACAGTTTTCTAGTATGTAAAGATGATTTCACATGACCAATGCAAAATATCACACTCAATACATGTGTGTCTCTGGGGGTTGCATTGTGCCTTTTATGTATATAAATAATATACCATAACCAAATACTATTACGTACAGTGGAAATCAGGTTGCCAGAGCAAGTCAGTCCAGTGTGCATGTTCCTCAGGGTCTCAGCAGTTACAGGTGAGGTAAAGAAAATAAGAGAAAAAGGTCAGTAACAACACTTTAAAGCAGGGGTCGGCAACCTTTTTGATAAAATTGTTATCAGCGTGCCAACGATCGAGAATTATCAACGGGGGGGGGTAGAGCAGCGAACTATCAGCAGGAGGGCGGGGGGAGCCTCGCTGCGGGGAAGCAGTGTGTGGACCTGTCAGCGCAACTTACATGATGTCGAATTTAACAAACACATTTAAAGAATTGGTTTAAACGGCATAATAATAAGGACGATCGTCCGTTCTGTGATTCTCCAGAACACACATGTTATGATATTAGGGTCATGCAGAGTGAGATGAGATCGCTGTCCCTTTAAGAGAGAGAGAAAGAGGGGTGTGGCTTGTGCGTGTGTTTGTGGATGGTAGAGCGACATTAAGGGAACGTGTGTTTGTTTCTGGAAGTGAAACGAGGCAGCAGAAAAACAGAGGTCTGTGATGTATTTTGTGAAACAGAAGAACAGCTAAATAAATGCAACGGCCTCCTAAGAAGAGCTCGCCTCTCTCCAGTCATTTAAGCTAAAGTGGGTTATTGAACCTGAAGCTTGTTGCTTCTTCCCTCCTCGACTACGGTCTGGGAGCCAACAGGAAAGTTCAACACACAGATGGCCAGTCCGCCCCTTTGTAGCATATTATTTAGATGAGAGATGAGCAGATCGCCACTGGGCTTTCAACTAAATACACAGCCACGCAAAAACTGCGGCATTTGTACAGCTCCTTATGGGTACTGCAATTAGTGAACTGCTTTCCTCCGTGGTGAAACGATCAGCACTGCACCACGGAAGAAAGCGGCAGAAAGTCACCTGGAGATAAAGAGAACGGGGCTGCGTTGCATGCATGGCAGGTAACGGAGAGACGCGCTCTGGCGGCGGTCTCGTTCAGGATCCGAAAATACAATTTAAATATTTTTGCACACTTATTCCACTTAATCCTAGTGTGCCACTGGTTACGGTGCCAGGGGTTGCCGACCCCTGCTTTAAAGTAACAACACTGAATAATTATCTAATTTAATAATTTTCTCTCAGTTATCACTCAACTACTGTCTTTCCAACAAAAAGATTGACTCACTCTCACTATCATCACAATGAAACACGTCCAGAAGAATGTCATGCAAAGCGGCCTGCCTGCCTTCCTTCGACTCTCCCTGAACTGCCTGATATTTTAATGTTCAATGTTAACCATTTGTGCAGATAGCATGAAGTAGAAAAGATCCCCAATGCTAATGTAGCGTTAGCCTACCTCCCGCCCCCTTAGCACCTGGTGGAGGGGGCGATAGGCTACTCTTCAAATGTTTCACAAAATACTTACCATCATGACTACTCTTACTGTTTAACATGTTGGTTTACTTCATGTTAAGGCTAATACAAATGACAAGGCTAAGTAACTTAATGTAATGCTAACTAACGTGCTCGCTACTAGCTATGTAGCTAACTTGACTATGTTCCATGCAAAACATGTATATTACCTGATATGTTTGGTCCTGGTCCTTTCACCAGACGGGAAGCGATAGAACGAGCAAGTGGTATGATCACTTTTGTGATTACAACCTGGTACAAAGCACACAGGCATCTTGTAAAAGCGAATTTATTGGAGCAATCTCTTATATTTATTGGAGGGAATAAATCAGTTATGAGATCTTCTTCTTCTTCTTCTTTGCTTAAATTGCGACTGCGAGTCGCAACCACCAGTCTTGGAGCATTATCGCCTATGACATCACTTACGCGACCCAGAATGCGATGTGGGATTTGTAGTCTTTCTAGTTGCGTATTTTTAATAGTCTTATATTTCAACAGTTTTACGACAAACTGTGACATTTTGACATGGAAATTATTGTTTAAGATTGGCAAACATCATATGTGTCATTCGTGGCACAATTCAAACGGGATCAAAAGATAACTTTTCTCTCTCCATTGACTTCAATGTATAATTTTCCGCTTCCGGGGCCCCATGGAGGCTCCCGGAAGGGGAGGAACTTCGCCTCTCTATATGTCCCAACAATACAGTCTATGGTCCCAACCAGAGCTCTTGAGAGCTTCGCGATACAGAGGGCTTCATACTCCACTAGCACCCCCCCCCCCCCCCCCCCCCCCGACGTTGTTGTGAGTGTGGACGGAGCAGCTACAGGTTAGTTTAGCCTGATGGATCCGATTCCATTCAGAAAACACGCATTTTAAAAGCTTTTCGCCTGCCGTCTTATCTGCAGACTTGTCAAAGCGTTAATTCATGGTTTTTACTAACCGTTATCAGTATGTAGTTACTTCGGCATCACTTTGAAACGTGTATTACAATTAAATCACGGTCAAATATCTTCATTTTGTTGTAGTTGGTATCTCCCATAGGATTTACATGGAGATACGCCCCGCTCCCTCTCCAGCTCGTCTTGTTTGAATGACAGGAGCAAACACAGCTGACAGCCGCGGTGATACTCGAGCGATTAGAGCAATGCGAATATTGGGTAGTCTACCATAGTATTTTCATGGAGATAAGCCCCTTAAAAACCATGAATTAATAAGGCATTAATTCTGTGTTTACTCCTGTCATTCAAACAAGACGCTGGAGAGGGGGCGGGGGCGACCGATCAGGCTAAACTAACCTGGAGCTGCTCCGTCAACACACTCTCACTCCATAATCGTCCAGGAGCGACGTTTGGTCAGGGTCCCGTGGCGTGCAGTTGTGACGCTCCTAGGCTCCTTCAGCTTCATAAAGGGACGCAAATAGCTTTCAACTGATTGCAATGTATTCCCATCTGCGGCGGGATTTGACGCTCATGGAAGCACGGCATTCTTCTTCTTCTTCTTTAGTGTTTATTGGCGGTTTTTTAGGTGCATTACCGCCACCAACTGGACTGGAGTATGGAAAAGAGACTATGCAGAAAACAATAAACAAAATAAAAACTAAAAAGAACAAAACATTTAAAAAATAAAACCAAAACTCTAGATTGTTTTAAATGTATCAATTTCTCTAAGAAACGTAATAAGCTCACAATACATATTGCCTGATGTTTTCCCTAACAGCCCTGATAGCGAAAAGTCAATGTATTTTGCTTTCTTCAGTGTTTGGAAAAGCACATTTCTCTGAATACTATATTTCCTGCAATGCAGCAAAACATGTTCAACCGTTTCTGGCTGGCTACAGTGTGTACACTTTCCGGTTGGATGCTTTCCTATTACCCTTAATGTATGATTGAGACCTGTGTGACCTATTCTCATCCGAGAAATGACATTTTCCTCCCTTCTTTTAAACCCCACCTTCCTTCCATCACCCACATACCTTTGAATGTTATAAAGATGTCTTCCTGTGTCACTAAGGTCCCAATGATCTTGCCATGTTGTTTGCGCATATATATGTATGAATGTTTTAACCTCCGCTTTGCTGAGCGGAACTTCAATGTCTATATTCGTAATTCTGAGTGTTTGTTTGGCCAGAATATCCACCTGTTCATTACCCTCCTTACCAACATGAGCAGGAACCCAGATGAAACGAGTTGCTATTCCTTTGATTTGCATTTTATACAAAATTAGAAATATTTCATTTATTATGTCCATTCTAAATGAAGATCTGCCTGATCGTATACTCGATAAAGCTGAATAGCTGTCAGATGCAATTACAGTATTATGTATTCCTTTCTCCTCTATCCATTCCAATGCCAATACCAATGCCAACAACTCTGTGGTGTATACTGACACATGGTCTGTTAGTACCCTTTTCTTTATATGTGAATTACTCACTGGGATATAAACTGCTGCCCCAGCACGCCCTGTCTCTGGATCTTTGGAGCCATCTGTAAATATGATTGTTGAGTCTGAGTGATATCTTGCAAAATAATTCTGGACTATGCGCCATACTGGTATTTCTTTCTTTTCCTTCAACTCTTTTTGTATATTGAGTTCTACACTTGGCAATGGGAATAACCAGGGTGGAATGGACGAGATTGCAACTGTAGGGCAATACTGTATTTGATTCAATCCTATACTTGCCGCTTTAACATCACCAATCCATCCGAAACTTGTTAAATGTGACTCATTGTGCTCCCAGCAGTCTTTCAAAATACTTTTCGCTGGATGACTATCACCATGCCCCTGAAGGTTTACCCAGTATGCCAACATTAACTTTACTCTTCTTATCCTTAAAGGCATTTCTCCCATTTCTACCTGTATTGCTGATACTGGAGATGTTTTAAAAATTCCACTACAAATCCTCAGGGCCTGAGCTTGTAGGACATCCAGCTTTTTAAGGTTTGATTCTGCTGCTGCCATGAACGCTATACACCCATAATCGAATACAGGTCTCATGAGTGCCCAATATATGTTCAGTAGTGATGACCTACTCGCTCCCCACTCCTGTCCCACCAAACACCGAAGTACATTGTTGACCTTTTTACATTTACTTTGAACTTTTCCTATATGATTGCTCCACGTTAGCTTTCCATCAAACCAAACACCAAGAAATCTTATTGTATTTACCTGTTCAAGAGGTTGCTCATACAATTTTAATGATACAGGAGCAATTTTATGCCGTTTTGTAAAACAAATGACTTGCGTCTTAGCTACTGACAGTTTGAATCCCCATTTATTTGACCATTTCTCCACTTCAACTATTGCAGCTTGTATTTTCTTTCCAACATGTGCTACATTGCGGCCTTTTGCCCACAAAGCCCCATCATCTACATTCAAAGATTTTCCCACACTTGGATGAACTTGATTAAAAATGTCATGTATCATTATATTGAACAACAACGGACTACATACACTACTTTGCGGAGTACCATTTTCCACATCATACACACTTGAATATTCTGCACCTACTCTTACTTGTATTTTCCTGTCCCGTAAAAAATTCATAACCCAATTATATGCTTTACCACCAATTCCCAATGATTTTAACTTGATTAGTAGTCCTTCCTTCCAGACTCAGAGCATGTCATAAGCCTTTTCAATATCAAAGAAGACTGCAATCACTACTTCCTTGTTGGTCTGTGCTTTCCTGATGTCTGATTCTAAGCACAATATAGAATCCATTGTATTCCGACCCCTACGGAACCCACATTGATATGGTCATAACAGAGCTTTACTTTCTAAGATATATGTCAACCTTTCTGTAACCATTCTTTCCATGATTTTGCATAAATGCGATGTCAGGGCAATAGGTCTGTAGCTAGATGGATCTGAAGGGTCTTTCCCTGGCTTTAGTATGGGCACTATTATCGCTTGTTTCCAAACCGAAGGAAGTTGGCCAGAATCCCACACCCTATTAAACAATCTTAACACAATGACTAGAGAGTTATCCGTCATATACAGTATTCCAACATTTTATAGCAAACACCATCTTTCCCAGGAGTGGTTTGACGAGCACTAATAATTGCTTTCCTCAACTCAAACATACTAAAATGCAGATCCACCTGATCCCCCAACACTTCTACTCTATCCAATATTCTCGGGTTTTCCATTAATGTATTATCTCTGCACTGCCTGGCTTCCTCTGTAAGGTTATCTGAACTATGAACTTTCTTAAATGTCTGAGCTAGAAGTTCCGCCTTTCCTAAGTTTGTGACAGATATTATGTCCCCTCTGCATTCCTTCGAACTCCCCCCATTCTCCTAATCATGCCCCGAACATCTGCAAGCTGTACTTCTCTTCCAATGCTATTGCAATATAGCCTCCAAAAAGTGTGTTTTTGCGTTCGCATCGTCCTCCTTACTATAGCCTGGGCCCTTTTATACTGATTCAAAGCTTCCTGAGAATGGAGTTGTTTGAGTTGTCTGAATGCTTTATTTCTGTCTTTAATGGATTTGTTACATTCACCATTCCACCAGGGTACACTCTTGGTGCGCCTAACTCCTTCAACTTCCGGAATTGTTTCTTTAGCTGAATGTATGATAACCTTAACGAGCTCCTCATTCAATTTATTTATATCATCATCATTTTCCTCTTGAAGTGTTTTACATCTATTCGTACTTACAACTTGGAAAGCATCCCAATTAGCCTTTCCCAATTTCCATCTAGGAATTTTCTTCTCCTTTTCAAAACGTATGTTGGTCCCAACTTTAGTCATTACAGGATAATGATCACTGCCCACTGTAGTATGCTTTACCACACTCCATGTACTTATACCTGCTATATCACTAGACACAAATGTCAGATCGAGTACTGTTTCTATATTCTTTGTACAATTATATCTTGTTCCTTCCCCAGTGTTAATACACACTAGTCCGTGGTCATCTATAAATTCCTCATCTACTGTACCATTTGCATCTGTGCTACTGCTACCCCATAGTGAGTTATGTGAATTAAAATCCCCACACCATGACTTTTCCTTGCAGTAAACCCCCAACATCCTCTAATATACTTTGATCTAATTTCCCACACGGATTATAATAATTTACTATATCTATAGGTCCTCTATCATTCCATACCCTTATAACTATTGCTTCATGATCTGTACTTACATGCATAACTTTGTAACTTACACCACTCTGTATGAAT
This sequence comes from Notothenia rossii, assembly GCF_949606895.1. Classification (NCBI taxonomy): domain Eukaryota; kingdom Metazoa; phylum Chordata; class Actinopteri; order Perciformes; family Nototheniidae; genus Notothenia; species Notothenia rossii. The sequence goes on along the minus strand of NC_136912.1, from coordinate 36,519,976 downwards.
GTTGCAACTCCTCCCCCTCTGCCAGAGTCCCTATCTCTTCTAACTGCAGTATATCCCGACACAATAAAATCCAGTTGTGGTTTCAGCCATGTTTCCTGAATACAAATTACATTAGGTTTCTCTCCCATATTGTCATTATATTTTTTAAACTTGTCCATTTGCAATTAAACTTCTGGCATTCCACTGCAGTACAACTAACACCATCAAGTTGATCCACTGCATGTCTAAGATTGTTGAACATCATCATTTAGTATATCTTTCCCACTTTCCCACTGCATCCCTTTCACATCAAGGTACTTTTCAGCTGATCTGACAATTATTTTGATTCTTTCATTCCGGCTTTTAGTCTGCGCTGAACAGTTGATAATCTCTGCCATAAACAATACAAACTCTGTTTTACTCACTATCAGAGTGTCCTCCTTCAACTTAACACAGTTGTGGACTTTTTCTGTTTCTTTGCTCTTATTCTTGTTTTCCATTGTAACCTGCGTTCCTCCTGAAACTGTCTTTGGTGCCTCTGCATAGCTTACTCCCTGCGTCACCCTGACTCGCTGCACCTCTTCTGCTTTCTTGCTAACCTCACATCCACGGTACGCTGAACTATGCTCCCTTCCGCAATTGCAACATTTCAGCTTTACCCCTTCTTCACATTTGCCGTATTCATGATCTCCACCACATCTGCCACACCTTTGTTTCCCTCTGCACATTGCCGCCACATGTCCAAATCTCTGACATTTAAAACATCTTATTGGTGGTGGAACATACGGTCTCACATAATAACACATATATCCAATAAGTATTTTTTCCGGAAGCCTTTTCTCATCAAAGGTGATCAGAACCGAAAGACTATCTTCTTTAACCCCATTGCGGTTTGCTTTCATGCGTTTGATATCACTTATTTTTGCATTTGTTATATTCTCTTTCACATCATCCGCTGTAATTCTGACGGAGATTCCTGTCACCACTCCCCTGACTAGCTTTTTACCACTAAACAGTGAACACTCCACTTTCTTACCCTCCACGGTACTCATATTTATTGCCCTCCCCTGTTGCTCTCTATCCCTACATTTGATCAACATTGATCCATTCCTCAATACTTTGGCACTCATTACCTCCCCGATTTCTTTACTGATCGATTTAGTTAACCGTATAGGGTTCCACTCGCCAAACGAAGCTCCCTCTTTCGCAAGTTTCACAACCACCATGAACTCCTGTTGCCTATTTCCGACTACTCTTTCTCTCCTTTCACCCACACTATTACTCTCATCCGAATTAGTATTTCCTTGCTTTTTACGTTTATTCCTCCTCACTATATCCCATTCTCCATTTCCATAACTCCCGCCTACTCCTTCCATGTCTCCTAACTCGCTTCCTGCCCCGTCACTTCCCTCTGCCATCTCTCATCCAGTCACAGTCCAGTGTTGCAACCTGCCCTGCTCCAAATGTTTGTCCACGGTCAAGAACTCCTACAGCCAGCAGCCACGACACAATCCGGTCAGTTCTCGGATCAAAGAGCAAGAGCCAAAGCGCATACTAACAGCAGTTCTCCACCCGATGCCGCCTCCTAAGAACAGCGAAGGTGATTGGCTGTTAGTATCAAGCACGGCATTCGTTTGTGTCGGCTGCTCTTAAAGGCAATGTGAGCGTCCATTCCCATTGGATAACGGAGAATTGTACACCCAGAAGTAAGTATTCCCCTTACTGTCGATTGATTTTACAGTGATATCTGCACTACTCATCGACTAAAAAACACCAGATTATCCTTGTTAAGTACACAACATTGATTGGTTTAAATTGTGTGCAATGCTTTTGTATTTTTCCACTTCGATTCGGAGAAACAAATATTTTTTCGGAGTAAAGGATGGCAGAAGACACTACACTACCCAGAATCCCCAGCTATCGTTTAGGACTACACCATGTGCTCTGTTTGACAAACCCCGTGATTAGTTCTCAAGCTCTGTGATTGGTTGACCTCCAACTGCATTCCATATGAAAAAAAAAACGTTTCGTAAAAGATAAAATCATACTTTATTCAGCAGTGCTTGCTTTACTCTTTGAAAGTCATCACATGAATGCATTGTAATAAATGGTTCGGCTGCATTAAATATATTACACATCTGTAGTAGTTCTTTATTTTTATTTATCTACAGAGATCGGGCTCAGAATAGACCGGAAACTATTTTTTTACCGTTCAGTTTGAATTTCACAATAAAGTTAGTAGTAATATTTTGTTTTGATATTATTGTTTTTTATTAACTAGACCGCTGGGTCATGTTAAGACCATCTTTTCTGTGTTGCTGTGGGTTTTTTCCATCGCTTTTGTGTTACAAATATCAAAACAATAACTAAATATATCCGTCGTAAACTAAACCAGAAACAGCAGTATATTTTATTTTGTTAACACTGTAAACTTGACAGCTTTTTAACCCAAACCATCTACCGGTTAAAGCACGTTATTACACGTTTAGAGTAATGCAATGCAGGTAGATTGTGTTGCTTTTTAATGACTGTTTAAAATGCCTTTTTCTTAATGTCTTTTATTACTATTAACTACTTGTTACTTGTTGCTAGGGACGCTGCTATCGATATTGTGTTTCGCAACATGTTCTCTATCTATGGCACGTCTCTCCTGGGAGTTGTTGTTTTAAAAGACGTTTTCGTATTTCCCATAATGAGAAGTTGCCAGTATTAAACAGTGTACATCCCTGGAGGTTTAGGGGATAGGAAACACTCAAATTTAAAACTTATAATTAATAAATGGGTGAAAATTGCTTGTGCCCATAATGGGCAGCATTAATATATATACCCACATGCCAGCTCTGGTCAGAAGAGCTTTATTTAACAGCTGGTCTTATGTTTGTGACCCCTCCTGTTGTTAATTGATTACATTACATTACATTAATTGATAAGCCTAAAACATGCACTTGTCAAGGTTCAGAGGCTAATTTTGCAAATATGGCAGTAGCCATCGATCATATTAAGATAAGATATTTTATTGATCCCAAGTTGGAAACATTTGCGGTACATCAGCATGTGTAACAGTTGTAAATATGCAGTGGTGTTTATTTGTAAATAATTTAGTATAATCACACAAATTCTGTGTTTTATATTTCATAATTCTGTGTTCTTTATTTATTGATTGTTCAATACCTGACAAGGCCGGAGATGAAATATCTATATACATCCTATAAGAGTATAATAAATATGTATAATATCAGTTAAAATAAGTGCTTCAACATAGTTAACATTGCTGGAGGTATGATCAAATATTGATAGATGTCTTGTAATGCACTATTGAGGAACTTGCGACCCAAGTTTTTCATTCATTGCATAACTACACCGTTTGTGTATATGATATGTCAATAAACCTTAGAAAATCTTGAAATCTTGAAAGGGATGTACAAAATAGTCATTATATACAATCTTTAATTAACTATTAGTAGAGAATAACCAGTAATGAATATACTTTATAGGGATCCTATTAATATCTAATAATAAAAATAATGAAATTCAATAACATGCTTTAACCACCAGGTGTCCCTTTCTATCAGCTGTGCACCTTTATGGTGTAAATACAGCCTATCTACCAATTGGATCAAATATAAAAGTCAGCCGAATTAATGTTGATCCTGCAAAGAGACGTATTGTTTGAAAAGATATGTAAGATGTTGTTTAATCGCTGATATATTTATGATCCATGTCACGTTTTCAGTGTTGGCGGCTGTTCCTCATGTTTGTCTAGAAGTCTTCTCATCAGGGCTCTATAAATAGAGAACTACGGCAGATATGTAATATTTAATGCAGCCGAACCGTGTATTAAAATGCCGTTATGTGATGACTTTCAAAGAGAAAAGCAAGCACACTCGGAATATTTTTTTTTTAATTTTTTTAAAATGTTTTAGGTCTATTTGTTAATGACGATGTGATGTGAGATGTGAGACTGGAATTGCACAGGGGAAAATAACGTATCTTTAGATGCGGATTTTGTTAAACTAATACGTTTGCGCTGTGGACCAATACTATACATTGACGGGGAAGGGGGTAGCAATAAAGATAACACCATTAAACAGTTACACAACATATCTATAGCAGCGTCCCTAGCAACCACCTTGGTAACAATGAAAATGTTCTATGGATGCAATTTCCTGAAGTAATCTTCGTAATAACTAGCAAACATCAAAGATCATTTACATCCACTGCACACATAATCTGAAATAACAACTCATATTTCTCGCATCAAATGACATCAAAACGCATTTTAATGGCCAAACTAACTTTAAAATAGGCATTTTACACCGAGAATAAAACGAAATTCGGCCATGTTTTTTTTTTCTGAAGGGAGAAATTTGAAGATCACGTGACATAGACGCCAGCCATTGGAATTAATGGTGAAAAAAAACGGGGTTTGTCAAACAAAGCACAAGGTGTAGTCCTAAACGATAGCTGGGGATTCTGGGTAGTGTAGTGTCTTCTGCCATCCTTTACTCCGAAAAAATATTTGTTTCTCCAAATCGAAGGGGAAAAATACAAAAGCCTTGCCCACAATTTAAACCAATCAATGTTGTGTAATTAACAAGGATAATCTGGTGTTTTTTAGTCGATGAGTAGTGCAGATATCACTTTAAAATCAATCGACAGTAAGGGGAATACTTACTTCCGGGTGTACAATTCTCCGTTATCCAATGAGAATGGACGCTCACATTGCCTTTAAGGGCAGCCGACACAAAAGAATGCCGTGCTTCCATGAGCGTCAAATCCCGCCGCAGATGGGAATACATTGCAATCAGTTGAAAGCTATTTGCGTCCCTTTATGAAGCTTAAGGAGGGTTATGGCTAGAAAGGATCCGTCTAATGTAAATATTACGTCACGTTCTTGTTCTAATTATCGTTGTAATCGGAGCGGCTCGGCTGTAATCGGAAAGGGTCGGGGTGGGCGGGACGCGGGAAGATCGCGGGAAGATCGAGAAGAGACGTCGTTCTAACTCTCGTTGTAATCAGAGCAGTGGTAACCACTCAAAGTCCTCAAGAGATAGGAAACGACAGCAGTGTGGGACCTTATTGCGGGAAATTACTGAGCACACATACCACCTACAGGATGAGACGTTCATGTGTACAGTGATATCAAGACTAAATTATCTTTTGGAGGACGTAAAGCAACACACCCCACATGACAGTAGTCTTCCTCTCACCTTCACGCCCCCCAAACACAAAAGGCAGAAGAGGACCATAACACCTCTCAGTACCAGCCATCGTAGACACCCTTTTTCAGGCCGGGTGGGTCATAAAGCTGAGGTCATGAGATCCAACTACAGAGTGGACAGCTTGAACAAGATTTTAAAAGCTAAGTCCCCAGAGTCTAATGCGGGAGGAGCAGGCAGGGGTACGAAGAGGAGGATATATGCTTTAGGTAAGAACAAAGTATATTTACTTTTGCCATCTCCTCTATATTCACAAAACACAGCCAATCATCCATTCCAATCCTATGTGACATGGCACAGTTCATTTCACTCCAATAGAAATTTGTATAAAAGAGACCATTAGTCTTCTCATTGTGCTTATTGCTGTGGATAGGTGTTAACTATTGTTGTTGTATTGTATCATATCAAAAGTTGTTTTCATCCAAGGCACCACCGCCAGGTGAATGTTGGAAGCTTGGAGATGAATGGAGCTGTAAAGAGGTGGTAAGTAAAACAACGTTTTTAATCCATTGCATGTGATTGATGTAGTTATAAAAAGTATATCATAAGCTGTCATTACAGTCTAAATATCTAACAGCAAAAGGAGGAGAGTCTGAGGAGGAGAGGAGATGAGGAGAACAGAGGAGAGGAGACAGCAAAAGGAGGAGAGTATGAGGAGAGGAGAACAGGAGAGGAGAGGATACAGCAAAAGGAGGATAGTCTGAGGAGAAGATGAGGAGAGGAGAACAGAGGAAACAGGGAAAGCAGAGTAAAGAGCAGAGTTGAAAGAGAAGTTGAAAGCAGAGCAAACAGTAGCAGGAGAAGTAGAGCAAATGTAAAAGTAACTTTGAAAAGTATCAGCAAGAAGATCAGAGTTGCATAATGTTATTTTGTTTTATTCGTTACTGTTATATTAATGTTGTATGTTAATTGTTGTACATAGGATAATAAAGATGATCTTAACCTTGAACTCGATTCATGACCTCATTTCATTATTAAAACCTTAATATCAAATTACAGACTGGATTCAAATTAGGATCTCCAAATGTGTTGATGTAATGTTTGTGATAAACTGAAGGATAAAGTGTTCCTTTATGTGTTGAGAAAATTCCCCTCCCTCTTAAGCCAAGTAAGGTGTTTAAAAAGCCTCTTGGATCAGCTGGAAAATGCATCATCACAAAGCTGAAAGCAGCTGTTTCACTTTACTTTTGAAAGATACGACAGAGACAAAGCTACACATATATGATGATATTATAGAATATGATGCATTGCTGCAGATTAAACTACCCAACGGGATATAAAGGTAAACACATCTACAGCAGTAACATGCAACATACATTTTATTGCACCAGGAGCTATCTTGAGACTTTTACTGCAACAACGTTGACTTGCCTGTGAATACAAAATAAACCATAGTGTTGCTGATCTACAGTGTTGTCATTCTTCTTTCAACAGCAAGACCGCTAACAAGTATTTACATACTTTATATAGTTTAGTTTCTCGCCATCCCAAACGTAAACATTCAGCCACGTGACTGCGCTTCCGAGCCGCTCCGATTACAACCGAGCCGCTCCGACTACAACGAGAGTTAGAACGAGAACGTGACGTCATATTTACATTAGACGGATCCTTTCTAGCCATAACCCTTAAGGAGCCGAGGAGCGTCACAACTGCACGCCACGGTACCCTGACCAAACTTCGCTCCTGGACGATTATGGAGTGAGAGTGTGTTGGCTCCGTCCACACTAACAACAACGTCATACAGACATAAATAAAGCAGCAACTGTATTCGCCATGATCCTTACGCAAAGAAAATATATTTCCCCATATATTAACTGTCAATATATTGCATTATTTTGTTTTCTGATTTACTGGTTAATTGAAAAGATTTAATAAAGGAAATCTTGCTGTTGGCTACACCAACTGATACTGATTAATAATCAACATGAAAAACATATTTATTCATATCTACAAAATATATTGAAGATATATAGAATAATATATTGTGATAATATATTACATTATATTGATATATGGAATAATATATTGTGTTAATATATTGTGTTAGTATATTGTGTTAATATATTACAATATATTGATATATGGAATAATATATTGTGTTTATATATCGCAATGTATGGGATAATACATCAGTAATTGCCGCTTTCCATATATTGAGTAATATATGTAAATATATATAATATATTGGTTGTGTATATATGTGAACATATATTTACTATATATTAACATTTATATGGGGACATGTATGTGGTATATATTCACAATTATATGGGGACATGTACTATATATATTCACAATTATATGGGGAGATGTATGTACTATATATTCACAATTATATGGTGACATGTATGTACTATATATTCACAATTATATGGTGACATGTACTATATATATTCACAAATATATGGGGACATGTATGTACTATATATTCACAATTATATACGGACATGTATGTACTATATTCACAATTATATGGGGACATGTAAGTAGTAATATTCATCCCGCTTCCATCACATTAGTATGCATAGAAAGTGACAGGTGCTGTGACAGGTCACACCTCTCCCGACTTATGCTAATGAGCTAAGTCCCGCCTCCCCTTTGTTCAAGGTGTGAGATCTCAAGTAGGTGTGATATCCCAAGTAAGTGTGAGATCCATCGATAGGAGGGGGTTGATGTGTATTCACAGGTGTGAAAAGCCCCCACTGTTGCGCCTTATGGTGTATCATAAAAAATGTTTCAATCACATTAGTATGCATAAAAAGTGACAGGTGTGCCCGCCCCCAAAATCTATTAAAACAAAATGCCGCTTCCATCACATGCATAAAAGTGATAGAAGGGCCCGCCCCAATTATGTGATGTCAGAAGACCGAAGGGGTGGAGTGAGATAAAAAAAAAGAACCCCGTGCAGATAAAAAGCAAGTCATTTCCAATCATCAAGTCATCTTTCCAAAAAGAAAAAGTGGCCAAGAGACGCCTCGATATGGGTTTAATCAGCGAGACGCCTGTGACAACTTACCGCCATCCGTCCGGAGCGCCAATCAAGAAACGGATGCAGTATCTGTGCCGGGTTCAAACACCTCCGGTCGAAGATCTTGAAGAGAAATGGCTTCTGGAAAATGAACATGTTTGGGGATACGTATTCAACTATATGACGAATGAACTGCATTTCTACAATCCGAAGAATGGAGAAACGTATGGACCCCACAGTGTTAAAGCAACGTTGACCTCAACAGATTGGGCTGTGTTAACTCTGGTGTCTTCCAGAGATCTCCACGCAACCATTGTATGGGAAGAAGTAGTGCATCAAGAAAACACTGTGGAACCAGCGGTGTACAAGATATGTGTAACAAAAAGCAAAGAAACGCAAACAAAAAGCGAGATCAAAGAACAGTTTTCACCGTTACCCCTCAATGTGGAGGAAGAAGAAGGAAATATCCCCCCGCCGCCAGAAGTGAAAAGAGTCCTGACAAGCACCGTCTGGGAAACTAAAAGCGGATCATCTGGGCGATGGTATTACCGCGCAAGCCGTTTGCTGACGCAGGGGGGAGGGGTTCTCTCTAAAACACAGTGTCCTGCCATCTCTCTCTGTTTCTGCTGATGTGTAAAATATACAAAATAACGTTTTATATACTTACTCTCTTGTTAAAAGGTGATGAAGTTTGTAGCGTAAGCCAGCCATCAGTATTCTAGTTTTAAGGATCGAAGGATCCAATGTATTTTTTAAATGGAGCAGAAATAGAACTAGTCTCCCAGTGCAAGTATCTTGAACAGGGAGTGTCATATTGGACTCGCACTTGACTTTTTAAGAAACATATCCAGAAAGTATCCAAAACCATTAAATTCAACTTGCAACATTTTAAACAAATTAGACCTTTTTCTTAACTGTCAATGCTGCAAAGTCATACCTCCACTGTATGATTCTATCCCACATTGAATACTGTTTTACAAACTGGTCGTTTGCTTGTGCCACACACCTGAAACCCATAGAACAGCTGTTCAAGAGAGCTATCCAGGTGTTTGACAGAAAGCCACAGGCATACCACCACTGTACCATCCCTGAAAATCATAATTTCTTGAGTTTTTGACATTTTTATGTCTTTTAAAAGTATGTGTTTTTAAAAAAATAATATTTACATGGGCTGGCCCCCCTCCCCTTGGGGGAATTCATCCACAGAAAAAACACTGGACGCAGCACTAGGTCAGAAACCAGAGGAGACTGTGAAGTCCACCACAGACGGACCACCTTTGGACAAAATGTCCTCTCCATTAAAGGCAGCTCATTGTGGAATAGCCCCCCAACTGAGATACGGGATTGTCCCACTCTCAATAGTTTTAAAGGTCAACTTAAAGAATGGTTGAGCAACAAACAGACGTGTAATCACCGCTAAATAAATGCACTTTAACACAGGGGTATCTCCTCTTCCACTTTTATGTAGCGCTTTTTATCTTATCTTGCACTTTCTATATATCATAGCTGCTACATTGTACTGCCATATGGTAAATGCTTGTATGCTGCTCATGCTCTTTCTGCATATCATGTATTTTATTTTTGTTGTATTTATATATATATATAAATGTCATGTTCTTATATGCTGTATATGACGGGACTACAGATGGAAATTAGCTCAAAGCTAAAATCCGGCTCATTTACACTTGTAAGCATTATTTTTGTTTTAAAGTGTTCATCAATGTGCACTACGGTAGCCCTGAAGAGAATTAAACATTAAAATATTTTACCGATGTCCCCATTCCCAGTTTGTTTTGGGAATAATTGCGATGTTTACTATGTTTTTGGTAGCTCTTAACAAAACAGAATTTTTGTAAAAGACTGCGACTCTAAAAGGCAAGTTTGTGATTTTAACACTGTTTCGATGAAACAATACATTATACAATATTACGACTTTTTGCCATATTTTTAACACAATATACTTGTACTTTTTTTTGTTGTGGTTGTAGGGCTTCAAGATATTTTGCATGTCATGCATAAAAACGGTGTCATCTTTTCCTTGAAACTGACGTGCTGCCCGTTTTACAAAACAAGTTATTTTTCTGCTTCTTCATCCTCTGAATTTTCCTCCCCCGTCCCTCTTCCTTCAGCCAGCACAACAAGAATCAAGGTGGATCTGTGAAATGAAACACCTCTTCCCAAAGCGTGACTTCCCTATTGAGAGCATGCGTCTAGGGCAGTAGGGTCTAAACCAATTGGCCAGATAAACTAACATGCAGAACGTACGAACGTACGTTTGAAGACTAACTATTTATCCAGTTCAAGCTGTCTTTAAGATGTGACATTGCGCTCTGACTATTTCCCGTAAAATGGTGACAAACTATTACTTATTCTTAAATTTGACCTCTTGCTGCTTGGTTGAAAATGATAGTTGAAAAATAACTTTAAAAAAAAAAAGACTCAAACAGCGAGGGACATTATACTGGTGAAAAAAACTCTCAATTCTACAGATGACTCCCCCTCCACTCAACGCAATAAGTCCTTCCCTCCACTCAGCAAAGTATCTAAAACTAAGGACCCCACTAAGAAGACAGTTTGAAAACTAGCTATGGATCTGAGAAAAACCGAGTCTCCCCCCGTGAGTTGCAGCCAGGAACAAACTCCTGGACTACCATCATCACCACCATTCTGGACACCCGAATCTTGCAGTACTACTGCTGCTTATTTTGCTCCTTGGGCCAAGACGTCTCTGTTTATGGACACAGTGAAATCAGTGTTGGTTGATATTGTGGAGGGGGTGATACATCGGTACAGAGCAGAAATATGAAACGGATGCCGAGTCAGTCACCCCGGCCAGAGGCAACACGATTGTCTGAATGACATGCCCGATTACAACGCGTTAATGAAAAGACTCTGGCTCACCGACTTCATTACTGAGATCGACCAGACTCTTATTGATAAATAAATTTTCACGGATGATTGGAGGATCCAAGGCGCTTCGGAGGCTTTTCTGCACAATCTCAAAAATTGTAGACGCCTCAAGGAGAGACTTGAAAAGATCCATGCCGAGTTGGATGGAGAAGAAGAAGACTAATAACCTATGGTTGGTTGAAGCCAGGGATTTTTTCTTTTTCGATACATTGACTTTTTCTTTAAAATAAAAATGGGGAACTACTATGCAAAACGCTCGGTATATATTGATCAGAATGTAGTCAATACCCTTTTAATAAGTGTGGTGATGAGGACGATTGAAAACAAAGTGAATAGTGATCCCCGTGTAAACAGAATGGCTGAAGTTTGTAAACTAGAAGACATTTTGGATATCGTGTCACGATTCTCATGTTATGTCACGTTTATAGTTTTGTAGGTTTGGGTGTTTTTGCTGTTTTCCATGTCATGTTTCCCTTTGGGTTATGGTCTGGTCCTTTTCCCTGTGTTTTCCTCTTGTCATTAGTTTCCCTGTTGTGTCTAATTGTCTGATTATGTTCACCTGGGCCCCTGTGTTTTCTCCTCCCTCCTCACCTGTGTCTTGTTGTGTGATTGAGTCTTGTGTGTATTTAAGTTCTGGGTTGTCTGTCTGTCTTGGTCGGTTCGTCTTGTTCCCAGACTAGTTCTGCGGTGAGTGTTCTGTTTGTCATTGTACATATATCTCATAGCCTTGAAATAAAGGAAGTTTCAGTTTAAATCTGCATTTGGGTCCTGCTTGTTTCACAAACCGTGACATATCGTTCGTTCTGGCAGTACTATTCCTGGTCATTGGGAAACGATTGTAAACGAAACATTTAAAGTGTTCCTGGAATCTTCATTTTCCGAAACATTCTGTAACATTAATGAAGAAATGAAACAAACATCAAAAGTGTATCATGTGCTCTCATTGTATGCTCTGTTTGTAGATGTAATGCATCTTTGTGTCAAAAACAGCATACACATGAATATTTTGACTGAAGTGAAAAAACTCCATCATGATATTTCCAGGAATCTGGGGAATTCTAAGCTGGAGACGGTCCTGGGGATGTTACAATCAGTATAACTATTGATTTTGTGTGTGAAAATGTTTAAATGTAAATAGGACATTTTTTTTTTTAAATAAAAAAAAGTGTTTTTTACATTTTAAAGACTGTTGTCTTCATTTTAGCAAGGGGAGCGTATCTGATACATGTGTATTACAGTCCTTCACATGCACTGTTGTCTTCATTATAACAAGGGGAGGGTAACAGTGAAGATGTATGATACATGTGTATTGAAACGTGCGTATTATACCCCCACAGAAACACAGAAACATGGAAACACAGAAACACAGAAAAAAAACAGAAACACTGAAACACCGACACACAGAAACACCGAAACACCGAGACACAGAACTACAGAAACACAGAAACATAGAACCACAGAGACACAGAAACACAGAAACATGGAAACACAGAAACACAGAAACACAAAAACACAAAAACACTGAAACACTGAAACACCGACACACAGAACCACAGAAACACAGAGAAACACAAAAACACAAAAACACTGAGACACCGACACACCGAGACACAGAACCACAGAAACACAGAAACACAGAAACACAAAAACACAGAAACACAAAAACACAAAAACACAAAAACACAAAAACACTGAAACACCGACACACCGAGACACAGAACCACAGAAACACAAAAACACAAACACAGAAACACAAAGACACAAAGAAAACACAGAAACACAAAAACACAGAAACACCGACACACAGAAACACAGAAAACACAGAAACACAGAACCACAGAAACACAGAAAACACAGAACCACAGAAACACAGAAAACACAGAAACACAGAAACACAGAAACACAAAAACACAAAAAACACAAAAACACTGAAACACCGACACACAGAAACACCGAAAACACTGAAAACACAAAAAACAGGCTTGTGTGCTAGTATGGTTTTTGAATAAACACATCAGTATTTAAAAAAAAAAAAAGTCGATGGGAGGCTGATACTATTTGACTTTTTAAAATAATGATGTGTTTATTCAAAAACCATACTAGCACATAAGCCTGTTTTTTGTGTTTTCAGTGTTTTCGGTGTTTCTGTGTGTCGGTGTTTCAGTGTTTTTGTGTTTTTTGTGTTTGTGTTTCTGTGTTTCTGTGTTTTCTGTGTTTCTGTGGTTCTGTGTTTTCTGTGTTTCTGTGGTTCTGTGTTTCTGTGTTTTCTGTGTTTCTGTGTGTCGGTGTTTCTGTGTTTTTGTGTTTCTGTGTTTCTGTGTTTTCTTTGTGTCTGTGTTTTTGTGTTTCTGTGGTTCTGTGGTTCTGTGTTTCTGTGTTTCTGTGTTTCTTTGGTTCTGTGGTTCTGTGTCTCGGTGTGTCAGTGTTTCAGTGTTTTTGTGTTTTTGTGTTTCTGTGTTTCTGTGTTTCTCGGTGTTTTTGTGTTTCAGTGTTTTTGTGTTTTTGTGTTTCTGTGTTTCTGTGTTTCTCTGTGTTTTTGTGTTTCTGTGTTTCTGTGTTTCTGTGGTTCTGTGGTTCTGTGTTTCTGTGTTTCTGTGGTTATGTGTCGGTGTTTCAGTGTTTTTGTGTTTTTGTGTTTTTGTGTTTCTGTGTTTCTGTGTTTTCTGTGTTTCTGTGTTTCCATGTTTCTGTGTCTCTGTGGTTCTGTGTTTCTGTGTTTCTGTAGTTCTGTGTCTCGGTGTTTCGGTGTTTCTGTGTGTCGGTGTTTCAGTGTTTTTGTGTTTCTGTGTTTCTGTGTTTTCTGTGTTTCTGTGGTTCTGTGGTTCTGTGTTTTCTGTGTTTCTGTGGTTCTGTGTTTCTGTGTTTTCTGTGTTTCTGTGTGTCGGTGTTTCTGTGTTTTTGTGTTTCTGTGTTTCTGTGTTTTCTTTGTGTCTGTGTTTCTGTGTTTCTGTGGTTCGGTGTGTCGGTGTTTCAGCGTTTTTGTGTTTCTGTGTTTCTGTGTTTCTCTGTGTCTCGGTGTGTCGGTGTTTCAGTGTTTTTGTGTTTTTGTGTTTCTGTGTTTCTGTGGTTATGTGTGTCGGTGTTTCAGTTTTTTTGTGTTTTTGTGTTTTTGTGTTTCTGTGTTTCTGTGTTTTCTGTGTTTCTGTGTTTCCATGTTTCTGTGTTTCTGTGTTTCTGTGTTTCTGTAGTTCTGTGTCTCGGTGTTTCGGTGTTTCTGTATGTCGGTGTTTCAGTGTTTCTTTGTTTTTTCAGTGTTTCTGTGGTTCTGTGTTTCTGTGTTTTCTGTGTTTCTGTGTGTCGGTGTTTCTGTGTTTTTGTGTTTCTGTGTTTCTGTGTTTTCTTTGTGTCTGTGTTTTTGTGTTTCTGTGGTTCTGTGGTTCTGTGTTTTTGTGTTTCTGTGTTTCTGTGGTTCTGTGTCTCGGTGTGTCGGTGTTTCAGTGTTTTTGTGTTTTTGTGTTTCTGTGTTTCTGTGTTTCTCTGTGTTTTTGTGTTTCTGTGGTTCTGTGTCTCGGTGTGTCGGTGTTTCAGTGTTTTTGTGTTTCTGTGTTTCTGTGGTTATGTGTGTCGGTGTTTCAGTGTTTTTGTGTTTCTGTAGTTCTGTGTCTCTGTGTTTCGGTGTTTCTGTGTGTCGGTGTTTCAGTGTTTCTGTGTTTTTTCAGTGTTTCAGTGGTTTCAGTGTTTTCTGTGTTTCTGTGTTTCCACGTTTCTGTGTTTCTGTGGGGCTATAATACGCACGTTTCAATACACATGTATCATACATCTTCACTGTTACCCTCCCCTTGTTATAATGAAGACAACAGTGCATGTGAAGGACTGTAATACACATGTATCAGACACGCTCCCCTTGCTATAATGAAGACAACAGTTTTTAAAATGTAAAAAACACTTTTTTTTATTTAAAAAAAAAAATGTCCTATTTACATTTAAAAATTTTCACACACAAAATCAATAGTTATACTGATTGTAACATCCCCAGGACCGTCTCCAGCTTAGAATTCCCCAGATTACTGGAAATATCATGATAGAGTTTTTTCACTTCAGTCAAAATATTCATGTGTATGCTGTTTTTGACACAAAGATGCATTACATCTACAAACAGAGCATACAATGAGAGCACATGATACACTTTTGATGTTTGTTTCATTTCTTCGTTAATGTATACAGAATGTTTCGGAAAATGAAGATTCCAGGACCACTTTAAATGTTTCGTTTACAATCGTTTCCCAATGACCAGGAATACTACTGCCAGAACGAACGATATCCAAAATGTCTTCTAGTTTACAAACTTCAGCCATTCTGTTTACACGGGGATCACTATTCACTCTGTTTTCAATCGTCCTCATCACCACACTTATTAAAAGGGTATTGACTACATTCTGATCAATATATACCGAGCGTTTTGCATAATAGTTCCCCATTTTTATTTTAAAGAAAAAGTCAATGTATCGAAAAAGAAAAAATCCCTGGCTTCAACCAACCATAGGTTATTAGTCTTCTTCTTCTCCATCCAACTCGGCATGGATCTTTTCAAGTCTCTCCTTGAGGCGTCTACAATTTTTGAGATTGTGCAGAAAAGCCTCCGAAGCGCCTTGGATCCTCCAATCACCCGTGAAAATTTCTTTATCAATAAGAGTCTGGTCGATCTCAGTAATGAAGTCGGTGAGCCAGAGTCTTTTCATTAACGCGTTGTAATCGGGCATGTCATTCAGACAATCGTGTTGCCTCTGGCCGGGGTGACTGACTCGGCATCCGTTTCATATTTCTTCTCTGTACCGATGTATCACCCCCTCCACAATATCAACCAACACTGATTTCACTGTGTCCATAAACAGAGACGTCTTGGCCCAAGGAGCAAAATAAGCAGCAGTAGTACTGCAAGATTCGGGTGTCCAGAATGGTGGTGATGATGGTAGTCCAGGAGTTTGTTCCTGGCTGCAACTCACGGGGGGAGACTTGGTTTTTCTCAGATCCATAGCTAGTTTTCAAACTGTCGTCTTAGTGGGGTCCTTAGTTTTAGATGCTTTGCTGAGTGGAGGGAGGGACTTATTGCGTTGAGTGGAGGGGGAGTCATCTGTAGAATTGAGAGTTTTTTTCACCAGTATAATGTCCCTCGCTGTTTGAGTCTTTTTTTAAAAAAAGTTATTTTTCAACTATCATTTTCAACCAAGCAGCAAGAGGTCAAATTTAGGAATAAGTAATAGTTTGTCACCATTTTACGGGAAATAGTCAGAGCGCAATGTCACATCTTAAAGACAGCTTGAACTGGATAAATGGTTAGTCTTCAAACATACCGTACGTTCTGCATGTTAGTATATCTGGCCAATTGGTTTAGACCCTAATGCCCTAGACGCATGCTCTCAATAGGGAAGTCACGCTTTGGGAAGAGGTGTTTCATTTCACAGATCCACCTTGATTCTTGTTGTGCTGGCTGAAGGAAGAGGGACGGGGGAGGACAATTCAGAGGATGAAGAAGCAGAAAAATAACTTGTTTTGTAAAACGGGCAGCTTGTCAGTTTCAAGGAAAAGATTACACCGTTTTTATGCATGACATGCAAAATATCTTGAAGCCCTACAACCACCAAAAAAAAAAAGGTACATGTATATTGTGTTAAAAATATGGCAAAAAGTCGTAATATTGTATAATGTATTGTTTCATCGAAACAGTTTTAAAATCACAAACTTGCCTTTTAGAGTCGCAGTCTTTTACAAAAATTCTGTTTTGTTAAGAGCTACCAAAAACATAGTAAACATCGCAATTATTCCCAAAACAAACTGGGAATGGGGACATCGATAACATATTTTAATGTTTAATTTTCTTCAGGGCTACCGTAGTGCACATTGATGAACACTTTAAAACAAATATAATGCTTACAAGTGTAAATGAGCCGGATTTTAGCTTTGAGCTAATTTCCATCTGTAGTCCCGTCACATACAGCATATAAGAACATGACATTTATATATATATATATACAACAAAAATAAAATACATGATATGCAGAAAGAGCATGAGCAGCATACAAGCATTTACCACATGGCAGTACAATGTAGCAGCTATGATATATAAGGTGCAAGATAAGATAAAAAGCGCTACATAAAAGTGGAAGAGGAGATACCCCTGTGTTTAAGTGCATTTATTTAGCGGTGATTACACGTCTGTTTGTTGCTCAACCATTCTTTAAGTTGACCTTTAAAACTATTGAGAGTGGGACAATCCTGTATCTCAGTTGGGGGGCTATTCCACAATGAGCTGCGTTTAATGGAGAGGACATTTTGTCCAAAGGTGGTCCGTCTGTGGTGGACTTCACAGTCTCCTCTGGTTTCTGACCTAGTGCTGCGTACAGTGTGTTTTCTGTGGATGAATTCCCCCAAGGGGAGGGGGGCCAGCCCATGTAAAGATTATTCTTTTAAAAACACATACTTTTAAAAGACATAAAAATGTCAAAAACTCAAGAAATTGTGATTTTCAGGGATGGTACAGTGGTGGTATGCCTGTGGCTTTCTGTCAAACACCTGGATAGCTCTCTTGAACAGCTGTTCTATGGGTTTCAGGTGTGTGGCACAAGCAAACGACCAGTTTGTAAAACAGTATTCAATGTGGGATAGAATCATACAGTGGAGGTATGACTTTGCAGCATTGACAGTTAAGAAAAAGGTCTAATTTGTTTAAAATTTTGCAAGTTGCATTTAATGGTATTGGATACTTTCTGGATATGTTTCTTAAAAAGTCAAGTGTGAGTCCAATATGACACTCCCTGTTCAAGATACTTGCACTGGGAGACTAGTTCTATTTCTGCTCCATTTAAAAATACATTGGATCCTTCGATCCTTAAAACTAGAATACTGATGGCTGGCTTACGCTACAAACTTCATCACCTTTTAACAAGAGAGTAAATATATAAAACGTTATTTTGTATATTTTACACATCAGCAGAAACAGAGAGAGATGGCAGGACACTGTGTTTTAGAGAGAACCCCTCCCCCCTGCGTCAGCAAACGGCTTGCGCGGTAATACCATCGCCCAGATGGTCCGCTTTTAGTTTCCCAGACGGTGCTTGTCAGGACTCTTTTCACTTCTGGCGGCGGGGGGATATATCCTTCTTCTTCCTCCACATTGAGGGGTAACGGTGAAAACTCTTCTCTGATCTCGCTTTTTGTTTGCGTTTCTTTGCTTTTTGTTGCACATATCTTGTACACCGCTGGTTCCACAGTGTTTTCTTGATGCACTAGTTCTTCCGATACAATGGTTGCGTGGAGATCTCTGGAAGACACCAGAGTTAACACAGCCCAATCTGTTGAGGTCAACGTTGCTTTAACACTGTGGGGTCCATACGTTTCTCTATTCTTCAGATTGTAGAAATGCAGTTCATTCGCCATATAGTTGAATACGTATCCCCAAACATGTTCATTTTCCAGAAGCCATTTCTCTTCAAGATCTTCGACCGGAGGTGTTTGAACCCGGCACAGATACTGCAGCCGTTTCTTGATTGGCGCTCCGGACGGATGGCGGTAAGTTGTCACAGGCGTCTCGCTGATTAAACCCATATTGAGGCGTCTCTTGGCCACTTTTTCTTTTTGGAAAGATGACTTGATGATTGGAAATGACTGTCTTTTTATCTGCACGGGGTTCTTTTTTTTTTATCTCACTCCACCCCTTCGGTCTTCTGACATCACATAATTGGGGCGGGCCCTTCTGTCACTTTTATGCATACTAATGTGATGGAAGCGGCATTTTGTTTTAATAGACTTCGGGGCAGGCACACCTTTCACTTTTTATGCATACTAATGTGATTGAAACATTTTTTATGATACACCATAAGGCGCAACAGTGGGGGCTTTTCACACCTGTGAATACACATCAACCCCCTCCTATCGACGGATCTCACACCTACTTGGGATATCACACCTACTTGAGATCTCACACCTCGAACAAAGGGGAGGCGGGACTTAGCTCATTTGCATAAGTAGGGAGAGGTGTGACCTGTCACAGCACCTATCACTTTCTATGCATACTAATGTGATGGAAGCGGGATGAACATTACTACTCATGTATGCATGTAACACCATGTACGTACCATATATTCTGAACATGAGTGCAATATATGTTCACAATGAGGAGAAAAGCATGTTCTGATAAAAAAAATCTTTCATTTAATTTCAAACCTTTATTTATGCAGGTGAATCCCATTGAGATCATCGATCTCTTTTTCAAGGGTGACCTGCTGCAATACATATACACATAACAGAAAAACAAAAAGGACATCATACACAGTGATGCAAACACAGGTATGGTGAAAAAAGAGAGAACTATTCGAAGCAGAAAAAAAACAGTGTGATATACCGTCGGACAAAGGCCTGTGCTATAATGCTTCAATTAACTGGCTGTTCTTTATAATATACTCAGATCAGTAGGAGACAGAGATGTTAAGTCATAAATCAAGAGTTTTTATTATTATTCACAGCAGGGATGGGGAACCTTTTTCATTTCAATTTTTACAACATCCTCCGAAGGCCGTACAAATGATTGAACTCAACCTCTGCTTACCTAACCTCCTCCAGGAGGGGTCCGGGGGGCAAGCTCCCCGGGAAGATTTTTTTTTAAATATTGAAGTTAAAAGCATCAATCTGGTGCACTTTGAGAGCAACATTAGGAGATCTATGGATACATCTCAACACCCATTTGAAACAGAACTGTAAGCAGATGTTTCTTTTTGGATATTTTACAAATCACAAAATCACCCTTTTAAACTGTAATTTTGTTTGTTGTTAATAACAACTTTGTTTTACTGTCATATAGTATTTTATACCTGTTTTTCATTTAGTCTCTAATGTCTCATTAACAACTATAATGATCATATCAAGGTGTGCCTTAACCTCACTGAGCTGAGGTTATTTGAGCCTCTCAGGAGAGAGCTCTCTTCCACCTGGTTGTAGAAAAGCTCTTTAAATTCGTTAGCATAGCTAGCTAACCAGATGCTAATAACAACAGATCGCCACTGTGCTTACAACTAAAGACACAGCCACGCAAACACTGTGGCATGTGTACGGCTCCTTATGGGGAATGTAATATTTGAAGAGCTGGAGCGGCGTTCCGGTGCTCTCCGTCAGCACTCATTTCAGACGAGACATATACCAGGTGAAGACACGTTACGCTCGTGTTGTGTTCAAGGAACCTGTCCTCGGCCAGGAAAAACAGGCACTCGCTTGTTTAATTATTTTGCGATCTAGATTTCTTCTTCTTTTTTGAAGTGAGAAGTTGTCCGTCAGTCGGATGGACGGACTGACAGACACGCCCCAACCCCCATCACTGCAGCATATTCACAGCGACTACAGTTTACATAACATTTACAGGTTCCAACAGTTATCTGATTGGATAGCATCTATCCTTGCTTTAAAAACATTTAGTGGAACCAAATTGCTCAGCTTCCATTTATTTTGCAGACTGTTCCAAGTTAGCGGAGCTGCGCATCTAAAAGCTATCTTCCCTAAGACAGTCCTAGCAGTTGGCCAATTTAATAAAACCACAGCATTCAATCTCAGGCAGTAGCCACTTACAATTCGCCGTGAGATCAGGGAGCATATGTAGGATGGAAGTTTCCCTAACATGGCTTTATATATAAAAATGTACCAGTGACTGAGCCTCCGTACAGTTAGCGAAGGAAAACCTGCCCTTGCATACAGGGTACAGTGATGGGTTAATACTTTACAGTTTGTCACAAATCTCAGTGCACTGTGATAGGCGGCATCTAGCTTGATCAGGTAATGGGCAGGTGCATTCATATAGATCAGATCACCATAGTCCAGCACAGGTAAAAAGGTCACAGTGACTAGCCTTTTTCTGGCCTCAAGTGAGAAACAGGACTTGTTTCTGAAAAAGAAACTTAGCCTAACCCTCAGTTTTTTAAGCAGGTTATTGACATGAAGTTTAAAAGTGAGACAATCATCAAGCCAGATAACAAGATATTTATAACAGGTAACCAGTTCAAGTTTTATTCCTTGCGTAGTTACAATATCTAAAACAGGCTCTGGTGTCTTTTTAGCTTTTGAAAAGAGCATTACCTTGGTTTTATCAACATTTAAAAGAAGCTTAAGCGCTGAGAGCTGAGTCTGAATAATGAGAAGCTTAATTTGTTTTTTTCTATCAATGTGTAACAGTTATCAAAATACTCATTAAAAGGACACAAGGAAATAATAAAAGAAAAGGCCTATAAACAACACATTATGTAATGACTCAAGAACATTTTCATGTAATTATGTAATAAAACCCACATTTTGTAATAATCTGCTGGATTGTGTAACAGCCTGAACGCAATATAAAATACATTTTCCTGCATTTTGTAATAAATTATTACATTTTGCAATGGTTATTACAAAATGCGTGAGTTGTCCTTTTAAAAAACTGTAATATTTATTATGTAACCATAACCAAACTGTAAATATATCCCAAAATTGATGTTGATACACATGTTGGCTAATGAATATGGTAACACTTGATCTAGTTTTGGCCAATGAAAGGTATTCTACTGAAATATTTTTAAATTATGAGTAAGGATGATTCATGGTTGAATAAATAAATGAACAGTTGTAATGTTATTGTTTGCAACTCATTTTGTAATAACCACAGCAATATGTAATAATATATTTCAAAATGTGGCGACATGTATTACATATTTGCATTGAACTTGTTTACTACATAATGGGCAAATTATTGCAAAAGGAGGTGTTATTACATAATGAAAGGAAAATGTATTACATTTTGTATAGGTACACTGTAAAAAAAGTCAGTGAAATTAACAGGGAAAAGCTGTAAAATCACGATATCAAAAAACTGTAAATAGAGAAACAATGAAGCAGTGTTTAATTTACAGTAATATTTCGTAAAGTACTGAACCAAACAAAACTGTTAAATTCACATTAAGAATATGTTAAAAATAATTATATTTCATTGTATAATTTACAGATTACTGTGGTTTGAACACAGAAAAACTGTAATACATAAAACAATACAATACAGTTAAAATGACAACATGACAGTGTTAAAATCATGTTTTTTTATATTTTTTCATTCTTGAATATACTATAATTCACTTACTTCTTATTTCTATTTTTTTAATACATATGTTTATTTTGAAATTGGAAATAACCCAGTACTGAGATATTCTTGGAAATTAAATGAGAATCCATAAAACAGCTGGCGTTTGGATTCTCGGGCCGCCCGGCTATTTGGAGTGGAATGCAGCCCACGGCAGACAGCCCAAACAGTAATCGAACGCGCCACTAACGGCCCGTCCACACAGCGGTAAGTCTACTTTTTGAGTCTTGTATTTTTTTTTAATTGGGACAGCCTCTCGGCGGAAGGGACGCAAGCGGTCAACGAACGCAGCCTCCGAAGGAAACGGCCGCTGAACTGAGACACGCCTACTGAGCAGTAGAGTTTGTTTCTGTTATTTCATAGAGAGGCGAAGTCCCTCCCTTTCCGGGGGAGCTCATGGGACCCCGGAAGCGGAAAATTATACATTGAATTCAATGGAGAGAGAAAACGTATCTTTCGATCCCGTTTGAATTGTGCCACGAACTACACATATGATGTTTGTCAATTTAAAAGAAAATGTTGCAAGTCAAAAAAATAAAAATGTGTCGTAAAACTGTGAAGTAACACATTTTGTTGTGTTAAGCCGCTCAGTGAACTACATGTCTCTGGTCCCGCACAATACGCGTCACCAACATAAAGATGGCCGTCACGTTGGCACATTTCACCTCATTCTTTCAGAATGAGAATAAAAGTATAAAACGAGGTGAAAATCACTACAAGTCTGGGCATGTTGAGAGCTGTACATACACGAAAGGGGAGTTAGTCGGTTCTGTAAGAGCCAGCATGCGGGACCGGCTTTACAAGGTTTCGGTGAGTAACATGAGTGCAATGTTTAACGTTAATGTCAGTCAATAAGGAGGAGAATGAAAAAGAAGATGATGAACCACAGACCCGGCATATCATGACTGCAGTGTGCAGGGCTGTGTTAATTTATGTTACTGTTATCAATAGCATTAGTTGACTGAGAAAACCGTCAAGAAAAAAAGTTTAGCGATGTTACGAGTCGACTAGTATAATATGCCCACGGCTGTGATTGACAACCTGGACAGCCAGTCAGAAGCTAGAATGCCAACCTAGAGAGCCAATCAGAACCTAGAACGGGTGTACTGTATACGGGTGTGTATGCTATGGATAACATTATGGTTCACAAGAACAAGGTACACTCCCGTGTTTTGTTTTAGTTGCTCTTCAGATTGAAGCGGCCAGTTTTATATCGACTATATGTGTGATCTCCTTTTTACATCTCGTTGTGTCATTTGAGTTTATTTGCTGTGTGTAGATTCAAGGATTTTGGTTATCTTGTCAATTTGTTTGGTTATCTAGGCACAGCTGTGTGTGACTCCCTCTGGTACACTGGTATGTGTTTTCCTAATGTAGAGAGCATTGATTAATTCATAAACTACACACTGAGTCTAGATCCTGACCAAATCCTTTTTTTTTTATCAAATGTTTTTCAAAAATGTAATACACATTTAAAAAAATACAATGTACAATCACAACCAATACAACACAAATTACAAAAAATACAGAAAAAACAAACAATAACAACAATCAGACAAGAGGACAAAACTATGGAAAAATAAACCCTCCCACCCCCAGATCCGGACCATCCTTGTATTGCTCATTTAATCTATTATAGCATGTTAACAAACATGGTACTTACTTTATTTTTACAGATCTACATGGGAGAGGATGGCACGATGCAGAGCGCTGTCTGTGGTTGTGCACGGGGGATGTACAGGCAATATTTGCCATGTGGCAGATCAGCTCCACAGAAGTTGAGTGCCAGTGGAGGAAGCCTGGCACTTCAAAAGTAGTCCAGCCGGTGTCTCAACTCTACCAACAGCAAGAGGAGACATACAACCCACTGGCCAGAGACATCGCCACTGAGGAAGTAGACTGGTTCAGGTCTGCACTGAGGGGCGCAGCGTGGCATGGCATGGCTTTTGTCACCTGAGCCAGAGCTGCAGCCTCAACATCAGGCCATTTTCAACGTGCCGGAGCTGGTGAAGGAGCATGGGGGTCGTGGGCTTGAGGCAATTCTTGCCTCAATGCGACTGAGCAGAGATCAGCAAGCTGCCATCCAGACAGCCACCGTAGGACAGCAGACAAATCCTCAGTGGCAGTTACACGGGCAGGGCAGGTTGACAGCCAGCAATTTTGGTGCTGTGCTGAGGTCGGGACTTTCATCCACTCCATTCATCCCTCATGAAGAGGGTGCTTGGGGGGTACAATTTAGATGGAGTCATGGCTGTCAACTGGGGAGTTGTAAACGAGGTGTGTTTGGCCAGTGTGTTTGGCCTTTTAAGTGTGACACATATGTGGTGATAAATGCTTCACTTGACCACTGTTCCTAAATAAAAAAAGTGGTCTGCATCATCAGTCATTTTTTCCAAATAATTACCAATATTTCACAAATTCTTCATGTCAACTTAAGAGCACAGCTGTATGTTGAGTGTCAGCTTTGCTTGGTTCATCTTACTGGGGGCAGCTACATGGATGTCGGTGCAGTCCACAATCATTTTGCAGTTGAAGGCAGAATGAATTTATTGACTCAGAATGAAGCACAACTTCATGTCATACAATACATTGACTTTATTTTTAATTATGTAAACAAATAAAGCATTGATTAGCAAGCAGGACCTGCAGGAACAGAGAACGGTGATGGATGGAGCTGGGAAGAGAGAAGAATAAAGAAAACAGATCAACTTTATTATCGGATATTAAAAATTCAATTTCAAAACAAGTTGCCGCTCCTACAGTTTTCTAGTATGTAAAGATGATTTCACATGACCTATGCAAAATATCACACTCAATACATGTGTGTCTCTGGGGGGTGCATTGTGCCTTTGATGTATATAAATAATATACCATAACCAAATACTATTACGTACAGTGGAAATCAGGTTGCCAGAGCTGGTCAGTGTGCATGTTCCTCAGGGTCTCAGCAGTTACAGGTGAGGTAAAGAAAATAAAAGAGAAAAAGGTCAGTAACAACACTTTAAAGTAAAAACACTGAATAATTATCTCTTTTAATAATTTTCTCTCAGTAATCACTCAACTACTGTCTTTCCAACAAACAGATTGACTCACCCTCACTGTCATCACAATGACACATGTCCAGAAGAATGTCATGCAAAGCTCCCAGCCTGCCTGCCTTCCTTCGACTCTCCCTGAACTGCTTCCTTAGCACCCGGTGGAGGGCGCAGTAGGCTACTCTTCAAATGTTTCACGAAATACTTACCATGATGACTACTCTTACTGTTTAACACTTTGGTGTACTTCATGTAATAAAATAATAACTTCATGGTAAGGCTACTAAAAAGGACAAGGCTAAGTAATGTAATGCTAACTAACGTGCTCGCTACTCGTCGCTACTAGCTAGGTAGCTAACTTGACTATGTTCCATGCACAACATGTATATTACCTATGATATTACCTGATATGTCTGATCCAGCGACTCCTGGTCCTTTCATCAGACGGGAAGCGATAGAACGAGCAAGTGGTAGGATCACTTTTGTGATTACAACATGGTACAAAGCACACAGGCATCTTGTAAAAGTGCATTTATTGGAGCAATCTCTTATATTTATTGGAGGTAATAAATCAGTTATGAAATCTTCTTCTTCGCTTTAATTACGAGTCTCAACCACTTGGAGCATTATCGCCTGTGACATCACATACGCGACCCAGAATGGGATTTGGGATTTGTAGTCTTTGTAGTCGCGTATCTTTCATAGTCTTATATTTCAACAGTTTTACGACAAAATGTGACTTTTTTTACATGGAAATGATTGTTTAAGATTGACAAACATCTTGTAGTTCGTGGCACAATTCAAACGGGATCAAAAGATACGTTTTCTCTCTCCATTGAATTCAATGTATAATTTTTCGCTTCCGGGGCCCCATGGACCGGAAGTAGATGGGCGTGACTTCGCCTCTATTGGACTATTTAATTATCGCGGGAGCAGCCACTTTTTGCAGGTTAACGGCTCAGTGCGCTGCCAAGTCTGTCTGTCACGGACCACGGAGCTATGTGCGGGTGCTCATGAGCGGAGGATCACATCTGTAGCACTGGTAAGCTAACCGTTTATTTTTTCAAACTTCAATTATTACACGGTGTGTTGTCAGGACAATTCTGTTTGTGATTTATTGCATTTTGCAGTCATAGTAGTTATAACGTCTACTGACCGGGAGTTAATTTAAATAGTCTGGTAACGTTATTGAAGTATCATGCTAAAAGCTGAACTCTTTATTTTCGTTCAATTCATACTGTTGTGAAGCGGGGGGTTCGAAGCTACATCTGAGCGGGTTCAAATTTAACGGGCAGTCGTGTTAGCGTGCTAAAAATGATTACCTGCCGTTTTTGCAGGTTAACGGTTACGGCTCAGTGCGCGGCGAAGTCTGTCTCAAGTCTGCCTGCCACGGACCACGGAGCTGTGTGCACATGAGCGGAGGATCACATCTGTAGCACTGGTAAGCTAACTGTTTATTTTCTTCAAACTTCAATTATAACACGGTGTGTTGTCAGGACAATACTAACTTCTGTTTGTGATTGAGTGCATTTTGCAGCAAAACGCTACAGACGAGGGGTTATGTTCTGCATTGCATAGGAACCCCAGTGTTTTTTCAAATGTGTTGGTGCGAACTGCAAGCAAACAACGGTGTGTTGTCAGGACAATACTAGCTTCTGTTTGTGATTGAGTGCATTTTGCAGTCATAGTTATAACGTCTACTGACCGGGAGTTAATTTAAATAGTCTGGTAACGTTATTGAAGTATCATGCTAAAAGCTGAACTCTTTATTTTCGTTCAATTCATGCTGTTGTGAAGCGGGGGGTTTGAAGCTACATCTGAGCGGGTTCAAACTTAACGGGCAGTCGTGTTAGCGTGCTAAAAATGATTACCTGCCGTTTTTGCAGCAAAACGCTACAGACTTTGAAGGGTTATGTGCTGCATTGTAGAGTGCATAGGAACGAACCCCAGTGTTTTTTTAAATGTGTTTGCACAAACTGCAAGCGAACATTTTGTACTTACACAGCTTTTAAAGCTCACTTTTATCTGATTCACAATGTGCCTGCAGCCACCGCTAGAGCCATTGTTACAGATTTGAAATGTGCAATTTAGTTATGTGCGCGCCAATTACACACAGTGAAAGAACTTGTATCCCACTTAAAAGATCATATAGTGGAGGGACGACCTGTGTTATGTCCAGTAACTGGTTGTACAAATAATTTCACTGTAAAATCGTCATTTACTGCTCATATGTCCAGAAAACACAGAGCATGTTCTGTTGATAGCATAAGTGACATGTACAGGGAAGCCATTTCTCCGTGTTCTGCACATGAAAATGCTTCCCAGAGCCCAAATGATGCAACAACAAATGAAAGCACTGATTTGCCACAGCATTTCAATGAGACCTATCTTAGGAATGTATGCTTATTCTACTTAAAATTGCAAGGGCAGCTCCTTCTTCCAGCTTCAACAATACAGACCATTGTCGAAGAGATGCAAAATGTGCATGAGTTGGGACAGGATTACATTTTAAGTAAACTGCGTTCACTTTTAAAAGATGACATGTCTCTAACTGATGATGCTATTGCTAAAATCTGTGATTGTGTGAAGGATTCCGATCTGTTCTCAGTCTGTCACCAGGGACCTCTGAGAACAACATATTCAAGAGCTCAGACATTCAAAAAGATGTTCAAATACATAGAGCCTAAAAAAAGTAACATTAGGAAATGATGAAAATATGAGACAAAGGTTTGCTTACTACATACCTGTGAAACAAACAGTAAGTGGCTTATTAGAATCAGAATTTTGGAAGAATTCAATGTCACAGCAGTCATGTGAAACAGACTGAGATGTTTTTGGTGACATAAGTGATGGACACAACTTTAAGTCCAACCAGTTCTTCATTGAAAATACAGGTTGCCTGAAGCTAATTCTGTACCAGGATGCTTTTGAAATTGTCAACCCCCTTGGCTCTGCTAGGAAAAAACACAACGTTTTTGCAGTCTATCTTTCTGTGGCAAATCTACCTGCTCATGTGCGCTCTAATACTGATCACATGTCCCTGGTTTTATTGTGTGGAGAGAATGACCTAAAACAATTTGGATTTGCTAAGGTGTTCTCAGAGATGTTAGTGGATTTAAAAGATTTGGAGGAAAATTGAATAGTTACAACAGGTGGAGACATGGTCAAAGGGGCTCTGTACTGCATTGCGGGTGATAACTTGGGTTCACACGGAATTGGTGGGTTCACTGAAAACTTTAGTCGTTCTAAGTACTTTTGCAGGTACTGTGAAATCACACAAAGTGAGTTTAAGAGTGATGATCCAAATGTATGTGGACCACAGCGCACACCCGAAGGTTACGATTCTGCTGTTGCTGATCTACAAGTTGAAGACAGTCCACACATCAAAGGCATAAAGGCAAACTCTGTCTTCAATGCTCTGACATCTTTTCATGTTTGCAAGCCAGGTCTCCCACCTTGTTTAGGCCATGACATATTTGAGGGTGTCTTATCCTACGATGTTGCACTGTACTTAAAGTATTTTATTAAGAAAAAGAAATGGTTTACATATTCACTTTTGAACCGGCGCATAAAACAGTTCAAGTACAAAGGATCTGATGCTCTCACTAAGCCCTGTGCTGTCAACTCTGACGTATTCAAGCTCTCAGGTCAAGCCATTCAGAACTGGAATTTGTTAAGATTGCTGCCTATATTAATTGGTGACAAAGTGCAAAATCCAGAAGATGATGTGTGGCAATTGGCTCTCCAGCTTAAAGATATTGTTGATCTGATTTGTGCACAAAATATTTCGTTGTCTCAGGTAGCCTATCTTGACATTACAATCCAAGAATATTTGGAAACAAGGAAGTGTTTCTTTCCTGAGAGTCCACTAAAACCAAAGCACCATTTCATGAGACACTATCCGGCACTCATCTTGAAATTTGGCCCCTTGATTAGAGTATGGACAATGCGTTTTGAAAGTAAACACAGCTACTTCAAGAGATGTGCCAGGCATTTGAAAAACTTTAAAAACATCTGCCTAAAAGACATCAGATGTTTCAGGCATATCTTTCAGCTGGGCCAGGATGCAGTCAACTTCTGCAAGTCAAAGACAGTTGTACTTTTTACTCCAGTCTTTACAGTGATTCAATCAAACATGCAGTGAGAGAGTTTGGCTTTTCAGAAAACAATACTAGTGTTTCCACAGACATACAGTATAAAGGTACATCATATAAAAAAGGGCTTTTCGTTGTGTCCAAAAATGACGAGTCCATGGAGTTCGGAGAACTGCTCATTATTTTAATTCAAAAATGATTCAGCTGTGTATTTTGTGATGGATATACATAAAGCTGAATATCATTCTGAATACCACCTGTACTCTGTGACAAAACAGAATGCAAGGTTGCAATGTGTTAACATTAACGACTTGGTCGAGTTTTACCCGTTACCATCATATATTGTTAACGGGCACCGAGTCATCCCGCTGAAACACAGTGTGTTGTCAAAATAAACACGATATTGGCTACTGTGGTGTTGAAACCATTCTAATTACTTAACTAGCTCATCATCTTCACCAGTCAGACAATGTCCATTAGCCGCGGGGCTAGGTCCCGCTGTTAAACTCCATTGACTTGTGCTAAAATGTTAGCGATCTAAAGGTCCGCTATTTTTGGCTGTTTTGGGTAGACTTCAGTTGACTGTAACTTCGAAATTGAATGTTCACAAAGCTGCCGACCGATTATACACTTATACACGAGGGAACTAACATAGCTAATTTAACGAACGTTAGCTAATGTAGCTGTTGTAGTGCAGAGAGACGGGACATACGGATTAAGCAACTAGACTACTTGTAGTGTACATGCAGAATTATTTCAATTTAAAATAGTTTGAAATGCTCACACACATACCTGACTCTCGTGCTGTATTTTCCTCGTTTCTTTTTAATTTTCCGTTTCGAAGCACCTGATGATGAATGCTTTCTCTTTGACACTCACTTGACAGAATCAACAGACAGAGGCGGCAACGCAGATTTGAATCGGTTCTTCTTTCTTTCTTTCGTGTTTATTGGCGGTTGGCAAACCAACTTGTAGGTGCATCACCGCCATTTGAATCTGCCAATCAGATCAATCTATTGCTGGAGATGGGGGGGGGCTCCCCAAAATCTGTGAGATTGATTGGTGATGATCACGTAATGTGTCCAATGAGAACGTTAACATGTTTTAGAGAGTTATGTTTAGCGAAGACGGAGGTCAGCCACTGTCAGCGGAAGTGGCGCATTCGATTACCGTTTGGGCTATCTGCCACGGATGGGCTGTATTCCACTCCAAATAGCCGGTCGGCCGTAATATATGCATATATATTTATTAGGGCTGGGACTCGATTAAAAAAATTAATCTAATTAATTAGAGGCTTTGTAATTAATTAATCGCATTTTTAATCACATATAAATATTTGGCCTGAGAACAGTGAGAAGCAATTTTTTTTCACATGGATTTTAGTATACCATTGAATAATGACTGAATACATAAGCTTAAGCAACAAAACATTGTTTATTTTTTTCAAGGTGGTACTTAACCAAGACCAACAGAAAAGTGCAATTTTTGCCATAAAGTGTAGCAATAGCATATTTAGGAATATAGTACATTTCAGAGATTCAGATATATATATATATATGTATATATTTATATGTATATGTATGTATGTGTGTGTATATATATATATATATATATATATATATATATATACACAATAAAGAATACTTGATTCAAAAATACATATATTATTAAATTAACTAAACAAATTGTGAAAAAAATTAACACTGCTTTTTATTAATTAAATAAATCATATTTCACATCAAAAGAAACAACAATGTTTTAACAAATCGTATTAAATAATCTGATGACAGAACTGTAAACAGAATAGCTGAAACTTTAACAAAATAAAGAACTCGGTTACCTCTAATCATTAACCCATGTTTGTATAATAGTGTTAACTGCGTGTGTTGCTGACGTGTAAACGTTACTCGTGGATGGGGCTACAGAGCAACTAGAAAGACAGTCGAACCCGGTGCATTCCTCCGTCTGAATGTGGTGCACTTTTGCTAAATGTTTAGACAAATTGCTCGTGTTACCGCCCTTGCATGCTAAACACTATTGGCAACGAGCATTGTCCACCTCAAGACGGGTAAGATTTAACCACACTTTGGAGCGCTTCTCTCCGTCATCTCCTCCGTGTGTTCCTGCATGTAGCAGCCGCGTGTGTGTAAACTGCCCCGCCCCCTTGCACACAGACGGGGGAGAGAGAGATCTCGTCTCGATTGGAAAGATCGTAAATATACCAACCATAGACGCATTTGTTTGTCTTTTTGCATGTTAGAAACGAGTTGGCGACACTAAGACTGCGAGATAATGTTTTTGTAGCAATAATAAATGACCTTTCTCTTACTCAACTCGCTACTCGGAGGGAAGTCACTGTCATACTGTATGCCTTTGGTTTGGGAGAGCGACGCTTGCTTTACAAATAAGGCAAATAACCTTTGAATGTGACATCCCAAAAAAACATTCTTCCTCCCATTCTGGGTGGAAGTGGTATTTTTGTAGCTTTTCGCTCGGTCCCGCACTCATTTTGTTGTTTGTCTCTTGTTTGCTTCTTAATTTGAGTTTTGACTGATTTTGTATCGCTTTCCATTCTGGTTAACAGACTGGAAAGCAATAGGTCTGTAAATCAAGTAAACTCCTGAATTAAATGGCAGGGAGGCCAAGGGAGGAGGGATCAAAACCTGTTTTGTCTATTTTAATGGAGCTGGATTTTTTTTTAATGAATGGCTCGCGATCTACCAGCATTGCGGTCGACCGCGGGTCGACGTACTGGGCACCTCTGACATAGACAGTCTGTATTTTGTATATGTTTAACTTTTGTCCAGTTTCTGAACAGATATGAGGAGCTGTGAGCTCTGAGTGTGTGCTAACAGCTAATGGCTGATGTGTTGGGCCAATCCAACCCAGTCTCATAAAAAAACGTGTAATAACTACGTTGGTCCACAACGTAGGACGTAGTATTTCTACAAAAACGCCTCTGAAATTGTAAGATCCCTACGTTTTTTTTCACCATTCATTCCAATGGCTGGCGTCTATGTCACGTGATCTTCACATTTCTCCCTGCAGAAAAAAAAAACATGGCCGAACTTTGTTTTATTCTCGGTGTAAGATGCCTATTTTAAAGTTAGTTTGGCCATTAAAATGCGTTTTGATGTCATTTGATGCGAGAAATATGAGTTGTTATTTCAGATTATGTGTGCAGTGGATGTACATGATCTTTAGTTTGCTAGTTATTACGAAGATTACTTCAGGAAATGGTGTCTATACAACGTTTTCATTGTTACCAAGGTGGTTGCTAGGGACGCTGCTATCAATATTATTTCTGTTATGTTGTGTAAAATGGTGTTATCTTTATTGCTAGCCCCTTCACGTCAATGCATAGTGTTGGTCCACAGCACAAACGTATTAGTTTAACAAAGTCCGCATCTAAAATTGTGGCATAGTGTGTGGCCGAAGGATGGGAGTCGGAGGCGGGGTATCAAAGGTACAAGCTAGACTTTTATTTAGCATCTCAAAACACAAGTGAAGACCGGCGGAGACAGGAAGTCCGGCTCACTAAAATGTCCGTGCAGAACAATACCCTAACCCAGGGGTCTGCAACCTTTTTGACCAAAATAGCCATTTTGCTCCTTTTTCCCAAAACATTTTTTGTCTGGAGCCGCAAAACATATTTCATAGCTTGATAGCTAATAAAGTTGTATTTATTGTTATATCAGACAAAAACTACAGTTTTTTTTACATTTATTAGGCTATTTATTACATTATATAAAACTGTTAACCTCTAATAAGAAACAAAGAACTCCTATAAGGAGAATTACAAATAATACACAGGCCTACTTTAAAATAAATTTAACACAGCACTTGGGGAGTCCTCTGCACATTTGAAGGGGAAACAAATATTATTAAAATGTGCCCACTTTGAAATAAATAAAACATATAGCTGCACCCTAAAAAGAGTTAAAGGTGAGGTAGGTAAGAATGGAGAAACCAGCTCGAGTGCGCTAGAATTTGAAAATACACAACCGGAAAAAATAGGCCTCTTCCTTCAGACTTCCCTCCTCCTCCAACACACACAAACGCGCACATGACCAATGAGGGCACGAGATAAGTTTGTGCACAGATGGAAGGCTGACAGGCAGGTAGGCCATCCAGTTACTTTAGCCGGGCCGGCTAAAATGATGGGTCGTGCTTTTTACAGCGCTCCAGAGATTAATTTTTGTATGTATTTATTGTCAAAGAATTTAATATATTCATTGCTATCGGGACGTTAAGAGCATTCCATGGAATATAACAAAAAGTGTTTTCTGAAATAAATTACATACCCCATTGAATTATGACTGAAGATTGTCAGCTGTCTTCCTCTCCCGTGTTGTTCCTCGATACGTAAAGGCTGCAGCACCGTTGACAACTTCTCTCTACACATCAAACATACCGGTAAACCAGCATCGTTTGCCGTGAAAGCATATAACTCTGTCCACACAGAATTAAATCCTGTGTTCCTCCGGTACTTTTCTTTGATTGATCCATAGTTCGCTCATCGAGCCGGGGGTCCCCGCACAAGGGCCTCCAAGAAAAGGCGCTCTCGCGGGACCGTAGCAGGATGTGACGCATATTTTAGTTGACCTAATTAAAACCGTTTTGTTTTTTATTTATGTGTCACAGTATCCCCTCAAAATACGAAACATTTCAAACCGTGCAACAAAATATAAATAGTCCTACAAACACTTTTATTTTATTTCCTTCTTATTTTTGTCTAAGCTCAAGGGAGCCAGAGCAGAGGGCTTAAAGGGCCGCATGCGGCCCGTGGGCCGCGGGTTGCCGACCCCTGCCCTAACCCATAGATCTGTGGGTGAATAATGTTAATCACCACAATAGATACGTTATTTTCCCCTGTACAATTCTCCATTTACTCAACAATAACACATAATTATCCTTGTGTTTATTTTATTGGTTTGATTAATAAACACAAGTTGGAGTCCGTCAGGACCGAGGGTCGGAGCAGCTCATTTGCTTTACAGAATATTACACCCGGAAGTAAGTATTCTCTCGCTTTGCTTGACAAACCCCGTGATAGTCCGCAAGCTCTGTGATTGGAGAGTGTGCTCCGAGGGTTACGCCGAGCGTCGAACAGCAATTGAAATGGGATGGAACCACGGCAGACTGTCCAAAACTGGATTTGAACGGGTCCACCCCGTCCCCAGAACTACACATGCTGGCTATTGTGTTTCGCAACATGTTCTCTATCTATGGCACGTCTCTACTGGGAGTTGTAGTTTTAAAAGACGTTTTCGTATTTCCCACAATAAGAAGTTGCCAGTATTAAACTTTGTACATCCCTGGAGGTTTAAGGGATAGGAAACACTCAAATTTAAAACATATAATTAATAAATGGGTGAAAATTGCTTGTGCCCATAATGGGCAGCATTAATATATACCCACATGAAAGCTAAGGTCAGAAGAGCTTTATTTACAGCTGGTCTTATGTTTGTGACCCCTCCTGTTGTTAATTGATAAGCCTGTAACATGCACTTGTCAAGGTTCAGAGGCACATTTTGCAAATATGGCAGTAGCCATCGATCATCTTAAGATAAGGTATACTTTATTGATCCCAAGTTGGAAACATTTGCGTTACATCAGCATGTGTAACAGTTGTAAATATGCAGTGGTGTTTATTTGTAAATCATTTAGTATAATCACACAAATTCTGTGTTTTATATTTAATAATTCTGTTTTCTTTATTTATTGATTGTTCAATACCTGACAAGGCCATAGATGAAAAACTTGGGTCGCAGGTTCCTCAACAGTGCATCACAAGACATATCAATATTTGTGTATACAGATGTAACACTCCAGATAGGACTCACATGGGTGTGTCCCAGTCAAAAACCCAGCGGATGCCAGTGGCTGGGGGTGTTGCCAAATTGCTAGAGGGCGTTGCCAAAGTTCTCCATTTGTTCAATTACAGGATTTAACCATGAGATGGCGCTTCATTCACAAATACACAAAGACAACTGGGTATTGTAGAACTTACGGCCCGTCTACACTACAGGCATCGAAAAATGCTTTCAACGCTTCGCCCATTCACTTGAATGGGGTGACGTAGAAGATTTTTAATCTTCGCCGAACTGCATTGTGGGGAGCATGGCATGGCTTTGCAAGCATCACAAGCATCTATCGGCATCAAAAGTTGAAGGCTCGATGCTTGGCATCAGCCAATCAAATCCAGTTTATGCAAATCCCGCCAGTGCAAGCGCAGCCAATCAAACCGCGTGCAAGCTGGGAGAGCCAGACCGCAGTTCATTTCCTCATATTCCAAACGAGATATTACGGTAGCAAATCACCCGGTTCTTTACGACCAGAACTATTTACCGGGATGCAAACCGGAGGAACCAGGCATGGAGAGAGGTGGCAGAGACTGTGGGTGAAACTGGTAGGTTTTTCGCCTGTTTGGAGAGTTTATATCCTGTTTACTTCGTTTTAACATTGCTATTGCTTTGTATGTCGGGGGCGGGAGATTCATGTGATTGGTTGTTGGTCGCGTTGCTCGCAAAAAATCGCCAAGCTTCAGACACGCCCAGCTTCAAGATTTTTTGATGCCTGTAGTGTAGACGGGCCGTTAGTCTGTTTGCAATGTTTGCAGCTCTGTAGTTGTGTTTGCTGAATACTGTAGCATTTAATCACTTATTTGTTACGGTTTTCACAGGCTACTATAATGAAAAAATATCAGTATTTTAGATCAAATAAAGTATATAGTTTGCTTTATGCAGTATATTTTTTGTAATATTGTTGGGGTGTTTTTACACAGTAGTGAGAGTGAAAAACAGGATAGCACAGATTAATAAAATCAAAAATAAGATGAGCGATAAAAATAAATAAATAATAATGAGAAACTATAAAATAAGAAATTAATAAAACTCAAATGTAATTATCATATCATATATTCTAATGTATTGTATTATTAAGTAATATCATACATTAACCCCATTATAGCAGATGCCACATTGAATGGATGAACACATTTATGCAATAAGTACAACAGAGTATTTCTAAATACAAGTTGTAACAATACTTATATGTATGTAATATTAACCCTTTGGAGTCGACCGTCACGCCGGCGTGATCAGATCACATGACCTGTTCAAGCCGGTGCCGCATAAAAACAACAGTCAGGACAACATTGCCGTGTAGTTCTGTCGAACGTACTGGCTTGAAACGATATGCCAGTCTTTGTTTCATGCAAAAAGACCCAGTAAACACGGAGATACGATGATATAAAGTTTATACATTTCAAAAGTATGAGAAATGGAAGCACATATTTTAATATCTTCGCTGTATTTTATCATTTTACGAAACGGAAAATACTGGAAACTGTAGATCCTGCTCAACAGGATGTATTTACCAGGGAAGGGGTGAGCTAATCAGGTAAACTGAGTTATACGAAGCGAGACGAAAAGAGACGAAGAGGGATGGCAGGAACCGAAGAGAGACGGCAGGAAATGGAGAGACGAAGATATACATATTATTGTACATAATGTGTATATAATAACATAATGATTAATTTCAGATGATAATACTTTTCAGGGTTAGGGAATGTTCCGGTATTTGGACAAAATTAACATGGGATCACTCCGGTCAATGTACGTACTTCGTCTCACTGGAATATTAATGGCCAGATTGAATACAACATCGACCCAAATTCTCCGGTCAATGACAGGAGAGTTTTGAAAGTGACAAAACACTGTTCCACACATTTAAAAACACTTAATCAATGTTTACCCAGGATCCATGCACCTTTCCTGGCTTGTAAAATGTGGTGATGCGCCCTGGAGGTAGTGGGCAGGCTCTGTGCGTGGTGCTGAACCCCAGCCTGTCTATGTGGAATACAAAAACAAACAAAGACAAACACCTTTAAGGTCACCAGGGTCGTAAGGTTCTGGTTCTGGCGGTGTGCATGGAGGGGTTTGACCTGGCTCCCCGACACAATGCACATAGTCTGGAGCAGCGGAGCAGCGGCTGGGCCGTGTTCCCCCTTCTGTCCATTTGCCTATCAGTTTGTTAACGAAGTGGACAGAGGCTGTTTTTCGCCCCTAAAAGTGACTTTTAATGGTGGGTTTTGCATTTAAATGATGGGTCTTATCATTGTGGAGGGTCCCCGACACAATGCAACTAGTCTGGAGCTCGCTGGGGTCCCGCAAATGCTTTAATCACACTTTTTTCCATTTGCCTATCAGTTTGTTAACGAAGTGGACAGAGGCTGTTTTTTGCCCCTAAAAGTGACTTTTAATGGTGGGTTTTGCATTTAAATGATGGGTATTATCATTCTCCAGGGTCCCCGACACAATGCACATGGTCTGGAGCTCGCTGGGGTCCCGCAAATGCTTTAATCACACTTTTGTCCATTTGCCTATCAGTTTGTTAACGAAGTGGACAGAGGCTGTTTTTCGCCCCTAAAAGTGACTTTTAATGGTGGGTTTTGCATTTAAATGATGGGTCTTATCATTGTGGAGGGTCCCCGACACAATGCAACTAGTCTGGAGCTTGCTGGGGTCCCGCAAATGCTTTAATCACACTTTTGTCCATTTGCCTATCAGTTTGTTAACGAAGTGGACAGAGGCTGTTTTTCGCCCCTAAAAGTGACTTTTAATGGTGTTTTTTGCATTTAAATGATGGGTCTTATCATTCTCCAGGGTCCCCGACACAATGCAACTAGTCTGGAGCTCGCTGGGGTCCCGCAAATGCTTTAATCACACTTTTGTCCATTTGCCTATCAGTTTGTTAACGAAGTGGACATAGGCTGTTTTTCGCCCCTAAAAGTGACTTTTAATGGTGTTTTTTGCATTTAAATGATGGGTCTTATCATTGTGGAGGGTCCCCAACACAATGCACATAGTCTGGAGCTCGCTGGCGTCCCGCAAATGCTTTAATCAGGCGTTTTAACACTTTTCCCCACGAAAATGATTTTTAATCATTTTTTGGGGGCTATATAAATCAAATTCCGGTTGATGCCGAGCACAATCGTACCTTTTACTATTTTAATGTATTTGCATGATATATCTTTGGGCTATAAAAGCGACATATTTGGATGACTTTGTCAGTTTATGGAGCTTATCCCACAAATCCCGGATGATCCGGGCCAAATTTGGGAGCTCATAGGCAGCCTGCCATAGGCCCCCACCCGTGGAAAGAAAAAAAAATGAAAGAAAACGGTCAATTATATGTTAAAATAATCAAAAAATGAACTTTTAAAATTACAACAACTCTGAGAAGGGGAGAAGGGGCTCAAGTGTTCGGCGCTTCGGGACGAAGCCCCGAACACTTTTCCCCTCCCCCGTTGCAAGGTACAACGGAGAGGGGAATCCAGACTTCCCCTCCTCCGTTGTAAAAAACCGTTCATGTTTTACAAGCTACCTTCTGCACGAAATCGGAAACCCGGTTTTTGAGAGGACTCAGAAAAAAAACGGCTGTGTAACTTCATGGAGGAATTCATCCGCTGTATGTGCACTTTGGCTCGGATACATTTTGTTGCCTGGAGACCCCCCAGCATGGTTCTTACCAAACTTTAAGTTTTTGAACTGGGCTCTGGAGGAAGGTAAGGGGAGTTGACAGGGGACTCAATCCGCCTCATGAGGCACTATTCTCGGATACATTTCAACACTTTTAGCCCTTTTTGATGGTTCTCCAAAAAATAACTCTGACTTTTTCAGAGTGTGGAGGAAGGTGAGGGGAGTTGACAGGGGACTTTACCCGCCTTATGGGGCACTATTCTCGTATACATTTTTTCATTTTCACCCATTTTTTATGGAACTCCAAAAAGACAAGTTAGTATTTTTTTTCCCTTCCTCTTCTGATTTCTTACTGATTGAATGGCAAACGCGACCCGCCATCAGAGGGCCTCCGCCGGCCCGGCCTCGTGCCGGTGCTCTGGCGGTCGGTTCCTCCGAACTGCGGGTTCGACTCTGATGGCCGGGAGGGACGAGGGAAACGTCGGGGGGGTCTGCTGGAGGCTCCTGCTGGAGTCTTGCGTTCACTGGGACCTGGCTCGAAAAAATCAAAACCCTGACTCCAGTGCGGTGTTGCGGCCATGCGCCTCCGGGTACCAGACTCCCCTGCCTCCTCCGTGTTGCGTGGGCTGCGTGGGGGTAACCCTGCGTGTCCGTTACCCTGCGTGTCTCTTACCTCCCAGGCCGACCGATATGAAGCGTTTCCAAGACGAACCGTCTGACTCAGGGGTCCCACCACAGGTTCCGTAGCGGGGTGGAAGTTCCACCTCCCCACTTCGCCGCGGAATGCAAGACAAACACCTGTTTCTCTCATCCTCCACTGTGGCATAGCGGCCTTAGTCGGCTGCGGCATTCAGCAATTGGCCTTGCTCCGGGCACAGGACCCTACTTCATCAAACTACCTGTTTGATCCTGCGTAACAACCACATATATGCTTGTCTGCAAAGACATTGATCGAATGACAAACGTGACCCGCCATCGGAAGGCCTCCGCCGGCCCGGCTTCGTGCCGGTGCTCTGGCGGTCGGTTCCTCCAAACTGTGGGTTTGACTCTGCTCCTGGGAGCGCATATATGCTTGTCTGCAAAGAGGGACATGCCTGGTCCCGCCCAGGTGTTCTTCTACGGCTAGTGTCCAGCCAGCTGCGGTATCATCAAATTTGACCCGCCATCTGAGGGCCTCCTCCCCGGGTCCAGCTTCCGGTGCTTGGCGGTCGGTTCATCCAAACTGCGGGTTTGACTCTGCTCCTGGGAGCGCATATATGCTTGTCTGCAAAGAGGGACATGCCTGGTCCCGCCCAGGTGTTCTTCTACGGCTAGTGTCCAGCCAGCTGCGGTATCATCAAATTTGACCCGCCATCTGAGGGCCTCCTCCCCGGGTCCAGCTTCCGGTGCTTGGCGGTCGGTTCATCCAAACTACGGGTAATCCTGGAGCGGACAAAGATATGTGTATTTGCCTGAAGGATGGAAATAAACAAAGAATGATATTTTACAGGACATGATGGATATGTGTTTTTTCCAGGCTTTTTGGAAATAAACCAAATGTGATTTTGCAGTGCATTATATAGCTCATTTTACCCATGTGATGTTGTGCAGTACATTACTGAGCTCATTTAACGATATGGTCTACCAGGCGAAGTGGGATGCTGCCATGTCCCAACTGGTCTCCGGAGGAATATAAGGAGAGTTGACAGGGGACTCTGCCCAGTGCTCATGAACCAAATGAGGGGTGTGTTAGAGGGGAAAGGCTCTGGCTGTTTCTGCAGCCTCTGCATCTACCTTCTCTCCCCACCCTGATACCAGAGCTCATTTAACGATATGGTCTACCAGGCGAAGTGGGATGCTGCCATGTCCCAACTGGTCTCCGGAGGAATATAAGGAGAGTTGACAGGGGACTCTGCCCAGTGCTCATGAACCAAATGAGGGGTGTGTTAGAGGGGAAAGGCTCTGGCTGTTTCTGCAGCCTCTGCATCTACCTTTTCTCCCCACCCCGATACCAGAGCTCATTTAACGATATGGTCTACCAGGCGAAGTGGGATGCTGCCATGTCCCAACTGGTCTCCGGAGGAATATAAGGAGAGTTGACAGGGGACTCTGCTCAGTGCTCATGAACCAAATGAGGGGTGTGTTAGAGGGGAAAGGCTCTGGCTGTTTCTGCAGCCTCTGCATCTACCTTCTCTCCCCACCCCGATACCAGCGCGTGCCTGCTGTAAAAGGCAGGTGCACGGGCTCTCACTGCCACTAACTCTGAGCCTGGCTCCCGAGCAGCACGTTCTCCCCGGCAGTCCGCCAGCAGATGAAAAACACCCACCTCTCCGCCTCTTCCGAGGGACGAGGGAACCGCGCGGGGGGGTCTGCTGGAGGTTCCTGCCGGGTGCTCCGTACTGCGTTTCACCGGGACCTGGCTCGAAAAACTCGGAACTCTGACTCCAGTGCGGTGTGGCGGTCTCGCCCTGGCCGTCCACCGTGCGCCTCCGGGTACCTGACTCCTCCGGGGGCAGGTGCGAGGGGTTCAATGCACCAAATGAGGGGTGTGTTAGAGGGGAAAGGCTCTGGCTGTTTCTGCAGCCTCTGCATCTACCTTCTCTCCCCACCCCGATACCAGAGCGTGCCTGCTGTAAAAGGCAGGTGCACGGGCTCTCACTGCCACTAACTCTGAGCCTGGCTCCCGAGCAGCACGTTCTCCCCGGCAGTCCGCCAGCAGATGAAAAACACCCACCTCTCCGCCTCTTCCGAGGGACGAGGGAACCGCGCGGGGGGGTCTGCTGGAGGTTCCTGCCGGGTGCTCCGTACTGCGTTTCACCGGGACCTGGCTCGAAAAACTCGGAACTCTGACTCCAGTGCGGTGTGGCGGTCTCGCCCTGGCCGTCCACCGTGCGCCTCCGGGTACCTGACTCCCCTGCCTCCTCCGGGGGCAGGTGCGAGGGGTTCAATGCCTCCTCCCCCCGCTGCGGCGAAAGCCGGAGCGGGACGGAGCGCCCGGAGGTACTGTTACCCCCACGTTTTGTACCCAAAACTGTCTTGTGAACTCGTGGCAGAACCATGAAACAAAAAACAATCAATGTATCGGACCCATCGCCAGCCGCGTTGGTGCGGAGGTGGGACCATTTTAACCAGGTGGTAACCTAAGTCCTCCCCTTGGTCCGTGTTCCCTGCATTGAAGCATCGGACCCATGGTTGCAATCACCAGTTGGCTAACGCATATAAACGGAGAAACAGAAAACCATTTAAATAGAATTCATTGTGTGTGTTTTTGGAAGGATGTTGACCGAATGCCCGGTGTGCAGTCTCCGCTATCTGGCTTTGAATAAGCACCTTAAGCACAAACATGCAGTGCGGAACCTGGAGGAAAGAGGCATCATTCTTAAAATGGCCAGTGGTAGAATAAATATTCGGACCAAACCCTGTCCCATCACAGGGTGTTCGTATGCTGGGAAGAAACTACACCGTCATGTAACTCGTGACCACCCTGAGTTCTCCCGAGATGAGGCACATCAGGTCATGGCAAGGCTGAAGCATAGTGTGGCCATGCAGTTGCTCCATGACCTCCGAAAGACTAATCCCATCATTGGAATGGCTACATTATTGGATATAGACAATGAGGAGGAATACCCGGTGCACCCTCCACCCTTCTCCCCACATACCGAGTGTGACGAAGAGGACTGCATGCAGGTG
Source organism: Notothenia rossii (assembly GCF_949606895.1). NCBI lineage: Eukaryota > Metazoa > Chordata > Actinopteri > Perciformes > Nototheniidae > Notothenia > Notothenia rossii. The sequence continues at coordinate 36,477,528 of NC_136912.1, read as the reverse complement.
AGGCTGGACAATGTGGCATTGAGGGCTCAGAAGGATGCCCTCATTGATGAGGTGAAGACCCTGTGCTCCAGGCTAAAACAGGGTCTAAAACCCAGGAAGCAGAATGCCACTGCTGCTCTGCTTGAGGAAGACGAAGAATGTATACGATTTAAGGGCGTAGCAATCCCAAGTACCCCCGACATGAGCTCAGTAGCCTCCGGCAGCAATACCCCTCTCAAGACCCCGGTGAAGACTGTCATGCGGTCCATAGAAGCCTCTGCGAGTGAGACCCCCCTCAAGTCTGTGATGCGGTCCCCAGAAGCCTCCGGAAGCAAGACCCCGGTGAAGACTGTCATGCGGTCCGACAAAGCCTCCGGTAGTGAGACCCCAGTGAAGACTGTCATGCGATCCCCAGAAGCCTCCGGAAGCAAGACCCCGGTGAAGACTGTCATGCGGTCCCCAGAAGCCTCCGGAAGCAAGACCCCGGTGAAGACTGTCATGCGGTCCGACAAAGCCTCCGGCAGCAATACCCCTCTCAAGACCCCGGTGAAGACTGTCATGCGGTCCATAGAAGCCTCTGCGAGTGAGACCCCCCTCAAGTCTGTGATGCGGTCCCCAGAAGCCTCCGGAAGCAAGACCCCGGTGAAGACTGTCATGCGGTCCGACAAAGCCTCCGGTAGTGAGACCCCAGTGAAGACTGTCATGCGGTCCCCAGAAGCCTCCGGAAGCAAGACCCCGGTGAAGACTGTCATGTGGTCCCCAGAAGCCTCCGGTAGTGAAACCCCAGTGAAGACTGTCATGCGGTCCATAGAAGCCTCTGCGAGTGAGACCCCTCTCAAGTCTGTGATGCGGTCCCCAGAAGCCTCCGGAAGCAAGACCCCGATGAAGACTGTCATGCGGTCCGTAGAAGCCTCCTGTAGTGAGACCCCTGTATGCCAGAAGACCCGTGCGTCTGTCTCCAATAAGCTGAAAGCTAATCTGGCTAAGGACTGGCCCTCTTCCCAAAATCAATGGTGCACTGGGAAGGGACTGCGGAATACCATGCGTGAAATCACGTTGCCTAAAAGCATGGAGACGTACATTCAGACATACAGAGGTCATTGTGAGGGTCTCGCACCGACAGTAAAACGGAAAGAGAATTGTATGTCCAATGTCAGCCGGATAAAGAACTTCATAGTATTCATGGCCCATGGTGTTGACCGGCTGTCAGACTGGCTGTTTCTAAAAGACACAAAGAGGGTCCGTGGCTGGAGCAAGTATATTTCAGAGTCGGGCCGGACAGTCACAACATCGCTGTTGTTCCTGAAGACTGTGAACCATTTCCTGAGTTACTTGTCTGCATCAAAGCTCCGGGGGTGCAGGCTCACCCAGTCTGATATGACCAACATCATCAGAGAGGTGAAAGCCAACATTAACGATTTGAAAAAGTCTGTCACTCTCCACCAGTTTAAGGTGAAGAGGGACAAGCTGGATCGTCTGCCGAGCCAGGCGGAGCTTCTCGCCGCCATGGCGGCCGCTGAGAAGCGCATCCCTGATCTCCTTGACCTGATGGCTAGCAATCCGACCTCAATCACCCAGTACCTGCTATATGGCTATCTAACCCTCCATTGGAGCCTCCTGTATGGCCACCGTCCGGGTGTGTATGCAAACATGACCAACACGGAGGTCTTTGAGGCAGACAGAAGGGGCACTGCTGAGGGCTACATCATCCACGTGCAGGATCACAAGACTGCCAAGACATTTGGTGAAGCACAGCTGGTGCTTACAATAAAGGAGTTTAGCTGGGTCATGCGGTGGATGGGGATAAAAGAGGGCTTGTCGGGTCCTCAGAATGAATTCTTCCTTTTCACATCGGGGAAGCAGGCTTCCAAGAACCTGAACGCTCACTTGAAGAGGGCTTGGGCTGATGCTGGGCTAGAAACAGCCGTCACCTTCACCATCTTGCGCACTGCCCTGGCTGACAATATCAAGCATCACCAAGATCCAGAAAGCAGGTCGATTCTGGCTAGGTTTATGTGCCACGATGTAAGCACTGCAGACCGGTTCTACGCGAATACGCCTGGAATAAAGGAGGCATTGAAGATCCGCTCCATGTTCAGGGCGGCGGCAGCAGCTGCAGCAGCATCATCATCAGAAGGAGGTCTACCACCGTCAGCTACCTCCGAAGAGGATTCAGGGGCGGAGAGCAGCGATACCTCTTCTTCAGGACCGATTGGTACTCCTCATGAGGGGAAAGGGGCCGTGGACTCAACCTTTTTTCCCCGGTGCACTGTACAAGTTAGACGGCTAATATGGCCCCCAGGGCCTTTTTAATCATGTTGTAATCATGTTGTTATTATGTTTATTTTGTATACTGTTTTTGTAAAAATGGTGTGATAATTAAATAAAACAAAAAACAAAACATTAGTATAACCTTGAAGGTTCCCAGGGGCAAATACAGTGCCAGGTATCAGACTATTTAAACAATGTGTACCAATGATTAAGACACCTTCCCCGGCTTGTAAAATGCGGTGATGCGCCCTGGAGGTATCAGACTATTTAAAAAAACTTTTCCCTGCCTTTCAAACACGTATCCCCTGGGTGTTTTAGCCTGTCATTTTGCAGGATATAATTTAACATGTAACCTCTCCTGGAAATGGACATACTCTGTGCATTTCCAGGAGAGGTTCCATGTTAAATTATATCCTGCAAAATGACAGGCTACAACTCTCTTCCATACGTTTAAAAACACTTTTCCGACTATTTTAAACAACTTTTCCCCGCCTTTCAAACACTTGTTCCTGGGTTATAGCCTGTCATTTTGCAGGATATAATTTAACATGGAATCTCTCCTGGAAATGGACATATTCTGTGCATTTCCAGGAGAGGTTACATGTTAAATGATATCCTGCAAAATGACAGGCTACAACTCTCTTCCAGACGTTAAAAAAAACACTTTTCCCGACCATTTAAACATTATTTCTGGCTTGTAAAGTGCGGTGATGAGCCCTGACAGTATCAGACTATTTAAAGGGTTACCAGGAGCATGAGAATATCCTCCAAAGAAGGGGTGGTAGTGTCATGAATAAGGCCGAATATGTATGCCGATGTGCGGACGGTAAAGCACCGCAAAATCCACCCCTTTAGGGTAACCAGGGGCATGAAGTTCTGTAGGGTGTGAACATCTGGGTTTAGTCCGTGGGGGAGTGCTTAAGTCCGGGGGCCCGGGGTCTCACGGTGCACGAGGTTATGGAAGTGCCACTGTTGCCGGAGGTCCTTAGTCCGTCCTTTGGGGCTCTGTCAGGGGCTACAGAGAGGTGGTTTTCCCGGTCCCTCTCCTGGAGGTATGACATAACCTGAGCTCCATGTGAGGGAGCCGTGCTGGAGCTGCTTAGTCCATCCTTTGGTGGTCTGTGAGGGGCTAATGAGAAGTGTTTTCCCCGGTCTATTTGATGGAAGTCTGACACGAGCAGAGTGTGCATGCTTTGAAACTAATCCACCCACGCTTAGCATGCTATTTTAGGGTATAAATCGTACCTTGTCACCATGCACTGTGCTCCCTGGGACGACGCGCCCTCCTGTGGGGACACATGAGAACTGCACTCAAATCACTTTGTGCTTTTTAAACAGTTTAACATATTTTTTTCCACATTTAAAAAACGCTTTCTGCCCTGGAAATCATTTTTAATCATTATTACCGTTAAGGAGGGGCTGCAGGAACACTTTCCCCGCCTTGCAAACATTTATTCCTGGTTCAAATAATCAATTTGTTCCGCCTGCTTTCCGTCAGCACCTCTGTGGCTGTCGGATTAACACAGATGAATGCACTTTTAACACTCACGCAGCCAGAATTCCTGCTCTTTTCCTGGGTTACAAAGTGAGGTGACGCAGCCTGTCCTCTGAGTCTCCCCGCCTCTCATAGACTTATTTCTGGGTAAAAAAAGCCATGTGCTCCGCCCCCTGGATCTCTGCATGTGTGTGTGCCTGTGAGTCTGTGGCTACTGTCCACATGCCCGCATTATGAGGCACTATTTTCGGATACATTTTCTCATTTTCACCACTTTTCATGTTTTTATTATGTATATTGTTATATTATTATTATTATTATTGTATATATGTATACTGTGTATACTGTTTTTGTAAAAATCATGTGATTATTAAATAAATAATAAAACATGAATATAACCTTGAAGTTTCCCAGGGGCAAATACAGTGCCAGGTGTCAGACTATTTAAACAATGTTTACCCAGGATTCAGACACCTTCCCTGGCTTGTAAAATGCGGTGATGCGCCCTGGAGGTATCAGACTATTTTAAACAACTTTTCCCCTCCTTTCAAACACTTGTTCCTGGGTTATAGCCTGTCATTTTGCAGGATATAATTTAACATGTAACCTCTCCTGGAAATGGACATACTCTGTGCATTTCCAGGAGAGGTTCCATGTTAAATTATATCCTGCAAAATGACAGGCAACAACTCTCTTCCATACGTTTAAAAACACTTTTCCGACTATTTTAAACAACTTTTCCCCGCCTTTCAAACACTTGTTCCTTGTAAAACCCAATGTTGCTCTTTAGTTATCATGACTCATTTTTACTTGTCAATACAACACAGATTTGTGCAAAAAGTCATTTTAACTTAAAATAATTAATTGATAACGTCTCAACCACATGGAAGTTGACTCAATTAAGACCCTTTGTTATGTTAACAAGATAAATCAAGTTGAGTCTAGTTGAGTTGACAAATGCACAAAAGTTATAGACTTGTGCGTCATCACGCTGTACGCTGTGTAGCACGTTTTGCGTCCTTCCCTGCTAAGCGCGCGCATTGTTCGGTGGATGGAACAACGCCAGAGACTGACTATAGCTACATCGTATTTTAACAAGGTGAGTGTAAATGTTATATTGATAGCTTACAAGTAATATTTAAGACATGTTTTACGTTTTTTAATTGGTTACATTATCGTCCGTGTTGCCCGTTTATTGAAAACGGAACAGCAAAACTTTTGGTGAAATTCACAGTGGGAATAGCTAACAGCTTAGCAGCCCGAGTTAGCTAGCTGCTAGCAAACAGCGCAGCCATTCCCTCCTGTTTGACTTGTTGATTAGTTTGTTTCCCAGACTTTTTAATTTAAATTACCCCCTGCCCAGTTTGGTGTGCGTATTGAGAATGTCTTTTTTATTTCATTAAAAAATTGTGTTCTTCAAACTTTTAATTGCTATAGTTAAAATGAGTTGCACGTGCACTAAATAGGCTATGAGTAAACCATGGTGGAGAATTTTTCGGACAACAGTTAATAGGATGCGTTTAATTTTTACTTATTATACACATATATATATACACATATATTTGTGTGTGTAGTTTTTTTCACATGCTGTTGCAATTGGTTGCAACAACTAGTAACGTTAGAAAAACTACAACACCACACCGGATCTAGCTAGACTGGAAACAAGACAATAGGCACGCCGTTTGGCAGCCGGCCAATAGTAGTAGGCTAACGTTACGGTTCGAGTGAGTGGCGAGCGCGATACGACGAAATGGATGATAAAAAGATTCAGAGAAATGGCCCGCCTTGCACGCAAGTACTTAGCAGCACCGGCAACATCACTACCTTCTGAGAGGTTGTTTTCAGTGTCTGGGCATGTTGTGCAAAAGAAGCGAGCTTCACTGTTGTCTGAAAATGTCAACAGGCTTGTCTGTTTGAGTAGCTGGCTGAAAGCAAATAAGTTGTAGGCTTACCTGTAAAGGTAAGCCTACAACTTCTTTGCTTTCAGCTTTCAGTTTTATTGGTTACCTAACTGTTACTGTTCATTGTTTCTGAAATACGTTTTCTGACTGCTATGTTCACAGCAAACTTTAGAAAAAGGAAATATTAAGCCATGGTTTAACTTTATAATTGTATTTTGTACTGCCCTGTTTGCATGTTGCTTCTAATAAAAGAAACATGTGCATAAAGCAAGCCAATCCACTTTTCCATGTTCATAAGAGCATTAAAATGAAAAAAAATAATGGGACAAAAATAAATCAAGGGACATTTAGAATAGATCAAATTGTGTGATTAATTGCGATTAATTGTGAGTTAACTATGACATTCATGCGATTAATCGCGATTAAATATTTTAATCGTTTGACAGCACTAATATATATAGCTTTGAGGAAAATATAACATGCTTATTAAACTACCATGTAATATCTCTGTCCTAATTCTTTCTTACTTTTCTTTTTCCAGGTGTACATGATCAAGATCCAAACGTGAATGCTGTGGATTTGTAAGTTTTGTACCTATTACTCAGGAAATCGCAAAAGAATAATTGAACATTATAGAGCCATTCATGGACATCATGGAAGAAATTGCCCTTTGCCCTGTATCTACAGTGACTGTCCGCTAGTTTTCCGATCACAGGAATCCCTTAATAAGCATTTAAGAGAACATGGACTTTCACATCATGGACCTGTTGGAGGGTTAAACCTTAAAATTAACTGTCAATTGTGTGACTTCAATTATCCAGTGACTATAAAACAGTACTTTGGTCATCTTGGGAAACATCTTAGAAACAAAGAGACAGTTACCTGCCCTTTTAATCACTGTTCTCACGAAACAAGAAATTACACTACCTTTACTTCGCATAAAAGTCGTTTTCACAACAATGCCACACTACAAGACTTGAAATCTGAGCTTATTACTCAAACACATTTAGGCGTGGAACTTGTGGCTGATCAAGTGGTTTCAGATGTCAGTGATGCAGAATGTTCTGAGGATGAGATTGTAAATGAGCAGGAGGATACCTCTGATAAAGTTCAAGCAAGACTTGCGTCTTTACTTCTGCGATTGGAAACTGTTTTACATGTCTCAAAGACTGCAGTTCAGCAAATAGTTACAGAATTTAGGGATATTGGTGTTTTATTGAGTGAGGTAAACAAAAATACTCTTGATAAAGCATTAAGGCAGAATGGATGTACCATTGATGAAAACACTATAAATTTAGTAAAGGATACCTTGTGCCAGGCAAATCATTTTAGCTGTCTTTCAGAGGGTGGGTCTTTGTCAACTGACAAAAGGAGGTCATCTTTTTTCAAAGAAAACTTCAGTTTAATCAACCCAGTTGAATATGTTTTAGATTTTTCATCAAAAAAAACATTTGTTTATGTGCCAATCTTGCGTGTTCTTCAAGCGTTCTTGAATAGGGGTGATGTAATTGACAGAGTTTTGGAAGAAAACCGAAAATCACCATCTGGCCAGTATAAGTCTTTTTTTGATGCATCGTACTGTAAAGAAAATCCACTTGTTAATGGTGAAGATCTTAAGTATTTCTTTGGGCTCGTATATTGATGACTTTGAGATCTGTAACCCTTTAGGCACCTCAAGAAAGAAACATAAGCTGTGTGCAATCTATTGGATAATTGGCAATTTGCCTGTAAGAGACAGATCATCATTGTCTACTATATATCTGGCTGCCCTATGCAAAAGTCAAGATATTAAAACATTTGGTTATGGTCCAATTGTTCAACCACTGCTGAGAGACCTACAGTTGCTTGAAAAGGAAGGAATTTACATCGACAGGTTAGGAACCAGTGTCAGAGGCACAGTGCTATACATTTCATCAGATAATTTGGGGGCACATTCATTTGCTGGCTTTCAGGAGTCCTTTAATGTGGACAAGTTTTGCAGATTTTGCCTTGCAAGTCGAAAAGATATTCAAACTTGTTCTGTAAGAAGTGGGTCATTTGTATTGAGAACGATAGAGTCACATAACCTGAACCTGTCTGAGCTTAAAGAAAACACAAATTTGAAATGTGTAAATGGTGTAAAACTTGCATGTGTTCCAAATGAACTACAATACTTTCATTGTATAACAGGGTTTCCACCTGACTTTTTGCACGACCTATTTGAAGGCATTGTACCCTTTGAGCTGTGTTTGTGTTTGAAAAAATTCATTGACAGGAAATATTTCACATTAAATAATTTAAATACTGCCATACAGTACTTCCCTTATAAGTACTCTGACAAAACCAATTGTCCTCAAAAAATTTCTGTAGATCTTCATTTGTCTGGAACCATAGGAGGAAATGGCCACGAGAATTGGACTCTGTTAAGGTTGTTGCCATTAATTATTGGTGATGATGTCCCTGAAAATGATGATGCATGGTCTCTGATTCTGGAACTGAAAGACATTGTTGAAATCTTGGCATCGTCCGCTTTTACAGATGAAAGCATCTGTTACCTAGAAGCAAAGATCTTTGAACATAGGAAACTTTTAACAGATGTATTTCCTGATGTGAAACTCAAACCCAAACATCATTTTCTAGAGCATTATCCCCATCTGATTCGTTGCTTTGGACCTGTGGTTGACTTCTGGACATTTCGCTTCGAAGCAAAACACAGTTTTTTCAAGAAAGCTGTTCGTGATATTAATAACTTCAAGAACATTGTGTTGTCTCTGGCCAACAGACACCAGCTTATGTTGGCATACCATTTTGACATGCCTTGCCTGTTCAAGCCAGCAGTAGAAGTAGAGAGGACAACACACAATTCCCTTGAAAATGTGCCCCTCCCAGTCAAACTAGCTATTCAGCACAAATTCAGTCATCTGACCACTATATCACTTGCCACAACAGCCTTAATACATGGAACAAAATATGTAAAGGGGATGTTTGTATCATTTGGAAGCACAAGGGGACTCCCTGATTTCTGCCAAGTCCTGTACATTGTGATAGTGGACAACAAGGCATTCGTTGTTCTTCAACCTTTCTCTGGTTGTTACCTGGACCACTATAGATGTTATGAAGTTTGCAGTGCTGAGGATTCCCAACTGGTTGTGGTCGACCCTGCAGAGCTGAACCACTACGTCCCCCTGACAGCCTACGTGGTGCAAGGCAGACTCCTGATTTCTCCCAAGGCATTCCTGCTACACTGAGGTAATCCTTTTGCTTATTTTCAGGATAATTTAAGTAATAATAATTGTCTTATGGGCCTTAGTTTCATTAACAACTCTACCTTATGTTCTATACTTTTATATAGTTCATTATTTTACTACCATTGTTTTTAAATAATAAAAAATAACCTTCTTTACATCTTAACAGGGTTTAAACAAAATCTTAAATTGATAGTCTACGGCAAGGCCACAACGCCTTGCATTGCACTCTCCTACAGCAAAACCCCATACTTAGTTGACTGAAGCCCCGTCCTTTTCCCATCTACACTAAATCTCTTCACCGAAAATAGCAGATCTACAAGCTCACAACATGTCAGACATAGTGAGCTTGTAGATCTGTAATTTACACAGAATGTTCCCAATATTGGGATATAGGCCTCATGTGGTTAAATTACTTACTAGGTCGGGGTTCTACTATGACATGTGATCATTACTTTGCCTTGTTTATAAGAAAATGTATATTTGTTTTGTTCTTTTTAGATTCACCATGTTGCTGCGTGTCATCCTAACCGAAGAGGACATTCGGAGGGTCACCATTGAGAACATGCCCGACACGGTTGATGACCTGCACTTGATCCTCAAAAACAAGCTTGGATTGGAAGGAGTTTTGAGGGTACAATTTCAAGATCCAATGTTCAATAACGAGCTTTGCAACTTGAGTAACATGTCAGATCTCCCTAAAGATAAAGTGACTTTAAAAGTGTACAGTCATCCTCTTGAAGAACTCCAAGTTCATACAGAAGAACTTTATTATCATACAGACTCAACGTTGGACACTGCAAGCTTAACCACAACCCCTGAGTCGAGCCCCAGTCGAGTCCAGTCCACCTGCAGTCGTCACCTGCCTCAGTCATTTCAGATCCCTACTTTTGCGTTTGATACAGAGCTAAGGTTAAGGGAAGGAAATGAAGCCTTCCAGAACGATGGAACCCTTCTTGATATCTCCAAATGCATGAAATCAGACATTTTGGAAAAAATAGCAGAAGCGGTTTATGCCTATAGCCCATACCCACAACATGAGGAATATGCTTTGGTGGCGCAAGCGCTCATCAAAAAACATCCATGTCTGAGGGAACCAGGGTCTGTCGCTGGATGGCACTGTTGGACGTTTAGTTTAAAGTTTAAAATGGGTAACTTCAGACAAAAGCTCCGAGAGGCTGGATGCCCAGAGCTCAAGATCAACTCACTCAACTCACGGTCATCCAGCACATCTGGGAAAAGAACTCTTAAGAGGGCTAGAAAATCAGAAGTCAACTTCTTGCCAGACATCCCGGAAGGAAAAACAAAACACTCCCTTGACGAAGAAAGGACAGCAATGCTCACAGAAATGAAGAAGAGGAAGGTTGATTGGAAGCAAATTCAAGCGATGATGACCAGTACCTTCTCTTTGCGGAGAAAGGAAATCTTAGAGGATGAGCCACCTGTGGCTGACATCAAAGATAAATGGCCAGCACTGTTCTCTGAACGTCAGGTAAAGTACTTCTCTATTTCAAATGTGATTGAGGAAGATCAGATTGGAGGCTGATTAAGAATAGAAAGATATGTTGTACACAATGGCTAATGTCTGCTGTCATGAAGATTATACAGTTATATACATACAGTATATCAGTGATATTGAATTTACAGCCAATCCCTCGGCTTGTTCTTTGCTTCTTTTATGCCTACTAGATTGAAGCAGAGTTTGCTCGCCTCACCACTGTTGACCTGAAAGGCTGCCTCTTCGCTGGTCTTGACAAGTATCTGCAGAGGTTCATTGATATCTACAAAGCCAAGCCTGGTGTGGTGGAGCTGAAGAAGCTGTTGACAACACTGGATAGTGATGTAAGTATGCTTACGTGATATTTTACACTGTTTTTCTGTTAAAAAAAGTTCTTATAGTAAATGTTACTATAGCGTTGGTTCAGTAACAGGCTTCTCCCAGTCCCTGTCTCTCCAGCTCTTTATAAACAGCAAATGTACTTTCACACGGGTCAATGGTGTCATCCAATTAGGAGAAAGAACCGCTTTATCAGCTTCAATTTTATAGTTTTCCAATTTTGTCTGCAGCTCTCACTCACACTCACACACACTTATCATTTATTTACTGTTAAATACTCTATTCTGATGTTATCTGACTGAAGCTGTTCCATTGGTTGTGTATTGTCTATTATTTTTAGTGTTCCAACCAATGGAAAAGGACCGTTGTGTTGATGGGGATCCCCCACTACCTCAAAGAGGTTTCGTCCAACTTTTACAAGAAAGTTCAGGTATATTTTATTTTATATTTATATTTTCCGTCAGTGCAGATCAGGCCCCCATTCTTACCCTTACTTGTACGTATCCTGTATTTTAGGACCTAAACAGTGGGTTGGGACCAATCATGAGTAAAAGGCCCTTTCTTTGTTTCCAATTTTCCTCAAAATATTTACTTCATTTTTGAGCGCTAACCGCTCCAACATGTGGCTTTGTGTGTATGTCCGTACCAGCATGGCCTCGATGGCAGTGTCCAAGCTTAGGAGTATAAATGAACTCATCGAAAGCACCGCTCATTTCACACTGGGTGGGATTTTTTTTTTTTTTTTTTTAATAAAGCCCTTAAAAAATTAGGTTTTTAAGTACTCAACAGCTCATACTCTTTTTTTTTTTTTTTTTTGTGAAGTGTTGTGAGATTGTAGGTCAGCTATTTTCATTAGTTTGGGTCCCCGGGAGTGTGTCTTAAGATAAAAAGTTTAGGAACCACTGGTGTGTTTCATGCTTAATGCTGTTGTGGCCACAACAACAGAATCAATAAAGGTTTATTTTATCACGTTTTCCACTTTGTTTAGGCCACAGATGCTGAGGAGGACATGACAAGAGGAATGATGCTGGGCATCCTCATAGTGGCAGACGGGGATGATTCTGTCAGTTTCCCAGTGGTCATCGAGGAAGAAATCATCTTTCCATCAGTCAGTGATTTTCCAACAGCTGTGTCACTGCTGATGGGTCTGCTCTACGCACTCAACATCGACTATCCCAAAGGCATAAGGTACACATTTGAAGTCATTCAGAAGGTGCTCATGGACATTGGTGGAGGCCATTGCACTGCTTTGGTTCATGGCTTGAGAAACAAACTCTTGAGGAAGACCATGTAAGCTTAAAGCAGAGTTTAAGCATTGACCCTGAACTTGATGGACATTGGAGGAGTCATGGACTGAGAAATGGACTCCCATTTAAGTTTGATTGTTGGAGAACTGCACACAGCAATATTGTGTATTGTTACATGGCTTGAGATACAGACTCTTGAGGAAGCCCGTGTAAGCTTAAGGCAGAGTGTAAATATTGATACTCAAGTAGAAAATGCAAGTTCAACTGAACAAACAAAATGTGAACTTGGTATGAGAAATGGACTCTATATTTTGTTATTTTGGTTAGACATCCTGTAGATTGTGTACTGCATTTGACAATTTAATGACTTGTGCAGGTTTACATGCCACTTTGGAAGGGCACACACTGTGGATTTGTTGGGATATTTACACTGTGGATTTTGGGTATAGCGACACAGTGTATTTGGAACACAGTAACACACAGTGTATTTGGGACACATAACACACGGTGTGGATTTATTTGGGGGACACAGTAACACACACGGTTGCACATGTTTTGATGCATTTTTTTTATTCTTTAGTTAATTGCTCTATTTGTAACTGGCTGCACATTGTTGAATGCCAACACGTTTGTTTAAGATGTCATCAAAATGAAAACTTAAATGTCGACTTAAATTTCTATAACTTGCAATGCAAAATATATTTGAGTATTGATGATTGCCTAAATAGGATGCATTAAATAATAGATAACACATCAAGTATTATGGTAGTATGATTAACTGCCCACAGTGAGATGGTAAGAAAGAACAAGGCAAGGCTATTAAAAAAAGCTTTCTGGTACAAATGTTCCATTTTGATGACATCATGTGTTGGTACTGTCTTAAAGGAGTAGTTCACCCAAAAAAGGGACTTATTTTCTATCAGTTACACACCCCATGAAGCCTTGAATTCATGGAGATTTATTTTTACTTTTGTTGGATTGGATCGTTGGATGGTTGGATTGTTGGATGATTGTCTTCTGATGCATTATTCTTGTTCCCAAAATTGTTTTTATTGAGACTCATCTGTTTTTATTAAAGATGCTTGAGTTGGATCTCAGTGTTTTTGGTTCATAAAGTTGTATCTTCAATAAAACAAGAAACATATTGGGCAGTATTTGTTGTTAAATTGTATTAGATGTCTGGGGTGAAAACTGCATTACATTTAAGCAGATAAACTCATTAGCATTGCAGTTAAATCAACCAAAAACTAAAGTAGTATTGACTTAAGGTTAAGTTATATCAACTAAAGGTATCAAGTTATATCAACTGAAGTTATCAAGTTATATCAACTAAAGGTATCAAGTTATATCAACTGAAGTTATCAAGTTATATCAACTAAAGCTATCAATTAGTGAAGTTATATCAACTTAAGTTATCAAGTTATATCAACTAAAGGTATCAAGTGCTGAAGTTAAATTAACTAAAGTTATCAAGTTATATCAACTAAAGCTATCAAGTTAGAGAAACTAAAGTTGGAGTTGAGTCCAATAGCAATATTTATTTGAGTTAACTCAATTGTCTTTGTTGTCTTGACGTAAAATTCTTTAGCAGCATGGATACGCAAATATTTAAGTTGAAACAACAAGTTGGGTCTTACAGTGTGGGTTATAGCCTGTCATTTTGCAGGATATAATTTAACATGGAATCTCTCCTGGAAATGGACATACTCTGTGCATTTCCAGGAGAGGTTCCATGTTAAATTATATCCTGCAAAATGACAGGCAACAACTCTCTTCCATACGTTTAAAAACACTTTTCCGACTATTTTAAACAACTTTTCCCCGCCTTTCAAACACTTGTTCCTGGGTTATAGCTTGTCATTTTGCAGGATATAATTTAACATGGAATCTCTCCTGGAAATGGACATATTCTGTGCATTTCCAGGAGAGGTTCCATGTTAAATGATATCCTGCAAAATGACAGGCTACAACTCTCTTCCAGACGTTTAAAAACACTTTTCCGACTATTTTAAACAACTTTTCCCCGCCTTTCAAACACTTGTTCCTGGGTTATAGCCTGTCATTTTGCAGGATATAATTTAACATGGAATCTCTCCTGGAAATGGACATATTCTGTGCATTTCCAGGAGAGGTTACATGTTAAATGATATCCTGCAAAATGACAGGCTACAACTCTCTTCCAGACGTTTAAAAACACTTTTCCCGACCATTTAAACATTATTTCTGGCTTGTAAAGTGCGGTGATGAGCCCTGACAGTATCAGACTATTTAAAGGGTTACCAGGAGCATGAGAATATCCTCCACAGAAGGGGTGGTGGTGCCGTAAATAAGGCCGAATATGGATACCGATGTGCGGACGGTAAAGCACCGCAAAATCCACCCCCTTTAGGTTAACCAGGGGCATGAAGTTCTGTAGGGTGTGAACATCTGGGTTTAGTCCGTGGGGGAGTGTTTAAGTCCGGGAGTCCGGGGACTCACGGTGTGCAAGGTTATGGAGGTGCCCATGTCAGGGACACATGCTGGAGGTCTGTGGTCCGTCCTTTGGGGGTCTTGGAGGGGCCACAGAGAGGAGATTTCCCCGGTCTCTGTCCTGGATGAGTGAAATAAACAGAGTCTCCATGTCAGGGACACATGCTGGAGGTCTGTGGTCCGTCCTTTGGGGGTCCTGGAGGGGCCACAGAGAGGAGATTTCCCCGGTCTCTGTCCTGGATGAGTGAAATAAACAGAGTCTCCATGTCAGGGACACATGCCGGAGGTCTGTGGTCCGTCCTTTGGGGGTCTTGGAGGGGCCACAGAGAGGAGATTTCCCCGGTCTCTGTCCTGGATGAGTGAAATAAACAGAGTCTCCATGTCAGGGACACATGCTGGAGGTCTCTCTCCCGAGAGTGGACGTCCATTGCCTGTAAATTGGTCTAACATTAGGTCTGTCACTTTGGCTAACCGCACCACTGTCTGTCGTCTCCCGCAAGTGGACATCCATTGTCACTTTGGCTAACCGCACCACTGTCTGTCGTCTCCCGCAAGTGGACATCCATTGCCCCTAAATAGGGTTAGGTCCGGTCTGACAGCGCTTGGCTCTCTGCTGCAGAGAAGATCACTGCTCTAAACAAAGTCAAAAATCCTACATCCAAACGGAATAAATATAATAAATTATTATTAATAGGTTAAGTCTTGTTCATTGTTTTTCACTTTTATTAAATGTTTGATATTTCCGGTGGAAATGGTGGACTATCAGACAACACACATTCATATATTGTCACTCACACATTCATGGATTTTGTTCTCATATTCATATATTTTAATGCTCATATTTATACATTTTGCTCTCATGCAGATTCATTCAATGTTTACATTTAATATGAAACATAATACATGCATGTCTGAAGACAATATATGTATGCAAGAGAAGAATGCCTTATAATATTTACAGCTCTTAATAACATTCATTTTCTGGACTCAATGTGTGTCTGGTTGGGGGGTAGAGCTGTGGAATGCGACCATCCCCCTTGGGGGAATTCTTCCACACTTTCCGATGGCCAATTCGTTTTAAACAAAGAGTTCACATCAACATGGGGGTGGGGGGCTGGTGAACGGTCTGGTCATTTGTTTGTTCCACAATGTTTATCATCATGAAATTAATATCTATATATTTTATAATATACTTGCACTGCTTCCCGTTTTCATACTTTATATATCTGAGCATATACACACTGTTCATACTGCTCACAGGCTGCTGTGTATATTCATACCCCTCACTCAGTGGCGGCCGTTCCATAGGGGCGCTAGGGGCGCCGCCCCACCTCTTCCACAATTACAAATTAAAATTAAATTAAAATTAAAAAAAAGAAAATAAATAAATATAAAAAAAAAAAAAAATTGTTTTAAGTTTTATTTTTAATGAACAAGGTAAATATTATATAATTGGTATCAGTAAAATGTTTAATCTACAATAAAATCTCGTTTAAAATGGTGTTACGATGTCTAAAGTTACTGATAAGTCACATGTTTCCTGCCTGGCCTTGCCCGTGTATCATTACCCTCTCTCGTCTGGGCGCTAAGATAGGAGCCCTCAACCAGTGCAGCAGCAGCCACTAGCAGCTGACTGTTGCTATCTGTAAGCTATGGTTCCGAAACATAATTTCGGCCAATCAGCGTCGTCAAATCTGATGATTACCGGGCGCCAATGTCAGCGCCCGGTGCAGGGTTATAGCTAGAAAGGATCCGTATTGTGTAAAACTCTCGCGAGAGTTTGCGAGTCACGATGCTGAATGTTTACGTTTGACAGGCAGCCTTTCAGTTACGATCATTAATGTTGCGTGAGACATAATTCAGCAGACGTCTCCACGTTTGCAGTCAGCCAAAGTAGTGTAAGTATGCTAACGGACAGAAAAAACACACGACCACTATCGCTCAGAGTTTGGCCTGGAGTAAGAGCCGTTTATTGTTTCTGCGCATGCTCATTAGCATCACCACGTTTCAGGCCCATTATGATGATGTCATACACATGAACATAAACATGACTTTGATATTATACAAATATGCTCAACACTCCCACTAAAAGACATGTTGATAACGCTCTACAGTGGTACACAGAATCCAAATAAACAAAACAAAAGCTTCTCTAGCAGTGTTCAATTTGTATACCTGCAATTTACATTACTCTCCAAACAAATACCCTTTGAACTTGTCAAATTGTGCCTTTGTCAACGGCTTGGTTAGGACATCAGCTACCATGTCTGCAGTAGGACAATATGTAATAGATATCTTCCCCTCAGCATGTGCAGATCGTACAAAATGGTATTTGATGTCTACATGCTTGCTTCTCTGTCTGGATACAGGGTTTTTGGATAGAGCTATAGAGAGGCGAAGTCCCTCCCCTTCCGGCAGCCTCCATGGGACCCCGGAAGCGGAAAATTATACATTGAAGTCAATGGAGAGAGAAAAGTTATCTTTTGATCCCGTTTGAATTGTGCCACGAATGACACATAAGATGTTTGTCAATCTTAAACAATCATTTCCATGCAAAAAAAGTCACAGTTTGTCGTAAAAGTGCTGAATGCTGAAATATAAGACTATGAATAATACGCAACTAGAAAGACTACAAATCCCAAATGCATTCTGGGTCGCGTAAGTGATGTCATAGGCGATAATGCTCCAAGACTGGTTGTGACTCGCAAAGCAAAGAGGAAGAAGAAGACTGATTTATTCCCTCCAGTAAATATAAGAGATTGCTCCAATAAATTCACTTTTACAAGATGCCTGTGTGCTTTGTACGAGGTTGTAATCACAAAAGAGATCATACCACTTGCTCGTTCTATCGCTTCCCGTCTGATGAAAGGACCAGGAGTCGTCGGACCAAACATATCAGGTAATATACATGTTTTGCATGGAACATAGTCAAGTTAGCTACCTAGCTAGTAGCGAGCATGTTAGTTAGCATTATATTACATTACTTAGCCTTGTCATTTGTATTAGCCTTAACATGAAGTAAACCAAAATGTTAAACAGTAAGAGTAGTCATGATGGTAAGTATTTTGTGAAACATTTGAAGAGTAGCCTATCGCCCTCTCCACCAGGTGCTAAGGGGGCGGGAGGTAGGCTAATGCCACATTAGTATCAGCGATCTTTTCTACTTAATGCTATCTGCACAAATGGTTAACATTGACCATTAAAAGATCAGGCAGTTCAGGGAGAGTCGAAGGAAGGAAGGCAGGCAGCTTTGCATGACATTCTTCTGGACATGTGTCATTGTGATGACAGTGAGAGTGAGTCAATCTGTTTGTTGGAAAGACAGTAGTTGAGTGATTACTGAGAGAAAATTATTAAAAGAGATAATTATTCAGTGTTGTTACTTTAAAGTGTTGTTACTGACCTTTTTCTCTTTTATTTTCTTTACCTCACCTGTAACTGCTGAGACCCTGAGGAACATGCACACTGGACTGACCTGCTCTGGCAACCTGATTTCCACTGTACGTAATAGTATTTGGTTATGGTATATTATTTATATACATCAAAGGCACAATGCACCCCTCAGAGACACACATGTATTGAGTGGGATATTTTGCATTGGTCATGTGAAATCATCTTTACATACTAGAAAACTGTAGGAGCGGCAACTTGTTTTGAAATTGAATTTTTAATATCCGATAATAAAGTTGATCTGTTTTCTTTATTCTTCTCTCTCCCCAGCTCCATCCATCACCATTCTCTGTTCCTGCAGGTCCTGCTTGCTAATCAATATTCATATTTTTTTACACAATTACAAATAAAGTCAATGTATTGTATGACATGAAGTTGTGCTTCATTCTGAGTCAATAATAAATTCATTCTGCCTTCAGCTGCAAAATTATTGTGGACTGCACCGACATCCATGTAGCTGCCCCCCAGTAAGATGAACCAAGCAAAGTTGACATACTCAACATACAGCTGTACTCTTAAGTTTACATGAAGAATTTGTGAAATATTGGTAATAACAGGTTTAAATGATTATTAGTAATTAATTATATAATTTTCTCATCGTAGATGAGCAGACAGGGAGCCAGAGGAGAAAAGCAGAATATGCAGCTGCCATTTTCCACATGGAAAAGAGAAAGTGCCAAGTGTATTTGAGTGGACAAAAGAGAAATCCCAAATACGAAAAATAAAATTATACAATTTACAGATATGTATACATCATGTATAATGATGGTGTATGATGTAGAAGGAAGTGTGGTAGATAACAAGTAAATATAGAGTTACATACAGATCCATGTTACAGCAAAAGATGGAATAACTAAGAAGCACGCAGTATAATAATAATTACATGCAACAATTAAATAACTGCTCAGCATCTCCACCACAATCCCAATCTGCTGTGTCCTGTTTTCCTCCCCTCTGCATAACACCCCATCACACATACGAAACACAACGCAGAGTACGAGGGTGTTAAGAGTATGTTTATTTAAATGTCCTCCTCTCTACTGGCCAACACAGGGAGCATATGCTGGGTGTAGAATTGTTCCAGGAGGAGGAGATTTCCATGCCATGCAGGGTCTTTGGGGATGGGGATGATGATCCCCTCCTTCGTGGTCCACAGTAGCAGAGACTCCGGTCTGTGATGTGCAGCTGTTATATAATATACAATACATTTTTTTGAAAAACATTTGATCAAAAAATAAGGATTTGGTCAGGATCTAGAGTCAGTGTGTAGTTTATTAATTAATCAATGCTCTCTACATTAGGAAAACACATACCAGTGTACCAGAGGGAGTCACACACAGCTGTGCCTAGATAACCAAACAAATTGACAACAGGGATGCAAACTCATCAGGTATGAAAAAGGTGACAAGGATCCGAGCCCCCTGACCCCACAGAATATCGGCTTTAAAATGAGGAATAACAGAGGATTTTAGCAGTCAGAACAACTAAAGCAGCAGTGTTAATATTAACAGAAACGCCATAGAGTCACATCTAATAGAAATATATAAAAAGCATTTATTTTAATTGTGTAGTAGTCAGTTTATAATTTTGGCAGCACTGTTGAGCATTTTGAAAATGTATTTTCATGCCTCTGTGCAAGGCTTAGTCTTTCTATCTTTATAGCCACTGGTGTAAAGTAACTAAGTTCATAAACTCAACAAGTACTATACTTGGGCACAATTTTGAGATACTTGTACTTTACTTAAGTATTTCAATGTTTTGCTACTTTGTACTTCTACTCCACTACAGTTCAGAGGTAAATGGTGTACTTTTACTCCACTACATGTATGTAATACCTTTAGTTACTTTACAGATGTGGATGAATGATGTGAAATATAATCAAGTGTTAAATCAGACTTTAGTTCCACCTGGAGTAAATCCAAAAGCTACCCTGCCTGCAGTATACAAAGTCATTCAAACTAGCTGCACCTTTACCAGCTTTGATAACACTTTAATGATCAGTCATTATAAAACATATCATATTATTCTGAAATGGACCAATCTGCAAAATGACTACTTTTACTGTCGCTACTTTCACTATATTTTGATAATAATACTTTTCTACTTTTACTTGAGGAACATTTGGAATGCAGGACTTTTACTGTAACAGAGTATTCCTACACTCTGGTACTTCTACTTTTACTCAAGTACAAGAACTGAGTACTTCTACTTTTAATCAATTACAAGATATATACTTATACCACCTCTGTTTATAGCCTATGAAAAAAACGATTAGAAAACGAAGGCTAAAGCTAACGTTAGCAGATAGTGACAATGTATGCTAGTTGGCTAGCTCAACGATAATATTGCGACGGGAAAAAAAAAACTTTTCAGTGCACATCACGCTCTGCCACTCCGACAGGGAGCTCTACTGTGAACACCTGAACGGCCCGTTCTAACAGCTGTTCACCAGCGGTCCAGTCTGTGCCACAGTGACTCCGGACGCACAGTTAATATTAACGAACGCACCGTAGGTAATGTAGCTGCTGAAGCTAGACCATCATCGCCGAGCAGCAAAGGCTTATTATACATCATGAGCAGAGCCGACAGGCAGGAAGACTCGAGCACACAGCTCGCGCTTCATTATAATATATAAAAAAAAGCTCGCGGCCGCACATTAATCCGGGTCCCAGACCCCCTCCCATACCCCAAAAATATTTGTATTGCAGATCTACAGGAATCACAAAAACGACCTATGAAAAAAACGGAGAATTTCGCCGAAAGGTGACAAGTTTGCATCCCTGGACAAGATAACCAAAATCCTTGAATCTACACACAGCAAATAAACTCAAATGACACAACGAGATGTACAAAGGAGATCACACATATAGTCGATATAGAACTGGCCGCTTCAATCTGAAGAGCAACTAAAACAAAACACGGGAGTGTATCTTGTTCTTGTGAACACTAATGTTATCCACAGCATACACAGACACCACAAAGTTCTTAAGGAGAAAACTAGTTGCTAAAACAAAACACGTTAGTGTACCTTGTTAGCTAGCTGACATTAACCTTAAACATTGCACTCATATTACTCACTGAAACCTTGTAAAGCCGGTCCCGCATGCTGGCTCTTACAGAACCGCTCCCTTTCGTGTATGTACAGCTCTCAACATGCCCAGACTTGTAGTGATTTTTACCTCGTTTTATACTTTTTCGCCTCATTCTGAAAGAAACAGGTGAAATTTACTAACGTGACAGCCATCTTTGTGATGGTGACGCGTATTGTGCGAGACCAGAGACCTGTAGTTCACTGAGCGGTTTCACACAAAAAAATTGTAACTTCACAGTTTTACGACACATTTTTATTTTTTTGACTTGCAAAATGTTCTTTTAATTTGACAAACATCATATGTGTCATTCGTGGCACAATTCAAACGGGATCGAAAGATGACTTTTCTCTCTCCATTGACGTCAATGTATAATTTTCCGCTTCCGGGGTCCCATGGGTCGGAATTAGATGGGCGGGACTTCGCCTCTCTATTGGTCCCTGGTTGTCCTCGTATATCTTCACTGGTACATGTGGGCTATTATGGTCTACCCCTTTTAATAACTGTACAAGGTACATGCTCTCTTGAGTAGTAGCCGCTAATGCCATGTACTCGGCCTCACAGGTCGATAGCGCCACTGTTGGCTGCTTCCTGCTTTTCCAGGATATAACTGGACCATTTTCAGTTAAGATGAAACAATATCCAGTTGTGCTTCTCCTATCATTTTGATCGGCTGCCCAATCAGCATCACTGTATCCCTCAAGCTTTAGGCTTTCCTCACTTTTCTTGTAATGTAGCTCTTGGTCTATTGTACCCTTTAGATACCTCAACAGTTGTTTTGCTGCAGCCCAATGTTGTTGTTTTGGTTCTGCTAAGTGTTTTGATAGTTTACTCACAATCCAGCTCAGATCAGGTCTAGTACATGTCATAATGTACAGGACTGTCTCAGAAAATTAGAATATTGTGATAAAGTTCTTTATTTTCTGTAATGCAATTAAAAAAACAAAAATGTCATACATTCTGGATTCATTACAAATCAACTGAAATATTGCAAGCCTTTTATTATTTTAATATTGCTGATTATGGCATACAGCTTAAGAACACTCAAATATCCTATCTCTAAATATTAGAATATCATGAAAAAGTATACTAGTAGGGTGTTCAACGAATCACTTGAATCGTCTAATTAACTCGAAACACCTGCAAGGGTTTCCTGAGCCTTGAAAAACACTCAGCTTGGTTCAGTAAACTAAATCACAAGTATGGGGAAGACTGCTGATCTGACTGCTGTCCAGAGGACCGTCATTGACACCCTCCATCAGGAGGGTAAGACACAAAAAGAAATTTCTCAAAGAGCAAGCTGTTCACAGAGTGCAGTTTCAAAGCACATCCACAAAAAGTCTGTTGGAAGGGGGAAATGTGGCAGGAAACGCTGCACAACCAAGAGAGATGACCGCAGCCTTAACAGCATTGTGAAGAAGAGTCGCTTCCAGAATTTGGGGGAGCTTCAAAGACAGTGGACTGAAGCTGGAGTCCAGGTATCAAAAGTCACTGTTCACAGACGTGTCCGGGAAATGGGCTACAATAGCCGTATTCCCATGGTCAAGCCACTTCTGAACTCAAGACAACGGAAGAGGCGTCTGACTTGGGCTAAGGAAAAGAAGCACTGGACAGTTGCACAGTGGTCCAAAGTCCTCTTTTCAGACGAAAGCAAGTTTTGTATTTCATTTGGAAGTCAAGGCGCCAGAGTCTGGAGAAAGGCTGGAGAGGAGCAAAATCCAAGTTGCTTGAAATCCAGTGTGAAGTTCCCACAGTCAGCGATGGTTTGGGGAGCCATGTCAGCTGCTGGTGTTGGTCCACTGTGTTTCATCAAGCCCAGAGTAAATGAAGCTGTGTACCAAGAGATTTTAGAGCACTACATGCTTCCGTCTGCTGAAAAGCTCTATGGAGATGAGGAATTCATTTTCCAGCATGATCTGGCACCTGCCCACAGTGCCAAAACCACCAGTAACTGGTGTACTGACCATGGCATTACTGTCCTCGATTGGCCTGCAAATTCCCCTGACCTGAACCCCATAGAGAATATGTGGGGTATTGTGAAGAAGAAGCTGAAAGACACCAGACCCAACAATGCTAATGAGCTAAAGGCCGCTATTGAAGCATCCTGGGCATCCATAACACCTCAGCAATGCCACAGGCTGATTGCCTCCATGCCACGCCGCATTGATGCAGTAATCCGTGCAAAAGGATTCCCAACCAAGTACTGAGTGCATTAATGGACATTTTCAAATGTTTGATTGTGTTTTGCTGTTATAAATCTTTTTTTTTTACTTGGTCTGAGGAACTATTCTAATTTTTTGAGATAGGATTTTTGAGTTTTCTTAAGCTGTATGCCATAATCAGCAATATTAAAATAATAAAAGGCTTGCAATATTTCAGTTGATTTGTAATGAATCCAGAATGTATGACATTTTTGTTTTTTTAATTGCATTACAGAAAATAAAGAACTTTATCACAATATTCTAATTTTCTGAGACAGTCCTGTATATCAAGCTACCTACTATCTCTCCTGTTGAATCGATAACTTCACCCTCAGTGTCAAAATGTAACTTTTGCTCACATGGAGTTCAACTTGGTTTGCACTCTGACATGCCAAACCTCTCTAGCATCTTTGCTATGTGTCTCTTTTGGCTCATTTTGATCTCCCCCTCACTCTGTGTAAAGTCGATACCTAGGAAGTGTTTAAGTTCCCCCAAATCTTTCATTTTAAACTTCCTCTTCAACATCTCTTTGACATCACTGAGTGAGCCGTTGTTATTGGCCGCTATAAGTAGGTCATCTACCCATATCAACTGTATAACTCTTTCTTTCTCAGACTCTTTTCTGTAGACACAATGATCAGCATCATTTTGCACAAACCCATTCTCTGTAAGAAGATCATGCAGTAACTTGTTCCAGTTTCGCCCGGATTGCTTTAAACCATACAATGACTTGTTGAGTTTGCACTAAGTCTTCCCCTGTTTTAGATTTTGCCTCAAAACCTTCGGGCTGTTCCGTATATAACTCGCAGTCTATTGGTGCATGGAGATAAGCTGTCTTCACATCCATTTGGTGTAGGATAAGATCATCCTGTATAGCCACCTGCATCAATGTACGTACAGAAGTCGTATTTGCTGTCGGGGAAAAAGTGTCCTTGTAATCAATTCCCTCTACTTGACTATAGCCTTTAGCTACATATCTGGCTTTAAAAATCTCAGATCCGTCTGGGCTTTCCTTTACTGCATATACCTAACGACCTCCCACTGCTTGCTTGCCCTTTGGCAGTGTGGTCAGACTGAAGGTCTCATTCTCTGTTAAAGAGTTAATCTCCTCTTTCATTGCATCAGCCCACATTTTTGATTTCTTTGAGCCTACAGCCTGCATGTATGTTTTGGGTACGTCACAAGCAACCCTGTAGAAATAATCTACATTTTCACCTTCATCATTACAATCAGCCTTACACTGATACTCCGTTAAATATTCTGGAGCGTTTCTTTGTCTAGTGGGATAGTGTCGTGCACTCTCTCCCTGCTCTTTTTGAGTACCATCTGTCTGGATCTGACTAGCCTCAATATTCTCCTCACTATAGGACTGTACACCCACATTAGGCTCTCTCTGATTCTGGTTCACCATTTTTGTCCCTGCTGGTGAATAGTTTCTCCATAAGTGTCAAAATCCATATTATGATTTGTCTGAGTCTGACTATCTGCACTACTCTTTGTGATACATTTTACCAGCCTATGTTTCAGGACTTTCCCTGTCTCAGGATAAAATACTTGGAATGCTGGGCTATATTTGTCGTATCCTACAAAAATACCCTTTGCACATCTATAATCTAGCTTCTTCTTACCTGCTTATACCCGTAGCATTCAGAGCCAAATATTTTCATGTTGGACAAGTCGGGTGTTTTGCCAGTAAAAACACGGTATGGTGCTCTAGACGCTTACAGTAACACCTGTTACGTATCTGTGCTGCTGTTTGTACAGCATATGTCCTTAACTGCTTTGGGAGGTTACTCTCTAATAGCATGCATTGTGACATCTCAAATAAGGTCCTCCAACCTCTCTCGGCAGTACCGTTTTGGTGAGGTGAATATGGGGCACTTGTCTCGTGCCTTATCCCTTTCGTCCTAAGTAAAGTTTGAAACTCATGCCCGGTAAATTCAGTACCGTTGTCAGATCTTATGCACTTAATGTGTCCATATGGAGCAGTATCCGCTATGAATTTTTCAGTAGCTTTTGCTGTATCACTCTTTGCTTTGATAAAGTAGGGAAAAATTATCCCACTATAATCATCAGTAAATGCTATTGCATATCTGTACCCGTCTTTATCGGCTGGTTCTATTGGACCGCATAGGTCTGTATGTACTAGCTCTAGTACTGTCTTAGCTTTTGCATCTGCCTGCCTGTTTCTGCTTTGAGTACATTTTCCCTGCGTACATTACATTACATTACATTGCATTTAGCTGATGCTTTTATCCAAAGCGACTTACAATAAGTGCATTCGACCAGGAAGATACAACCTTGACATATTTCACAGTTATGGTTAGACATGTCATGTTTCCCTTTGATCGACATACCTTTAACCACTTTCTCAAGTTTAGACACATCCTCAAAATTACAATGGCCAAGTATTCTATGCCATGTCTGGATGTCATGACAACCATTACAAACATGTTCAGTATTTTCATCCTCTACTGTGCTAAGGTAATATAGCCTACCATACACATCCATTTTAAGCTTAGTACCATTCTGATGAATATGCCAATCATCACCGTCCTTGAAGCAGACCTCAGCTCAGCTGGCTGTCGCTGCTTTCAGAGAGAAAATGTCCTGTGGAAAAGATGGGATGTAAAGCGCTCATTTGAGCCTCGTTTTCACTTGCCGTCCCTCGCTGTCGAGCAGAACAACTTCGGCTTCTCCTCTCATCTTCGCCATCACGGTCATTTTCGTTCCATCTGCCAGCTCTATCACATGGTCCTCGGGTCTAAAGCTCTTATCGATTGTCTTAAACTTTGCAGGGTCATTAATCATGTGTGTCGTGGCACCACAGTCAACCATAAGACCTCTCTTATTTCCCACTTGATTTTGACATTCACTTATTTTGGAAAAGGATGATGCACCGGTATCATCCTCCGTGTCTCCATCTGCCTTCTTCACCTGATCACGGCCCAGCCCTCTGCCTCGGCCTCTTCCTCAGTGTGGCGTGTCCCATCGTCGCTCGTCTCACCTGGCTTGGATCTCATTAAGGCATGTCTTAGCCATATGCCCCATCTTTCCGCATGTGTAGCATTCAGTGTCAGCTAAGTCCATCTTCTTCCCTCTTCCACGTCCTCGTGTCCTCGCCCCGCTAGTCCTCATAACGCCGTCCTCGTCCGCATTCATGCCACTCGTCCTATATTTGTCAGTGCTCTCATAGCTCCGTAGTTTAGCTTTGAACTCACCGAATGTTAGATGGTCGTTGGTTTGAGTGATGTGCACGACAAACGGGTTAAATGAGTCCGGTAACCCCTTCACTACCATGGCAATCTGCAACCCGTCACTGATATTTTCTTTGGCCCTTCTCAAAGACGTGAATATAGTTTCCGCTCAAATAATATAATCAGTAACGGTCTCGTTGCTTGCTTTGTGGAGAGAAGAGAGTTCACAGTACAGGCTCACAACTCGTGGTTTGTCCTTTCCCGCGTAGTGCTCTCGGAGTATTGCCAACGTTTTTCTTCCATCTCGTTTCGCGTCTCTCATTATGAGTGATAAACTCTTATTATCTAGACACTGCATTAATTCAGCATATGCTTCTGCAGTTTTTGTTGCGTCTTCTTCAAGTGCTTGTTCGTCGTTGTAGTCTATCGCTGGCTCTTCCAGGATAACTTCACTGAGGCCACACAGTTCCATGTGCGCCAAAAACCTTGTCTCCCATAACTCAAAGTTTTTCTCGTCACCGTCGAATAACAACTTAAACCACCTTTGGCCTCCTTGACTGGGCCCATAACCTATTGCGTGAGACATAATTCAGCAGACGTCTCCACGCCAAAGTAGTGTAAGTATGCAAACGGACAGAAAAACACACGACCACTATCGATCAGAGTTTTGCCTGGAGTAAGAGCCGTTTATTGTTTCTGCGCATGGTCATTAGCATCACCACGTTTCAGGCACATTATGATGATGTCATACACATTAACATAAACATGACTTTGATATTGTACAAATATGCTCAACAGTTAACATCAGTGGGCCGCAGCAAATGATTGTGAGAAGCTAAACTATCTATTAATTATGTCAATTACAGGAATTGTAACTGTGTGTGTGACTAGCTGGATGCAAAGAGGTAAACACTGTCTTTTGTTTCCCATGCTTGCTCTTCAAACAGCTGGGGACAGATACTATGTGCCCGTGCTAAATAAACACACACACACACACACACACACACACACACACACACACACACACACACACACACACACACACACACACACACATTATTGTAGTTGAGTTTTGACAGCATCCATCAAACTAGATGTTTTGCCTTAATGGTCTGTTTTCTAATATTTTTGTGTTTCTGAACCACGTCTGTGTCTGCATATAATGTTCGTATTTAGTCTCCTCAGGGTTCCCGCGGGGTCTTAAAAAGTCTTACATTTGATAATCAGAATGTAAGGCCTTAAAAAGGTCTTAAATATGACCAAAAAAATAAGAAAGGTCTTAAATATAATTTAGAAGGTCTTAAAAATGATCGGATTTGAAAGGTACTTCAGTGTTGCGATAGCGTCTAAATGTGTTTTGGGAGAAATGTCCGGGCTGCAAAGTAACCAGTACGGTAATAGCCTTTCAGTTCCCCCCAACAATTTGTATTGAATTAAATCAACATGGAACCAGTAATCACTAACTTTGTTTCCCCCAGCCTCTTATTGGAGAACACCCAGCTAGTAACCTAGTAACCAAGCTTCAGCTTGCGGCAGTCAGAAACTCAGGTATCTTCGAATCTATTTACAAATAAATATGGGGAAGTGTCAGTTCGACCGTATTTGGTTGGAAAACATCTAATTTAGTGCTTGGTTGAAACCAGTGGAGGGGAACGTGTTTGAAGCCCGCCGCACCATTTGCAAAAGAAATAAGCGTTTGTTTTGCTAATGTAGTGTTAGCTTGTGGAGCGTTAGCTAGTGCAGCAGCTCCCGCAACAACACCGGGGGACCTCCGGGCGACGTTTGGGTCTATGTCAACCCTAAAAGCGGAGGTGCTGTAGACGCTAAATACCGTAGCTAAACACCAATCATACAACAGCAACGATGAAATAGTGTAGCCAATTTAATTTAAGGGGTAATTTCTCAAAATGTTCCCCGTGTGGTTTATTCACCATTACAATAGCCCCGCCTAAAATAATTTCCACCAGCCGCCACTGCCCTCACTGTTTATTCATCATTCAATTAATTCTATCTTTTATTCTGTAGATTGTGTACATTACTTTTCACTTTACTGCTTGTTGCACTCCTGGTTAGAAGCTAAACTGCATTTCGTTGTCTCAGTATCTGTAATATGTGCAATAACAATAAAGTTGAATCTAATCTTGAGCAGGAACAAATGTATTTGCTTAGTACATATCTGACATTAACGATTAAACACATGTATGCATTCTATTTATGCAAACCGAGTCAAGCCGACTCCGGAGGTGGCGGCATGCACCTTAAAGTTGTTTGCACTCCGCCAAACCTCCCCCGGCTAAGATCGGCTTTTCTCGTCTACTTTCGAGGTGAGCCGCAACGCGTCTCAAACAAGTCCACACGAGACAGCTCCGTTTAGCTCCAACCGCTGGAGAAGCTGCAGTACATATGCAGGAGCCTGTACGTGGCGCTGTAACTTCCTCCACAAAAGCAGCGAAGAAGCATGGTTGTCATGGTTGCCCTTCTGTTTATTCTCCGTGGTGGGGGCAGAGGGAACCGGGCAGAGTTTTTCGCCAGTCAACGTGTATTAAAGTTTAAATCTTCCGGACAAAATTATAAAAGTGCCGGTCAAAGGTCTTCTTTGTTATTTATTGAGCTTTAACACAAATGAATAACGACTCTATATAATATAATAAAACACACGGAGCCTCTCTTTTTCCTCCCTCTCTTCGGACAGCGTCAGTGTCTGTCTCATGCAGCAGCTGATCCAGTAATGAGTGACCCGGCCGAAAGTAAAAATAAACATATTTATAACTAGTTTAGGTAGTTTGAGAGGTAATTAAAATAGCTAAGGGCGATGATCTGACTTGAAGTGTGTGTTTTGCCCCGTTCACCGCTGCATCACAGCGGGAGGATCTGCAGGTGAGCAGAGCTGCGTGTCTCAGTCCTGTCAGATTAGACTGCACTCGCGTTTATGTCCATATCGAGAGAAAGATAAATAATCTGAATTCAGTGTGCTGTTTACTTTGACGCGGGGGTGAGCAGCAGAGGTGGGGAGAGGCGGGGCTATTGCCTCATCATTATCAGAAAATGATCGTATAGGTGCTCAAGATTAGATTCAACTTTATTGTTATTGCAACGAACGAAATGAGACAACGAAATGCAGTTTAGCTTCTAACCAGGGTGCATCACGCAGCGAAAAGTAATGTGCACAACACTAAACAATTATCACAGTAAATTATGTGGATTAAACCACATTTATTTCGTTAAAAATAAACAAAATATGATTTTGTTTGAATGATTACATGTCATCAGGCACCTTCAAGTTAAACAAGGTGCACACGTTAATGTGCCACGTCCGTAGTCGGCTTGACTCGGTTTAAAGAATATACAAATGTGTTTAATCGTTAATGTCAGATATGTACTAAATACATTTGTTCCTGCTCAAGATTAGATTCAACTGTATTGTTATTGCAACGAACGAAATGAGACAACGAAATGCAG
Organism: Notothenia rossii; assembly: GCF_949606895.1. Classification (NCBI taxonomy): domain Eukaryota; kingdom Metazoa; phylum Chordata; class Actinopteri; order Perciformes; family Nototheniidae; genus Notothenia; species Notothenia rossii. Next base: position 36,447,709 of record NC_136912.1, on the reverse strand, counting down.
TTTAGCTTCTAACCAGGGGTGCAATACGCAGCGAAAAGTAATGTGCACAACAGTAAACAATTATCACAGTAAATTATGTGGATTATAAACCACATTTATTTCGTTAAAATTAAATTAAATGTAGGCTAGTGCATGCATTTCACCTCGCGAACATATGATACATTAAATGATCGTGAGGATGATGATTGAAAATCGTTTGTTTGCGCCGGGCTGTATTTTCTTATCTAAAAACATCGCAATGGTTTTGTACTTACGCCAACGTGAATTAAACAACATTATTTTGTTAAATAAAAACATGATGATGTTTAGTAAATGATTACATGTCTCTTATTTAGCAAAGAATATGATCCTATCTGTGACATATCTTAACAAATATCCGCTATATCAGATACCTGCGATCTATCAGCTGTTTATTTCACATGAGTTCCAGTGTGGCAGCTTTCAATCACGGCTCACCCTGGTGGATTCATGATCCATTGCAGCTGGTTTCATTATAATTAAATGTATTTATCAAGGGGGATTATCAAGTCCTGCGGGGGTTTTCCTTTTCAGCAGGGGCCCGCCCCGTGCAGGTCAGGGACCCGCACGGGTAGGCGTCCGAAACGAAGCGCTACTTCTGTACCTCCACAATTAAATACATATAATATCAGTTAAAATAAGTGCTTCAAAATAGTTAACATTGCCGTTTGTCCATCCATCCATCCATCTTCTCCCGCTTATCCGTGGTCGGGTCGCGGAGGTAGCAGTTCCAGCAGAGAGCCCCAAACGTTCTTTTCCCTGGCCACATCAACCAGCTCTGACTGGGGGATCCCAAGGCGCTCCCAGGCCAGCGAAGACATATAATCCCTCCACCTGGTCCTAGGTCTACCCCTTGGTCTCTTCCCAGCTGGACGTGCCTGGAACACCTCCCTAGGGAGGCGCCCAGGTGGCATCCTAACTAGGTGCCCGAACGACCTCAACTGGCTCCTTTCGACGCGAAGGAGGAGCGGTTCAACTCCGAGTCCCTCCCGGATGACCGAACTTCTCACCTTATCCCTAAGGGAGACACCAGCCACCCTGCGGAGAGAACCCATCTCGGCCGCTTGTACCCGCGATCTCGTTCTTTCGGTCATACCCATCCTTCATGACCATAGGTGAGGGTAGGAACGAAAATGGCGCGGTAGACAGAGAGCTTTGCCTTCTGAATCAGCTGCCTTTTCGTCACAACGGTGCGGTAAAGCGACTGCAGTACCGGTCCCGCTGCTCCAATTCTCCGACCCATCTCACGCTCCATTGTTCCCTCATTCGAGAACAAGACCCCGAGATACTTGAACTCCTTCACTTGGGGTAAGGACTCATTCCCTACTTGGAGTGGACAGTCCATCGGTTTCCTGCTGAGAACCATGGCCTCAGATTTGGAGGTGCTGATCCTCATCCCAGCCGCTTCACACTCGGTTGTGAACCGATCCAGTGAGTGCTGAAGGTCGCAGACCGATGAAGCCATCAGAACCACATCATCTGCAAAAAGCAGTGGTGCAATCCTTAGTCCACCGAACTGCAGACCCCCTCCCCCACGACTACGCCTCGAAATCCGATCCATGTATATTACAAACAGGATTTTTTGTATCGACTTACTGCCGAGGACCCGGACACAGCTCTCGCTTTGGGAGTCCAGGGATTGGAAGGCCCTGAGTAGAGACCCCCTCACCCCATACTCCCCCAGCACCTCCCACAGTGACTCCCTGGGAACCCGGTCATACGCCTTCTCCAAGTCTACAAAACACATGTAGACTGGATGAGCGTACTCCCAGGCCCCCTCCAGGATCCTTGTGAGAGTAAAAAAGCTGATCCGTCGTTCCACGACCAGGACGGAATCCGCATTGTTCCTCCTCAATCTGAGGTTCGACAATCAGCCTGACCCTCCTTTCGAGTACCTTAGAGTGAACTTTCCCGGGGAGGCTGAGTAGTGTGATGCCTCTGTAATTGGCACACACCCTCTGATCCCCCTTTTTAAAAAGGGGAACCACCACCCCGGTCTGCCACTCCTTCGGTACTGTTTCCGACTTCCACGCAACGTTGATGAGACGTGTCAACCATGACAGTCCCTCAAAACCCAGAGCCTTCAGCATTTCTGGGCGTATCTCATCCACCCCCGGGGCTGCCACTGTGAAGTTGTTTGACGACCTCAGTGGGAGATTGGTGTCGATCCCCCGTCATACTCCAGCTCTGCCTCTAATATAGAGGGCGGAGTTGTCGGGTTCAGGAGTTCCTCAAAGTGCTCCTTCCAACGCCCTAACACTCCATCAGTTGAGGTCAACAACGTCCCATCCTTACTGTACACAGCTTGGATGGTTCCCTGCTTCCCCCTCCTGAGGTGTCGGACAGTTTTCCAGAACAACTTTGGTGCCGCCCGAAAGTCTTTCTCCATGTCTTCTCCGAACTTCTCCCACATCCGCTGCTTTGCCTCGGCCACGGCTGAGTCTGCTGCCCTTCGGGCCCGTCGGTACCTTGCAACTGCCTCGGGAGTCCCCCGGGATAACAAATCCCTGAAGGCCTCCTTCTTCAGTCGGACGGCTTCCCCGACCACCGGTGTACACTAGGAGGTTCGAGGGTTACCGCCCCTTGAGGCACCTAGGACCTTGAGACCATAGCTCCCCGCCGCGGCTTCGGCAATAGAGGCTTTGAACACCGACCACTCTGGTTCACCAACCTCCACAGGAATGCCCGAAAAGCTCAGCCGGAGGTGTGAGTTGAAGGCCTCCTGAACTTGGGCCTCCTCCAGACGTTCCCAGTTCACCCGAACTACACGTTTGGGCTTACCAGGTCTATCCAGAGGCTTCCCCCGCCACTCGACCCAACTCACCACCAGATGGTGATCAGTTGACAACTCCGCCCCCTCTCTTTACCCAAGTGTCCAAAACATACGGCCTCAGGTCCGATGATACGATAACGAAATTGATCATGGACCTTCTGCCTAGGGTGCTCTGGTACCACGTACACTTATGAGCATACTTATGTTCGAACATGGTGTTTGTTATGGCCAATCCATGACCAGCAGAGAAGTCCAGTAACAAACCACCACTCCGGTACAGATCAGGGGGGCCGTTCCTCCCAATCACTCCCCTCCAAGTGTCTCCATCATTGCCCACATGTGCGTTGAAGTCTCCCAGCAAGATTAAAGAGTCCCCTTCAGGAGCCCCATACAGGACTCTTTCCAGGGTCTCCAAGAAGGCCGTATACTCTGAACTGCTGTTGGGTGCATAAGCACACACAACAGTCAGAGTTTTCCCCCCCATAACCCGCAGGCGTAGGGAGGCAACCCTCTCGTCCACTGGGGTAGACTCCAACAACGAAGCACCCAACCGGGGACTTGTGAGTATCCCCACACCCGCCCGGCGCCTCACAAATTGAGCAACTCCGGAGAAGAATAGAGTCCAACCCCTATCCAGAAGTAAGGTTCCAGAGCCGACGCTGTGCGTAGAGGTGAGCCCGACCAGATCCAACTGGTAACGCTCCACCTCCCGCACAAGCTCCGACTCCTTCCCCCCCAGAGAGGTGACGTTCCACGTCCCCAAAGCCAGCTTCTGTCGCCCGGATCTGGTCCGTCCCGTAGGTGGTGGGCCCGCGGGACGGAGAAGCGGAGGTGTTGCCCACGTTGCCTTTTCGGGCTGTGCCCGGCCGGGCTCTGTGGCAAGCCCGGCCACCAGACGCTCGCCGACGAGTCCTCCTTCTGGGCCTGGCTCCAGAAGGGGACCCCGGGCTTCCTCCGGGCCGGGTATCCTCACTTCTTTGTTGTTCTTTCATGAGGTCTTGTTTACCAATCTTAGTCTGGCCCCTTGCCTGAGACCAATTTGCCATTGGAGACCCTACCGTGAACACAAGGTTCCAGACAACACAGCCCCCAGGTTCATCAGGGCACACAAACCTCTCCACGATAAGGTGCTGGTTCTTCAGAGATAAGGTGCTGGTTCTTCAGAGATACACCGTTTGTGTATATGATATGTCAATAAACCTTAGAAAATCTTTAAATCTTGAAAGGGATGTGCAAAATAGTCATTATATACAGTCTTTAATTAACTATTAGTAGAGAATAACGAGTAATGAATATACTTTATAGGGATCCTATTAATATATAATAATACAAATAATGAAATTCAATAACATGCTTTAACCACTAGGTGTCCCTTTATATCAGGAGTGCACGTTTATGGTGTAAATACAGCCTATCTACCAATTGGATCAAATATAAAAGTCAGCCGAATTAGTGTTTATACTGCAAAGAGACATATTGTGTTAAAAGAAATGTAAGATGTTGTTTAATTGCTGATATATTTATGATCCACGTCACGTTTTCAATGTTGGCGGCAGTTCCTCATGTTTGTCTAGAAGTCTTCTCATCAAGGCTCTATAAATAGAGAATTACAGCAGATATGTAACATTTAATGCAGCTGAACCGTGTATTACAATGCCGTTATTATGTGATGACCTCCAAAGAGATAAGCAATCACACTCGGAATAAAGTGTTTTCGGTCTGTTTCCGGTATTTGTTTATGACGATGTGATGTGAGATGTGACATGTGAGACTGGAATTGCACATGGGAAAATAACGTATCTATGGCACAATTTTAGATGTGGATTTTGTTAAACTAAAACGTTTGCGCTATGGACCAACACTATACATTGACGGGGAAGGGGGTAGCAATAAAGATAACACCATTAAACAGTTACACAACATAACAGAAATAATATCGATAGCAGCGTCCCTAGCAACCACCTTGGTAACAATGAAAACGTTCTATAGACACAATTTCCTGAAGTAATCTTCGTAATAACTAGCAAACTAAAGATCATGTACATCCACTGCACACATAATCTGAAATAACAACTCATATTTCTCGCATGAAATGACATCAAAACGCATTTTAATGGCCAAACTAACTTTAAAATAGGCATCTTACACCGAGAATAAAACTAAGTTCGGCCATGTTTTTTTTTTCTGCAGGGAGAAATGTGAAGATCACGTGACATAGACGCCAGCCATTGGAATGAATGGTGAAAAAAAACGTAGGGATCTTACAATTTCAGAGGCGTTTTTGTAGAAATACTACGTCCTACGTTGTGGACCAACGTAGTTATTACACGTTTTTTTCTGAGACTGGGTTGGCCAATCACAAAGCGTCATTTCTTGACTGGCAGCAAAAACAACCAATCACAGCAGTGCTTCTCTGGCTGGCTCTGTCCAATCACAAACAAGAAGTGTTCTCCCTAAGGAATACCCTTTCCGTCCAATGTGAAATGCTGTGGTGTTTTCGTGAAATGCTGTGGTGTTTTTTGAAATGCTGAGGCGTTTTGTGAAATGCTGTTGTGTTTTCTGAAATGCTGTTGCGTTTTCTGAAATGCTGCGGCGTTTTCTGAAATGCTGTTGTGTTTTGTGAAATGCTGTGGCGTTTTGTGAAATTCTGTAGTGTTTTCTGAAATGCTGTGGTGTTTTGTGAAATGCTGTTGTGTTTTCTAAAATGCTGTTGTGTTTTGTGAAATGCTGTGGTGTTTTGTGAAATGCTGTTGTGTTTTCTAAAATGCTGTTGTGTTTTGTGAAATGCTGTGGTGTCTTGCACTTCAGGGCCACCGTACTTTGTAACCGTCAGAGCCAATGTAATCGAGGGGAACTCCCACATACTCCTTATTTGGTAATGAGTGTGTGTGAGAGTGACGCATAGCCAAAACTGGAAGCTGCGATAACTCTGGTGGCTACCATTAGCAGCTAACTTTTACTCTCCGATTTTTACATAAAAATGGAATTATGGATTATAAATATTTTTTGCAAATCGACAGAAACATTATCAAACCTATGGATTAACCGATTCAGCCGTGTTTTTCCTCGTTTTAATGCCATTGAACACGTGTTTTGATCAGATTGACAGCTACGGTGAGACGATCTCCCGTAAAAGCTCCGTAAAGATAAGTTTTGTGATGTCTGTGTTTGCTTCCCCTGTCGCGAATTCGGATCGCTCAGTTATGATACTATACCAATATAATCTGTGGAAGCTCAGCTTTAATTGGATATCTTGTATGTGCAGCTACGATAAGTAATACGGGTATCTTTATCTTGAGTTCTGTGCCAAAGTGCATTAGAATTTTTCGCTCAGGGGTCATTTAGATGCTTCTTATGAGACTTGCGTTTTGTTTTGGAAAAATGTTTTTTTATCGTCAATTAGCTGTGATTATTCCCGTTAATCTGGTATAACACATTAATAGGTTCTGACATATTAAGATGCCCTTAGACACAGTGTCGTGATAAAACAAAGGGGACCAGCCGAGGGGGGCTTTGGGGCCTAATAGGTTCAACACCACTTGAAACAGCAATGTTTTTTTAAGATGTCAGTCAATATCTGAAGTTTTCTTTTTCAGATGAATTTTCGAACAAATATGCATGGCAAAAAAACAGCAGAGCAAGATGGACAACATGTCAGAGCAGAACATCCCAATGGGTTCTGGCCTCGTCTGGTGCTAAGTTTGTCTGTGGAATGGAAATGTTCTTCACCCCAACTTGACAGTGCGATTGTTTGGAGGGAGAATTGATGAACCTCGATTTCTCATGTTTGTCACCATGGTAGCTTTGTAGCTACTGATGACTGAACTGTTACCACAGCAACCCATGCAGATGGGTTGGTTAGGGCTGAACACAAACCTGATCATACCACTTGCAATTTAACAGTGCTTGGAGATCTGATTCATGAAACAAATCAGACTGTTCACAATCGAAATAACAGCTGAAGAAACCAGGAGCCACGCTCAGTTCAGAGTCCTACCTGTCCGAAGACTAAGTCAACAATGGGTCGAAGCTTTCCCCTATCTCCCTCTTGCAGCCAGAGTTCTTCAGGGTCCCCCACTGGGGAAGATAGACTCAGGGTCTTGGCCTTGGGCCTTGGAGGCCTCTTTAAGCTAGCCGAACTCCATCGCCTTAATGATTCGATCTTCTTCTTGATGGAACCCTGAAGAATGAGGGATGAATTAAAACAACACGAAATGGGAAAGCTGTCTCACAAAAAGAAAAAAAGAACTGAAAGAGATGATTATTCATGCAGGTATTCTGACAGCAGGTAAATATATGACATTAATTCACTACTGCATATATTAAAGTTATCGCACATTTCCACCCAGATTGAAGTCCTGAAAAGGAAAGCGTCAGAAAAAGATGATGAAGGGAAAGAAGCTAGAGCAGAGAGGTAGACTATAAAGAATCGCACAACTCCTGTCCTGGAGGAGAAATTAAATGCACACAAATCTAATTTATCATTTAAAATAACTATTTTTCTGCCTGGTCCTTAACAAATAAAGTTCCCATGTCTGGTCTGCATTTTTTTACTCACATACACAAACAAATATGTACAAAGTCATGTTTGGAGAAGAGCGCATCAGAAAAAGGATTGGTCCATCAAACAGGACTTCACTAAAGTCAAGATTAATTCCTTCTAACTTTATGTTAAACGTAAGCCGAACCACCGAATAGTTTTGAGAGATGTTGAAAAACATTTCCTTAAATGTTGGGTTAGGGTTAGTAAGGTTATTGAGAAGGAAGTTTAATTGTACGGTAAAGTAACTCTTTAGGTGACAGTGTTACCGTTTTATTGTACCAGCTCTAAGAGAAAAGCTCTGTAATTGCTTTGAAATGTTTTTCTTGAACACAAAAAAAAACAACAACAAACAAACAATAATTCAGTTTGTGGCTAAAATACACTTTTTTTTCTATTTAGTTCGTAGTAAATAGTGTGTCATGCCAGCCAGGCCATAGGAGACGAACACTGGGTCACCACAGTAAACCATGTTGAGTTTAGGCACCAAGGATTTAGCGCACAGCAAAGTCATATTTTGGCATATCGACTGACCTTCTTTATTAACTTCCCCTCTGGCACCTCCGTGGACGATACACTTTTGGTGTCGGTCATCTTTTCAGTCCAGCTTGCATGCAGAGACGTCCCCTTTCTCTCTGTCTCTCCTCCTGTCACGCTCTTGTCAACTCCTCCTCTTTATCTGTCTCTAGAGCATCTGACTCTGGTTGATAATCTGAGGCATATCTCCCCACTGTTGTTGCTCCTCCTTCTCTCATCCCTCTCATCCCTCCTCCTGTATACACATCCATCACTCACTTTTCATCTGTCCGCTCTTTCCACCTCTTCTTTTGGTCTCTCTTCCTGTAAATACTGCTGTAACGCAAAGATGCCAATGTATTCATGCAAACAGGATAAAAAATGACATTTTTGTCTTTCCCAGTCAAATAATGTTAGTTATTGAATAAAAACGAAATACATACATATATATTTTGTAGATATGTATTTGTGTATGTATGTCCATTTTGCCTTTTTTGAGCCTGACACTATATTGACATCGCCAATAATCCTGTATTTATGTCCTCTTTGTGATGTTGTCTATTCTGATGTAGGCTTGTCCTAAATCCGCTCCCACATTGCTTCCACTATATATTGTGTTCAACATATGGTAAAATAACTGTCAGCATATATAAATATTTGGTCATATAAATTATGAAGTACGAAATGAGTTAAAGTGACAAGTGAAAATGGACATCTGTACATATAGTGACATATCTATCTACATATTTGGTCTACTACTAATATATTAACATGGGTTGTGGAAACAGTGTATATTTATGTCCAGTGATTTTATTTATTTTTTACATTATTGACCCCTTGTTGTATAGCCTGATTGCTACAGGCACAAAGGACTGTCCGAGGCGCTTGGTGCTGTGTCGTGGAGGGATGAGTCTGTGGCTGAACGTACTCCTCATCTTCACTAGCTCTCCATGGAATAGTTGGGAGGGGTTCTCTAGGATGCTGTCGAGCTTCCTCCTCGTCCTCCCCTCTGCCACCTCCTCCAGATTGTCCAGTTGTACTCCAACTACAGAGCTAGCCTTCCTCACAAGCTTGTTCAGCCTGCCAGTGTCCCTAGTGTTTGTGTTTCCACCCCAGCACACCACAGCAAAGAAAAGCACACTGGCCACCACAGACTGGTAGAACATCTGCATCAGCCTCGTGCACACATTGAATGACCTGAGCCTCCTCAGGAAGAACAGCTTGCTCTGTCCCTTCCTGAAGAGAGCATCAGTGTTGTCTGTCCAGTCCAGTTTATTGTTTAAGTGCTAACAGATGATAACAGATGTGTTTAAGCGGTACAAAACTAAACTGTATTCTGCTTGTTTAAAAGGCCTTTTTTATCAATATTATTTGACTGATCACAAAAGTAAAAGTGTAAATAATAAAATTGACGATAAGAGCTTTTATTCCTCTAACATAACTTTGCTCTTGTTAATAGCTTGGTTTCACTTGACGTCACACCGCTGCGTTCCTTTGGCGCGAAATTCCATTGGAGGTCAGGAAGTAATTTTTATACAGAGGATCTAGCTGCTGTTACCATTGTGAAAATGCCGGTGTGTTGTGTAGTTTACGGTTGTTCCAATCGATCCGGCCGAGAGAAAAACAAGAGGTTTTACCGAGTGCCAAAGGTTGTCGTCCATAAAGCTGAGCAATTTAAGAAGCTAACCCAAGAACGCCGGAAAAAATGGCTTTCAAACCTACATCTGCGGTCGGGAGGAGCAGAGTCGTCTAATGCACGTGTCTGCAGCGACCACTTCATCAGCGGTATTAGCTAACTTGGTTTTTGTGGCTTTGTTTATGTATTATTGGGTTATGGTTAAATGCTTATGTACTTAGTAATACTGATCATGTTTAAGTTACCTGTAGTCTAATATGGACTTTGTTGGGACTTTTTAGGGTGCCCTAGCGCTTTGGGTGACGTTGAGTCGGTAGACTGGGCTCCCACTCTTAGCCTCGGTTACCACACAACAAGTAAGCCCAGATCTGAGGCATCTCTTCGACGAGAGCAGAGGATAGAGCTCAAGGAAGACCAACAAAGACAATCAGAATGTGCAGAGGCTTTGTTGGATCTCCTGCAGACAACCGAGAGCCCAGAACCAACGCAACCCCCGTCTGACAGCCCACAACCAGAGGACACCAGTGGGATATTAAATGACCAACAAGGTAAATTAACCACCAGCATTATTATTAATATTACAAATGTGATTGTCAGAAAATCAATGCAAACTTTGAATTAGGTTTAGGTTTAGAAAATAGAGTACTAACTTGAGAATCTGCAATAATTGGAACAGAGAACTTGCATGTGTGTAAAAAGGTTGTCAAAAAGATAACATCACAACAATTCACATTCATATTTGACTATTTTAAATAACTAATTATGCTTGCTACTGCTATATTGTATGCAGATGCAGGATGCCAGACTGATTTAACGATGGAGGACATCGAGAGGATGGAGGATGTTCTGAGACAGAACACAACAGAGCTGGGAGATCTTCGGACAAAGGCACTGGACACAAAGTTCAACCAGGAGTCCTTTGAGAACAACGAAGAGAAGACAAAGTTTTACACCGGGCTCCCCAACTTCTTAGTTTTCCTTCAGGTTTTTCAACTGTGCGAGCCCTACATCACCTGTGGCCCTATGTCTGTGCTCTCCAAATTTGAACAGTTCATTTTAGTTTTGCTGAGGCTGAGACTAAATCTCCCTCTGAAAGATTTGGCTTTCAGGTTCAACACCTCCCTCTCCACTGCTTCTAGAATTTGGCATAAGTTAATTGACATACTTCATGAGAGTACAGAATTTATAATTGAGTGGCCAGAGCGACATGTACTTCAAGCTACAATGCCAATGGGATTCAGACAGGCATTTGGATGTAGAGTTGCTGTGATTGTTGACTGTTTTGAAGTTTTTATTGAGAGGCCCTCTAATTTACTAGCTAGAACACAAACATGGTCCAACTACAAGCATCACCATACTGTTAAATTTCTGATTGGTGTTGCTCCCCAAGGCTATGTCACTTACATATATTGTGCCTGGGGAGGAAGAGTTAGTGATAAACAGATCACAATACAGAGTGGGCTCCTAAAAAACCTGTTACCTGGAGATATTGTCCTAGCAGACCGTGGGTTCGATATTGGCGATAGTGTGGGATTTTACTGTGCTTCACTAAAGATGCCTGCATTCACCAGGGGGAAAAGTCAGCTGTCAGCATACGAGGTGGAAGAGACAAGAAAAATAGCTAATGTGCGTATTCATGTTGAAAGAGTCATAGGATTAGTCAGAAGAAAATATCAGATTCTGCAAAGCAGGGCTGTGCCCATAGAGCACATGCTAACAAAACCAGGTGAGGCACTAGCATTAATTGACAAGATTGGGGTTATTTGCTGTGCGTTGTCTAATCTGTCAGTGTCTGTCATCCCATTGGAGTAAAGTCATGAAGCTGTAGTCTTGTAAATAAGAAACCATGTATTATTCAGTATCATTTAATCTTTTCAGTAAACATCTTTTTGTGTTCAAACATCTTGTGTTCAAGTCTTTTCAGTAAACATCTTTTTGTGTGTTGTAAATTGTGTAGCCCTAATCAATATAGGCCTGTCGCGATAATCGATAAATTGACTTATCGTACGATAAATAAAAATGGACTCGATAACTTTTCTGAGCTCGATAAATTGCCGTTTACATAAAGATGTGACCAGCATTTTAGCCTGGAGTGCTGTGGCTGCCAGGCGCGCTGTGAGGGGCGGGGCTGACACACAGCCAGGTCAGGACACTCCGCGTGCACGTGCAGCAGCGTAGCAGCCAAATTAATAATATAGCGACAAGCGGGAGACAACATGTGACTTACACGCGGGGAATTTAAAGTGAAATGGAATTGGTTACAAAACCTGACTACACATCTCGATTCTCCGGTGTGGCAGTATTTTGGATTCAAACCAAATCAACGAGGCGAACCTACGGACTTGAATGAGCCGGGCGGTGTGTCGCATTGGTTTAAAAAAGGTAGCGACAAAAGCAGGCAATACCACGCATTTTAAACCACCTAAAACACAACCACCCCATTCCGTTTTCCCAGCTGGGAGCAAACACGGCAGCTGGAGATGGAGAGCCCCGCCCGACAATGCAAACATGTTGGTGTTCCTTGCTCGAAAACTTAGAAAAACAGATTTGGATATGGCCTGTTGAGGCATCTGGGTCTTTGACAGTGGACTGTACACTTGACTGTTGTTTTAAGGAGTTTTTTTTGCTTGTGAGATAATGTGTGCTCATATTTATTTATTTATTTATAAAGCTCTCTCTCTCATATATATATATATATATATATATATATATATATATATATATATATATATATATATATATATATTGTCGGCACCGTTTTAAGACCATTTTAGACATAATGTATATATATTTAGACATATATATATATATATATATGAGAGATATGTGTATATATATATATATATATATATATTTTTTATATATATATATGAGAGAGAGAGCTCTGTTTTCCAGCCTGACTCTATTTAATTTATTGTTTTGGTTGTGTGTGATTTAATAAATGTTTTATAATTTAATTAGTTTTATTTATGAATTTATATATTTTAATATTATTTCACATTTCATTTGCAATGTTGAATGTTCAATAAAAAGTTATGTTTGAAAGGATGTTCTAGAATTATTATTATATATTATCATTATGTCTAAAATGGTCTTAAAACGGTGCCGACAATATTATCGTTTATCGCAATAATTTCCAGAAAAATGTATCGTCCAACACAATTAATTATCGTGACAGGCCTAAATCAATATAAAACTTTCATCTACATTCAGGCTTAATTCATTCAACAATATTCTAGAGATGACAATTGGTCTGGTGACGCTCCCATGTATGGCCATTGAGGGTTATTGTAAATGTAAATAAGAAACCATGTATTATTCAGTCTTCTTAGTATCATTTAATCTTTTCAGTAAACATCTTTTTTACAATAGCAATATATCACACAGCCCTGCTTCCTCTAGTGAGTGTGGTCAGTGAATATGAAGGTGCTGTAATGCAGGTTAAAGAGCTGCCACTGTGCAAATAATAATGCAACAAGGAGAGAACCACAACTTCCGCTCACAACAAAGTCTTCTGTCACCATGGGGCAGCCAATCAGATCCAAGGCAGATGAATGGTTCTGAGGTTTTTGGATCTATTCCGGCGATCACAGGCTCGATGTAGTATGGCCCAAACCTGATGAGAGCATGACATATTTACCATTTATGCAGGTATTTGTGCCTACTGTAAGCAGCTTAAATGTGGACATGGGTCTATATTAAGTTCAGTGCACTCACCTCTTCTCGTACAACAGGTTGGACACCATGCTCATGAAGGTGTTGGGCTTGATCTGGCGACCCTCCTTCAGCTCGTACAGGTTCAGTCTGAATTTAAGCCTCTGGGATCTACACAAGGCAAAGACGTCCATCAATCCTCAGATATTTGAATTCAGTCATCACAAATCTAACTTACTTCAAAGCTATGGATAGCAGAATTTCTAATAACGTTTTCTCCCCTATTTATTAGAATGCATAGTAATACTATTCAACTACAACACTTTTGTTGTTGGTATAAAAATTATAGGTGTAGTATTGTACTTGACACTCCAGGCTTTCTCTAAATGAGAAGTCTTACTTAGTCTAGATCTGAGAGTTGTAGCTTTATAGAGTTGTAAATCAATCCTGTCATCATAGTACCCTGGTGTTCACAACTGTTTAGCCACTTTGAGAGAACAAGGTGGAGGTCTACACACTCACACTGTCTGAACATCAGTGGCCAGTCCTGCCAGCCCAATATACAGCTTATCTCCCATGGGGAAGATCTTCTGGAAGTCTCTGGTGACCATCTGAGCCTGAATGCCAAACCTCCGGTCCGCTGCTATCGCCACACAGTTCTTCCCTCGCATGGCCATGACGGCCCCTCCGTTATAGGACATAATAAACTGGATGAAGAAGGAGAAACGTAAGAAGAGTTAAGTTAGTCAGAGCTTAAACCATTGATAGATCAAACAACTGATTAAAGAGACAAATCAAACTATTTAAAGCTCATTTTTAAGCACATTCATTGAAATAAAAATTAAGTTTAAGTTGAGGCCCTTCTATACAGCATAACATGTAAAGAATATCCTAAGAATATGTATTATTTGCAACATGCAAATAAGATACTGAATAATGTTGTCCTCAAAATAAATGACTGAAATCTATGTAATTCATTTAACAGTGATGCAAACACACTCTCTGAAGAACCAGCACCTTACCGTGGTAGAGAGATTGTGTGCCCTGATGAACCTGGGGGCTGTGTTGTCTGGAACCTTGTGTTCCTGGTAGGGTCTCCCATGGCAAATTGGTATCAGGCAAGGGGCCAGACTAAGATTGGTTCACAAGACCTCATGAAAGACGACACACGAAGTGAGAATACCCGGCCCGTTGGAAGCCCGGGGTCCCCTTCTGGAGCCAGGCCCAGAAGGAGGACTCGTCGGCGAGCGTCTGGTGGCCGGGCTTGCCACGGAGCCCGGCCGGGCACAGCCCGAAAAGGCGACATGGGCAACACCTCCGCTTCTCCGTCCCGCGGGCCCACCACCTACGGGAAACAGCGATGGGGTCGGGTGCGCTCCCAGAAGGGTGGCAGTGAAGGCAGAGGGTCTCGACGGACCAGACCCGGGCGACAGAAGCTGGCTTTGGGGACGTGGAACGTCACCTCTCTGGGGGGGAAGGAGTCGGAGCTTGTGCGGGAGGTGGAGCGTTACCAGTTGGATCTGGTTGGGCTCACCTCTACGCACAGCGTCGGCTCTGGAACCTTACTTCTGGATAGGGGTTGGACTCTATTCTTCTCCGGAGTTGCTCAAGGTGTGAGGCGCCGGGCGGGTGTGGGGATACTCACAAGTCCCCGGTTGGGTGCTTCGTTGTTGGAGTCTACCCCAGTGGACGAGAGGGTTGCCTACCTACGCCTGCGGGTTATGGGGGGGAAAACTCTGACTGTTGTGTGTGCTTATGCACCCAACAGCAGTTCAGAGTATACAGCCTTCTTGGAGACCCTGGAAAGAGTCCTGTATGGGGCTCCTGAAGGGGACTCTTTAATCTTGCTGGGAGACTTCAATGCACATGTGGGAAATGATGGAGACACTTGGAGGGGAGTGATTGGGAGGAACGGCCCCCCTGATCTGAACCGGAGTGGTGGTTTGATACTGGACTTCTGTGCTAGTCATGGATTGGCCATAACAAACACCATGTTCGAACATAAGGATGCTCATAAGTGTACCAGAGCACCCTAGGCAGAAGGTCCATGATCGATTTCGTTATCGTATCATCGGACCTGAGGCCGTATGTTTTGGACACTCTGGTAAAGAGAGGGGCGGAGTTGTCAACTGATCACCATCTGGTGGTGAGTTGGGTCGAGTGGCGGGGGAAGCCTCTGGATAGACCTGGTAAGCCCAAACGTGTAGTTCGGGTGAACTGGGAACGTCTGGAGGAGGCCCAAGTTCAGGAGGCCTTCAACTCACACCTCCGACGGAGCTTTTCGGGCATTCCTGTAGAGGTTGGGGACATTGAACCAGAGTGGTCGGTGTTCAAAGCCTCTATTGCCGAAGCGGGAAGCTGTGGTCTCAAGGTCCTAGGTGCCTCAAGGGGCGGTAACCCTCGAACCTCCTGGTGTACACCGGTGGTCGGGGAAGCCGTCCGACTGAAGAAGGAGGCCTTCAGGGATTTGTTATCCCGGGGGACTCCCGAGGCAGTTGCAAGGTACCGACGGGCCCGAAGGGCAGCAGCCTCAGCCGTGGCCGAGGCAAAGCAGCGGATGTGGGAGAAGTTCGGAGAAGACATGGAAAAAGACTTTCGGGCGGCACCAAAGTTGTTCTGGAAAACTGTCCGACACCTCAGGAGGGGGAAGCAGGGAACCATCCAAGCTGTGTACAGTAAGGATGGGACGTTGTTGACCTCAACTGATGGAGTGTTAGGGCGTTGGAAGGAGCACTTTGAGGAACTCCTGAACCCGACAACTCCGCCCTCTATGTTAGAGGCAGAGCTGGAGTATGACAGGGGATCAACACCAATCTCCCGGGGGGAGGTCACTGAGGTCGTCAAACAACTTCACAGTGGCAAAGCCCCGGGGGTGGATGATTTCCGCCCAGAAATGCTGAAGGCTCTGGGTGTTGAGGGACTGTCATGGTTGACACGTCTCATCAACGTTGCGTGGAAGTCGGAAACAGTACCGAAGGAGTGGCAGACCGGGGTGGTGGTTACCCTTTTTAAAAAGGGGGATCAGAGGGTGTGTGCCAATCAGTGTTGGGTGTAACGCGTTACAAAAGTAAAAGAGTTACAGTAATATATTACTTTTTGCTGTAACGAAGTAATGTAACGCATTACTAATGAAATGTGGGTAATATATTACCCGTTACAATGCTCAGTAACGCAGTTACAACACATTTTAACCCGAAATTAAATGGTGTTTTGTTTTTTAAGAATGTACTAACATCGCGAGACATTCCGACACCGGACAAATTGTGCGGGTAGATTAGTAAACCTGGTGTTTACCCTTCAGGCTTCGCGTCGAGATCTTCGGGGAAGTTGAACGTTATGCAACCATTCAAAAAAGAGAACGTAGCGAAAAATACAAACAACAAATTGTGTCAGGTGCGCGTGACCTTATCCGCTGCGCGTGCATCATTTCCAAAGTGCTTCCACAGCAGTGACACACATCTGATCTGTGGATAATCATTTATACGAAAATGGTTAAAGCAACCATCACTAAACGCCAGCAACACTGCATCTACTCCAGACAGTAGCAACAGGTCAGATGCGGACATCACGTTACCCTCCGTTGTGGACACTAGCTTACTCCCGCCTGACTACGCCGCCCCTCTGCGGCCCGCAGGTGCCAGGTATATCTAAACAACTACCCGCCTGTACAGTGGGGTAAGGCGGTCATTTTGCAGCTTGTGGTATAAAAATAGACAATGGCTAGAATATTTATGTGAAAATAGTACCATATTCTGACATGCCTGTACAGAGGCGCGGGAAGGTATTTTGAGTGGGGATGCTGAGGTGCTGGACTCCAGTGAACACTATTACGGGCACTATAGAGCGCGCACAAAAAAACTCCCCACACGCAAACACACAGTAAACCCGCGACTGTTACAATGAAGGCTCGATAATCAGCTCACGGCATATAGGCAGGGGTAAAGTGCTATTTTTTACGAGTGGGGAGCGGACCTCACCTCCTCTAGGGGGGTCCGGGGGGATGCTCCCCCGGGAAGATTTGTTTTAAATATTGAAGTTAAAAGCATCAATCTGGTGCACTTTGAGAGCAACATTAAGAGATCTATGGATACATCTCTCAACACCGAGATGAAACACAACTGTAAGCAGATGTTCTTTTTCTTTATGGATATTTTACAAATCACTCCCCTTTCAAACTGTATTCTTGTTTTACTGCCATATAGTATTTCATAACTGTTTTTCCTTTATTCTCTTATTTTTTTTATAACTATAATGATCATATGAAGTTGTACCGCGGAAATAATCTTTTGAATAATTTTTGACCAAACCGTTTGAGACCCACTGAGATAACTTAGACTAAAGTTAACTATCTAAACACTCAGAGAGTCCTTTATCTCACCTGAGCCTCTCAGTCTGAGAGGAGAGCTCTCCTCCAGCTTGTTGTGGAACAAACAGCTCCGTATGTCCGTTAGTGCAGCTAGCTAACCAGATGCAAACAACACGGTCCCTGCTGCTGGCACCGGTCCCTCTTTCTCTCCCCCTCTCTCACACACATTAAATGCGCTATTTCCGCACACACACAGAGCCGCGAGCTTGAATGACACAAGCACACTTTTATTTCCATGCAACTCTCTGATTGGTCTGGTGTCTTGCCTCTGTTGCATTCACTGAACACGGGAAATTACAGTCCTGCCGTCCTTTCTAGTGTCTTGATGAGGTTCACGTAAAGCACGGTTAATGTATTATATTATTGAGGTAGAATTGTCCGGGGCTACAGAAAAAACATTCGAGGCAGGCCAAAATATTATTTTACCAACAATGTGGAATTTATTGGCTACATATTACACAGATTATGCACAGCGGGAGCAGCAATAACCGTCAAATAATAATTCAGACAGGGGAGCTCCGCACCCCCTTCCTGCCGCTAGGGGGTGCTGCAGCGCCCTCAGCACCCCCCTTCCGCGCCCATGTGCCTGTAGAAATGTTGGGTCAAAAAAAATGCATACAATAGCACAGATGCCTTCACCACGAATGGCTACAAAAATATCTCATATCCCAAGCTTATTATCAACGAGCTGATGTTGCAGCTGAAATGTTCTCCAGGTCACAAAGTCAACCTCACATGATGATGTGATACCAGTTTTGAAGCACAGTAAATATTCTCTTCCCAGCGTATACGATGGGACCAAGGTGATGATGTAGTAGGCTACATGGTTTTAATAATACTTTTGCCTTTCAATGTTTGCCATTTCAAACCATGAGCATGGTTTAAATAATATTTGCCTTGATTTACAATATAGTCCTTGACAGCGGTCTGTACTGCTGTATTAACAACGTGTCACATGTTAAGAATTTACAATCAGAATCGAGTATTCAACTAAGCCCTGTAATACAAGTTGTTAGTAGCCTTAAGGGCCTACAAAGTTGTTTTGCTATACCACATTGCCCTTCACTGGATGCATAATGAGCTGCACTAAACTACATTTTAGCATTTAAAATACCTAGCTATTCTTTTGCGGTTATTTTGGTGAAAGTAACTAAAAAGTAACTAAAGTAGTGTAACTCATTACATTTCAGAGACAGTAATATTGTAATGTAACTTATTACTTTCAAAAGAGAGTAATAAGTAATATGTAATATATTACATTTCGGAAGTAACTTGCCCAACACTGGTGCCAATTACAGAGGCATCACACTACTCAGCCTCCCCGGGAAAGTTTAGTCTCAGGTACTCGAAAGGAGGGTCAGGCCGATTGTCGAACCTCAGATTGAGGAGGAACAATGCGGATTCCGTCCTGGTCGTGGAACGACGGATCAGCTTTTTACTCTCGCAAGGATCCTGGAGGGGGCCTGGGAGTACGCTTATCCAGTCTACATGTGTTTTGTAGACTTGGAGAAGGCGTATGACTGGGTTCCCATGGAGTCACTGTGGGAGGTGCTGCGGAAGTGCTGCGGGAGTATGGGGTGAGGGGGTCTCTACTCAGGGCCATCCAATCTCTGTACTCCCAAAGCGAGAGCTGTGTCCGGGTCCTCGGCAGTAAGTCGGACCCATTTCAGGTGAGGGTTGGCCTCCGCCAGGGCTGCGCTTTGTCACCAATCCTGTTTGTAATATACATGGATCGGATTTCGTGGGGGAGGGGGTCTGCAGTTCGGTGGACTAAGGATTGCACCGCTGCTTTTTGCAGATGATGTGGTTCTGATGGCTTCATCGGTCTGCGACCTTCAGCACTCACTGGATCGGTTCACAACCAAGTGTGAAGCGGCTGGGATGAGGATCAGCACCTCCAAATCTGAGGCCATGGTTCTCAGCAGGAAACTGATGGACTGTCCACTCCAAGTAGGGAATGAGACCTTACCCCAAGTGAAGGAGTTCAAGTATCTCGGGTTCTTGTTCTCGAGTGAGGGAACAATGGAGCGTGAGATGGGTCGGAGAATCGGAGCAGCGGGAGCGGTACTGCAGTCGCTTTACCGCAACGTTGTGACGAAAAGGGAGCTGAGCCAGAAGGCAAAGCTCTCTGTCTACCGCGCCATTTTCGTTCCTACCCTCACCTATGGTCATGAAGGATGGGTCATGACCGAAAGAACGAGATCGCGGGTACAAGCGGCCGAGATGGGTTTTCTCCGCAGGGTGGCTGGTGTCTCCCTTAGGGATAAGGTGACAAGTTCGGTCATCCGGGAGGGACTCGGAGTTGAACCGCTCCTCCTTCGCGTCGAAAGAAGCCAGTTGAGGTGGTTCGGGCACCTAGTTAGGATGCCACCTGGGCGCCTCCCTAGGGAGGTGTTCCAGGCACGTCCAGCTGGGAAGAGACCAAGGGGTAGACCTAGAACCAGATGGAGGGATTATATCTCTTCGCTGGCCTGGGAGCGCCTTGGGATCCCCCAGTCAGAGCTGGTTGATGTGGCCAGGGAAAAGAAAGTTTGGGGCTCTCTGCTGGAACTGCTACCTCCGCGACCCGACCACGGATAAGCGGGAGAAGATGGATGGATGGATGGCAAACACAGGTATGGTGAAAAAAGAGATAACTATTCGAAGCAGAAAAAAAACAGCGTAATATTAATCTACCATCTGACAAAGGCCTGTGCTATAATGCTTCAATTAACTGGCTGTTCTTTATAATTTTCTCAGATCAATAGGAGACAGAGATGTTAAGTTATAAATCAAGGGTTTTTATTAGTATTTACAGCAGGGGTGGGGAACCTTTTTCCTTTAAATTTGTACAACATCCTCCGAGGGCCGTACAAATTATTGAACTCAACCTCTGCTTAAAAAAACTAAAATCACAGCCCATTCATTTGGCCTTTCTTTCATGCTGTGCAAAGAACAAGCAACCTCTTAATCCAGATATCTCAACATGACTCATGTTTGACGCATGCATGCGTTCACGTGCACGGTTGTGGCATGACCACCAAAACAGAAAGATATGGACACAAGATGTGTTCAAATGTATTTAGTATGCTATCCATGTGAACATGATTTAAGTGGGGGGGACCTAACCTCCTCTAGGGGGGGTCCGGGGGCATGCTCCCCCGGGAAGATTTAAAAAAAAATATTGAAGTTAAAAGCATCAATCTGGTGCACTTTGAGAGCCACATGAGGAGATCTATGGATACATCTTTCAACCCCCATTTGAAACAGAACTGTAAGCAGATTTTTCTTTTTGGATATTTTACAAATCACTCCCCTTTCAAACTCTATTCTTGTTATTTTTAACAACTTTTTTTTGTTACTGTCATAGTATTTTATACCTGTTAATAATTTAGTCTCTAATGTCTCATTAATAACTATAATGATCATATCAAGGTGTGCCTTAACCTCACTGAGCTGAGGTTATTTGAGCCTCTCAGGAGAGAGCTCTCTTCCACCTGGTTGTAGAAAAGCTCTTTAAATTCGTTAGCATAGCTAGCTAACCAGATGCTAATAACAACAGATCGCCAAGCTGTGCTTACAACTAAAGACACAGCCTCGCAAACACTGCGGCATGTGTACGGCTCCTTATGGGTACTGCAATATTTGAAGAGCTGGAGCGGCGTTCCGATGCTCTCCGTTACTCCTTTCAGACGAGACATAACCACGTGAAGACACGTTACGCTCCTGTTGTGTTCAAGGAACCTGTCCTTGGTCAGGAAAAACAGGCACTCGCTTGTTTAATTATTTTGCGATCTAGATTTCTTCTTCTTTTTTTGAAGTAAGAAGTTGTCCGTCAGTCGGACGGACGGACCCCCCCCCAAAAAAACGAAAACTCTTCGGTTCTCCACGTATTACACAAGTCACCCAAATCAGCGTTAAAAAAGCGGGAGGCGCCGAAAAGCGACTAATTTGCATCACTGATTTAAGGACCAAAAACATTATTTCCAACCACCCAAATGTGTAAACATGGAGCATAACGTTCATCTAAAATCATTTCAACGATCAAAATAAATAAAAGTAAGATAAAATAAAAAGTGTAGTTGTAGAACATTATTATTGAACAAAAGTCTTTATTATCCCGCGTTATACATGTTTAAATGTAATGATGTATAGTCAGTGTTTCCCCTAGGATGGAGTCATAGCAGCGGTGCTAAGGCACGTGGGCCCAGCAGCATAATGTGAGCGCGGAGCGCGTGGAATGTTTTAGTGTGCGCGTGCAAAGTGCGCCCCGCCAATTTGTTTCTATGTGTCAGCACAAGAAAGGCTCTTGAGGCCTAGTACCAGGGCCGGTTCTAGAAAATGTGCTGCCCTAGGTGAGATTTTAGGCAACAGTTTATATGTAAAGAATAACTGAAAATCTCTACAATAGACAAATACACTGCAAAAACAGAAACTTAGTGACATAGGTAATAGACGTCAAAATGGCTTCAAATGTATTCAGTATTGTATGAACATGTTTGAATTGGGGGGTGGACATCACATCCTCTAGGGGGTTCCGGGGGTATGCTCCCTGGCGAAGATCTTTTTTGAACATTTTACAGTAAAATGCTTCAATCTGGTGCACTTTGGGCACACAATTACTAGAGACCTGATCTAGGGGGCACAACTCTAAAACGCCCATATGAAAAAGATCGGTTTACATTTTAATAAGCAAATAAGTATATGAACATAACCAATAACCTACCATAGCCAATAACAAATAAATGTAGCTTATTTTATTTTTGTTGTTCATTCATATCTTATTTTTACCTAGTTAACATTTATTTATTTATGCATATTTTTGTATCTCTCCAACCTGAAACGATATTTTTGGTTTACTGTCCTATAGTATACATTGGAATGATTTCAAACCTGTTTTTATTTATCCTAATAATTATAAAGGAGTGCCTTGGAAATATGTGTTTACATAATTTGTGGTCAAAACGTTTGAGACCCACTGAGATAACTTAGACTAAAATTAACTATCTAAACACTCAGAGAGTCCTTTACCTCACTGAGCCTCTGACAGGAGAGCTCTCCTCCACACTTTGGCACTTGATAAGCCAACATCCCCCGCTTTCATCACTTACAGCGCCCACCGTACAGGGCAAATTAAACGTGTAACCGGGGTGAAAAGGGTGTTACATTTACTTAATTATGAATGTTGTGACATCAAGGCCGAACATTTGGATGAGCGCCAACGGTCAAAAATGTTTTTTCCCTCCCAGAGCTACCAGTGCAGCGCCCCCCAGATCTGGCGCCCTAGGCGACCGCCTGTGTCGCCTATGCCAGAAATTGGCCCTGCCTAGTACATACAGTGGCAATGTCTCAAGATTTAGCAAAAATACACCTTTATTGAACATACAGTAACACAAATACTATAAATCCACATAACAAACAATCAAAAATGAAAAAGGGTCGCCACTTATTATTATTTTAAGAAAAAGAAAAAAAAGTAAAGAAATCTTTTCTTTTTTTTTTTTTTTTTTGGGTACCTGGCTGGTGCCCCCTAGCAGCGGCGCTCATATTTCAGCAGCGGCGCTGCGCCGCCACTATTTGTATATAGGGAAAACACTGATAGTGAAACCTCGTTGCTGGGTTGTTGAAGTTGTTGCAGTTGTCTGCTGTCAGTGGACTCACATTAACAAATTGCTGACTAGCTTAGTAGGTTGAAGCTTTAGCTAACCAAACTAGCAATGTCTAATTAACCAAACGTTAGCTGATGTTGACCCAAACGCAACATCAGCCCTTTAAGTGAACCAGATTTATTGAATCATAATGCCATTAAAGTGAATTCGGGGAATGATTGTAACAGTTAAGTTAGCCTACAAGACACAACGTTAGCTCGTATGCAGCTAGGTAAGCTAAGTATTTAGCATTGCAGCTATGCCCCGGCTACCATCACAATGAAATGTGTTGTATAATTAACTACAACATTGAATATATTGAAACGTTTAGAGTTGTGAGATTGAAGTTACTTGCAACCCCAAACTTAAAATATGTTTTCATTGAATATTTGCTAAGTTTAAGCAGGATGGAGAAGTCTATAAGCTAGCTGGCTACCAACATTAGCTTAGCCATCTCTTGTAACTGTTACCCTTAAATACTAGTTACATTTGACCATTTACCTAAAAACACATTGGCATGTGATCTAATGTGTGGTGCTCTTACCATTGTGAGTGTGTTGTGATTTTTTCACGATATCTGCGGCGTGCAGGTTCATTTAATTGTTTGACATAGTCGGTGTCCTCCATGATTCCTGCGTTGATGAATGATTGCGTTTTCACTTCCTGACCTCCACTTGAATTTCGCGCGTCATAGAAGTCACGTGACTGAAACCAAGCTATTGATAGCTTTGTTCGTTATTCTCGCGTCCAGGATGGAAGCTTTAAAATAAAGAGACTAATGGAGTCTCTGAGAAGGTTCAAATGGGTATTTTAATTAAAATGGCACGGTAATGTTACAAGCAGAAGATGGTTCAGAGAGAGAGAGAGAGAGAGAAGCTCCCTCTCGTAGTGCCGGTGTTCTGGATTAACTTGTTTCCCGATCAACTTGTTTCCCGATCAACTCGTTTCAGTGGGGTGCGTGGCTTTCGACTGAAATACACATTTCGATCGCTTTCTTCTGTCGTTTACATACATCTTTTGGTATATTTGGCTTCTTAGGAACACGTTGATGCACATCCAGTACCAGTGTGTGAGGTTGTGATTATGATGGCGATATCCGGACGCGAACAGCGAGGACTACAACAAGACAAACGAGTTGCTCGAATAAATCATTTAAACCGGCTATTGTTGCCAGACTTATTCCGGAATATCGTTGTTAATGTCCAAGTCCATCTGTGTATACCTTCAGACAGCCTCCAAGTGAAGCACACAGTGTTTACTCACAGTTTGAAAGCAGCGTGGAGAAGTCTTCATCTGTGTTAAACTGTGATCCTCCCAGGGAACTGGGACCCGCCCACGTTAAAATGTGACCCGCCCAGGTTAAATTGTGTTACGATTTCTGTGGCTATCTACCAGCGATCATGTTTAATATGAAAGACTACCCACACATGTATCCCTTTATAAAAACGGTATTGTGCAGCACTCATCCAGATAACATGTGACTGTTACCTCGTTTTGCAAAGATAGCAGCAGAAATGTCATTGGGGATATTTAGACTTTAAAATGCTGCTTGGTCATGAATGTTGGTGTCGGCAAACAATATTACGAATCCTCTATTCAAACATAATATTCAATGTGCATCGACATGAAAATAACAAAAAAGTTCATGCTGGACTCAAACCCGAGTCCCAACAGTAAAAACCAATCATGCCCTGCGCGTTATGAGTGCGCCACGAATCATCGCGTCCTAACAAATCACCACAGCTCATCTTGTTACATTAACATCGTCAACAAGTTTTAGAAAAATGCAACCCGACCATCATTTATAATGTGAGCGAATGTATGTACACTTTAAGCAATATAATAAAATTATTATAGTAGGCATTTGCTTAGAAATAGTATACTGACTGAGGTCTGTATCAAGCCTCATTAAGACCCACAGAGATCAGATATCCTAGTTTATCAGCCTGCGAGCCCACATTATGTTGTGATAAGTGTTAATTTTACATATAAATGTGTTCTAGTGCAAACATTAACTTCCAATATGCAAATCAGGCCATGTGTTTCGAGATATTTGCCATGCAACATTATGCTGTACAATATAATATTTTGCCTCTATCTATCTCTATAATAATATATATTGGGGATATATAAATATCCCCAATGACATTTCTGCTGCTATCTTTGCAAAACGAGGTAACAGCCAAAATGTTGGGCCAGTCTCTGTCGCTCCTTCACTGTTCTCCCGTTAACAGTCACTCTCTAGTTCTGCTGGGTTCTTGTTGACTTCTTCACTGGTTTGAGACAAGCGACCCTATTGGAACACCTCCCTTTGTAGCAAGACTTCACCACAGCAGAATCGAGTTTCTGTTTTTCAGGTCTCAACAGCTCCACGTCAGGTGTATCGTCATCCCTTGAACTGCAGTCGGTGTAAACAGAAGGACTTGGTAAGGATCCTCCGTCTTGGGCGAGTACTAGGTTTCCGTCTTCATATTTTGGGTGGAAACCCATCGTCTTGACCTCACTAGCTGTTTGGACACAATAGTTTTCTGTGTTGGGGAACATCATCACTCGTAATCTCTATCCTTCTGATAAATACAAAAATAGTCTGCTAAATGTTATACTCTGCTACTACTAATCTGTGGATGCTTTATGTGTAAATGCAATATTCTATTCTCGATTTTTTTAAATAACATTAAACCTCTCCCTCCTGTGGTGACAGATATGGCTCAATGGACAGATATGGCTCAATGTAGTTGGTTTTCAAAATGCCCTTGTGCTGAAGATGTATCACCTGGTGGTCTGGCCCTCTGAGCTTCCTCATTGTTGTGGTTACTTCCAGGCTATCAGTGGCATTTGGTTCATGTTTGGCACCCCTGTTCGACTTTGACATCTCTGGGACCCCCTGCCTCCGTCGTCATCATGGAAACCTCCCCTAGGGCAACGGCATGGAGGGACGTTGTTTGGTGCAATGTTCTGCGGACACTCTCTGGACCAATGTGTCAACCAACCACATTTGTAGCAGCCTTCATCTCTTCTTCGTCTTGATCGTGGCTCTCCTCTCCATTGTCCCTTTTGTTGATGCTGTATGGGAGTGTATACCTGTGCCTAGCTCGCTTATTGTTTAGGTGTCCTTTGACACGCAGGCAGTCAAATCATTAGCTAGAACTAGCTAGATTTGATCGATATGGATATAAACGCGAGTGAAGTCTAATCGGACAGGAGAGAGAGGTTAGAGATCAGCTGCTGCTTACGGAGACAAGCAGTTCTGCATGATCACCTGCAGCTCCGCCCGCTGTGATGGAGCAGTGAACGGAGCAAAACACACACTTCAAGTTAGATCATCAAACTTAGCTATTTTAATGACCTCTCAAACTACCTAAACTAGTTATAAATATGTTTATTTTTACTGTCGGGTCACTCATTACTGGATCAGCCAGCTGCATGAGACGGATACTGATGGGCTGTCAGGAGAGGGGGAGGAAAAGAGAGTCTCCGTGTATTATTCTTATATTATTATATAGAGTCGTTATTAATTAGTTTTCAAGCTCAATAAATAACAAAGAAGACCTTTGACCGGCACTTTTCTAATTTTGTCCGGAAGATTTCAACTTTAACGGACATGTTGACCGGCGAACAAAAATTCTAACGGAAACTCTGCCGCACAGTTCCCTCGTCCCGTGGAAGAGGTGGAGAGGTGGGTATTTTTCATCTGCTGGTGGACTACCGGGGACATTGAACGTCCTGCTCGGGAGCCAGGCTCAGAGTAAGTGGCAGTGGGTGCGGTGCGCCTGCCTTTTACAGCAGGAGCACACGCTCACCTCGGGGAGGGAGAAAAAGAGAAACAGAGGCCGCCGAAACAGCCAGAGCCCTGCCTCTCCTCTGCTGCTCACCCAAATCTACAGCTCTACTACCACAACCATCAGCAACAATTGGACATGGAGAACTACATGTTGTTAAATCCACCGCGGAGAATAAACAGAAGGGCAACCAGGCAACCATGGCAACCATGCTCGGGAGGTCTTCTTCGCTGCTTTTGGTGTATTTAAGTGGCGGAAGTACAGCGCCACTTACAGGCCAGGCATGACGGGGAGGGGGGGTGCAAGTGGAGCACGCTCGTGAACTGTTAGCGCCGGAGACTCGCAGCGGGTAACTGTGGAGCGCATAATTGCGCCGCATTTGCGCATAATATGAGGCCCCACGCAGTCTGCGTGATCTGCGTGTAGGGAGGGGCGGCCCTGATTAACATCCTTTAGATATGCTGCTTTTCTTCATTTATAGTACTGAAATCATTATTATCCATGGCAATAAGCTCTACCTACACTCTAAAAAACGATTAATGGGGTTAGTAGATTCCACTTGAAAAAAAAATACTTTTTCAACATACAACATTTAGTTTTTTACCTCAACTTATTTTAGTTAGTTACAACTCATTTTAATAAGCCGGTCAAACTGAAAAAGAACAACAAAAATGTAACTTACAAATGTAATGATTTTGAAAAAAGATTTCTGCGTTCAGTCAACTATAGGGATACGACTGTAAATTGGAGTAACTCATATCTATTGAGTTTCAACGTTATAGTTTCAAAACTGAACACACGCTTGGACTTGCCCTATGAAGGTAGATATGGTGCAAAATGCGAGAGCGTGTAAAACCTGATGTGAGCACTTGCAGAAAAGAAATCTGAGTTTGTGTGCATACATTTACAGTTGTATAAAATATCCACATAACTGTGAACAAAATGTACACTTGTATAAAATATCCACGTAACTGTGAACCAAATTTGAAGTCACAGAAGAAAAAAAAAAGTTGTGTAGCTGATAGAAAAAAAATGAACTTAGTGATGAAATGTTCACTTGCAGAAAAATACATATTTTTAAAATATATTTTCCATTACAACTGCAACTTGGTTATTACAACCTCTCAAATCAGTCATTACAACTTGACGAATCTGCTCTGTGGCAATATAAACCGACGAATCGGCGGTCTTGACTTTTGCTACACTTCTTGCGATAAATGTGTCGCAAAAGTAATTTTCGCCTGTAGATGTGGTGGGAGGGAGGGGGGTTGGAGCGAAGGGGCGGAGCTATCAGAACGACGAGGCTCGAGTCAGTCACACAGTCACAGCCATAGTCAGGTCGAACCGGATGACTGCGGGGCTAACGGTTCGTGTCGCTACCAGTCCGCTGACATGGCGCGTCAATCAACGGTAAGTTTTGCCCATTACTTGCCCAGTATTACTTTGAATATTATTACTGTGATTGAAGATTAAATCCGCTTTGAAGACCACCATTTTATATCGTGCAGTTTAGCGGCAAAATAACATCAGTTAGCCAGCTAACGCTAGCTTTGTTGAGTTTATGCTAGCTAAACAAGTAGTGGTTGTAGTCTACAGCAGTAATTAATATATTATAGCCTACTGCTTTAGCACTAACGGTTGATAACCTTTTATGAAAATAAAACCAATTGAACTGTACTGAAATAATGACAAGTTTTATAATTGTCTTGGGCTCCTGCTGTGTTTTTAAAGCCTTTGTAAATTATCCATGTTATTTTCTATTTAGAACGAAGACTTCAGCATCTTAAAATCCCTTGACGTTTGTATGCAATTGTGCTAAATTCAACTCTGGAATCAAGCAAATATGAATATGTTCGCATGACATTAGTTATTTATATTTTTCCATCCCTTAATTATACGTTTACTACATTTAAGTCAAGCTAAGGCACATGTGATTGTAGCTAGTTAGTACTCTTACCTGTGATGCCTCCTCCAAACAGCATAATAACCAGACTGTATCATTAAAACTACAAGTACCAGTTCTAGATCCTTGACTTTAGACAAACATTTCAAGAGACAAAATGTATTTAAAGACCAATCTTTATTTGAATGCCTCTTAACCTGAGATATTAGTTATACAGTAATAGTATTGACAATCTAAAAAAAAACTGAGCAACTCAACGGTCAACTTTATATTTCTTATTGTCTAAAGCATTTATTATTTTCATTTCCCACCTCTCATGTTCAGTGTGGACGGATTGAGACAACGTGGTGTCCAGAGAGCAGCAGAGACTTCAGGGAGAAACCTCCGTGTGATGGACGTCCTGTCTGTTGGTTTGGAGAGGACTGAGGGTCTTTCCTCAGCGAGGAGGACCAGGCCTGAAGGAGGAGCCCATGCTGGGCATAGCTGATACCAACTGCACAGGCCTAGTCTGTCACTTTATTTGACTAAATGTGTTTACTTATACATTTAGGGTTTAAGGTTTACACCTTCTGTCCATATGTGCTTTTTATTTAAAACATGTTTGATTAACTTTTGGTTCACATTTCAATAAATTGAATTTGTATTTGCACTCCTTTTGTCAATTATTCTTACTGAAAGTTTTAGATTACACATTCACATCGGACTGAAGATTGGCCCCATTTATTTGTGATGTTGCAAACTCTGCGGTACAAGGCACAACTTTTGTGAAGCTCATAAAGTGAGGCAAATAGAAATAATCAGCTGATGGAGTTTAGCTGTGGAAATAGATGCATCCCATCAGCTGACTGTTTTTCGCCAAACTTTATAAGCCTGAATATAACCACCCCTTCTCTGAGGTGCAGGCAGCGTCACAAACAAATGATGGTCCTGATTAGGGATGGGTATCGTTAGGATTTTATCGATACCGGTACTGCTTATCGGTATCGGTATTTATCGATACTTTTCAACAATTTGGTGCTCAAAATTATAGACATGAATACAAGATGTGAAGATTAAACAGTAATTGCATTGTAATTTTCTTGCAGAAATAACTGTATAACTTATACATTAGCTTCTCAGAAGCAGACACAAATAAATAAAATAACTTAAAGGGGCCTGGCTTGCCCTATCATGCTTTTTGGGGTTTTCCCTCAGATAGAGGATGAAAAGAGGCTTTTTTTTTAACATTTGTAAATCATTTACATCTTCATCCAGACATTTCAAACTGACAACCTAGCTCGACAAGAGATCCTTAAAACATTGTCCTACAGTGACATCATGCAAAACTGTGATATGAAGAAATTGGTCAAAAGGCTAAGATGGCAAAAAGATAAAGGCGAGTAGGCTACGTATATTATTCTGGATTGTACTTTTAAATCATCACAAAATAAATGATGTGCTGAACTGAAACACGTCAAAATCTGTCTGAAGGTTTAAACATAGAACAACATATTTGAGCTTAAAATATGTAAATTCCTAGTAAACGACCAACAATTGCTGATACATACATTGAAACGTTGACCTTTAACAACATTTAAATACAGTTTTTTCAATTCACAATGACATCTTTAAGATTAACTGGTTTATAAAGCATTCAATGAAAGGCCAAATTATTCTAGGTGTAGGAGCTCACATTAATACACTGTTAGTGTTAATAAACTAAAAAAAGACAAGGCGATGTGCCTGCAAGACTGCACTCAGGTAAACAAAACATATTGCCCGTGCGCAACAGCTAACCTGCCTGCGAGCCTTTGCTCAGGTCACATTTACACACTGCGCTGAAGCCCGCTAGCACTATTAGCACTAGGCTAGCAGTATCGCTAGCACCGTTTTAGATTCAATGAGTGTCTCGTTTGCAAATGCTTCATTAAGTTGCTTGTGTTACCCCCTTTACAAGCAACTAATTGAGTACATAGATTGCACCTTGCACTATCGCCACTACATTTTTTAAAAGTGCAACATGAAAATATTGAATCTGTGCGGGTTGAAATTCTTTTTGACAATGCTAAATCTGTAATAGTCGGGACAATCTATAGACCACCGGAACAGAGTGACTTTTATGATACATTAGATGGGTGTTTGGCTGAGGTGGGGGATGTAGAGACAATTATTATTGGAGACTGGAACACGGATATGCAACGTAAAGACACGTCCGTCTTCAAGTCCTTCAGTAGGATTTGTGATATGCACGGCTTCAGCCAGCTAATCACCCAACCCACCCGGGTATGTGAAACAACACAGACTACCATTGATCTCATTCTGACCTCTGACAAGTCCAAGATCTCCAGTAAAGGGGTTATAGCATGCGGTTTAAGTGATCATTATATGATATTCTGTACCCGCAAAAGGCTAAAACAAAAGGCCGGCTGTCACAAAACAGTCATATCTAGAGACCTCAAAAACTACTCTAGCGAGGCCTTTAACCTAGAACTGGAGAGCCTGGACTGGTCAGATGAGCTCAGTGGTACGCAAGTTGAAGAAACAGGGCTTGGTTTCAAAAATAAATTCTCTGCAATACTCAATGATTTAGCCCCCCTAAGAACAACCAGGGTAAAAAATCGCGCTGAGCCGTGGATGCACTCCGGCATACTGACTGCCATGAAAACCAGAGACAAAAAATGCTCTGAGTTTCATAAAAGTAAGTCAATGATTTCCAAAAGCACGAGCAGTGAACTCCTGGCCCACGTGACTGAACAAAAAATTGAAAGAAACAGACTAAGAAATGACGTAAGCTCCATGATCAAAACTGCCAAAAAGAATTTCATCAATGTCAAAACTGAGGAAAACAAAAATAAACCCTGTGAACTTTGGAAATTACTCAATAACCAGCTTGGCTGCAGTAAAAAAATAAAAACGAGATTTTCGAACTTAAACATAAAGACAGATAACAGGCTCATCACAGACAAACTGGACGTGGCCAAGTACTTGAAATTTTTTTTCACAAACATAGCCACAACTCTTGTAAATAAATTACCCTCCCACTCAGGGCTTTTTGGAGTAGATCACATCATGACCTACTACAAAAACCTAGGGGTACGCAAAGATGATTTCAGTCTAGCAAGGGTAACATCAGCAGAGGTACTCATTAAACTGAGCGCCCTCCAACCTAACAAGGCCACTGGCCACGACAATATCCCCTCCAAATTCCTCAGAGATACAGCAACCGCCATCTCACCAGTCATAGCTCACATAATTAACCTCTCCATAAAACAGGGAAAAGTACCCAAAGACTTCAAAATTGGAAGAGTAACCCCCCTGCACAAAAAGGGCAGCAAATTGGACCCAGGCAACTACTGCCCTGTTTCTATACTTACCTCCATCTCGCAAGTCATGGAAAAAATAGTATATGAACAGGTCGAAAAGTACCTCGCGGACAAGAAACTAATCTATGAATTTCAATCTGGCTTTAGAACATCCCACTCCACTGACACATGCCTTCTTTATTTGAACAACCACATCAAACAAGAGGTGGACGAGGACAAATACTGCGGCATGTTGATGTTGGACCTGCAAAAGGCTTTCGACACTGTCAATCACCCCATTCTGATTGACAAGCTAAAAGCAATTGGTTTTGATAAACTATCGGTGAGCTGGATGCAATCCTACCTGGAGGGGAGAGAACAGATGGTGGAGGTAAACGGTACTCTGTCCCTCCCCCTCCCAGTGAGCTGTGGTGTTCCATAAGGAAGCATATTAGGTCCGTTACTGTTCCTAATTTATGCAAATGACATGTCATCAGCATGTGACTGCAACTTGTTCCTGTTCGCGGATGACTCAGCCCTGCTGGTCTCTGACAGGAGCAGATTGTGGGTTGAAAAAACCCTCAGCTCCGAGCTCGGCAGAATCTGCACCGGGCGACTGTGGCTGTGAGGGAGTGTGGTCGTCTTTCAACCAGAAGGTTGTGGGTTCGATCCCAGCCCATGCAGTCAACATGTCGATGTATCCTTGGGCAAGATACTTAACCCTGAGTTGCTCCCGATGCCATGGCCAACGGTGTGTGAATGTGTGTGAATGTTAGGTCCTAGAGTAAGGTACACTGCTCTGTATGAATGGGTGTGAATGGGTGAATGACATGTAGTATGTAAAGCGCTTTGAGGGGTCTTAAAGACTGGATAAAGCGCTATATAAGTACAGTCCATTTACCATTTACCATTTACCTGGCTCGCCGATAATAAATTATCATTACACCTGGGTAAAACAGAGTCCATTCTCTTCGGTTCTAAACATAATCTCAGCAAATCCGACGACTTCTCAGTTGCAGTTGGTGACATTATTGTCACAAGTAAGAAGGAAATTACATACCTAGGATCTATTCTTGAGGCAAACCTCTCCTGTGACAAAATGGCATCCAATGTAATACAAAAAGTCAATCAAAGAACTAGATTCCTATACCGGATCTCCTCTCTGGTAAACAAAAAAACCCTGAAAACTCTGGCAGGAGTTCTCATTCAAGGGTACTATGACTATGCTTGCACGTCATGGTACCATAGCACCTCCAAGGCGCAAAAAATAAAACTTCAAACATCACAAAATAAACTGGTCAGACTACTGCTTGACCTTTCATCTAGAACCCACCTCACCTCTGCCCACTTTGACAACCTAGGATGGCTTAGAGTAGACGACAGAGTACAGCTACTTGCAATGGGCCTGGTCTACAAGATACACTACACCTCTATGGTACCCATGTACATGTAAAAATTCTTCCCAAGGGTCAAGGAATACCATGATCATAACACCAGAGGGAGCTCCACAAATCATGTAAAACCCAGATTTGGCACAAAAAAGGGGGAATACACGTTTCGCAATTATGCCACATCAAGGTGGAACGCTCTTCCCACTACTGTAAAGGAAAGTAAAACTATACTTACCTTCAAAACCTCTCTTAAAGAGCACCTTCGGGGGAGAGCATTGCAAAACTGGCTCCGGTAATTGTACAAATCTCAACCTGTTGTACAATGGACAGCTTCCCCCCCCATCTATGTATATACTCGCATTTTAGACTGTTACTAACTGTATATCTGTAGACTTGGTATGTCTTAAATGTCCGGTTAGGATGTATTAGAACGAAATCTAAAATGAAAATTGTAAATAAGCCATCTGTATGTAAAAAACCACCTGTATGTAAATTGTAAATAAGCCATCTGTATGTCAAATATGTCTTATATGTCTTAAATGATATGATGAATTGGAAATGGGGGACCCTGATGTAAACAAGACGAAAGTATTTCTCTGGTCTGCATCCCCTTAACAATTGTATGTTTTGAGTTGTACTGTACTGTACCCAATATACAAGCTGTTAATAAACTTTTCAATCAATCAATCAATCAACCAGACCTTCGATCACTTCGCTGTGTCCGCCATGCCTGCGGGAGTCTCACAACAATAATAAGAGCGCTGTTGAGAGAGATGACGAGTGGCATTTACAGTGGCGAATCAGAGGGGTCTCAAACGGATACATCACACAGGATGAGGGTTCCCAACCAACCAGAATGGTTTAAAGTTAAACTAAGGAAGTAGACGTAACACATATACCGATAGCAGCACCGTTTGTCCAGCGGCTTAACGGTATACCGATACCGTCCAATCAGGTACCGGTATTGACTTAGTACCGGTTCTCGTTACCCATCCCTAGTCCTGATAGACTACAAAAATACTCGGTGTGCAGACCTTTGTTTTCACAATAAAAGTAGTTTCTTAGCGAATGTCCTGTACTGGTCTTAAAATCTCATAACATCAGCTTTTAATTTTCCTCTTGGATGTTCTTCTTGACCCTCAGAGAAAGAGTAGATGCTGAGTCGTGTCTTTCAGGCATGTCCTTTCCAAACAAAAATGACAGGAAACATAAAACATATTATTGCAGAACAAGTGTGTTATTTATGAAAGAGGCGTGTTTGTGTGTTTAGAGGCTGTTGATATAATTATTTTTTAATTGTAATCAGATTATGAATGAACAGTATGAAGTTCATCAACATTGAAATATATTTTATTATAAAAATAATATTGAACTATTATCAAAACGTAGTGCAACTGTAGAAGCTTGCTCTGTTGTCTCACTGAAAGAATAACTTACCACGTTTTTACAGACAATATTGAGAGATAAATAGTAGCAGTTCTCACTATGTGTTAAATAGCTTTGCCTTCAATACATTAAATTAGAAAGCTGACAAAGTCATATTGCTTGTTAACATCTAAATGTAACCTTTTGCATGGAAAAAACCCTCAACCCAACTGATGTGCAGGTGATCTAGTATTTAGTATTGTTTAATGGAATGTATATGAGTGTATTAAAGTCAATACTTCATTTATTTAAACCAATATCTTTCTTGATTCTTTGTACAGTATGACATTTTTTTATTTGTACCTGTGCTGAAGTTCACTGCTGTGAGGTGTCCAGTTCTGTCTCTTACTCTCTGGTCCAGCCTGTCTGCATCACCTGGACACCTTAAACAAACAGATATATATATATGTAAAGTACCATGTGTCCAAACAATATAACTTATTCTCTTCTGTTGAACATGTTGGATTGTGTATTGTCCGAGTCCTTTTTATTTTACTAACTTTGGAAGTTGTGTTACTAATGCTTACTGTTTATTTGATATCAATTTGGTAATACAATTAATAAAAACAACAAGGTTTGGGTTTGTTCCTCAGATATGACTGACGTTAACGTGTAAGCTCAACAATGAACTCCAGCTCAACCAACCATATTGTAATATCTAAGTAATCATCTTGAAATATGACATTAATAATTGTAATATACACACATCTTATTGTGAGGTTGATTTCACATACACTACTTCGACGTTAGCTAAATAGAAAATAGCATGGATAATTTACAAAGGCTTTAAAAACACAGCAGGAGCCCAAGACAATTATAAAACTTTTCATTATTTCAGTACAGTTCAATTGGTTTTATTTTTCATAAACGGTTATCAACCATTAGTGCCAAAGCAGTAGGCTATAATATATTAATTACTGCTGTAGACTACAACCACTAGGCCTACTTGTTTAGCTAGCATAAACTCAACAAAGCTAGCGTTAGCTGGCTAACTGATGTTATTTTGCCGCTAAACTGCACGATATAAAACGGTGGTCTTCAAAGCGGATTTGAACCTCAATCACAATAACAATATTCAAAGTAATACTGGGCAAGTAATGTGCAAAACTTACCGTTGATTGACGCGCCATGTCAGCGGACTGGTAGCGACACGAACCGTTAGCCTCGCAATCATCTGGTTCGACCTGACTATGGCTGTGTGACTGTGTGACTGACTCGAGCCCTATGCTTGAGCCTCGTCGTTCTGATAGCTCCGCCCCTTCGCTCCAACCCCCCTCCCTCCCCCCACATCTACAGGTGAAAATGAGTTTCGCGACACATTTATCGCAAGAAGTGTAGCAAAAGTCAAGACCGCAGATTCGTCGATTTATACTGCCACAGAGCAGATTCGTCAAGTTGTAATGACTGATTTGAGAGGTTGTAATAACCAAGTTGCAGTTGTAATGGAAAATATATTTAAAAAATATGTATTTTTCTGCAAGTGAACATTTCCTCACTAAGTTCATTTTTTTTCTACAAGCTACAAAACTTTTTTTTTCTTCTGTGACTTCAAATTTGGTTCACAGTTACGTGGATATTTTATACAAGTGTAAATTTGGTTCACAGTTACGTGAATATTTTTATACAAGTGTAAATGTATGCACACAACCGCAGATTTTGTGCTCACATCAGGTTTTACACGCTCTCGCATTTTGCACCATATCTACCTTCATATATGCCCGGACTTTGCTAGACCGCATGTTGAGTTGGAGCAATCTGCATTCATCCTGGAGAACATTTGTTATAAAAAAGGTCACTGTGTAAAGAACATTTTAAAATAAACTGTTAAAACATGGAACTTAAATGTGTATATTATATTTGACTCAAAGAAATGAGTTTCTAATACTCATGGATATTTTTGAGTAGTATGGACTTAAGTAAATACATTACAATAGCTTAAATTAAACAAAATGCAACTTAATATCACTCCATCTTTACGATTACATTACATTACATTACATTACATTACATTTAGCTGACGCTTTTATCCAAAGCGACTTACAATACGTGCATTCGACCAGGAAGATATAACCTTGAAGAAAACAGAATCATATAAGTAAATCAGGTTTCATAGAGCCAAACATTTCAAGTGCTACTCAACTGGCTTTAGATGAGCCAGCCCTTTATTATTATATAAGTGCTTTGTTAGTAATTCTATCGCTCAAAGTGGAGTCGAAAGAGATGAGTTTTCAGTCTGCGCCGGAAGATGTGTAAGCTATCTGCTGTCCTGATTTCAATGGGGAGCTCATTCCACCATTTTGGAGCCAGGATAGCAAACCCACAAGTTTTTGCTGATGGGAACTTGGGTCCCCCTCGCAGTGCGGATGCAGCGAGCTGTTGGCCGATGCAGAGCGGAGTGCACGTGCTGGGGTGTACGGTTTAACCGTGTCCTGGATGTACGAAGGGCCAGATCCATTTGCAGCATGGTACGCAAGTACCAGTGTCTTGAAGTGGATTCTAGCAGTTACTGGAAGCCAGTGAAGGGAGCGGAGGAGCGGCGTGGTGTGGGAGAATTTAGGAAGGTTGAAGACCAGACGAGCCGCTGCATTCTGGATGAGCTGCAGAGGTCGGATGGCACATGCAGGTAGACCAGCCAGGAGGGAGTTGCAGTAGTCTAGGCGTGAGATGACGAGAGCCTGGACCAGAACCTGCGCTGATTTCTGGGTCAGCTGGGGACGTATCCTCCTGATGTTGTAAAGCGTGTATCTGCAGCAGCGGGTTGTAGAGGCAATGTTTGCAGTGAAGGACAGTTTGTTATCTAGGGTCACACCGAGATTCCTTGCAGTCTGAGTCCGGGAAACAACAGAGGTGCCGATGTTGATTGTTAGGTCAAGAGTGGGACAATCTTTTCCCGGAAGGAAAAGCAGTTCAGTCTTGTCAAGGTTGAGCTTGAGGTGATGAGCAGACATCCACTGAGAGATGTCTGCTAGGCAAGCAGAGATGCGTGCGACGACCTGGGTCTCTGAGTGTGGAAAGGACAGAATTAGTTGGGTGTCGTCAGCGTAGCAGTGGTATGAAAAACCATGCGGGCTAATGACAGACCCGAGCAAGTTTGTGTACAAGGAGAAGAGGAGGGGACCAAGAACAGAGTCCTGAGGGACCCCTATAGTTAATTGACAAGGGTCGGACTCGGACCCTCTCCAAGTTACCCTGTAGGTGCGGTCTTTGCGGTATGAGGTGAGGAGGGAAAGTGCAGTGCCTGAAACTCCAAGTTCTTGGAGAGTGCGAAGGAGGATCTGATGGTTCACCGTGTCGAATGCAGCAGACAGGTCCAGAAGGATGATGACAGAGGAGAGGGATGCTGCTTTAGCAGTGTGCAGTTCCTCAGAGACAGCAAGGAGAGCAGTTTCTGTTGAGTGACCTGCCTTGAAACCAGACTGGTGCGGATCCAGAGGGTTGTTCTGATGGAGATAACAAGAGAGTTGTTTAAAGACAGCGCGTTCAAGTGTTTTAGACAGGAACGGGTGGAGAGAGACAGGCCTGTAGTTTATAACATCAGACGGGTTGAGAGTGGGTTTCTTTAGGAGAGGGTTTACTCTTGCCTCCTTGAGAATGTTTGGAAAGTGACCAGAAGTTAGAGGAGTGTTGATGAAATGGGTGAGAAACAGTAGAATATCAGGAGCAATAGTCTGAAGGAGGTTTGAGGGGATAGGGTCCACAGGACAGTTGGTAGGACGGGCAGAGGTAACGAGGGTAAGAACCTCACTTGGAGAGAGAGGGGAGAAGGAGGTCAGTGTGTGGGTGAAGGGAGGGTCTGGTGACCCAGCAGTGAGTAAAGGTGAGTCAGAAAAAGAAGAGCGAATATCATCAACCTTCTTTTCAAAGTGGTTAACAAAGTAGCTTGACAGAAGGGAGGA
This sequence comes from Notothenia rossii, assembly GCF_949606895.1. Taxonomy (NCBI): domain Eukaryota; kingdom Metazoa; phylum Chordata; class Actinopteri; order Perciformes; family Nototheniidae; genus Notothenia; species Notothenia rossii. The sequence goes on along the minus strand of NC_136912.1, from coordinate 36,408,904 downwards.
GGGGGGAGGGGCTTTGGGGGGGTCCAAGAGGGTGGAGAAGATAGAAAATAGTTTTTTGGGATTGGAATAGGAAGATTGGATCTTATCTTGAAAGAAAGTGCTTTTTGCCTGAGAGATTGAAGCAGAGAAAGAGGAGAGCCTGATAGGTTAGGAGGTCGTCATTGTGTTTGGATTTCCACCATTTCCGCTCTGCTGCCCTAAGGATGGTTCTATTAGCACGCAGTGCGTCATTTAGCCAGGGAGCAGGAGGGGACTGACGAGCCTGCTGAGATGTGAGAGGACAGAGAGAGTCCAGAGAGGATGAGAGAGTAGAGAGGAGAGTTTCAGCAACAGAGTTTGGAGGCAGGAGTTGGAACGAATCAGAGGAAGGGAGGGCTGAGAGCACCGATGAGGCAAAGGTAGAGGGGGAGAGGGAACGAAGGTTGCGGCGGACAGGTGCAGAATTAGAAGAGATTAGGTTGTTATGTTTGGAAAGGGGTAGAGAGAATGAAATGAAGAAGTGATTGGATGTGTGGAGAGGGTTTACAGAGAGGTTAGAAGTAGTGCAGTTCCTTGAGAATATGAGATCAAGGTCATTGCCAGCGTTATGAGTTGGTGGGGATGGAGACAGTGAGAAAGCAAAGGTGGTTAACAGAGATGTTAGTTCGTCTATCTTCCCTGTCTGGAGGTTGAAGTCTCAGAGAAGTACAGCGGGAGGGTCAGTTTCAGGGATGTGTGAGAGGAGATTATCTAACTCCTCCAAGAAGTCCCCCAAGGCGCCTGGTGGACGGTAGAGAACAACAATGATTAATTGTATAGGATGGGTTACTGTGACGGCATGGAATTCAAAGGTGAAAGGAGTGAAGTTAGGTAGCTTGAAGAGGGAAAAGCTCCAGTTGGGAGAGAGCAGGAGACCAGTGCCACCTCCTCTGCCAGAGGGTCTGGGTGTATGGGAGAAGCAATATGCTGTGGAGAGAGCTGCTGGGGTGGATGTGTTGGATGGAGTGATCCAGGTCTCCGTGAGAGCAAGGAAATCCAGAGGCTGCAGGGAAGCGTAGCCAGAGATGAAGTCAGCCTTAGGAACAGCTGACTGGCAGTTCCACAGGCCCCCTGAAACGAGATGTTGGATCTCAGTGGAGCATGTGGGATAGACAAGAGCAGGCCGGTTATATCGATTAGGAGATACACGGGGCCAGTGAAAATTACGAGAGGAGACATGAACAGCAATGGAGAAAATACACATGATTATAGCTTGAGGGGCTAAAAAACCAAAGAGAATTGAATAAAACAAAAGAAAACACCAGCGATACTTAGCTCAATCAAAGTAGGATTTGCCTCCTCTTTGCCTCCCTCAGGACTCCAATGTCTTTGTCTGGCTGACGCTCCGGGAAAGAGCCACCTAAGATGGACACCTGATTGCTGAGTTCTCACAGCTGTGGGGGCACGCCCCTCTAATTAGTTAACTCTCTTCAGCTGGTGGGCGACAGCAGAGTGTTCCTGCCTATTGTAATGCAGGGTTGAGGCGCTTGACCCACTGAGACCTGTGTTACAGGTTGAGTTGAGCAGATCTGAGATTTAAAATCTCTCAGAAATCACCATTTTAGCTACAATAACTACAGCACAATTATACAGAGTAGAATAAATGAAACAGAGAAGTCTATTTAAACAAGAATATAACTTACAGTGATTGCTGAGTCAGTTTTGGTAATGCCCTCACCGGGTCTGGATGCACATTAAAATTAAGTTGGTTCAACTTCATTAAGTTTTTAAAGGAAAGCAAATTAAGTTTTTAGTACTGAACTAATTCAGTTAATCAGATTATAAATGGGTACTCGGATTAATTTAATAATCGATTAAGTTGGAAATACTTAAAAAGATCAACGCAAATTGTTACGAAGCTTAGCACAAGTTCAATGAGGTAGACCAATCCTCTGGTGTTACAAGTCATTTCAATACTCTCTCCTCCCAATAAGTGATCGGGGGCGTAAATCCCCAGCTAGCCAATCATCGCACCCGCTACCCCTTTAAATCTGCTCTTCCCTCTTTGTCAGTCTTCATTTCAGGCGTCAACGCACAAGCAGCAGCAGGGCTTCGTCCCAGCTCCAGGCATATATTCATCAGCTCCGCAGTCTTGCGGATTAAGCTACAGGCGGCGTTCCCTAGTCGGCTAGGGGTTCCAGCCGGCCACCCTGCAAACCCGGACGCGGGAGGAAAGGACAAGGAAATCGGGCACCACAGAAGTTCCTCCGGCTTAATGGAATTGGCCTACTTCACACAAACAATTGACGCACGCCTTCAGTCTCTTGAGAGGGCATCACTGGCATGAGGGCCGCTCAAATGCGGCACTTCCGGCCTTCACACAGAACGGGCCCTCATTGCATGCGAAGCTTCACCATCTCTGGCTTAAACCACAACCCCTCTCGCAGGCATTACATTACATTACATTGCATTTAGCTGACGCTTTTATCCAAAGCGACTTACAATAAGTGCGTTCGACCAACAAAGTACAAACTTGAAGAAAACAGAATCATATAAGTACATCAGGTTTCATAGAGCTAAAACATTTCAAGTGCTACTCAACTGGCTTTAGATAAGCCAGTCCTTTATTAGTATACAAGTGCTCCGAGGCAGGCAGGGCTTAAGCTACATCCCATTAAAGCTACTTCTCCTCCCGGCTCAGTAGCCAGTACTGAACACTAAGTGCGTCATAGGCGGCCAGCAGGTTCATTGCACAACCCAGGCTCGCCTCTTTCCCTGCGCCTCACCTCTAAAACAGGCGTCAGGGTAGCGCTGGCAAGAGACAGTTGCAACAAATTCACGAGACGTTCGTTACATGCATTGCTGCCTTTAGTTAAGGTGAGTTTCATGCAGTGTTGGGTGTAACGTGTTACAGTATGGAGTTTCAGTAACGTATCTTTGCCGTACGAAGTAACGTAACGCATTACTAATGCAGTTCGGGTAACTTACCCGTTACAATGCTCAGTAAGTAACGCAGTTCCAAGCTTCAACACAGTCACGGATGCTGCCCCATCCGCTGGTTTCGGGGGGTTTCTTTCAGGGAAAAAGAAAAGTTCATGTAAGATGGTAGAAGACTTCTTAATCACTATCATCAAGTATATCAGCATCTATGACTCAACCTGGCACACTTAACTGCTAATTAAGCTAGACTATATCATGGGTCATGTCTCAGTATTTAACTAGGCTAAGTGTATGTTTTTTCTGCGTGCACCCTGCTCTTCTTTCTTATTCTTGGGTTCATGCTCACCTGGCTCGTGTTAAGCCAGGTTATGATATTCATGCATCACTGTACTCAAGCTAACAGCTCTCGTACATTACATTATCTACATCTCCCTCTTCGCCCGGACATCGGCTTGTGCTGCCAATCCAAGATCTCTTCAGTTTACCTATGGTAAATATGCATATACTGTAACTGGTGGTGTTGTCTTAATAGCATATCAGGGCTTTCGTTCAGATAGGTGCTGCCAATCAAGGCATTTCTCCCTCATCCCTGCAACTCGGACGGTGGTCCTCCTCCGCCTTCATATCCCACATTCGCCCGGACATCAGTGCGTGCTGGCTATCCAAGGTCTCAAACACTAAACTCGGTAATTATGCATATAACTGGTGGTGGTTCCATAGCACGTCAGTAGTTATAAGACAGCCACTTCTGTTGGATTTTAATTAATGACTGATAAGGAATGATTTATGACCCTATAAACCGGAAGTCCCGCCTCCCAAAGGCAGGAAGTCCCTCCTCCCAAACCGGAAGTCCCGCCCCCAAAACACCGGAAGTCACGCCACCTGTCACTCTGAAATCAGACTTTGATCCTCTTATCTGTTCAGACCTTTGACCCCCTTATCTTTTATTACTTGTTATTGTGAACATTGCCCCCGATAGCGGCAGATAAGCCCTTTGATGTGAATCTTAATATAGCAATGTCATGATCGGTCAATGATGAACCAGATAGCCCTGACTTGTTTTTGTGAACATTGCCCCCATAGCGGCAGATAAGCCCTTTTGATGTGAATCTTAATATAGCAATGTCAATGATAAACCAGATAGCCCTGACTTGTTTTTGTGAACATTGCCCCCATAGCGGCAGATAAGCCCTTTTGATGTGAATCTTAATATAGCAATGTCATGATCGGTCAATGATAAACCAGATATGGCACCACATGTAAGACTTTGATCAGCCCCTTTAATGTGAATCCTGTTCATATCTCACTAGGTCGACCAAAATAGTATAGGCTATCTATCTATCTATATATCTATCTATATATCTATATCTCTCTCTATATATATATATATACAGGACTGTCTCAGAAAATTAGAATATTGTGATAAAGTTCTTTATTTTCTGTAATGCAATTAAAAAAACAAAAATGTCATACATTCTGGATTCATTACAAATCAACTGAAATATTGCAAGCCTTTTATTATTTTAACCTCTTAAGGCTTAGTGGTCACATGCGTGGACAGCACTTTTTAGCTCTTATGTCCACAATGGTGTACACTGCTGAATTGGGGTCTTATAGCCACATATGTGGACACTTATACTGCCATCTGGTGGTGTCAGAAGAGTATAACATACAATGGTAAAAATTCAAGATGGCGGCAAATACGAGGGATGATTCAAGTGGCCACTCCAGACACAAACATCGATCAGGTAAAAAGTCCTGCCTTATTTCATGGCTTATTCTTATTTAGATATTTATATAAGCGTTGGATATTTGTCATGACAAGCAAATTTGGAAAAAAAAGTGTAAAAATAAGAACGTAACATGTCGCTAAACATGAAGTACACGTTTGTGTACTTATGGACTGAAGCTCGTCGAAACAGCTAATATACTAGTAAACATGCACACATGTAAAATGAGAAAACAAGTATATCTGGTGCAGCTAAAAGGCTGTACATTGTCTAAATGTAATACATAACAATTCAATCACTAAATACATACATAAATTAGTTGGATTAAAACGTTGTACAGTACCATTGAAATCCATTGTTTTTATTTCCAGAGCGTTTTTCTTTACACCAAGCTATGCAGCTACTTGGCTTGATTGATGAAGACAACTCAGATTTAGACCTATCTGACAATGATGATCCCATCCTGGATACAAATTACCAACCATCACCACAGGAGGAAAGCAGCAGTGAGGATGAGGGTGACAGTAGTGACAATGAGGACCCCATTCCTGAGCCCACAGAGCACAGCAGAGGACATAAACGTCGCCGTGGTGCAGATAATGGTTAGTCAAGACCCAGTAGATTTGTGTTTATGTTATGTAGTTAGGGCCTCAGGGCTACGTGAAGGATTGGAGGCAGAATGCTTATTTACATTGACAGGGACAGAGAGTACAGGGACAGGTTCATCCCACACTCCCAGACGTCGATGTCGAACTGTACCGATTGAGACTGATCGTGCAGAAGATGACTCTGAGGAGCCAACACCAGGACCAAGCCAAACCAAAAAAAATAAAAAGGGAGAGTCCAAACAAGGTAATTGTTATTATTTTAGCATGCCTTGAGGGTAAATCTTCAAATTTCATGTAAACGTCCACACAGATTCAAGTTTTTTTGCTTACATAGATAAAATGTAACTTACTGCAATAAATACTATACATACTAAATACTATTTTATTCTGATTCTGGTTGTGCAGGACGTGGAATACGCTGGAAGGCTACTCCATTGACGCCAAACCTTGCGGAGTATCAGCATCAGGACGAAAGCGATCTGGACAGACATGGCTGGACCCCACTAGAGTATTTTGACCAGTACATCGATAGAGATCTGATGACACTGATTTCAGAATGTTCTAATGCCATGTCACTGTCTAGGAGTGGGGACCCACTCAACATGTCAGTCGATGAGGTCTACCACTTTTTTGGTGCCTGTATTTTAATGTCCTGCATCCGATACCCAACCATTAGGATGTATTGGTCCAAAGCCTTTAAAATCACTGCCATCACTGACAGATTCACGCGTGCCAGATTCTTCAAACTGAGGGGAGCAATAAAAGTGGTAATTGATGATGATGTGCCTGAAGATCTGAAGATGTCTGACAAATTCTGGAAGGTGGGGCCTTTTCTGGAGCAGATTCTGCGAGGCTGCAAGTCTCTGAATCGACCTGATTGCACATCTATTGATGAGCAAATGATACCCTTCACGGGAGCCTGTCCGTACAGACAATATCTGCCAATGAAGCCCAACCCAGTTGGCATTAAGAACTTTGTGTGTGCTACAGCAGATGGCATTGTGCTTGACTTTGAGCTCTATCAAGGTACACAATCACTGATCGAGAAGGTCGAAGAACCCGAGGGCCTGGGCTTGGGAAGCTTAGTCATCGAGCGTCTTTGTCAAACCCTGAAACGCGGCACAAAAGTGTATTGTGACCGGTTCTTCACCACCATCAAAGGTGCGCAACAAATGATGGAGAAGGAGCTGTACATAACTGGTACAATAATGAAGAACCGACTCGCTGGAGCGAACGACAAGTTACCCAGTGACAAAGCCATGAAAAGCGCAGGAAGAGGTACCTCATCAGAAGTGTCCGCTGAAGATGGAAAACTGTGTGTAGTGAAGTGGTATGACAACAAGCCAGTATTGCTGATGTCTGTTGTTCATGGTACACAGCCTGAGGACACCTGCCAGCGCTGGGACAAGAGGTTGAAACAATATGTCACTGTTTCGTGACCAAGCATTGTCCGTGAGTACAATACCAAGATGGGTGGAGTTGACTTGATCGATAGAATAATCAGTTACTATCGCATGAGCACCCGTACTAAGAAGTGGACAATGCGAATGGTCATGCACTTCACGGATCTGGCTTTAGCCAACAGCTGGCTACTCTACCGCAAAGACCATGCAATATGTGCTGGACCAAAGACAAAACCCATCCAGTTCCTTGAGTTCCGTATGGAAGTGGCAAAGATCCTCTTGGCCCAGCATCACGGTGCAGATGCTGACCTATCGGAACAATCAGAGGAAGAAGATGCACAACAAGGGGTAAAACGTCATGTGACAGAGGTGCCCCATGTCTCGGTCCGCAGGAGGGCTAATGCCCACCTCCCAGAGATGATGGGCCTGAAGAATGCCATGCGCTGCAGACAACCAGGCTGCACTGGAAGAACCCGAGTGCGCTGTGTGACCTGCAAAGTGTTCTTGTGCATGCAAACCGAACGCAATTGTTACTTAGCCTTTCACACATAGGTGATGGCAGTGTGATGGCAGAGATTCTGTGAAGGTCATCAGGTGACCCCTGGGCCTCCGTAAGCAGGCCGGGTCCTTCTGTCCTCAATGTTCCCACCCTTTCACATATCCTATTTTTTACATTACGTATGCAACATTTCACATGAGCCATACTTTGACTGTCAAAAAGGGGCAACATTTATTTTAATTTTTTTTCACTATGACGTTCCGTCATTTGTTGTACGTACCGTGTACGTAACGTGACAATTTAAAAAATGATTTGAATGTTTTATATTTTGTTACAGGCATACAATGTCATCCTGCAATTACTGTTTGCACTGTTGCAGCTTTTCAAATGATCCATGCATTAGTTTTAACTGTCCAAAGGGGCAAAAGTGCAATGTTTCCATGTTGTTTTTACTCTGATATTCAAAACATGTTCAAAAATATGTGTGTATGTGTTATTAATACATGCAAAAGCAGTCAGGAAAAACACTGCTGTGTTCAAGGTGGAAATAAAGAGTTTTTCATTCTATTACTCAATGGTGACTTAATTGGGTTTTATGGAAATTCGGACCAAGAATATGTGGACATCATTTTTCTCTAAAAGTACATCATATCAAAAGATGATTCTTAGTTTTTATTCTAATTAGGGTCCAATACGCCCAAATAGCAAAGAGAAATAAAAAATGCATGTAAAAAAACAGCTTGGGCCTATTGCTGATTATGGCATACAGCTTAAGAAAACTCAAAAATCCTATCTCAAAAAATTAGAATAGTTCCTCAGACCAAGTAAAAAAAAAAGATTTATAACAGCAAAACACAATCAAACATTTGAAAATGTCCATTAATGCACTCAGTACTTGGTTGGGAATCCTTTTGCACGGATTACTGCATCAATGCGGCGTGGCATGGAGACAATCAGCCTGTGGCATTGCTGAGGTGTTATGGATGCCCAGGATGCTTCAATAGCGGCCTTTAGCTCATTAGCATTGTTGGGTCTGGTGTCTTTCAGCTTCTTCTTCACAATACCCCACATATTCTCTATGGGGTTCAGGTCAGGGGAATTTGCAGGCCAATCGAGGACAGTAATGCCATGGTCAGTACACCAGTTACTGGTGGTTTTGGCACTGTGGGCAGGTGCCAGATCATGCTGGAAAATGAATTCCTCATCTCCATAGAGCTTTTCAGCAGACGGAAGCATGTAGTGCTCTAAAATCTCTTGGTACACAGCTGCATTTACTCTGGGCTTGATGAAACACAGTGGACCAACACCAGCAGCTGACATGGCTCCCCAAACCATCGCTGACTGTGGGAACTTCACACTGGATTTCAAGCAACTTGGATTTTGCTCCTCTCCAGCCTTTCTCCAGACTCTGGCGCCTTGACTTCCAAATGAAATACAAAACTTGCTTTCGTCTGAAAAGAGGACTTTGGATCACTGTGCAACTGTCCAGTGCTTCTTTTCGTTAGCCCAAGTCAGACGCCTCTTCCGTTGTCTTGAGTTCAGAAGTGGCTTGACCATGGGAATACGGCTATTGTAGCCCATTTCCCGGACACGTCTGTGAACAGTGACTTTTGATACCTGGACTCCAGCTTCAGTCCACTGTCTTTGAAGCTCCCCCAAATTCTGGAAGCGACTCTTCTTCACAATGCTGTTAAGGCTGCGGTCATCTCTCTTGGTTGTGCAGCGTTTCCTGCCACATTTCCCCCTTCCAACAGACTTTTTGTGGATGTGCTTTGAAACTGCACTCTGTGAACAGCTTGCTCTTTGAGAAATTTCTTTTTGTGTCTTACCCTCCTGATGGAGGGTGTCAATGACGGTCCTCTGGACAGCAGTCAGATCAGCAGTCTTCCCCATACTTGTGATTTAGTTTACTGAACCAAGCTGAGTGTTTTTCAAGGCTCAGGAAACCCTTGCAGGTGTTTCGAGTTAATTAGACGATTCAAGTGATTCGTTGAACACCCTACTAGTATACTTTTTCATGATATTCTAATATTTAGAGATAGGATATTTGAGTTTTCTTAAGCTGTATGCCATAATCAGCAATATTAAAATAATAAAAGGCTTGCAATATTTCAGTTGATTTGTAATGAATCCAGAATGTATGACATTTTTGTTTTTTTAATTGCATTACAGAAAATAAAGAACTTTATCACAATATTCTAATTTTCTGAGACAGTCCTGTATATCTATCTATATATATATATATATATAGAGATATAGATATATATCTATATAGGCCTAGCCTATAAGACGGCCTGCTATAAGATAGTGTTCTTTAATAATAATAATAATAATAATACGACATAGCGACTCTTTTTACGGTAATATGAGCGTTAAAATGGAGTGTTAAAAGGGGATTAAAATGATCATCTGGGCTAGTTTTTTTTTTTTTTAAATCAAAAATATAAAAATCATATCTCCCCCTTTCTTTTCTTCCTTCCTCCACCCCTGCTCCACCCCTCCCTCCCCCTCCCCCTCCCACTCTCTCTCTCTCTCTTAAGTCCGCCCTTCAAGGCTCTTGGAGCGGATAAAGAGAGGTGTATTCACTGGTATGTTTCCCTGGATGATGTAAATAGACTAAGTGCCATTTTTAGGGAACTTTACGGAGCTCATGAGGCCGCCCTTTGAGGCACTTGGAGCGGGGAAAGAGAGGTGTATTTACAGGTGTGTTTCCTTGGATGATGTAAACAGTTTAAATCCCATGTTAGGGGGACATTACGGAGCTCATGAGGCCGCCCTTTGAAGCTTGAAGATCGGACAAAGAGAGTTGTATTTACTGGTGTTGATCCCTGGATGATGTACATAGTCTAAGTGTCATGTTAGGGGGACATTAAGGATCTCAGGAGTCAGCCATTTGATGCTTTGTTAACAATAATGCTTTTTTTTTGCTTTTGATTGTGTTACTAAGATACTTTTAGATACACTTTGAAGTATGCAACACTTTACAACTGGTAGAATATGAAGTACTTTGTAAGGAATTCGGTTTCTTTAAAGGCAGTTTGTGATTTTTAGGGCTGTTTAAGTGAGACAATGCAGTTTTGATAATTTCAAGTTTCAAGGCTTTATTGTAATATGCCCATTAGCTACAGTGTAGATATGTCAATGAAAAACGTAGGTCACAGGCTCCTCCAACAGTGCAACATATATATACATAAAACAGATCAAATGCTGCAATAGAATGTTTTGAGATGACAGATGTGTGCGTAATTCTCTCTCAAAGGAAATGTAAGATATACGTTTATGAATGCAAAAAGTTCAAACTAGAAAAATGAAATACTTTATCAAAATAGGTATTATCTAAGAATGTGACTCTTATTGACAGTTTTTTGATTTAAGTAAGACAATCCAGTTAAACAATGTATGTGAACCCCGTTAATATCTTACTAGGTCATGATCGGTCAATAATCAACCAAATAGTATAGCCTGCTATATGATGGCCTGCTATAAGATAGTGTTCTTTAATAATAATATGACATAGCGACTATTTTATGGTAATATCAGATCATATGACATTTAAGTAGATATTTTAAAGTTGTAGAGGTAGGTAAGCATAGATGAGCCCTGGAGTGTTAATAGGGGATTAAAAGGGTCATCTTGGCGAGTTTATTTAAAACAAAATCAAAAATATAAAAATCATATCGCCCCCTTTCTTCCTCCACCCCTGCTTGCTATCCCTCCCACCCTCTCTCTCTCTCTCTCTCTCTCTCTCTCTCTCTCTCTCTCTCTCTCTCTCTCTCTCTCTCTCTCTCTCTCTCTCTCTCTCGCTCTCTCTCACACACACAGACCCCCTCTCGCACACACACACACACACACACACACACACACACACACACACACACACACACACACACACACACACACACACACACACAAAGTAGGAGTGTTTTGTTGTAGGGAATCATTTGAAGATACTTTTAGATACAGTTTGTAAAACCTTACAACTGGGAGAATGTCAATCACTTTGTAACTCATTTATTTTCTTAAAGACTGTAACTGTAAAAGGCAAGTTTGTGATTTTAACACTTTACTAACACTAGGCAGATGTTGGCTTTTTGCACTCACCAAGATACTTTTAGATACACTTTTATGTATGCAACACCTTTATAAAAAACTAGAAAATAAAAATACTTTGTCTGAATAGATTTTCTTTAAAAGTTTGTCTGAATAGATTTTCTTTAAAAGGCACTTTGATGTGTGTGGAGATGTTTTCCATCTGCAGGATGAACATAAAACACTCATACCCATTCATTTTCTATGGCGGTCAAATCCGACCGAAAACATCAAGGGTGTTTCACTGTTGAATAAATGACTCAAAATTCAATGCAAGTGGTGATCATCAAGTGTATATGTTCAGGGGCCTAGTGTGGAGGATATCATAAGATATTGAGGCAATTGGACACAATATTTATGATTTAAAATAAAAGTAATTTAGTCACTTTTGACCAGAAACGCAAGAGAAGGGTTAAAAGAAAATAATACTTTATACCGAGTGTTCTTGCTTTTCTCTTTGAAAATCATCACATAACGGCATTGTAATACACGGTCCGGCTGCATTACATATTACAGATCTGCCGTAGTTCTTTATTTATAGAGCCCTGATGAGAAGACCTTTGGAAAAACTGGAAGAAATACCGCCGAAACTGAATACTTGACGTGGATCATAAATATATCAACAATTAAACAACATCTTCAATTTCTCTTCACACAATACGTCTCTGTGCAGTATCAACACTAATTTGGCTGAGCTTTACATTTGATCTAATTCGTAGATATATAACGAGTAATGCATATACTTTATTACTCGTTTCCATTCATGTCAATTGCAGATAAATGTTTAGTCTTCTCAAGCACCAACTATCAAATATCTCTCCTGATTGTTGGCACTTGACAATCACCTTCCCTGAATTTTACTCAGGTGTAACTAAAGTCTGATTTAAGGGTTGTTTATATTTCACATCATTAATCAGAATCTGCAAAGTAACTCAAATAAATGTAGTGGAGTAAAAATACCAGGTTAACCTCTGAATTGTAGTGGACCAGAATTACAAACTAACAATGAGCTGTCATGTGAGTATATATTAATGCTGCGCATTATGGACACAAGCGATTTCCACCCATTTATTAATTATATGTTTTACATTTGATAACACCAATGTGTATTATTTAATACTGGCAACTTCTAATTGTGGGAAAAACGAACAATTTCAGTAGAGACGTCCCATAGAACATTTTGCGAAACACAATAGCCAGCATGTGTAGTTCTGGGGGGGCGTTCGATTCCAGTTTTGGATAGTCTGGCGTGGTTTCATTCCATTTCACACAACTGTTTGGCGCTCGGCGTAACCTTGGCGCACTGCCACTCCAACATCCAATCCCAGAGCTTGAAGATTAATCATGGGGACAGTAGTCCTAAGCGATAGCTGGGTATGTTTATGTGTATGGGTAGTGTAGTGTCTTCGGCCATCCTAGACTCAGAAATGCTTTTCGGATTTCATATCGCATTAAAACCATATCCCTACATGCATTGCGGCTAAAACATCCAATCAGCGAGCTTAAACCATAGCTGAGGATCTTGGGTAATCAGCTCAGTGGCTGTGTATCGCAATGATGCTCGAAATTTCCCTTATAGGCCTACGCCTGTTTCCGGTTATTTTTATTTTGAAATTCAGTTCCTGACGGACGCCAAAAAAGCCAGAGATTATGGAATTAAACAAATAAATAAAAACAACGATAATTGTGTGTTATTGATGAGTAAATAACAGTGTGTTATTTAGAAAAGAATAACAAATTAGAAGGAAAAAAAGATTTAAAAAAATACAGATTTCAGTATTCTGAGGCTCTGAGCCCCATTTCTTTTCCTCACAGACGACAAAAAAAGTCTGACATTATACGATTTAAAATAAAAACAATAATCGTGGCTTGATATTGAGTAAGAACATTTTTATGAACCCCACAGCTTCTGGTCTTCCAAGACTTGAACGGACAAAAAGACGTGCTGCAGGCACGAAACATACTACCAATAGAAATACATTGCTTTTAAAATCGTTCTGTGTGACACGAAAAAAAGGGGAAAATCGTGTTGGTGAACACGAATCAATAGATTAAATGTTGTGACTATAACACGAAATGCCGTGAGACTGGGTTGTGTCTTTGCATTGTCATAATACATACATTTTGTCATGTGTCTATACTTCAGTACATGATGTTTAAATAGAAACCCCTGACGTGCAACAGGCTTTAATTCTCTAGTCAGCATATGTCAGCTATAAGTGCTGTGGCAGTGCATTAAACCCTTTTAAAGCAATACCATCATCCCTCCACCTACTCTCTCTTTCATTATTTCCTTATCCCTCATCTGTGCCAATTTATCACAGTGTGTTACATAATCTATCTGGCTCTTATCGTTAACAGCATCTTATGTTAAAAAACGTTCTCATTGTTCTCCGGCTGTTCTTTATCCTTTATTTATGTGTTTATGTCTTTAGTCCAGTTACATTAAACCTCTTAACTTTACAGAATGTTGTGCAGATTCAATGAATTAAAGCAACAAATAGTATCACTATCAAGTTGATTTGTATAGGTTTGTTGGCATTACCCTTTGCTCAAAAATGACTCCAAGATTCAAATATTGCATAACAAGGATGCAGTTGTAGCTTACTCAATTATGCTTCACACAAAAAACTTGACAGAAAAGCAAAAACAGTAGTCCATATTAGTTATATTCATGCCGCATTCGTCTCATTAGTATGCATAAAAAGGTGACAGGTCACACCTCCCCCAATTATGCAAATGAGCTAAGTCCCGCCTCCCATTTGGAGGTGTGATATCCCAAGTAGGTGTGATATCCCGAGTAGTTGTGAGATCCGTCGATATGAGGGGGTGATGTGTATTCACAGGCGTGAAAAGCCCCCACTGTTGCGCCTTATGGTGTATAATAAAAACATTAAAAAAAAAAAATGCTGTTTCAATCACATTAGTATGCACAAAAAGTGACAGGTGAGCCCGCCCCCGTGTGTGTGTGTGTGTGTGTGTGTGTGTGTGTGTGTGTGTGTGTGTGTGTGTGTGTGTGTGTGTGTGTGTGTGTGTGTGTGTGTGTGTGTGTGTGTGTGTGTGTGTGTGTGTGTGTGTGTGTGTGTTTGTTTGTGTAAGACGGTCTCCCCTAACCCCTGCTGTGAACCGGGGCTACATCAAATCTTATTTTAGCCCCTAAAGAAAAGCCCACCATAAACATAATAATAAAAAATAGTATTGATGTATGTTACCACTTTCCTTCTTCATCAGACAGCTCCTTTCTAACGGGAATCTAAGCTAACATCTACTCTCGTCTCAAAGCCTCCTTCCTTCTGCGGTGATGCAGGCAAATGCTGCCCCTCTCTACTATACTAAAGTCACCATACAAACTTTATTGTCCTATCTAAATTAGATTAAGGTTTTAATATGATTTGTGTTCATTAGTTTACTAGCTATGAGGAAGTCTCTGTCTACATTGCAAGGATTAGATCGATGGTTGTAATTTTTTGAGCCATTGACCTAGCTAAGGGTTTATACGGATATCTAGCAAGAGAAAGGTGATGATGAACCACCCTGGCATTTCTTCTCTGCGTTTTCCCGACCTGGATCTGATCCTGAAAAACTGGTAAGTGCTTCATATAATTATTAAATGTTGTATGTTGTGTTTTAAACAACCTCTGTGTATATATTGTATTTATTGTGTATTAGCATTATGATTCATAATGGTTTTTAAGTCTTGGGAAGACTGTTAACTAATGTTGAAGTACTTTAGTGGATGGGATGGACTCTCACACAGTGTCTGTGAAGGTGTGTGTGTGTGTGTGTGTGTGTGTGTGTGTGTGTGTGTGTGTGTGTGTGTGTGTGTGTGTGTGTGTGTGTGTGTGTGTGTGTGTGTGTGTGTGTGTGGGTGACTGTGTGAGCCTGGCCTTGCCCCCTCCTCCCCCCTTCCTGCCATCTTATCACTAGACAGAGGGGGGATGGAATTTAAAAACAGTTACCTTACACTTGTATTTGTTCTCTCTAAAACACAGTGTCTGTAAAGGTGGGGGAGACTGTCTCCCCCCTTCCTGCCATCTCTCTGTTTCTGCTGATATGTAAAATATCCCAAATAACGTTTTATATACTTACTCTCTTGTTAAAAGGTGATGAAGTTTGCAGCGTAAGCCAGTCATCAGTGTTCTAGTTTTAAGGTTTTGCATACCTCAAAGTGTGTCTAAAAGTATCTTGGCAAGAGAAAAAAGCCAAAATCCGCCTAGGCCATTAAAAAGAAACCGAATTCCTTACAAAGTACTTCATATAACACTGTTTCGATGAAACAATGCAGTCTTGATAACTTGACTTGACTAACATTACTTTTTTAAATATATGTTTTTTAGATGCTTTACTTTGATTTCTTTCATGTTATTTTAAAACAACATTACTTTTTTCATATTTTTTCAACATACTGTGATATTTTGTTTTTGTCTTTCTCTCCTTTTTCCATTATATTTTTGAAAAACTACATTGTGATTTTTAGCAAAATACAACATGCAACTAATACATTATACAATATTACGACTTTTTGCGATATTTTCAACACAATATACTTGTACCTTTTTGTTGTTGTTGTAGGGCTTCAAGATATTTTGCATGTCATGCATAAACACGGTGTCATCTTTCTCGAAACTGACGTGCTGTCCGTTTTACAAACAAGTTATTTTTCTGCTTCTTCATCCTCTGAATTTTCCTCCCCCGTCCTTCTTCCTTCAGCCAGCACAACAACAATCAAGGTGGATCTGTGAAATGAAACACCTCTTCCCAAAGCGTGACTTCCCTATTGAGGGCATGCGTCTAGGGCAGTAGGGTCTAAACCGATTGGCCAGATATACTAACATGCAGAATGTACGGTATGTTTGAAAAAGACTAACCATTTATCCAGTTCAAGCTGTCTTTAAGATGTGACATCGAGCTCTGACTATTTCCCGTAGAATCGTGACAAACTATTGCTTATTCTTAAATCTGACCTCTTGCTGCTTGGTTGAAAATTATGGATGTAAAATAACTTTTAAAAAAGAGGCAAACAACAAGGGGCATTATACTGGTGAAAAAACGTTCAATTCTACAGACGACCCCCCCCCCCACTCAACGCAATAAGTCCCACCCCACTCAGCAAATCATCTAAAACGAAGGACCCCACTAAGACGACCGTTGAAAACTAGCCATGGATCTGAGAAAAACCGAGTCTGATGTAGCCTACCCTTATTATCACCAGGATAACGGATATGGGCTTAATGACTGGATGTTACAAAGTAGGGGAGAGGATGTTCCCGAAGAAGAGCTCTCCTCTATATCATATCCATGTAAGGTCTTTAGGACAAAAGAGGACTATGATAACATGACATATGAAGAATATCTTTCTTTAAAAGATGGTATTATAGATAACCTTTATAGAAACAATATATCTCATACGACTCGCCAAGATCGCAAACGACATTTTGCAGAAAAGAAAAAGTAAAGAAAACCGAAGAAGAATAAAAAGCAAAATGAAAAGGATAAGAAAAATGAAAAGCAAACGCAGAATGCGAATGAAAAGAAATGGACCATAGGACGGAAAATGAAAAAGACAAAAAGAAGGAAGGTGAAAAGAAAAAGGAACAAAGTGAAGAAATGTCAACTAACTATAGAGGATGGTGTTGTTGAGCCATTACCGGATCATAATAATCTTATAGATCATCTACCGCTAACCGACCGCTGCGAATGTGTTGAACAAATACCAAAAGCAATGGCAGAGCTTTGCTTCAATATAATGAGAGAAAAAGCATGATACTAAGGAATTGTCCAAATTGGCGACAGTGCCAGAGCATTTATTAAAAGACTGTTGGAAGATCTCTATTCTAGTATCGGTTGTCATTACATCGAAGGATATGCCAAAACGTGGGAGACATAGACAAAGCTTTTGAAGACAATTATATGGTACCTGTCCTTACAGCTAAACAAATCCTATGCCAGGTATTCAACAGACCCCAAGAAGCACAAGAAGCCCCAGAAAGGATTACATTCAGAGCTGATAATGGTGGAACCGAAGAAGAAGCAAAGCATATTATAATCGTTGCGGGGTGAAAGGATAGAGAATATGCAAGTGATGTTAAGGCATTTATCTGATATAAAAAATGCATTCGTTTACTTCCAAGAGACCCCTAAACATCTACTTGGGCAATGTGAATTGAACGATAAACCGATCACTGTAAATGAAACGCGGAGAGAAGCAGCAGTGCAAATCGTTAAGTCTGTTACCTTGTATGCATGTGTGTTTCTGTGTTTCTGTGTTTTTGTGGTTCTGTGTCTCTGTGTTTTGGTGTTTCTGTGTGTCAGTGTTTCAGTGTTTTCTGTGTTTTCAGTGTTTTCAGTGTTTCTATGTTTTCTGTGTTTCAGTGTTTCTGTGTTTTTGTGTTTCTGTCTTTCCGTGTTTCTTTGTTTCTGTGGGGGTATAATACACACATTTCAATAAAGACAACTGTTTTTAAATGTCCTATTTACCTTTTTATATTTTCACACACAAAAAACAAAAGTTATACTGATTTTAACATCCCCAGGAACTTCTCCTGCTTAGAATTCCCCAGATTATGGGGAATATCATGATGGAGTTTTTTCACTTCAGTCAAAATATTCATGTGTATGCTGTTTTTGACACAAAGATGCATTACATCTACAAACACAGCATACAATGAGAGCGCATGATACACTTTTGGTGTTTGTTTCCTTTCTTCGGTAATGTTACAGAATGTTTCGGAAATGAAGATTCCAGGACCACTTTAAATGTTTTGTTTACAATACTATTACTATATATGAAAGCAAAAATAAAACACATTTTCATTTGTTTTGGTTGTTTAATTGAAAACACAACATTCAACACATTTTCAGAAAAACATATCACATTTTACCAAGTTAATGTCGTAGTGCATACAAGGTAACAGACTTAACGATTTGCACTGCTGCTTCTCTCCGCGTTTCATTTACAGTGATCAGTTTATCGTTCAATTCACATTGCCCAAGTAGATGTTTAGGGGTCTCTTGGAAGTAAACAAATGCATTTTTTATATCAGATAAATAACTTAACATCACTTGCAAATTCTCTATCCTTTCACCCCGCAACGATTATAATCTGCTTTGCTTCTTCTTAGGTTTCACCATTATTAGCTCTGAATGTAATCCTTTCTGGGGCTTCTTGTGCTTCTTGGGGTCTGTTGAATACCTGGCATAGGATTTGTTTAGCTGTAAGGACAGGTACCATATAATTGTCTTCAAAAGCTTTGTCTATGTCTCACACGTTTTGGCATATCCTTCGATGTAATGGCAACCGATACTAGAATAGAGATCCTCCAACAGTCTTTTAATACATACTCTGGCACTGTCGCCAATTTGGACAATTCCTTAGTATCGTGCTTTTTCTCTCATTATATTGAAGCAGAGCTCTGCCATTGCTTTTGGTATTTGTTCAACACATTCGCAGCAGTCGGTTAGCGGTAGATGATCTATAAGATTATTATGATCCGGTAATGGCTCAACAACACCATCCTCTATAGTTAGTTGACATTTCTTCACTTTGTTCCTTTTTCTTTTCACCTTCCTTCTTTTTGTCTTTTTCGTTTTCCGTCCTATGGTCCATTTCTTTTCATTCGCATTCTGCGTTTGCTTTTCATTTTTCTTATCCTTTTCATTTTTCTTATCCTTTTCATTTTGCTTTTTATTTTTCTTCGGTTTTCTTTACTTTTTCTTTTCTGCTAAATGTCGTTTGCGATCTTGGCGAGTGGTATGAGATATATTGTTTCTATAAAGGTTATCTATAATACCATCTTTTAAAGAAAGATATTCTTCATATGTCATGTTATCATAGTCCTCTTTTGTCCTAAAGACCTTACATGGATATGATATAGAGGAAAGCTCTTCTTCAGGAACATCCTCTCCCCTACTTTGTAACATCCAGTCATTAAGCCCATATCCGTTATCCTGGTGATAATAAGGCTAGGCTACATCAGACTCGGTTTTTCTCAGATCCATGGCTAGTTTTCAACGGTCGTCTTAGTGGGGTCCTTCGTTTTAGATGATTTAGACACACACACACACACACACACACACACACACACACACACACACACACACACACACACACACACACACACACACACACACACACACACACACACACACATGGGGGCGGGCCCACCTGTCACTTTTTGTGCATACTAATGTGATTGAAACAGCATTTTTTTTTGTTTTGTTTTTATTATACACCATAAGGTGCAACAGTAGGGGCTTTTCACACCTGTGAATACACATCACCCCCTCCTATCGACGGATCTCACACCTACTCGGGATATCACACCTACTTGGGATATCACACCTCGACCAAATGGGAGGCGGGACTTAGCTCATTTGCTAATGAGACGAATAAGGCATGAATATAACTACTGTCCATACCTGTAGTGCATTTTGGAATGACAGTGGGAGATATGTAAACCACCTAAATCAATGCTCAATTAACAATACAAATAATTGACATTAAAGGGGACCTATCATGCAAAATGCACTTTTTGATGTCTTTTATACATAAATATGTGTCCCCGGTGTGTCAGGGAACTCACGAAGCGTCAGAAAATAAAACCCCCTCTCTTTTCCTCCGTACCCAAATCTAAAAAAATGGGGGTACAACGGAGCTGATCCAGATATGCGTCCGATATGACATAATATCGGAAATGTGGACCCACGGCACTATCAGAAAGTTGCTATCAGAAACAATGCCTGACTGTTTTGGAAGTAATATGGTCTGTGTTTAAATTAGCATCGCTAACACTCAGAGCTAACCTGTACTGGAGAGCATGTGTGTGAAGAAGCAGGAAATAAAAAGGAACTCACCTTGTGGTATAACCGGCAAGAGAGAAAGCCTTTGAGCTCCATACTGTTTCAGAAAAAATCCTTGATAATCCATGATATGGCGTTTCATCACGGCAGTATTTAGTTTAGACAGTAGCTGCCGGGTCCCGTATGAGCTCAGCCCCCTCCTTTCTTTTTCTTTTATCATATTTTTTTTTCAAGCTTTATACCCAAAATCAGCCCTTTTGAAACAGTAAGTGAACTAGAGGGATATGAGGCATGGCTAGAATGGCTGATCTGTTTGGTACTTTAAGCAAAACACTTCTTACACATGTTTTTTATATATTTTTTATACATCTGAGACCTATGCTATTGCCTAAAAATAGCATGATAGGTGCACTTTAAGTAATCATTTTCCATTAACTTTTAGAACCACACAGTCCGGCTCGTCTCGTCTCACTGGAGTCCTGCACTTTATCCTGTGGTCACCCAGCGAAGTGAAACAGCTTGATCCGGGATTCCGTGATGAAGCCACATTAGCTTGTTGCTGGGTTAGCCTAAATCCTATTGTCCTGGGACCGTACATCAGCAAGGAGCATGCTGCTGGGTCCTAGCTGTGTTAGCTTAGCTCACATGTCAACTCTCGTCAATTGTCTAAATCACCAAAACAAAACACTACACTGAAACTAACCCTACTGTAACTCAGTAGCGTGGCGTGGGGAAAAAATTAGGGGAAGCCAATAATACGTCCTTTCTTTTGGGGTGGGGGGGGTGTGGTGGTCAATGTAATAACGTAACCAGATGAGTGATTACAGCGCCCGGTATCATTTTACACACATTTGTATCATACAGATGCAGGACTTACACACGCCTGTTATCTGACCGACAGGTCCGCATGCACTCTCCAGCCGAAACTCTAATAAGCATTCATTCACAAACTAAATCAGGAGACCTTTAACGTTTTACGTCCGGTTCGCTCCTTTGTTCCTCGCTGTAAACGGCTCCAGTTTGGGCATTGGCCTGTCATCAGATTGTATTTGTTGTTGCTGCTGCAGCGGAAGTTTAGTCCAATTATTTTTGATTAAATACTCCAAATCTCCACCCTCCACAATTGCACTTGCTTCAGTTGCTTGCTACTTTCTAACGGCGGTGTAAGTGGTGCAGTGACGCTATCTATCTTCTATCGATTAGATTTATCATTCGAAAATTATAAAAGTAGGGTAGACATGTGGATATTATCCGACTGAACAAAACGTGCATTTACCTAACAGGTTCGTTTTCCACTGACCTTTTTTCGAGCTATTTTCCAAAATCCTATGGAGAAATCCCATTGCTATTTTGTCGAGGGAAACCGAGCGCAGCTTACTTCCGCTTTTTGGGGACGCGTCACTGCACCACTAAATTGATGCGATTTGATTGGATTGTGAGGCAAGGGAAGCCAGCCGCCCCTGGCTTCCCTTGGCATGGCCCTGACCAATCACAGGTTGGCAGGGACATGACGTGAGCCTCATCTGATTGGTCAATCCCTCCATTTTTTTTCACCAAGGGAAGCAAATTTCGGCTGGCCTCCTCTCGCAACAGAGAGTGCAATCTACTGTTTCACCATAACATCTAGAGGGGCGCTGTTTCACTATTTGTAAAATACTCAATGAGAATGGGGGAGAGACGGGCCGGCAGCAACACACAACAATGAATTTCCGAAACTAAACGAAGTGTTTTTATTTATTTATTAAAATTATAACTACAATCCGAAAAAACAGGGGAAGCCTGGCTTCCCTTGGCCTCCAGGAGAAAACTTCACTGCTGTAACTTCAGCCTACCAAACCGTCCCTTACCATTTTGAGATTAAATGTACCTTAGTCATATACCATACTTACTGAGAAAAACAAAACAAAAAACAATAAGAACAAAAAATAAGAATGCTAGTGATTTAATTAATTATTTTATGTTATCCGCACTCGATTTTCGATTGCATGATATAGCCCAGCGCAACATCTTCGTCACATGTTGCCACTTGTTTGTACCAGTTTCAGGCGATTTGTAATCTGTTCTAGGAAAATGATGTGTTTTTAGGATTTCAAGAAGTATATAGAACAAACATTGGATGTATTTTATGAACATTTATCCATGCTGAAAGTATTTAGATGTGTTAGGAATGAGATAGAGATTATTATCTAATATATGCATGAAGCATTGCATGAAGTCTGTTGATTAATCAAAGGCTGTTGTTGGGGCTGCATAAACGTTTTTTTATTTTTGTTTTGTAGGCAGACCATGCAGGCCAGCCCGATGGTCACCAAGGTTAATGTTTTAATAGCATTTTTACAAAAAAAGCCCAGACAAGCCTAACATGTGAAAATATGGCTTAGACCTCAGAGAGTTAAACTTGGGCCTGCGACCATAGTTTTACTGTATTTTGTTTTGAAAATCCACAGCGGAGGTTTGTGTCATACTACATGCGGTGTATTTTGCATATCTCTCAGTAGCCAATGATCTGTGAGTTTGTTGGCTCAGACATAAACTCTGTAATAAATGTAGTCTACATTTCATAAGAGGTGTAAAACCTGAGAGCATTTGAAATCGCATTTGAAATAAATGCTTATACAATCTGTTGTTGTATTTGTATTGTTGATTTTATTGTGTGAACGAGGCGATGTAGAGAAGGTTAAGCTGTCATTATTAGGCTGTTTAGTACTGTTGGAGTGGGAAGCACTCTATTGCCGGCCGGACACCCCCGACTGCCCCACCTGGTGGTCCGAGACGGAAGCGCGTCCTGATAGGGCATAACGGTTTAATTGGCATCTAAAATGGGGGGGGGGGGGGGGGGGGGTCGTGGAGGGGCGGGGCTCGGCGTTTTCCCGAGGCGCGGGGACCCCCCCGAGACCCCCCGGGGGTCCGGCTATTTTACAAAGGGGGAGGGACGTGGAGTAAGGCGGGATTTAACTTTATCCATACGGCGGCTGCATATTGCGATGGGGGCGGGCTGGTCGAAATCGATCAGCTCTGATAGTATAAGCAGGCCTATTGTTTTTGGAGTCAGGTGGTCCGTGAGTGTTTTTTGTATTGGTTAAGTGGTCCTTGGTATGAAAAAGTTTGAGAAACACTGCGCTAGTGGATTGTCAACGGGGGGAGCCTTGCTACGGGGGAAATTATACAGATGGCTAGTCCGCTACTGAAAAATGTCTATGCACCCGTTATTATTAATAATAAAAAAATTGCATTAAAAGAATGGATAAAAAAAAAAAAATTACATTTTTTAAATTTTCAATCATTATAATCTTGCGACCTCCACTCGGGGTCTCGCGACCCCCACTTTGGGAAACCCTGCTTTAAAAGACCCCTAAAATCCTGTAATTTTGTATGTATTCTTGTTCTGCAATCAGAACATGTTGTACTTTGTTGAATGTGTAAAAACAAACTGTTCTCAGGATGCACATGTTTACACCTTATCTTCCTCAATTCATCCCTCCTTCCTCTTTTCTGTTAGTTTCTTTTTCACTCACTGTAGTGTCTTCGTTTGCTCCATCACTTTGAATAGATTGAAGGTATTGCAGCAAATCAATATGAAACAGATGGGCAGAAAACAATGGATGGTGACCCTAACCCTCACCCCAAAGGAATGTAGAGGGAGAGAGCGATAATATGTTGGAACTGAATAGCAGAGAGGAGTGGAAGTGGACATTTGTGTGCCAGATTAAATCCTGCTCCGTTTTTGTATAGTAGATTTTCACTCTCTAATATTCTCTCCAAATTACAACTACCTCTATGGTAATCCTGCGCTGCTGTGGCCTACATTACACCTTAGCGTGTGTGTGTGTGTGTGTGTGTGTGTGTGTGTGTGTGTGTGTGTGTGTGTGTGTGTGTGTGTGTGTGTGTGTGTGTGTGTGTGTGTGTGTGTGTGTGTGTGTGTGTGTGTGTGTGTGTGTGTGTGACCGTTTGAGTGTGATGGAACCAGAATATTGCAACAAGTCGTCCAACTCATACGACCAAATAGGTCGATTGTTCAAGCGCTTATTACGACCTATAATCACGTTAAAGTTTCCGACCTCTAGTGCTCCCGTTGAATGCAAACGGAGGGTCGTATATTCACAAATAACCATCTCGTGAAAATCGTAAATTGTAGGATAGTTTGGCCATTAAAAGGCTTTTTGATTAGATTTCTAGCGAGAAGTGTATATTGCACTTTTATAATCTACGTCCAGTGGATGTGTAGGATCTATAGTTTGATAGATATTACGAAAATGATTTGAGGTCTCGCCAGGATAACGTGTAACGGCACGTGTAAAGTTAGCGTCAACCCTCACGGGGTGAAAACATTTCCGGTCTTGAAGTTTTCATAATAAAACCGTATTCCCCCCACTGTAAAATTATTTTAAAGCTATATCTGTAGTACTCATCCACTAAAAACATCACATTTTTCCCCGAAAAAAATTACAGTTTTTTATTGTATTTCATAATTACAGGAAATCATATTCAATTTACAAGAATAAACGGTTTATTCAAATGTGTCATGTATTTTAACAAAAAAAAACTATAGAAATGGAATACATTATTTAGCAGTTTTTTAGCAGTTTTTAAATGCGAATTTAACAAAACTAACCGTAAAAATAAATGATTTTCTGTTGGAAAAATTAGCTGCATTTTCTGTAATTTTACTAAAAAACACTTTTGTTATGGCTATATATCATTGTCAAATACATAACAAATACTATTAATACTCATTTAAAGAATCTATAATTGCAAGAAAATATATGAGTAAAGAAAGAAATATTTTGTAATTTTGCTTAATTTAACTACTACTTTACATTGATAAACTGAAAAAACACAGGTATTTACCATCCTATAGTAAAAAAAAACTACATTTTAACACATTTTGACCTTCACTTTATTGCTAAATTTGTATTAATTTGAAGATTTAATTGTTAAATATGTGAATTTCATGTTATAAAAACTGTAAAACCATAGAGTTAAAAAAAAAACGTGACTGTTATTAAAATGTTGGGTGCGAATTCCTACCAGAGCACAATTCAGATATAAAATGATGATATAACCCTAACAGCCATAGACTGTGAACATTTGTCTATGCCATGATACATCTATAAAGTAACTCATAGCTGTCAGCATTCAGTGCAGGCAAACCTAATGTGAGCATTCACTTATGATTTCTAAGAAGAAGAAGAAGAAGAAGAAGATAGAATGTATTCATCCCTCAGAGGGAAATGTCTTCCCCCACTCTGTTGTGTTTAAACACATTACGCACACAGGGAGGATATACTGTACATGCACAAACACACAGAGCATATACATGCACAAACACAACCACATGCGGATAGGAGAGGGGATCGCAGAGAGGCTGCCAGATAGCCGGCGCCAGGGAGCAGTTTTGGTGTTTGGTGTGTTCACATCCCAAGTAACATTGACCTGCTGATCTCTTTCAACACAAGAAAAAGTTGTGCCAATTTCTGACATCATTTAGCTTTTCAGATGATCAGAGACGCGAAGCTACCGCAAAGTCACTTGTCCAGCTAACGGTGATTGGCGGACAGTATGCAAAAAACACATTGAGTTTCACTGTAAGCGAAGAATGAAAGGATCTGGAAGTTAAATAACATTAGCATCTTTCCCTAGGCCTTATCACACTAGCATAAGCCCATAACATTGAACATGCTAGCAAGCACTTACAGCCAGCCTACTCTGAATATCAAAACCCTTTTAGCAGTTAGTGCTACCTGCTAAATTGGTATTGGCATTGCAATTACAGTAAAGCAACTCTACTAACAAACAACCAACTGTTGTGCGTTCACAACCCACGTAACATTGACCTGCTGATCTCTTTCAACACAAAAAGCTGTGTACATTTCTGACATCATTTAAAACATATTGAGTTTCACTGTAAGTGAAAAATTAAAGGATCTAGAAGTTAAATAACATTAGCATCTTCCCCCTAGGCCTTATCACACTAGCATGTACAATCAAGCCCATAGCATAACATGCTAGCAAGCACCAACAGCCAGACTCTGAATATAAAAACCTTGTTAGCAGTTAGTGCTACCACTATGCTGAATTGCTATTAGCATTGCATACATGCCAACCTTTCCAAATCCAAAAGAGGTAGGTTTTCGCACGGCAAATGTGCACGCCCAAATTAGGTAATCAGAAGAAATGGAACCCCAGTAATTACATGTATAAACCATGTATTTAACATATATTGCATAATTTTATGCATTTTTCAGAAAAAGTGGTAGTTTGGTAAATAGTGACATCAACGACATGTCTGGTCTGTAAAATGCCTGAAAAGTAAAAGAATGGAAGATAAATATCCCAAAGTCTCCACATTTTATTTTATTTTTAATGTGTTTCTGGTCCTCTTTCAGTTGAGACAGTGTATATGAAGGATGCGTCAGGATGTAGAACTCTTGTGTGAACCTTGGATAAAGCCAGGTTCATATTCTTGTTTCATGTTGATGACATATTAGAGTCAAAGGTTTGCACAGAGCGAAATATCTTTGTGTTGCACCATAAATCAGAAAATACTGCATTTAAAAAAGTAATTTCCTTCATTTTTCTAGTGATAAAGTGTGATATAAATAATGTACAGGCTTTCAGATTGCTGTAGTTCACTAAACAGAGACATTAACAACATGGTTGGTGTTGAAAATGTCAGAAAAAGTGAAAGAATGGGAGATAAATATCCCCAAATCTCAAAATGGTATTATATTTTGTGTGTGTTTGTGGTCCTCTTTCAGTTGAGACACTGTAGGATGCTTCCGGAAAAGACCAAACACTGGATGTCTTTCATGTGTTTTCGAGACACTGATATTAACGGCAAAATCCTGCAGGACTCAAATGCCTCGTCGGGGGTAACGCTGCCTTACAGTCCAGTGTCTATGGAGTGTCATTTGTATTTGTTATAGTTTGGGAAGATTGAAAATCAGCTAAGTCGGTAGGCGGTAGAAACATGTCAAAAGCGGTAGACTACCGCCCAAATCGGTAGGGTTGGCAGGTATGGCATTGCAATTACAGTAAAACAAACAACCGATGTTGTCCTTGTGGACGTCTAATAATATCCATCATATTGAAAGAATAGGCCTTCACCAAAGCATGTTGACAAAGCGAGTAACTACAGCGAAAGACCTTTACAATCCAAGTCAATTAACTTAAATATGTATTGTGATAATGTCCAAAACAGCTAGTTGGTTACAACCAGCGGCGCCGGATTCATTTCAGAAGTCGGGGGGCCAAAAAGTGTGTGTGTGTGTGTATGTGAAAGAAATGCTAAATCTACAGTGGTAATCAGTCCGCCAGTGCCTCCGCCAGGGCGGAGTGGTAATCACTCCGCCTCTCTGGCTACAGGAGGTAATGCAATTCATGAAACTTATTTAAAGAAATACAAGAAATTGACATAAATTATTTATTCAACCGATGAACAATAGTTGTAATACAGTTACGAAAAGGACGAAGAGCCACTCGAACTGGCCTGGCTGGGGCGTAATATTAACTGTATAATAAAATAAGTCTTCCAATGAAACTATTGGTTAATAACACCTAACACAAGCTGTGATGTCATGTAATCAAAATCACATGACTCAAATGTCCAATCACAGGTGAGGGTGGAGGCGGAGCACCCTTCAAACAAATGTCCGACATTAGGCTAAAGCTAAAGAACATTTCCACGTGGCTAAATCTACACAATCTTCCTAGATTTTGCCGAAGTAAACCTCCCTTCGCTCACTGGCAAAGCAGAAGCTCCGGAGCACTTTTTTGAGGTCCAGGCCGTCGGTCAAATCTTTGTGGATGTGGAGGAAGAGAAGGTGATTTAAGCGGCGCTCGGACATTGTTGAACGGAGGAACGTCTTCAACCGACGGAGGCTGGAGAAGCTCCGCTCAGCTGTTGCATTTGACATTGGCACAGTCAAATACAGCCGTAGAAGTTTATCCACTTCACTGAAGAGGGATTGCGTGCCTCGTCCCTGTGCCGCCAGCATGTCGGTGATTGTGGACACCTTTGTCACCTGCATGATGGGTCTTTCAGCGGCGGAACTACTGTTGTGTGCCTGCAAAACTGCTGGAAACAGTGACAACTGGGAGGACAGCCGTTCCATGTCAATATCACCTGTGTACATGTTGACCAGATTTTGGGGGATGTTGATGCTGCCGAAACCAGGGGGACTGTTTACTGCTGTGAGGAGTACCTGCTCCATACTCATCAGCAGCTGCAGAGTGGGTTGGTTAAACCTGCGAGTCAGCTCAGAAGTGAGCAGGTCAACTACCTCAAAAAACTGGCTCCTGAAGTAGTCCTCTGGATTTTCCCACTGATGAGACGCATCCCCATCATCATAACGGCGTGGAGCGCGCCGCCTTGGAGGAAGAGCCGGGGCCTGGACCAGGTCGCTCATGTTCGTTCTTTGGGCCTCTTCAAAGATGCTGTGGAATGCCTCTGTGGACCTCAGGTTTGTGTAGTGTGTCTGGAGCATCTGCACTGCTGACTTAACTGTCTCTGCTGAGAGGTCTTTGGACTGGAGCACCCGAGCCACCTCTTCCGCAGAAGAAAACAGTGTAAGACACACTTTCAATCCGAAGAACACACTAAATTGAGTCATCAATGCCTGCAGCCCTGGTGCCTTCTTGCTTGCTTCTGTGTTCCCCCCCATTCGGATTATTTCATCCAACGTGTCGTAGACGGCTTCATAATTCGCAAGCAGGGATTTTATTGCACTGCCTCTGGCTGTCCAGCGAGTGGGGCAGAGCGGTGTGAGGCCACTGACAGTAGGAGAGGCAGCAGATGCAGCATCCCTAATGGTATTAAAGATGGCAAGTTGTTTTGGTGAGTTGTTGATGACCTCATGTATGTCGTGAACTAAACTGAAGGCACCACGTACCATGTTGCACTTTGAAGCAGCTTCCTGGAGTATGAGGTTTAAGCTGTGATTAGTGCAATGCATTGAGATTGCTTTGGGATTGATGTCTTTAAAACGTTTGGCCACACCTGACATTTGTCCCTGTAGAACAGATGCGCCATCGTAGGTTTGCCCTCTCATGTCACCAATGTCCAGGCCGCATCTCAGTAACATGTCCTTAATAGTAAGCGTTATTGATAATGCGTCAGTCTTAGGACAGTCATACATTCCTATGAAGTCTTCATGGACAACATAATCAGCTGATACCCATCGTACAGTCAGAGACAATTGTTCATGCCCGGAGCAATCGCGAGTTTCATCCACAATAACTGCATAATGTTCTGCATTGTTTTTAATTTCTGTTAATAAAGTGGTGAGAGATTCCCGATACATTTGGTTTATGAGTTCATTGATTGTCTCGTGTGATGCATATTTCCCGGTGAGCATGAAGCTTCTCAGAGTGGGGTTTTTATCAGCTACGAGTTCTACTAGCCTTTTGAAATTGCTCTCCTTATCCTCATGCCCCCTGATTGCTAGGCCCTGTCGGGTTAGAAACTGCAGACAGCGCAGCTGCTCCATCATCCCATCTCTTCTTTTTTCCTGCTCAATACGCTCCTGTTGGACAAGCTGGATGTTGACTGGTGTTTGACTGAAGAAAGCACACTTTTTTTGAACACACTCTCTGTGAACATTGGACTTTTCGTGGCTGTCCAGGAGGCTTGGGCACTTTTTCCAGTTATTACATCCGGTATTTACAAAACTGTCATCTCCACATTTTGAGAAAGTTACCAGCCGTTTGACAGCAGCAAATCTGCAAATTTCACAGAAGGCCCGTTTAGTGGTTTTACAAAGAATTAGCCACTCTCGGTTTTTGTACCATTCTGCATTAAAGTACCTTTCTCTTTGTCCAAACGATCTAGCGGTCTCCTTTTTATCAACAATTAGCTGTGCAGCTTTACCCGTCTCGATGTCGCGACAACAAGCCTCCACGCAGTCGGAACCAGCCTGTTTCGGTTCAACGAGGCCTGCGGTTTTGACAGTCTCTGCGGCCGCAGAGCTGCTGCTTTTGGGTTTATCTGGCTGCGCTGGTTCTATAGTTGAAGGTCCAGGCTCCGGAGTTGTGGTGGATGTCAGGGATGTGACATTGAAGTGGTTGAATTTAAGTTTAGTTTGACTGTATTTCATTTTCTTATGCGCTGGTTCTTCTGACATGTTTGCGAGCTAAGTTTATCTTTCTAGGTTAACGGCTGCCACACACAGAACAACGTAACAAATAAACAAATCTCAGCTTTTTTATTGGTTGTAATGTAGGCTACTTGATACATTTGAATGGTGTGACAAAGTCCTCTTTGATTGGATTAAAATGTACATATTCTTCCTCTTATGTTTGCCTGCTTTATTTTACCTAGTGCAATATTTGAACTGCTCGCATTGACCCAAAGACACATTTTGAGTTGTATACACTGTTGGAAAGAGGAGATTCCTAGCTTTCTAATGATATCAGGATTGTTGTTGTACTCCAAATATTAAGCAAAATGTCACATTATATAATGATTGCCACCGAGTCATAATTTTGAGAAAAAGACGTTCAAAGTTTCCTCTTCTCTGGAATCCATCGATTTGATTGATTATTAGCGGGCAAATGACCAGAGTAGCTATGGAGGGAAAATATTTTCGTTTGGATTACTTGTCTGGGGTAAACTCGCAAGTGTGTCTGTGTTAAACACACAAACGAGAAACACCGGCTGTTGTTATGCCCTGTGACGTTAAATTACTCCGTTCTCCTCTTGTAATTATGCCGTTACAAGCTTTCAAAGTTGTATTTATCATCTGGATTTGCCGAAACAAGTTTAATATTCTGAAAGCCAAGACTTTGTTTATTTGAAATCAGATGAAACTGTCACGGACCCTGCCGTGTTATCTAGATTACTATACGGTTTACATTAATAATTTCAGTGAGAGGGAGGGGGAGGGGAGCTGCTGCTGCTGCTGCGCTGAGGGGGAGCCGAGTGAGAGCGAGGTGCCTGTCTTCTTCCCTTTACAAGCTTCAAAACTGTATTTATCGTTTGTTTTTGGAAATAAAAGTTTCATATTCTGAAAGCCAAGACTGTGCTTATTTAAAATCAAACAAAAAACTCGAACCCCGGAAAAATATTTTTTTACACAAATACACGTATATTTTTGAATTGATCCATAAAAGTGGGGGGGCCAATGGCCCCTTGGCCCCCCTGCTTCCGGCGCCCCTGGTTACAACAATCTACAGTGATGTCACAGGGATTTCAGGCAGCGGGTAGTTGAAGGTTGAAGGTTAATCCATTTGCTATGGCTACAACTGCCTCGTGGAACAACAACGTTTTCCTTTCTGTTTGTTTAATATAGGAATGTATCTTTGTCTATCACACTTTGCTTCTGTAGATCTCCCATCTGACTTAATTGTGAGCTTGTGTTTTCATAAAGTAAATTGAGCATGTTTTATGAGACTGAACAGTCACATAGGGTATTGGACTCTCTTAAAACCCAGGTAGGTGCAGAATAGGTTTCTCAAAAATAAAAAATCAGTAAGGCAGTACTATGCATGACTACACATTTGTTTGCTTTATTATTTATCAACTAGTTACATTGCCATTTTGTAAATTAAGAAAATAACATCCAAAGAATTAAACAATTATAATTTCAATGTAAATAGTTTGCACCCCATTGTTTTACTTTTAAATTAATCTTTATGGTGTGGTGTTGCCAATTCTTAAAATAATACAAGGATTGGATGTTCATCAAAGGATTTTCAGGGCAATCGATTTGCAGCCAATCAGAGACGAGACTTCTGCTGCACTCACCCATCATGCGCTGAGGCAGACAAGAGCGCCTGCGCAAAGGCACTGACAAGTCCAGAGACCACGCAGGAGGTGAAGAGCACGGCACGTGGCGCGCCCAGAGGAGAGAAATTTGAGAGGTAACGGTAAAAACTAGTTATCAACGGATTATCAACGGATTCAAAACACTCGAGACTTAAAACATTGCAAACCTCAAAGTCCTAGCTATGGTATACATGTTGTTTAACGACCGAAAACAAAGTAATGTTAGCTAACGTTACCATAGCTAGGTAGCAGCTAGATAGCAGCTAGCTACCATGCTTTGAAAGTGAGCTGTTCTATGCCATCATTACGTGCAGGGTGTTATTTTTTAACAATGCGCAAGATTTCGAGTGGCTGAGCGTTATGTGCAGTAAATGTTTCAGAATTACTTTTTCGCAATATTATTTAATAAATAGTTTAGCTAGCTAACTAGCATACATTGTCACTAACTCCTAATGTTAGCTCAATCCTTAGTTTTATAATCAATTTTTTCGTGGGCATAATGTTACACACAATGCACATTATCCATATCTTTTAGATCCTATGTTAAGGCTATAAACAGAGGTGGGAGAAGTTCTCAGATCTTTTACTTGAATAAGAGTAGAAGTACTCGAAGTACTCGTAGTACTTGAAGTGGTATTACTGTACTTAAAGCTGCTGCTGTGTTATTTAAAGGTGACCTATCATGCAAAATGCACTTTTGTACATCTTCTATACATGAATATGTGTCCCCGGTGTTCCAGGGAACTCACCAAGTGTCAGAAAACACAACCCTCTCTATTTTCCTCCGTACCCAAATCTCTTAAAAAAGGGGCTGCAGCGGATCTGATACAGACTGATCCAGATTTGAAAACTTCTGTGACGTCACAGAAGTGGCGCTACGGCTATTGGGCCAACTCAATTTCACTCCTTCTACCTTTGAATTCCATGCCGTCACAGTAACCCATCCTATACAATTAACCATTGTTGTTCTCTACCGTCCACCAGGCGCCTTGGGGGACTTCTTGGAGGAGTTAGATAATCTCCTCTCACACATCCCTGAAACTGGCCCTCCCGCTGTACTTCTCGGAGATTTCAACCTCCAGACAGGGAAGATATCTGAACTAACATCTCTGTTAACCACCTTTGCTTTCTCACTGTCTCCATCCCCACCAACTCATAAAGTTGGCAATGTCCTTGATCTCATATTCTCAAGGAACTGCTCTACTTCTAACCTCTCTGTAAACCCGCTCCACACATCCGATCACTTCTTCATTTCATTCTCTCTACCCCTTTCCAAACATAACAACCTAATCTCTTCTAACTCTGCTCCTGTCCGCCGTAACCTCCGTTCCCTCTCCCCCTCTACCTTTGCCTCATCGGTGCTCTCAGCCCTCCCTTCCTCTGACTCGTTCCAACTCCTGCCTCCAAACGCTGCTGCAAAAACTCTCCTCTCTACTCTCTCATCCTCTCTGGACTCTCTCTGTCCTCTCACATCGCGGCCGGCTCGTCAGTCCCCTCCTGCTCCCTGGCTAAATGACGCACTGCGTGCTAATAGAACCATCCTTCGGGCAGCAGAGCGGAAATGGTGGAAATCCAAACACCATGACGACCTCCTAACCTATCAGGCTCTCCTCTCCTCTTTCTCTGCTTCCATCTCTCAGGCAAAAAGCACTTTCTTTCAAGATAAGATCCAATCTTCCTATTCCAATCCCAAAAAACTATTTTCTATCTTCTCCACCCTCTTGGACCCTCCCAAAGCACCTCCCCCCTCCTCCCTTCTGTCAAGCGACTTTGTTAACCACTTTGAAAAAAAGGTTGATGATATTCGCTCTTCCTTTTCTGACTCACCTTTACTCACCGCTGGGTCACCAGACCCTCCCTTCACCCACACACTGACCTCCTTCTCCCCTCTCTCTCCAAGTGAGGTTCTTACCCTCGTTACCTCTGCCCGTCCTACCACCTGTTCTCTGGACCCTATCCCCTCAAACCTCCTTCAGACTATCGCTCCTGATATTCTACCATTTCTCACCCATTTCATCAACACTTCTCTAACTTCTGGTCACTTTCCAAACAGTCTCAAGGAGGCAAGAGTAAACCCTCTCCTTAAGAAACCCACTCTCAATCCGTCTGATGTTATTAACTACAGGCCCGTCTCTCTCCTCCCGTTCCTGTCTAAAACACTTGAACGCGCTGTCTTTAAACAACTCTCCTGTTATCTCCATCAGAACAACCTTCTGGATCCGCACCAGTCTGGTTTCAAGGCAGGTCACTCAACAGAAACTGCTCTCCTTGCTGTCTCTGATGAACTGCACACTGCTAAAGCAGCCTCCCTCTCCTCTGTCATCATCCTTCTGGACCTGTCTGCTGCATTCGACACAGTGAACCATCGGATCCTCCTTCGCACTCTCCAAGAACTTGGAGTTTCAGGCACTGCACTTTCCCTCCTCACCTCATACCTCAACGACCGCACCTACAGGGTTACTTGGAGAGGGTCCGAGTCCGACCCTTGTCAATTAACTACAGGGGTCCCTCAGGGCTCGGTTCTTGGTCCCCTCCTCTTCTCCCTGTACACAAACTCGCTCGGGTCTGTCATTAGCCCGCATGGTTTTTCATACCACTGCTACGCTGACGACACCCAACTAATTCTGTCCTTTCCCCGCTCAGAGACCCAGGTCGTCGCACGCATCTCTGCTTGCCTAGCAGACATCTCTCGGTGGATGTCTGCTCATCACCTCAAGCTCAACCTTGACAAGACTGAACTGCTCTTCCTTCCGGGAAAAGATTGTCCCACTCTTGACCTAACAATCAACATCGGCACCTCTGTTGTTTCCCCGACTCAGACTGCAAGGAATCTGGGTGTGGTCCTAGATAACAAATTGTCCTTCACTGCAAACATCGCTGCTACAACCCGCTGCTGCAGATACACGCTTTACAACATCAGGAGGATACGTCCCCAGCTGACCCAGACATCAGCGCAGATTCTGGTCCAGGCTCTCGTCATCTCACGCCTAGACTACTGCAACTCCCTCCTGGCTGGTCTACCTGCATGTGCCATCCGACCTCTGCAGCTCATCCAGAATGCAGCGGCTCGTCTGGTCTTCAACCTTCCCAAATTCTCCCACACCACACCGCTCCTCCGCTCCCTTCACTGGCTTCCAGTAACTGCTAGAATCCACTTCAAGACACTGGTACTTGCGTACCATGCTGTGAATGGATCTGGCCCTTCCTACATCCAGGACATGGTTAAACCGTACACCCCAGCACGTGCACTCCGCTCTGCATCAGCCAAACAGCTCGCTGCACCCGCACTGCGAGGGGGACCCAAGTTCCCGTCAGCAAAAACACGTGGGTTTGCTATCCTGGCTCCAAAATGGTGGAATGAGCTCCCCATTGAAATCAGGACAGCAGATAGCTTACACATCTTCCGACGCAAACTGAAAACTCATCTCTTTAGACTCCACTTCGAGCGATAGAATTACTAACAAAGCACTTATATACTAATAAAGGGCTGGCTTTCTAAATGCCAGTTGAGTAGCACTTGAAATGTTTGGCTCTATGAAACCTGATGTACTTATATGATTCTGTTTTCTTAAAGGTTGTATCTTCCTGGTCGAATGCACTTATTGTAAGTCGCTTTGGATAAAAGCGTCAGCTAAATGCAATGTAATGTAATGTAATGTAATGTAATGTAACTCCACCAATTAGGAGGAGACAGCCACGGACATTGCCGTTCGAAAGCGCTGGAAACGCTGTAGTACATATGCCAGGCCACCAGATGGTGCTGTCCTCACAGAATCAGCCCCTGCAAAGTTAGTGTTAAATTGATCGAAATGAGGAATGGCTAAAATGCATGATCTGTTTGGTATTTTGAAAAATAAAAAGTATAAATATGCCTTATATAGGTATGGTCCTACACTATATTATTCAAATATAGCATGATAGGTCCACTTTAAGTCATTTTTGCTCAAGCATAAGCAAACTTGTGTCTCTTTTCCCCCCTCAGCTGCAGTACCAGTAATTGCAACCTACCAAGAATAAACAGCAGCCAGAGATCCTCAAGTAAGATGTTTTGCCATATTACAAGTTTTGTCAATTTTCTCACATGTCCTATGTAGTATTGCTATGCAAACAGTGAAAGGATATGGAAATCATCAAGAGGTTGCTAAAATATGTTTTTCTGCTGATCCTGTCCAGAGCAGTACATTGCTTTGCTTCCAGGTGGTTGCTCCTGTCTGCATCTCCAAGCTCGGGGCATACAGGCCATCAGTGGCGGACTGGCCATTGGGACGTTCGGGACGAATCCCGATGGGCCGGTCGGGCCACTCGGCCCACTTCGGTACCGGCAGGGGCGGACTGGCCATCTGTAGAATCACCGAACGGCCGGGTCGGTTCGCTGTTTTTGAATGGCATCATTGAAGTTGCGCTGACAGGCGACAGAGGTCCACCGTTTCCCAGTTCGCCCCTGGCGGCCATCATCTACTCTAGGTAATACACTGACTATAGATAAGTACTGTAACTTATAAAACCCCACTTTAAACACCCAAACTATCCCTTTATGATGTGACATTTTCTACACTGTTAACATTAGGAAACACTTAAGAAAGAAAAGAAAGCTGCAGGAGCTGATCATTCCTAAAATAGAATTGGCCATATGATCATTAGTAAAAAAACAAAACACTCTGCACTAAATATTTTTGGGATTTATTAATGTTTTGTGACTTTTTCCTTTGAGTACCTTAAGGGAGTTTTCCCCTGACAGCTGGACACTACATGATAGCAGAGGACCAGACCATCTTCAGTGGCAGTGTCCTGAATGGTGTCGACGCCCTGATGCTGATATTTGCAGCATATTACTGCGTCAACATCAGTTATCGCTCAGAACTGGGGAACCCTGGAGTTCTTGCAGAGGTAAGACTTGAATTGTAATTATTAACTAATTCTATCTTAAACCACAGAGTAGAGGATTGTGCACATTTCTGACACACGATAAGTGCTCCTGACAATACAAGATAATCAAGATAAAAAGATTATTTTGCTGCATTCTGTTTCACATCATGCTCTCGTTTTGTCTTGAGTTTGGTAAATTCAGCGTACCCCTTTCCTTTGCAGTGGTGTGCTTTGGCTCCTCCCTAAAAGCCCAAACTCACTCTTAGCCAATCAGTGGTATGTTTACTTCAGCTCAATGAAAATGACGGAAAGAGAGCCCTTTGTCGACAACAAAAGAAAACCAATTCTGTTATTTGGAAAAATGAATTGTTTTCAAGGAGTCCTATTGAATAGGGATTCAGGTAGCACTGTATAGGGGAAGGTTTTACTCAGAGTGACTTACACCTTGGGGTGTCGGTAAGAACACACAAGATTCTTGGTAGCGGTTGATTTCCTTAACTTATTAATATCAACGCAACAGCACAGTAATACAGCCATGGAGCAGGTTTAGTGTATGTGCGTGGTCTATAACAGAGTAACACACAAGTATAATTAGAATATTGTACTTGTACCACCAAGTAAAGCAGGGGTGGGCAAACTTTTTGGCTCGGGGACCACTATGAGTTTTAAACTTGACAGACGGGCCGGGCCAGTAGCAGATCGGTAAAAAAATATTTAGCTGTCCACTCCTCATTATACACTCGGCACTCAATGTTGACTTTTCTTTTTTTTGGTACACTCATTGTTACAGATGCAGGTTGAAAGTTGAATTATTGCGTCATCGTTTGCGTCATGATGTAACCGTTTACGTGCCTTCTTATGACCCACACAGCGTTTTACGTCGCTGATTTTCTCCGCAACACCGCTCACAACAACATCAGGACTGCGTTGGGTAGTTTTTAATTATACGAAGCCAGATTAAATTAAAGAACTACTTCTTCAACCTTGTACCTTTCTCCAGAGTGCTGTGGTGTATTGTTTATTAATGTGGTTCAGCTGCATTTCTGCCTGCTGCAGTGCTGCTCGTCTACCGGAGTTTATTCTCCCGTTAACTCGCGGCAGCGGCCGCTGTAAAGTTTTCATTGTCTGACTGTCACACAGCTGATAAATATCCCCCATCCCCATAAGTGAATGTGTTTTAGTTTGAAAGCTGTTTGGCATCACAACGCTGTTATGAAAGTTTCTCTGGCATTCTACAGGTGATGTTAGCTAATCAGACTATCTTGGCTACTTGTTGCTATCATATTGTGGCATAAGACGTTTTCTACATGCATATTTTACCGGCGTAGTTTTCGTTATGATTTTACTTGTGATGGCCACATGTAGCCCATGTAGGCTATTGATTCCATCCGATAGTTGCAATAATATAAAACAAAAGGAAAACATCTGCCTCTTCCCAATGGTCAATAACAGTGAACGGATGGTTATTAAAGTAAGGTAAAATAAACAGAATCACACTAAGCCTGGATAGTGTTGCCTGACTTTATATAAGTGTTTTTTATAAGTGTGTGGTCGCGTTCTAGTCACTTTGCTCAGCGCTACTGCTTGTTACAACTTGTATTCGCCGACCTTGCCGGGCTGCCGATTGGGGCCAGCTGAGAGAAAAGATCAGACTCCAGCAAAGGTAAATTGTGTCTAGAGTGCACCATCTAGTGGGATCAACTGAAATGCCGGGTATTGCAGGAAAAAGGCTAAATGAATGCAGTCTTAACTATAATTTGGACAATGTTGAACCAATATTCGGCGGGCCGGATTCAAAAGCCCAACGGGCCATATACGGCCTTAGTTTGCCCATGCCTGAAGTAAAGGCTTAGCGTGAGTGTCAGCACCTGATGACAATGGAATCTGACGAGGAAGACACAACTATTTCTTGCACCGAAATGGGATGGGCACCGGAACCTGGTATTATTGCAGTGAACAAACACATTCAAACTTATTTCGGTTAACTACGATGCTTTTACACCGCTCACTCTGCTGCTGATACGCACTTTATCTGCCCCAGTTACACACAAACCTCACAAGATGGCCCTCGTAGCTACCCACATTCAAATGATCTTCAAGTAACCGCTTGCTCCTGTTTACAGACCTGCTGCGATACTGTCCAGTGCGATAGTGATGCCAAGTGACGACTTTATAGAACAAAACTCTATTCAAACCAATGCTTTAAATGTTTCCAATTGTGATCATAACAGTTAATGAAAAGTACATTGAAGAGTAGCATTGCCCTTTGACTTCAAGCTGTATAACTGTAAAGACAATTAATGGCTGTAGCATCCAAAGGATTTGTAATTAATCACTAAATGTATGTGTACTTCTGTCTTAACAGGTGCCTATTCAAGATCAATCCGGACAAGGGGACTAAAGTGGAGAGGAAGGAATAAAAACAAATACAGCACTCGATAAAGGTGCATTCATTAATTACAAACGTCGCTGACTTTGAATGGAGAGAGTAGAAACACACACACATAGTCATGTACACACGCACACACATAACTGGTAGATTTCTTAAGTGTTTATAATTGTTATCATTTGAGCAAAATGTTGGGAAAATGTTGACTATTGTTAAATGTTGAAATGTTTCATTGCCGGTCTATTCTGCTATATATAATATATTTTATTTATTGTTTTTATTTTTGTGATGTATATTATTATTTTCAATAATATATTGTATATATAAATATATTATATTGGTGATTTTTTTCTACAAAACATCTGACAGTTAATGTAAACTTGGGCTTTTGCAAAGTAAAATTACATGTTTTCTTTGTGTTTTACATGTAAATGGTCTTAGATTCCGTGAAGTTCGCTGACGACACGACCGTCATCGGCCTTATCACCGACTGCGACGAGACGGCGTACAGAGAGGTCGAAAACCTGACATCTTGGTGCCAGGATAACAACCTCCATCTCAACGTCAGCAAAACCAAGGAGCTCATTGTGGACTACAGCAGGGGTCCCCAACCCCCGGTCCGCGGACGTGTTACTTCCGGGCCGCGAAATAGCTGTGAGTTTATCGTAATATTTGCAGAATTATAAATATATAAAAATATTTTATCAAAAAAAATTAAATTAATTTTTTTAATTGTATTTTATACCAGTCATATTATTTCATCCAAAACATACAAAATAAATCCAAATTGGTTGACATAAGGTCTCAGCCTCTCGTGCGCAGAGAAAGTTACAGGTGGTGCGCCAATAGGAAGTGGAGCACACAGGAGACAACCGTTTAATCGCAGACTGTTATGTTTGTGGGGGAATGGCAATGCATACATTATTTGAGATATATTTCGAACTCGGACTTCATTTTAAGGACATTGCGGCCAGGGGTGTAGAGCTATTTTTTTTTTTTTTTAAAGCCTCCTTCACTTCATGAAATGGCTGCAGCATCAGGAGGCAGCCTCTGAGAAGTGCAACCACACACACCTCTACACACACACACATCGAACGGCCCGATTATTCCCCCT
Source organism: Notothenia rossii (assembly GCF_949606895.1). NCBI lineage: Eukaryota > Metazoa > Chordata > Actinopteri > Perciformes > Nototheniidae > Notothenia > Notothenia rossii. The sequence goes on along the minus strand of NC_136912.1, from coordinate 36,368,745 downwards.
ATTACTCGTTGTATGAAGGAAATGTCCGGTCACAAAGGCGCATGATGTGTGTGTGTACAGATGTAACGATTCATTTCAGACAGTTTGAAACGCGAGGGCCGTGATTGGTACGTGATCTCCCCTCGCTCAAGGGAAAACCTCAAGCTTGACTTGAGACCGCCCCCATGATAGATAAATGTAATTATAATGAAGCCAGCTGCAATGGATCATTGATCCACCAGGGGGTGCAGTGGGGTTCCACACTGGAGCTCATGTGAAATAAAGTCAGATACAGTACGCTGGATGTACAGCGGAACTTTGTTAAGATCCATATGTCACAGATATCATACTCTGTGCTAAATAAGAGACATGTAATCATTTACAAAACATCACCATGTTGTTATTTAACAAAATAATGTTGTTTAGTCGAAAAAAACGAACGGGAGGAAATGCAGCCTGGCTCTCATATATGAATATACTGTATTCAACTTCAATAAAACGTTATTAACGTGCCTAAACTCAGTAATTCACTAAAAATATTTATATTTTAATGGAGCCTCGTCGGCAGATCAGGATCCCAACGCGCAGCGGAGGGATCTTGGTCTGCATGACAGGTGTTTTTCCGCATAAGGAACAAGTCGCTGCAAATGATCCCGCTTATTACATGGCCACATTCTCAACAAAGTAACGACATGACTCCCAATATTAATTTAAATGCTTTTATGGATTTAGAAAATGTTTTTATTGATTTAAAAAATAGTTGTATGTATTGATTTAAATTGACATGCATCCTCTAAGAAAAATAGTCCGTTGTTACCGTTTTTTAAACAGTCTGAATGAAACGGCAGCTCTCTCCCCCCTCCCCCCCTGATCTTTCTTCTCCAGCAGCAAAATTAACTGTAGGTTACTCTGAGTGACCATAGACTGTATGTGACAAGCTTACAGTTAGTGACGTAACAACACCATAAAAGCTGGTGGGTTGAAAGCAATACGGGAGGTAAAAATAACTACAATAATTGTGATTTATTTATTGTGGCTTTTATGTTTTTAGGTATAAAATGTTATGTAATTCAGGCTTATAGTTCATCCTTCTCTAAAAGCGTTCAACAATGACAATATCCATTGTAATTTAATAAATCCTTCCAACACACATTGTAAAAAATAGCCTACTGTAAGTTAAGAAATCATTCCAATATGTACATCTTCTGATGTAACAACAATAACATTATAAATAGTAACATAGCTGAACATGGTATTGCACATTTAGCTTTGAGTGTTACTGACCTGAGATGTTTTTATTACATGAATTAAGGTGACTGAGGCTTTGGGATGCAAACTCACTGTATGAAAAAGGTGACAAGGATCCGAGCCCCCGGCTCCCCCACCCCACGGAATAACAGGATTTCAGCAGTCAGAACAACTAAAGCAGCAGTGTTAATAATAACAGAAACGCCAAAGAGTCACATCTAATAGAAATATATAAAACCATTTATTTTAATTGTGTAGCAGTCAGTTTATAATTTTGGCAGCACTGTTGAGCATTTTGAAAATGTATTTTCATGCCTCTGTGCAATACTTAGTCTTTCTATCTTTATAGCCACATGGTGTAAAGTAACTAAGTTCATAAACTCAACAAGTACTATACTTGGGCACAATTTTGAGATACTTGTACTTTATTTAAGTATTTCAATGTTTTGCTACTTTGTTCTTCTACTCCACTACAGTTCAGAGGTACATGGTGTACTTCTACTCCCCGACATGTATTTAATACCTTTAGTTACTTTACAGATGTGGATGAATGATGTGAAATATAATCAAGTGTTAAATCAGACTTTAGTTCCACCTGGAGTAAATCCACAAGCTACCCTGCAGTATACAAAGTCATTCAAACTAGCTGCACCTTTACCAGCTTTGAGAACACTTTCATGATCAATCATTATAAAACATATCATATATATTATTCCGAAATGGACCAATCTGCACAATGACTACTTTTACTGTCGCTACTTTCACTATATTTTGATGAGAATACTTTTCTACTTTCACTCGAGGAACATTTTGAATGCAGGACTTTTACTGTAACAGAGTATTCCTACACTCTGGTACTTCTACTTTTACTCAAGTACAAGATCTGAGTACTTCTACTTTTACTCAAGTACAATACCTGAGTACTTCTACTTTTAATCAAGAACAAGATCTGAGTACTTCTACTTTTACTCTACAAGATCTGTGTGCTTCTACTTTTACTCAAGTACAAGACTTGAGTGCTTCTACTTGTACTCAAGTACAAGATCTGAGTACTTTACTTTTATTCTAGTACAAGATCCGAGTGCTTCTACTTTTACTCAAATACAATATATATATATATATATATACTTATACCCAGTGGTTAATTTGAGCCGGATCCTGCCGGAACAGGATCCGGCACCTCTTCATTTTGGCCACCCTGTGTTCCGGCACCTATTTGGGCAGATCCGGTACCTCTCACAAAAAAAATAAAATAAAAATGGTTAAAATGAAATAAAATATGCAGATATTAATTTACAGAAAAAATCCCAAGAATTTTATGTCGTTTATTAAGATTAAGATTTGAAAGAGTCGGAGATCTGTGTTGACGCACTGAAAAGCTGGACCAACGGACAAACGTCTTTCACTTTTGAAATTCGCCACATGAGGAGCACGTCGCAGAGAGGAAGAAACGGTGATTCAATGCAAGCATGTCAAAAAGACAGTTAAATTTACTGTCTTTCTTCAAAAAGAAGGAAGAGGTAATAGACACTTCAAAACGAGTCAGAAAAGCCTCCACAAGCAGCGACGAGGGCAGCTGCAGCGGTCATGTTGATGGTCAAAACCAGGAGGAGGTTAGCGCCGCAACAGCTAGCCAGCTAGCTAACCGACAGCTAGCCAAGCCCGGGCAGCGGGTCAGGTTCACCGCCAGCCGGAACAGGAGCCAGCTACCGTCAGCCAGGTGGACCACCAACAGCAACGGGTGGGTACCCTGGCATCAACTAGCCCGGTACAACAGCCGGAGCAAGAGGCGAGCGGAACCGCGACATCAGCTGGCTTACAGCAGGAAGATTCAGTAGGAGAGGAGAGCGCATTGAGCGTAGAAGAGTGTGGGACGTCCAGCGACAGGTCAGTTTTTTCTAACTGTGGCCAAGAACTTGGAGGACCGTATGTTATCTCAAGGAGGCCGGATGCCAGATAAAACTGGATATAACAAGTTCATTGAGGAGTTGAAGGTGCTTTACGCACAATACTGGCCCGAGGACGCAGGTGCGCTGTATGGAGAGACTGAGGTCGAGTCACTGTGTCAGCGCTTCAACATTGCCAACCCGCGCGCAGTCATACGGGCCAACAGAACGTACAGAGACTCAGATGGTAAAGACACCCCCGATGAGCTGATGGAGTTACTTGTTGCTGTCAACAGCATTCCCATTGCAAGTGCTGAATGTGAGCGCGGATTTTCTCAAATGAACTTGATTTGCACTCCCAACCGTAGCTCTTTGCTCACATCCACCATGTCATCTTTACTCTTCCTAAATCTTGTTGGACCCCCCCTGGCTAAATTCAATCCAGTCCCGTACGTGAGGTCCTGGGTGGCCAAAGGACACAGAACTGCCACAGACACACGCAGTAAAAGCAGAAAAAAAGAGATAGAGGACAATCCGGACATGCTCGTGATGTGGGGTGTTTTAAACAACTAAATATGGTGAGCAAACATACTGTCTATTAATAGGCCGCCGTGCCAATCTTTGAATTAATTGCTGGCTGTATACTGAAGTCCCACCTGTGGTGATGTGGGCATTTGCCTATGTTGTGCGTACTAGCCTAAAAAATTATAAATTATCGTCATAACATTTATACCATAGATACTATTTGAAATTGAGGCTTGTAAGTCCCACAGCGTTGCAAGTGGACATTTTCATGTTGTTTTCAGCACCTTTTCTGTATACGTTCCGGGACCTGTACGCGTCGCGTCATCCCTGAGCTTTCATATGTACTTTGCGTTCCGGCACCTTATGATTTACAAATTAAGCACTGCTTATACCACCTCTGTTTATAGCCTATGAAAAAAACTATTCGAAATAGAAGGCTAAAGCTAACGTTAGCAGATAGTGACAATATATGCTAGCTAGCTAGCTCAACGATTCCTTAAATAATATTGCCACAGAAAAACTTTTCAGTTCACATCACGCTCTGCCGCTCCGACAGGGAGCTCTGCTCTGAACACCTGAACGGCCCGTTCTAACAGCTGTTCACCAGCGGTCCAGTCTGTGCCACAGCGACTCCGGACGCGCAGTTCATATTAACGAACGCACCCGTAGGTAATGTAGCTGCTGAAGCTAGACCATCATCTCGGAGCAGCAGAGCCTTATTATACATCCATGAGCAGAGCCAACAGGCAGGAAGACTCGAGCACACAGCTCGCACTTCATTATAATATATAAAAAAAGAACACCATGCGTGTCATGATGGCACATAACAGCTCACGGCCGCAGATTACTCCGGGTCCCAGACCCCCCCATACCCCAAAAATATTTTTATTGCAGATCTACATGAAATGACATGAAATCACTGGAAAATACTGTATTCAACTTCATTAAAACAACATAACGTACCTAAACTCAGTAATTCACTAAAAATATATATTATATATTATATTATTATTATATTTTAATGGAGCCTCGTCGGCAGATCAGGATCCCAAAGCGTAGCGGAGGGATCTTGATCTTGAAAAATAGTCCGTTGTTACCGTTTTTTAAACAGTCTGAATGAAACGGCAGCTCTCAGCTATGTATTTACACAACTAATGGCCCATCAACCACAGCTCTCTCCCCCCCTCTCCCCTGATCTTTCTTCTCCAGCAGCTAAATTAACTGTAGGTTACTCTGAGTGACAAGCTTACAGTAGACACAACACTATCAAAAAAGTTACATTGCACACACACAACACACATCACACAAATTGACCCGATTGGTGGTTCTAGTGTTAAATAAACTCACTAATTAATGAAACTAGTTCAATGCGCATTATTCTTATTCTTATCATTCTTTATGAGCGCAGAAATAGTCTTAAAATCAGATCTGTTTTTTAACGAAATCTGACGGCAGGCAGTTAGCTCTGATCACCTATGATAAATGCGCCACACCTAATCGCTGGCCATTCAGCCACAGAGCTCCTTCTATACAAATCAAACTGTAGACGGTGTGAAAGCACCTATTGTTTTAAATAATGGTCGGAATTTGACCTGTGAGCCTTCTGAATTACCGTGGGACAGCACATTCTAAACTAAAATGTTCAATCAATAAAGACATCTTATCTTATCTTAATAATATCTTCATATTAATAATAATAATAAATCATACAGTATGTGTCCGAAAGGGAGCAGGAGGAAGCAAACACAAAAATATAAAACAAATATACTGCATATTAAAGCAAACGATTGTAAAGGTAAAAGTATGAGCATAACAAATAAAGAAGTGTAATGTAAACATTTACATTATTATTATTATTTAATATATAAAGACTATATATTATTGAATTACAAGATTAGATATACTTTAGTATAGTATCTAAAATATTGATGTGTTCAAATGCTCTTCAAAACACAACTGAAAGTCCATGAAACTTGTCTTTCTGTATTTGTGAATGAAGCGCCATCTACTGGTTAAAACCTGAAATTGAAAATCTGGCAACGCCCTCTTGGAAAATAGTGGGAGGGCTTAACATTCCTCTGGTCTTAGGCAGGTCGTAGGCAGGAAGCTGTAAGCTGGAGTCTGAAATTAAGTGCTACATCTGTATGTGCTCTGCTCAGCTCCGCTGTGTGTGTGTATGTTCGGTGTGTTTGTGTGTGTCCAACAACGGCATTTGTTTTCAAATTACCAAGAACAGTAATTTACACACATCTGGCCAACTCCATAGGTATGTGGGTGTTCCCAAAATAAATTAGTTTAATCTTAATCTCGATGTAGTGCTAAATGCTGTCGGAGTGCACCGGAACAAACGCCCCGGTATGACGTTATTATTGCTGGCAAACAGGCCCAGGGGTCTCACTGACAGATTTCAGTTATATCAATATGTGTACAGTGGTCCTAATTTGTTTTAATTGTATCCTGGTTTTAAACTGTGTTAATATGTTTTGGATCCATATTGGTATTTCTTCAGGCTGTTAAATACAATTAGCCTCTGTTGCCACCTACTGGTGAGTAAATATTCAAATCAGTTAAAATTGACAACCGGTCCGCAAACTTTTTTTAATGTATCTGCCGGTCCTTGGCACATTAAAGGTTGGGAACCCCTGGACTACAGGAAGCAGCAGAGAGAGGGTCACACCCCCATCACAATCGATGGGACTACGTGGAGAGAATTAGCAGCTTCAGGTTCCTCTGTGTCCACATAACTGAGGACCTGACATGGACTCTTCACTGAGGACCTGACATGGACTCTTCACACTAACAGCATCACCAAAACAGCTAGACAACGGCTCTTTAAAAAAAAATTGTATTAGTCAATTTATTGAACATGTTAGAAACAAAACAAACAATAATTCAAGGTTCAAGGTATTAAAAAAATGTATTCTCAAAGTTTCTAGGGGCAAGAAGAAGCTTAAAAACGTTTCTGTTTTCCCTCGACCACGGTTACGGACTCCAAGCAGTTTCTTAACAGTGTAGACAGGACCACCATCAACCATCTGGGGAGGCGGTGGGGGCTTAGAGGCGGGCACCAGAGGACTCTCTCTTACAGGCTTGACCTTCCCCACATGAAATGTCGGATGGACCTTGAGCGACCTGGGTAGACGTAAGCGCAAAGACACTGGGTTAATCACCTTAGACACCTGGAAAGGACCCACAAACCTTGGGGCTAGCTTTCTGGACATGACATGAAGGAGTAAGTCTTTAGTAGTCAGCCAAATGCTTTGTCCAGGCCTATAGGATGGAGCAGGTCTGCGATGCCCATCCACCACCTTCTTCATCTGGCTGGCACTGCGCAGGAGAGCACGACGAGCACCTGCCCAGATCCGGAGACACCGACGGATAATGGCGTGTGCCGACGGGACCGTGACCTCACCTTCATTGGCAGGGAACAAGGGTGGCTGGTAACCATAAACACACTGGAAAGGAGTAAGTCCAGTAGCGGCGGTGGGCAGTGTGTTGTGAGCATACTCGACCCACACCAGATGCTTGCTCCACGATGCCTGGTTCTGGGAAACGAGACACCGCAAACAGGTCTCCAGCTCCTGGTTGATGCGCTCTGATTGGCCATTGGACTGCGGGTGGTAACCCGAAGAGAGGCTGACGGTGGCACCAAGGAGATGGCAGAACTCCTTCCAAAAACCTGAGATGAACTGGGGGCCTCGGTCCGATACGATGTCCCTGGGAAAACCATGAATGCGGAAAACTTCACGTAACAGTACCTCTGCCATTTCTTTGGCAGAGGGGAGCTTGGGTAATGCAATGAAATGTGCCATCTTACTGAATCTGTCCACCACCGTCAGGACGATGGTGTTTCCCTCGGACACCGGTAATCCAGTGACGAAGTCCATGGAGAGATGTGACCATGGACGTTGTGGAACAGGAGGAGGCTGCAGCAGACCCATCTGAGCTTGTTTGGAGGTCTTGTTCCTAGCACAAACGGTGTAGGCTGCCACATACTCTGCCACCTGTTTCTCCATAGCCGGCCACCAGAAACGTTGCTTTATCATAAAGATTGTGCGTTTAACCTCCGGATGACAGGTGAGCAAAGACGTGTGAGCCCAGTGAATTACCTGTGAGCGAACTGAAACAGGTACAAACAACCTATTTTGCGGGCAACCACTAGGGGCCGGGCTCTCACCATGTGCTTGCTTCACCACAGATTCTATTTGCCATGAAACTGCCTCAACCACACAATGAAGTGGAAGGATGCTTTCAGGTTTTTTGGCAGCAGGTTCAGGATCGTACATGCGAGACAAAACATCTGGTTTCACATTTTGAGAGCCTGGTCTGTATGACAAGGTGAAGTTAAAGCGACTAAAAAACAATGACCATCTAGCCTGGCGTGGGTTTAGTCTTTTGGATTTTCTAATGAATTCCAGGTTCTTGTGATCAGTCCATACTAGAAATGGCTGTTCCGCCCCCTCTAACCAATGACGCCAGTCTTCTAATGCTATCTTTACTGCCAAAAGTTCCTTGTTCCCCACATCGTAGTTCCTCTCTGCGTCTGTCAACTTACGCGACAAGAACGCACAAGGATGAAGCTTGTTGTCCTGAGCAGACCTTTGGGAGAACACCGCTCCAACGCCTTCGTTTGAGGCATCCACCTACACAATGAATTGTCTCTGCGGGTCAGGCACTGTGAGGATTAGAGCGGTTGTGAACAGCGTCTTAAGTCTTTGAAAGGCTTTCTCCGCCTCAGTGTTCCACTTAAAGACAACATGGGAAGAGGTTAGTGCATGTAATGGTGCTAAAGTTTCTTATGAACCTTCTGTAGAAGTTGGCAAAGCCTAAAAATTGTTGGATCTGTTTCTTGTTTGTGGGAGTTGGCCAATTTTCCACAGCACTAACCTTTACAGGATCCATCTGAACATGGTTAGCGGTGATGATATAACCCAGGAAGGAGACCGTCTTGACATGAAACTCACACTTCTCAGCTTTGCAGTACAGTTTATTCTCCAACAGTTTCTGGAGTACTTGGCGGACATGTGAGTATCCTCATCCGGTGAGAAAATGAAGATGTCGTCAAGGTAGACGAAAACAAACTTGTTGAGGGACTTTCTCAACATGCCATTGATCATACCCTGAAAAACACCTGGAGCATTGCATAAACCAAAAGGCATTACAAGATATTCGTAGTGGCCACTCGGAGTGTTGAACTTTGTTTTCCACTCATCCCCCTCCCGAATTCTGACGAGATGATAGGCGTTTCTGAGGTCCAGTTTGGTGAATACTCGGGCATCCTGCAACAGTTCAAACGCTGAAGACATTAGTGGAAGGGGGTATTTATTCTTGACAGTTATTTCATTGAGTGGACTATAGTCTATGCATGGACGGAGAGAACCATCTTTCTTGCCCACAAAGAAAAAGCCTGCAGCCGCAGGTGATGACGATGGTCTAATGAGTCCATACTTAAGGGAAGAGTCAATATACGTCTTCATGGCCCCTCTTTCTGGTGCCGAGATGGAGTAAAGCCGACCTCTAGGGATCGGAGCTCCAGGCAAAAGGTCAATAGGGCAGTCATAAGGTCGATGAGGTGGTAGCGAAGTAGCCTTAGTCTTGTCAAAAACTTATTTTAAGTCCAGACAACATGCAGGCACCCTGGACAGGTCAGCATACTCTGACTTGATGTCAGTGGTAACTCTATTGGGGTTGTCTGTCTGATTAACAGACTGTCTGGAGTTCCCAGGGGAGGCTAAGCAGGTAACTTTACAATCAGGGCCCCAGTTCTTAATGTTTCCCGACCGCCAGTCAATATTCGGATTGTGTCTGAGGAGCCATGGAAGTCCCAAAACTATAGGGTGAAGTGCGGAGTCAAATAAGTGGAATCTTAATGTTTCTGTGTGAATGTCATATATGGTTACTTGAACGGGTTCAGTTATATGAGTTAATCTGAATAACAGCTTGCCATCTAAGGCACTGGCATCTACAGGGGAAGCCAAAAGAACAGTAGTAATGCCCAGTCTTTTAACAAGACCCCAGTCCATCAGACTTTCGTCCGCCCCTAAATCCACTAGTACCCCCTGAGTCATGGTGTGGTCACGTAACTGTAATTTTACCTTCGTCAATGACCGTGGAGGGAAGTCTGCTGCAGAAAATCGGCTCACCAGCGCCCTCCGTCGCGCCGATGAGCCTGTCTTTTAACAGGCAGGAGGATGCAGCATGGCCATGTTGTCCACAGTAGAAACAGCATCCTTCATGGAAGCGGCGCTGTCGTTCCTCTGCTGTAATCCTGGCTCCACCCAGCTGCATTGGTTCCTCAGATGATGTTGTCAGAGGTGTATTGTTTACCCATGGGCGTTGTGGGGCAGGTGGGCGCACGCTGGTTCTTAACCTTTCACTGTTCCTTTCATTAAGTCTGATATCAATGCGGGTAGACATTACAATGATAGAGTTAAGATCTGTTGGTAGCTCTAGGGGTGCTAATTGGTCCTTAATAGAATCCTTTAATCCATTCATAAAAGCATCAATAAGGGCTGGGGTGTTCCACCCGCTATCTGCTGCTAAAGTGCAAAATTGTATCGCATAATCTGCCACTCTTCTGGGTCCCTGTTTAATCTGCATTAACACTCGGCTGGCCTCTCTGGCTTCACACTGTAACAGAAAGGGGCGACAGTCCCCAGAATCTCTGGAAAACTTCTCTGGAGATGCAAGGCGAAGCGACGTTCCAGAAGGGGGAATGTGGTCTGCAGCAGCAGCAGCAGAACCAGCGGATGCAACGGATGAGCTCGGCATAGTAGGAGACCGTGTAGATGATCCAGCTTTGAGTTGGGCAAGAGCTCTTTGCACTTGAACCGCAAGGTGATTAACTTGATTAGTTACAGCCTCCTGGAATTCTGCTTGGCGATCAGTGAGGTTACCAACTCCTCTGTTAATGGAGACCAGCTGTGCAGCATGGTGAGCAAGCTCTTCTCTCTGTCCTTCGACATCCGCTTGAATTCTTTCGGATTCGGACGAGTCCATGTTGGCCGGTTCGTTCTGTTAGAACGGGGTACAAAAATACTGGACTCAAATGCGACGACTAATATTTTAATGAGAAAAAAAAAAAAAAAGTGTTCACAAAAAATCACTCTTGCGAGTAAAAAAAACAAAACTTCTTGATTTTAAACAAACAAAACTCTCCTCTCTAGTTTTAACGCTGGGTCTCTGGACATAGAAGCACACTGAAACAAGACAAACTGGCACAATACAAAGGGAGACAAGGACTATTTAAACATGAGGGAATTGGGAACAGGTGGAAACAATCAGGGGCGGGGCAGACGCTGACGATGGCGGAAAAACAGCCAAAGTGAGGAAGTAACAGGACCTGAAAAGAAACACAAGAGGTAAGTACAAAATAAAACAGGAAATGGGAAAACGAGACATGACATGAAACGTGGGGACTTGACTAAATATGACAGACATAAAATGGACAGACAAGACGTGAAGTAACAAGAAAACCTGACTCTACATAGAAACCTGACTAGACTTGGAATTACATACCTGACTAAACAGGAAATGACAGACATAAAACAAACACCACTAACACAATTGACGAGACACCACAGTGATTTCAGTTTTTCATTGCCATGTCTACACTGAAGCTAATGTACAAATGACAATAAGGCCTTGAATCTTGAATTTACGGTATTTTTAAAACGACAACAGTAATCTTCTGTCTTTTTTTTGGTCATTTTAAAAAACATTTATTCTTTTTTTTTAGAGGTCTATGACTCTATTCTAACAATTAATATATGTTTCCGGCCTGCAACCCGTTAGAGAGCGTACAGCTGTGACCAGTGTGTGGGAAGATGGCGCCTGTGTCGGCTCTGTACCTTTAGCTATCCTGTTTTTGTTGTATGTATGTCCGAATGTCTCTGCTCTGCTCTTCTACGATCGCCAAGCTCTCCTCCACCTCAGACCCTCACTGGAGTTGATATTGCTGCCCAAACTTCAGGCAACCATAAATCGCCCCCCCCTCCTACTGTCGGATATTCCCACCTACCTGCGCCGGTTGCCCTGCATCCTGCCTCGCCGAAGGCGCTTTAGACGGTGGGGAAAGCGTGGTGTTGCACTGGTCCATCTTAAGGCATACCTAGACGGCTTCTTCTGGGACTTATCCACGCCTCGGATGCCATGGCCCTCACGCTGCACGCCATGTGAGGGATCGGTGGATTCGCCCTGTTTTTCTGGAGCTGCGGCCTCTTCTGGGCCCACTGACAGCTCCTCCTGCCCGACTGACTGCTCCCGGCCCGCGCAGCGTTCAACACGCACATCTTCGTCAGCTGAGATGCACTACACCTTCGGCAAGCCCGGAGCAAAAACTTTGGATAACTTTGCTAAATACTAGGTCGATAGCAAACAAAAAGTTCCTGCTAAATGACTTCTTCACCTCTCGTGAACTGGGTTTTATGTTTCTGACGGAGACCTGGGTCCACGCTGGCGAGTATACACCGTTCTCTGAACTTCTTCCTCCTGACTGTACATTCTTCAGCTCCCCCCATGCCACCGGCCATGGTGGGGGCCTAGCATCAGTGTTTAGAGCTAGACTCCAATGCCGATTGCTTCACCCTGTATCTAGCTATGCTAGCTTTGAGTTGCAGCTTTTTGAACTGAACCCGGCCTCGCCTATACTCTGCACAGTCGTGTATCGTCCGCCAAAGTGCAATAAGGATTTCATAAGTGACTTTTCTGGCCTTCTGTCCGGGAACATGGTGAAATATAATCTTGTTTTGATCTCCGGAGACTTCAATGTCCATGTGTGTTGCGAGTCCAAACCTCTGGTTAGGGACTTTTTAAATCTCCTTGATTCTTTTGGTCTCGTTAAGTCCATGGCTGGCCCAACACACGAAAAAGGACACACTTTGGACTTAGTATTATCATTTGGACTGTCTGTATCTGTGGATGAAATATGTGCAGCAACGCGTATCTCAGACCATTTACCGGTTCTGTTTACAACCTCGATCCCTTCCGCAGGAGTCGAATCACGCGCCTCTGCGCGTCGTCTGCGTTCAATTAACCCCTTGACTGCCTCACAGTTCTCTGATGTTTTTAATGCTTCTCCGATCTGTAAGTTAGAGGTGAACTGTGTTTTTAGTGCTGATGAGTTTATCTCCATGTTTGACTCGACATGTACCCTAATACTGGATTATTTTGCTCCTTTTATGCTTAGACGCACCAAAGTTCTCTCAGAGCCGTGGCTCAATGACTGTACTCGTGCTCTCAGATGCGCTTGCAGGCGTGCAGAGAGAAAATGAAAAAAGAATAAACTCCATGTCTCCTTTGAAATCCTTCGTGCTTGCCTCTCTGACTACCAGACGGCAGCCAAAACGGAGCACATTTCTCTGTTAATCTCCAAAAACAGCCATAAACCTCAGGTTCTTTTTAATGTCCTCAACTCGATCATTAATCCCTGTGATGTTTCTCCAATTGTGCCATCGACTACTCTCTGTGATAAGTTTCTTAAATTTTTTATTGAAAAAGTATCTGCGCTTAGGCTAGCCCACACTAGTGCTACCCCAGATCCTGCTCCTTTTCTGTGCCATGCTGTCCTCGACCACTTTGAGCCTGTATCCCTCTCTTCTATCTCGGATGTAGTCATGCACCTGTGGCCGACAAACTGCACCTCAGACAGCATTCCCTCTCGTCTTCTCAGAGATGTTTTCGAATCAGTTGGAGCAAGTATTTTATTACTTATAAATACCTCTCTTAGCTCAGGATGTGTCCCAGCTGCCTTCAAACATGCCGTGGTCAAGCCAATACTTAAAAAGAAAAATCTCGACCCTTCCATTCTCGCTAATTTTAGGCCCATCTCCCAGCTACCTTTTTTATCTAAAGCCCTGGAGCGAATAGTCTACGCCCAGCTGCAGTCTTTTTTAACCGTGCATGGCATCCATGAAAAGTTTTAGTCTGGCTTCAAACCCATGCACAGCACTGAAACAGCCCTTTTAAGAGTTTTGAATGATCTGCTCCTTGCCGCCAACTCAGGTAGCCCAGCTGTCCTGGTGCTGTTAGACCTGACAGCTGCCTTTGACACTGTGGACCAAAGCATCCTGTTGTCACGACTTGAACAGTCCGCTGGCATCACAGGCTCTGCCCTTGCATGATTCAGGTCCTACCTGACAGACCGTAGATTCTCTGTGCAGCTAGGTGCCTTCTCCTCTGCCAAAGCCCCTCTTACCTGTGGGGTTCCCCAAGGCTCGATTCTGGGCCCCATCCTTTTTCTACTGTACATACTGCCCCTAGGTTCAATTCTCACAAAACAGAACATCCCCTTCCACTGCTACGCCGACGATGTACAGATCTATCTGCCACTCAATTCAAATGATAACTCATTACAGCTATTGATGAACTGCTTAGCAGAGATCAAATCCTGGCTGAGCCAACATTTCCTCAACCTCAATGAGAGCAAGACTGAGGTTATCTTTTTAGGACCCCAACCTCCAGCCTCCCAGGTTGATATTCTGGGCTCCCTTAAAAATAATATCCTCACCTCTGTCACGAACCTTGGAGTGACCTTCAATAGCGCTTTTAAATTTGATAAGCAGGTCAGCAGCATACTCAAAACCTGCCTTTTTAAAATAAGACTATTGGCCAAAACCAAGTCGTTTTTATCTTTTAAAGACCTGGAAAGGGTTATTAACGCCTTTGTTACCTCGAGGTTGGACTACTGCAATGCTCTACGTGGGTATGGACCAGGCGTCAATTAAATGCCTGCAGCTAGTGCAGAACGCAGCTGCACGTCTACTCACTGGCCACAAAAAGCGTGACCACATCACCCCAATTCTGGCCTCACTGCACTGGCTTCCAATTCGGTTCAGAATTGATTTTAAACTCCTTTTATTTGTTTTTAAAGCACTAAATGGGCTGGCTCCGGCCTATATAGCTGAACTCCTCCAGCGCTACACCCCAGCCAGAGCTTTAAGGTCTGCTGACCAGCTGCTTCTGATAGTGCCCAAGACCAGGCTCAAAACCGAGGGCACCGAGCCTTCGCAGCAGCTGGCCCTAGGCTCTGGAACACTCTGCCCCTCCATGTGAGGTCGGCCCAGACCCTAGGGGTTTTTTAATCTACGCTTAAAACACACTTCTTCTCCCTGGCCATTTAGTCAGAGCGGAGCACGACTCCTGACTTTTCACTGTGTTTTCTATATATCTGTTGTAATTTATTGTCTTTTATTATGAATGTAGTAATGTGTTTTTAAGTGATTCTTGTATTTATTACATGTACAACACTTTGGCCCGACCAAAAATTGCTTTTAAATGTGCTTTATAAATAAACTTTGATTTGATTTGATTTAAAGAAAAAGATTTAATGGAATTACAAAAACATTTCTTGTAAAATTACAGATATTTTTTGGCAAAAAATGTGAGTTAATGTAAACTAACGCTTTTGCAAAGTAAAATGAGCTTCTTTTCTTTGTTATTTACTTGTAAATGGTCTTAGATATACAGTACTTTTTTGTAATAATAAAAGTAATTTTCTGTATTTTAGCTTTCCTTTATCATTTTAAAAACATAATTATTCTGTTTTCTAGAGGTTTATGACTCTATTCTAACAAATAATATATGTTAAAAAAAAATATGTCATGTAAAATTACAGTAATAGAGGCTACTTGTGGTAAGGTAAGTTACTGTTTTTAAATGTTAATGCTATCTCCGTGTTTTATTTTACAGTTTTTTCCTTTTTTTAACGGACATTTTCTGGCGCCTCCGTTTTTTTACAATTTTTTTTTTTACAGTGCAGTTTATCCTTGTTAATTACACAACATTAAATGGTTTAAATTGTGTACAATGCTTTTGGGTTTTTCCCATAGGTTTTTCCCTTTCCAGGGTGTCCGCGGGGTCTTAAAGTATTAAAAGTTGATAAATCAATTTAGCGAAAATTAAGGCTATTAAAAAGTATTAAAAAGTATTAAACGGCATTTTCCAAGGTATTAAGAAGGTCCACAGCAACGACAACATGAAACACCCTTTAATTGACTGAAACGACATGTCGGGAAACCTGTCCGGTCCCACATGCTAAGTGCTAGCCAGAAAGCCGCGGCGTTTAAGTCCCGACTCTCCCGATGGCCAATCCGGGCCTCCCCTGACTGCACGTCGCTGACACACATTGCTGCAGTGCAGACTCTCTGAGCCGCGAAGGAGCAGCGGAGTCCAGGCGATGCTGCTCCCCCAAGGAAGAGACACATGTTCACTAAGCCAGACTATATCCGGTCACAGAGATCTGCTATTTTAAAGTAAAGTCAACACGATATCGACCCAAAATATAGTCTATATTAAGAACGAGAAAAGTATTAACATATATATCGGTTTTTGTAAACATATGACAAATGTGCGAGAGTGATGACGTCAGAGCATCGTCCTATGTGCCGGGCCAATTTAACCCCTGGGTATTTTTGAGGGAGCTCCTATATGGCATTATGTGGCCGCTGAAGCTCACCAAAGTTTAATATATTTCATAGTTCAATGTTTTGTCAATTGTTTTGTTTATTGGTCAAATACTGGTTTCTAATGGTTTCGGAGGAGTTTTACTGGAATGAAAGAGCACAGAGTCTACAGAAGCAAAAAAGCAGCATACTGCATTAAACCTGACCTTGACAGAGAGGTTGAAGTTCATGTGGAAAGGAGGCTTCAGTAGTCTGTCTGCACTCTGTTTAGTTGTGCTATCTTACAATCAATATAGTAAATGTGAGGTAAAGTGTGTCGCCAATGTAACCGGTTAGAACTCAAAGTTGCGATGAGGTCTTAAAATGTATGGAAAGGGTCTTAAAAAAGGTCTTAAAAGATATTAAATGTGACTATGTGATTCCTGCATATACCCTGCTTTCGATTCTGAGAGACATTTCTTTTTTCAGAAGTTTTGATAACATTGAACTTGAAGCTCTGTGGTTTTAGCCGCAATGCACATTTGGATATGGTGTTTATGTGATATGAAATCCAAAAACATTTAAAAAAAATAAAAATAATACTTTATTCCTAGTGTGCTTGCTTTTCTCTTTGGAAGTCATCACATAACGGCATTGTAATACATGGTTCGGCTGCATTAAATATTACACATCTGCCGTAGTATTTATTGAACTTTGATTAGAAGACCTTTGGAAAAACTGGAAGAAATGCCACCGAAACTGAATACGTGATGTGGATCATAAATATATCAGCAATTAAACAACATCTTCCATTTCTTTTCACACAATACGTCTCCTTTCAGTATCAACACTAATTTGGTTGATTATTATATATATTTGATCCAATTGGTAAATAGGCTGTATTTACACCATAACGGTGCACAGCTGATAGAAAGGGACTTGTAGTTTTTAAAGATATTGTTGATTTTCTTTGAATATAATAATGTAAATACTGAGTTGAGAGAATAGTCAGGGGTTTTGGGTGATGGGAGACACATCTATGGAATCACAATTTCAATAGCTTACCATTAAATGACGGATATACCTTTCTATCTGTGATGTTTTACAAATCAGATATTAATGTGTATATATATATATATATATATATATACAGTATATATAACATGCTCTCTAGTACCCATTCAAGTCCAGTTTTGGATAGTCTGCCGCGGTTACATTCCATTTCAAAGAGCTGTTTGACGCTCAGCTTAACCTTGGCCCTTTCTCATTTCATCAAATCCCCCTCCTCGACTCCTCGGTCCTCCGGTAGTGACCCGGAAATTAATTTCAGCGCGCCATGTTGAAGGACATCTCATTTCTCTAAATGCACTTCGAGGACCGAGGATCGAGCGTCGAGGAGGCTCTCTGGAGGAGCTCTAACCGAGGATACACTGATGGGTCCTCCACGGTCCTCCACGGCTCCTTCGTGGATGCATTTCCGGGAACAGAGATGTTTCAAAGAGTCGTGACGCACGGCCGGACTTATCTCAGCCAATGACAGCTCTGCATGCATCCCCTGGATATTATTTTATTAACTGCTTTCATCGCGACGCAATGTTTACAGTGAGAACAGCTGTGAGGTCCGTGCAGAAAGCAGAGCAGTGTGTAAAATATATATCACTCAGTATAACAGGCCTACTGTCAAGGAGTGAACTCTGAGGCATGAACTCAATTGCACGACTCAAACTCAGACTCGGATAGTGTTTCAAAATAAAGACTTAACTGGGATTTGCACAGTAATGAAAACAAGGAAAACAAAAACACTCTTTCGAGGAAAACTAGAACAGTGATCAATAACATAGATCCGTGAGAAGTCCATGAGGTAAGCAGGAACGTAGGTCATAGAGAGACAGCAAACTAACAATGAACAGGAGGGAGCTAACACAATATATACACAGGTAAAGGGGACACAGGTGGAAACAATCAGGGCGGGGAAAATAATCAAGGACGCAGGAGACAGAAGGGGGCGGGGAGCGTGGAGGCCTGAAATGAGAGGGAGAATTAATTAAGGGAATAAACATAAAGCACAGGACAAAGGGACATGACAAAACGAACATAAAGAATAAACTTTCACTATCAGTTTCTTAGACATGACAGTACCCCCCCTTCTAGGGACGGCTCCTGACGGCCCAAGCTCCTCTGAGTTGAGGCGATCAAAATCCTCAATGAGGCTTTTATCTATGACGAAGCGGGAAGGAATCCATGCCCGCTCCTCAGGACCATAACCCTTCCAGTCAACCAGTAGCTATCGCCCTCTACCCCTTTTCCGACTAGCCAATAGTGTCTTGACTGTGTAAACCGGACCTCCACCGATCATCCGGGGGGCGGGGGGGGTTTGGCGGTGGGAACCATAGTGCTCTACTTCAATGGTTTTAGTTTCCCTACATGGAAGGTGGGATGTACCTTCATGGCCCTGGGAAGCCGTAGTTACATTACATTACATTACATTGCATTTAGCTGCCGCTTTTATCCAAAGCGACTTACAATAAGTGCATTCGACCAGGAAGATACAACCTTGAAGAAAACAGAATCATATATGTACATCAGGTTTCATAGAGCCAAACATTTCAAGTGCTACTCAACTGGCTTTAGATAAGCCAGCCCTTTATTAGTATATAAGTGCTTTGTTAGTAATTCAATCGCTCGAAGTGGAGTCTAAAGAGATGCGTTTTCAGTTTGCGCCGGAAGATGTGTAAGCTTTCTGCTGACCTGATTTCAATGGGGAGCTCATTCCACCATTTTGGAGCCAGGATAGCAAACCCACGTGTTTTTGCTGACAGGAACTTGGGTTCCCCCTCGCAGTGCGGGTGCAGCGAGCTGTTTGGCCGATGCAGAGCGGAGTGCACGTGCTGGGGTGTACGGTTTAACCATGTCCTGGATGTAGGAAGGGCCAGATCCATTCGCAGCATGGTACGCAAGTACCAGTGTCTTGAAGTGGATTCTAGCAGTTACCGGAAGCCAGTGAAGGGAGCGGAGGAGTGGTGTGGTGCGGGAGAATTTAGGAAGGTTGAAGACCAGACGAGCCGCTGCATTCTGGATGAGCTGCAGAGGTCAGATGGCACATGCAGGTAGACCAGCCAGGAGGGAGTTGCAGTATTCTAGGCGTGAGATGACGAGGGCCTGGACCAGAACCTGCGCTGATGTCTGGGTCAGCTGGGGACGTATCCTCCTGATGTTGTAAAGCGTGTATCTGCAGCAGCAGGTTGTAGCAGCGATGTTTGCAGTGAAGGACAGTTTGTTATCTAGGACCACACCCAGATTCCTTGCAGTCTGAGTCGGGGAAACAACAGAGGTGCCGATGTTGATTGTTAGGTCAAGAGTGGGACAATCTTTTCCCGGAAGGAAAAGCAGTTCAGTCTTGTCAAGGTTGAGCTTGAGGTGATGAGCAGACATCCACCGAGAGATGTCTGCTAGGCAAGCAGAGATGCGTGCGACGACCTAGGTCTCTGAGCGGGGAAAGGACAGAATTAGTTGGGTGTCGTCAGCGTAGCAGTGGTATGAAAAACCATGCGTAGTCTCACTGAAACCGGGTTGATGACCGTGGTGATTGGAAAAGGACCCACAAACCGGGGAGCCAATTTTCGGGAGAGTACGTGGAGGGGAAGGTCTCTGGAAGGTATTATGAGAGTGCTCTGTTTGATTCTGAAATTGTATATATTTATATGTGTGTGTGTGTGTGTGTATGTCCGCATCTGTAGCCTGTTATTGTTTAATTATACCGCACAGTGAATGAATCAAAGTAAATATATAAGTCGTCATGAACACATCTGTCCATCAGACAGAGGGCTGCTGTGCCTCCTGTCATCATTAATGGACGTCTATTTAAAATGACCGCTCAGAGGAGAGGAGTTCTCACTTCTCTAACCGCCTGCTGCTTCCCCTCCTCTCTCCTCGGTTCCCCTCCTCGGCTCGTCCGCTCGCATCTCCTGTGAGCGGGACTAAGTCTCGAGGATAGGAGTTGAGGAGGGGAGTTAGAGAAATGAGAAAGGGCCCTTGTCGCACTGCCACTCCAACATCCAATCACAGAGCTTTAGGACTAATCACAGGGTTTGTAAAGGAAAGCGGATGTTGTAGTCCCAAATGATAGCTGAGGATTCTGGGTAGTGTAGTGTCTTCGGAAACTAGTGTCTAAACTCCGAAAAAACTATTTGTTTCTCCGAATCGAAGGTTAAAAACACAAAAGCATTGTACACAATTTAAACCAATCAATATTGTGTAATTAACAAAGATAAACTGATGGTTTTTAGTGGATGAGTAATGCAGATATCACTGTGTAATCATTTGACAGTTAGGGGAAGACTTCCGGATTTATTATGAAAACTTCGAGACCGGAAATACTGTTTTCAACCCATGAGGGTTGACACCAACTTTACATGGACGCTGCGTAAAGACATAGTACACGTTCTCCTGGCGAGACCTCAAATCATCTTCGTAATATCTATCAAACTATAGATCCTACACATCCACTGGACGTAGATTCTAAAAGTACAATATACACTTCTCGCTAGAAATCTAATCAAAAAGCATTTTAATGGCCAAACTATTCCACAATTTAGGATTTTCCAGAGAGGGTTATTTGTGAATAAACGACCCTCCGCAGCGTTTGCAATCAACGGGAGCATGTTGTTTCTTACACGACACCTAGAGGTGCTACACTTTAAAACGTGAGTATAAGCTGCTGAACAAACAACCTATTTGGTCGTTTTTCGTGGGAGGACAGGCTGGAATATTGGGATGAGACGGTCAATCAAATGGAAAATCGGACATAAAATCCAATCACTCAGAAGGTTTGTCAGACGTTCAACAGTTCAGATTTAAAGTGCATCTGAAATACATGACCTTAAGGGGGAGCATAATCCATCATTATCATTTTATGTCAGCGTTATCAGTGCTGTGCTGCCCTCTAGTGGCCGAGGTCTGCATAGCTAGAACCTATATCATGCATAATCACAAATGAAAATATTTGAGTCATGAGTCTCAAATTAAATTAAAATATCGAAAAGGGCATTTGAAAATAAAATACATTTTCCAGTATAATGAAGGAAAGCCAAACACAACTAATGTTCACAACATTGCAACAATAAGAACCCAGTTCAAAATAACTTACAGTAGAATATATACATCAATTAATGACCATATACATTGAAAAATATAACATCAGTTAATTTGTGTCATTATTTATTATTTAAATATATTTAAATCAACACATTTATGTAGACTTACAACAAAAAGACAGTAAGAGAGAAGAGGAAGGAGAGCTGCTGATGGAGTTAACTAAAGAAAAATAAAGGCTTTAAAGCGATAGAAAGTCAGGGCATGAATTGTGTTAGCCTCGGACACACAAGTCATCTTTTTCTAAAGGTGTGTCTTTTTTTGGGCTGACAATTTCTCAAGCATCCCTTGCATTTTATCTTATCCATGTTGGCATTTGTCTTTTTGCATATGCCCCAAAATAAACTATGAACAAAATGTACATAATATAATTGTGTGTGACAAAGTTCTCTAACACCACTGATTTGTTTTTCTTTTGGCTTTAAATGTATGTATGTTATTTTTAGAGTGTGTGGTGAAAAGAAAACATAAATGTTTTTAGTCCTATTTAGAATATGCGGTGCACATAATGTGGCTGAAATTCAGAAAGAAAAGAAAACATTGTGCAAATGATAATGACAAAATAATAAAGAAAATAAATACATCTGAAGTAAGATTTTTTATTTCACCTGATTCCACAGATTTAAAAAAGCACTTTTTAAAGTAACGAGAATTATTCATTCCCTTTCACTGGCTTTTAATGGCTTCTGTACTATTGCAAGTTGCAATAGAATAAGATTTATAATAATACATATAACTTGATTTATGACATTGAGTGATGCCATTCAATGCTGTACAAACTTTTTTTGGACAATATTTAAATGAAGTCACAATGCAAATGTTGTCTTGAAGATCTCATGGTGTTGCTAGAGGAAAATTAAGAGGTTAACACATTTTATCAAAATGCATCCTGTGGTGGAATACTTATTTCGCACAATAGTTTTCAAGAGATTTAAATAAAAAACAAAATAGTCTGAATCATGCGGAAGCTACACGGAAAAGTTATGGTATCACCTATAATTATTATTTCAGTCTGGACCAAGATGATAAATTAACTGAGCGACAGAGTTCCTTACATGCTTTTTGTGGTGGCTTCCATTGAATAAGGCCTATATGTACATGAAGACTTTTGGACATGTTTCCAACAAAAATGTAGTCTCAGCTAGGCTCAACCACATCTTTTGATTTATGAGTGTCTTTGAGATCTTCAGAGAGTGAATGCAGTGGTTGGGGCGATGGGCTGTGAGTTGATGGACACGGTGAACTTGAGCCCTTTGGTGACCGCGGCATTTCAAAGTTCACGTCTCGACTGCTCTTCGGTCTAATATGAGCTCTTATAGTTCTCCCAGGAACCAAAAGTAACCCCCCTCCTTCCTCTACCAGACCGTCAAACACCTCTCCCAGACTCTGTCGTATTCTCACACAGAAGTTTGGGCAGCTGAAGGCGTACAGAATGGGGTTCAACACAGGATTTAAGAATGCAAAGGTTGTTGCCAAAGGCAGCCCCACCTCCACAAAATTGAGATTTTCTTGCCAATACTGGGCTGTCACTTCGATCATGCAGAAGATGTGATAGGGTGCCCAGCACAGAACAAAAGCTGCGATCACAAATGTTACCATCTTGGTGAAGCTCTTGGACAGCTGATTGGGATTAGGGGCAGTTGGTGACAAGTAAGTAGGTGTCAGGGATAAAGATGGTCCTGAAGACAGAGGCTTGAGAAAGATATTAGTGTTTTTTCTGGTTTTAGGAGTTGTGGCTTCTATTGCCCCATCTTTGTTGGACACAATAAGTGTATCCTTGAGCCGCCCGGCACTCTGCTTCCTCTTCCTGCTTCTGTTCCTCAGGCTGATAACAATTTGGATGTAGCTTCCTGCGATTACCACCAGGGGGAACAGGAATGCCAGCAGGAGCTTGGAGATGGCGGTTGACGCTTGCCTCACTTTGCAATCTCTCTCCAGAGTGGATTGAGAGGATGAATACAAGGCAAAGTTATGATAGCACAGTTTTCTCCCATCCTGTTTCTCGGTCACTGCGCGGAACATCAAGAAAGGCAATGTGTTGATCAGTCCCCACAGCCAACCCAACGCACACACCTTCCACGCTCCCTGCACTGAGCGATGATTCTGGCTCCACACCGGCTTGGCCGCCAGAAGGTAGCGGTCCACTGAAATGGCTGCCAGCAGGAAGGCCGACACGAACATGTTTAAGAAGAAGATTGACGCCTGCATACTGCAAAGTAGGCTGCCTAGCTCCCAACTATGCGAGGAGTAGAGATAGTAGGTGAATAGGGGCAGCGTCAGAGTTGTCAGGAAGTCAGACATGGCCAGATTGAGCACCCAGATAGATGCCACTGTGCGGCGTCTCAGGCGGAAGCCCACCACCCAGAGGATGAGAGCGTTCTCCAAAATCCCCAGGCAGGAGACCAGTCCATGGATGCAGACCACCACCAAATTGGCCTGCGTGTTGTTGTTGAGGCGGTGCTCCTTCATCATCTCCAGCAGGGGACAGAACAGCTGTCCGCCTGAGGCATCTGTGGTGGGGGTCGTGTTGGACATTGGTGCTCTGTAAGAAAAAAAAGACAGCTTCAAGAAGCTGATGGAGAGGTGATTACAATCAGGGGTTAAACATCGCTGGCACACACGCCTGTTCTTGTTTGGAAGCCGAATACATGTTATATCTTTCACTAACTGATGTTTGTCCATGTTGTTGGACGGTTGTGCAATGGAAAAGATTTACATCAACAAGAATGATGCTGAAGATTTTATGAGCAATAGACGTGCCTTTGCCTGTAGACAGCTGATAACCGCTCCCTTTCCTTATGTAAAGTGACTCAATTCAATGAGCACCATTATTCTCTCTCTTGTCAGTCTTTATTGATCAATTACAATACTTGGCTGCCGAGATAACTAAATGAAGTCTTGTGAAATGCAATAGGCTGAAAATTACAATACAGTAGGAATTAAATCAACAACATGACTGACATGATTACAGGTGAGGAAATCTTCCTCTACTGTAATCTGCGTGACTCAGTTTTGTTGCAACCATCTCCAAGGTTTTGGGATTTTAATTACAAGAGCAAGAAAGACATAATGCCAGGACATTTTCATTTATAATATATTCCCGTCTCATGCTACAGCCTTTCAAGTTGCATAATGACACACTTACGTAATGCCAACCCTAAGGCAATACGTGCCTTTTTCAAGAGGAAAATGCTTTACATATCAGCTAGTATAGGTGAGCGTACCACAATACACTGATAAGACAAAAGTCTAGAGTTACCTTGCCCTGATTATATTGAACCCCAAAGGAGTAGAAACCCATTTACAATTGTCCCTTTGATACAAAAAAAACATGTCAAATCCTGTTCCTGTGGTCTAACCACATACCAGCTCTTGGGAAACGACACTTGTTTAGTTCAGTAATACAGTCGGGGAATGCTTGAGAACCAAAGAACATACCAGCATGCTGTTTATTTCGGTTATGGGAGTATCTTTTTTATTTAGAGAGCCCAATCTCAATGAAAGAATCTCGATGATCTTTAAGTGTCTGTTAATAACGGAAAACATTCCTGCTGTCTGCAGTGATATATACTTTACAATAATATTGCCCTCGTATGAGGTAAAATGAGTGCATGATGATGAGAATGGGTTCATTAAAACCCATTTCTGCATATCAAAATATGGACTACCTTTCTGTGACGTGTTTCCATCCAATCAGGGTTAGTGTAGGCTATGATGTTAATGTACCTAACGGAGTTACCCCTACCATCCTATAAACGTTGTCAAAATACACTTTTCGAAAATGCCACAATATTTTTACTCTTGGTTATGAAACTTTTTCTTAAGATACAATCTTTCGTGAGGGGTGAAGTTCTTTAACCGACAGAGCTAGTTTGGCTGATAAAAGAAGTTGGAAAAATATCTGATTAAAGTCAGCTATTAAGCTACGCTAATGTAAGCTAACATTAGCAGAGCTAATTCAGACATGTTTGTCTATACTGCAATCAAACAATAATTATTATTTTTGACTGTCACACTGTGTAAATAAATGACCTACTTGGCCGCAAACCAGCCTATGAATATCCCCAGAAAATAAATAAGGGATAATTATAAAAATAATTGTAAGAAGTTACATTAAAAGCTTAAAATGAATGTGTCAACCTAAAAGGAAGAGCTGTAAAGAATGATACATACTGTGATGAAATCAAAATAAGCCTTCTCCTGCTCTCTCTTAGTGCTGCACTATTGTGTCTGAGAAAAATATTCATTTATTTACTTCTACTGCTCTGTCCATGTGTATTCAAAGATATTCACTCTTGTATTACATCCAGCCGTGGTCACTTACTCATGCCCCACCATAGTGACTGCCTAGACGAGGCAAACACGGCACCCTGTCTGCACAATACAGACATGTGAAGAAATATATCCATGACATAATGCTGACGTGACTGTTTCCCCATCAACTGTCAACCTCATATATGGCTAGTGATAAAATATTGTGTTTGCTTGTAATAACGTTTTGAGTTATCTTTTGAGTTATGACCTTGGTATCACCTAACCCTAACCTTTGGACTTGACCACATAATGAAACTGTACTGTACTACTTTACAGCACCAAACTGTTTGTCCTGTGGGTTTATTTACGCTTCCTTCATTATAATGATAACATTTCCATGAAGAAAGAGCTGTGATTTATTGCTTATTGTGCTTACTTAGGTGCCTGACATTTGTAGCAGTGCTCTTTCAATAATGACTTCATATCAATATTTTAGTTTGCCACTCAAAGCGTGTGTGTTTTTTATCAGACACGCCTACTTTACATTTACTTATCCTCATTGGCATACATAAGTTGGACACATTAGAACAACATCTCATTATGAAATATTACAAAGCAACAGCCCCATAAAGTTGAATCCACACCTTTCTGAAGCTGTTAAAACAACAGTACACAGTGGTAGGATTTATTGCAGGGCTATTTTATTAGAATCCCAAAAAAATTCAGGCAGATAAAGGTGTGAGTATTTCCTAGTTGTTGTAAATTTCCTTATGTATTCAACATTTTTCATAAATTAAACTGTTCCTCTTCCCAATGTATTATTATTATTATCTATCTTTTCCACATTGTTGATTGTTACCACGAGATCCACAAGACACATTTATTATAGTAAAGAGCAATACAACTGTTTCCCATTATATTAACCTAAAGAAAATGTTTAGGTTATCTACCAGTCTGTAAATCCCAAAGCAAATTGTATTGTGAGTTTCTTTATATTACATCAATGCACTAAAGTACCAAATGTCAGCTCTTTTACTTTAGTATTTTTTGTTTTTCTCTATACTTTTACTGCAATAGAAGGAATAGTACACTTTTTTTGCACTCGAAATATCGGAAATCTTCAGCTTCCCTTCCTGAAAACCATTCCGATGTGTTGATTTTGAATATTTTAGATAAAGTGAAAGATTAAGTTTTGCTTTTTTTATTAAGGAAATCTCCTCCTTCTTAAACTGAATTAAAGTGTTTCAAAAGTGTTGAAATTGCTCAAAATAGGGCTTTTTTCATAAAAAATGTACTTTTTAGAGATACGCGGCTCTCCCAGAACAAAGCTACAGACATAATGATCTTATCAAGCATGAATTATGAAGCGATTAAAACTGCTCCACAAAAGTTAAGAAAATGAACAGAGCATCTACAGCAGTAAAATGCAAAACACACCTTAATGAAGCAATAATATTAATCCAAAAACATCATATTTATAAGTTAGTCTGGAAAGGAATATGATATGATTGGGCACAATAACCACATGTTTTAATTACATGATATAAAACTGGCGGTTACATATAATTGAGAAACAACAAAATACATACCATGGGAGTGTTAGGGCAGCATGGGAAAAAGTAGGTCTGCAAAACACCTAAATTCACAAATATTTAATTAAAAAACAAATCTTGTTCTGTCCTGTTCCTTTTTCTCATACTGTTGCACTCACTCATCCCACCAGTTCTGTCACTTTCTACCGCTCGCATGTTACGGAGACACCCACTAAATCCCTGCCAGACACAAACACACAAACACACATACCTCCCATTGCTCCACCCTGTTTGGTCGCAAATTTGACTAAAATTTATATTCAGACAGGTATGTTGGAAATAGTGAGGCATCGGAGATCTCATATGAGGAAGGGACTAACAGAGGCTGAAATATGATTCCTGTGATAAGTCATTGTCTGTCCTACATAGCTGATGTTCATTTCAAGACTGGACTTGTTTGAACTGTTTCAACTGACACCTCACTGGGCTGCAGTTGCCATGATAATGCATTACGTCAACAACACAAATACACTGACATCACACTGACATCCAATATTTCTAATCAATATAGAAAAAAATGTCTTAAATGAAATGTGTGCCTGTGGGGTAAGAACCAAGGCTGGATTAACCATATGGGCACACTGGGCACGTCCCCAGGAACCCTTGTTGCTTTCTTGGCAAAACATCACTCATCATACATTGTTTTAAATGAAACGATCACTCTCTGCCGCAATAAATAACTCGGCTTTCCTATAGGGTCAAATTCATATATTTTCTAAACCGTCTCTGTACTGTAGGCATAGCCGTGGGAACATGTTTCAAATGGGGGGTGCTGTGGGGATGACACCAGGGCTGGTTTTGACCAATTTGCTGCCCTAGGCAAGATTTTAGCTGGCAATGAAAAACCTCTACAAAAGACCAATACACTACAAAAAGAGAAGCGTATTGATATGCTGGACAGCTTATAGAAAAAGGCTTCAAATGTATTTAGTATTGCATGAACATGTTGAATTGAGGGAAGGACTTCACATCCTCTGAGGGGGTCCGGGGGTGTCCCCCCGGGAAGATTTTTTTTTAACATTTTAAAGTAAAATACTTCAATCTGGTGCACTTTGAGCGCCCAATTACTAGAGACTGACTTAGGGGATACAACTCTAAACACCCATGTGAAAAAGATAGGTTTGTATGTGAACATAACCAATAACCTACCATAGCCAATAACAAATAAATGTAGGCTAACTTGTTTTATTTTTGTGGTTCATTTATATCTTATTTTACCAGTTAACATTTATTTATTTATGCATATTTTTAAATCTCTCCAGTTTTAAACAATATTTTTGGTTTACTGTCCTATAGTATACATTGGAATGATTTCAAACCTGTTGTTATTTTTCCTAATGGGGTAATTATAAAGGTGTCCCTTTGAAGTATTTGCTTACATAAATTGTGATCAAAACGTTTGAGACCCACTGAGATAACTTAGACTAAAGTGAACTATCTAAACACTCAGAGTCCTTTACCTCACTGAGCCTCTCAGTCTGACAGGAGAGCTCTCCCTCCACATTATTGTAGAAACAGCTTCTCATATCCGTTAGCGCAGCAGAAGCTAACAACAATCCCCGCCGGTACCGGTGCACCCCCTCTCTCTCTATCTATCTATCTATCTATCTATCTATCTATCTATCTATCTATCTATCTATCTATCTATCTATCTATCTATCTATCTATCTATCTCTCTCTCTCTCATTTTGGCTGTGAGCTGCGGGCGCCTGATAAGCCAACATTCCCCACTTTCATCACTTACAGCGTCCATCGTACAGGGCAATTGGAAAATGTAACCGGTGTGAAAAGGGTGTTATCTTTACTTAATTATGAATGTTGTTACATCAAGGCTGAAAATTCGTTTTTTTTGGTATTATATTTGCATTTAATCTTGTGGAAGTGCAGATCCCCTTTCCTCCACCAGGGGGTGCTGCAGCACCCTCAGCACCCCTACTTCCCACGGCCCTGACTGTAGGTCTCACTATGTGTGCGCTCAACTTTATTACTACGCGGCGTCGGCGGTCTATAGCCGAATCAGAACCCCACCCTCACTCATCTCACATTGACATTGTGTCACGTGAGCTAAAAGATGGTGCCGGTCGGTAGCAGCCAAACATCCAGCGGGGCAGCGTAAAGAAAGAAAAAGAAAGAAAAGGAAGAGAGAGTGGCGGCTTCATTAAAACTTTTCCCAACAATAAATAGCTTTTTAAAAAAAGCTAAAAGTGACAAATTAGGCCAGCAACCACAAGGAACAGTGACGGTCACGGAGCCTGAGGATGTTGTTGAGCTAGCAAGCAATGTTAGGATTTTATTGAACTTATCACAGACTTTGCAAAGAAAAGGGCAAGGAAGAAACACTTCTAAAAGGTAAGATCCATTGATTTGAGGGAATGTCTTACAAACACACATGCTCTCTCTATTGCCTACATACACACACTCACTCACTCACTCACTCACTCACACTCACTCACACACACACACACACACACACACACACACACACACACACACACACACACACACACACACACACACACACACACACACACACACACACACACACACACACACACACAAACACACACACGGCCCCTGGAGGTATTCATCCGGCTTTGGTAAGAACACACTACAAGAATGTGCTTTGTTTAAATCAGGGGTGGGGAACCTCCGGCCTCCGGGCCGTATACGGCCCGCGAGATCATTTGGTACGGCCCTCGAGGTAATTTATAAACACACGCAAAAAAGAAAAAAAAAATCAAGAAATCTAGACCGCAAAATAATTAAACAAGCTTGTTTTTCCTGGCCAAGGTCAGGGTCCTTGAACACAACACGAGCCTAACGTGTCATCACGTGGTATATGTCTCGTCTGACAGGAGTGTAGTTCTAACGGAGAGCACCAGAACGCGGCTCCGGGCCGGGACTTCACAAATTGCAGTACCCATAAGGCATGGGCGAAGTTTGAACTTTAAGGTTGGGGGTGCCAAAAAATAACTACAAATGTAATGTATAGCTATAGGCTGCAACACAAGGATTCATACATGAAAATTGATCAGGATAGCCTACAGGCTACTGCAGGTGTGTTTTCATAACTAATATGCCCAATAGATGAAATTACTATGGCAGCGGAACTCGCCGCAAAATAAAACGGCTGCTGCGGCACTGCTGCTATAATTAGGCTATAACACAGAGGCCTGTAGGATCAATGTTCCCCAATGCTCACACACTTTTTAATGAACTGTATAGGCATACTAACTAATAACTGTAGGATATAAGCACAGCAGTTTTATCACATTTTGACCTAATTTCAGCGATGAAAACAAAGCCAACCAACAAAGTAATGACTTTTATTCACCGTCATCTAGTGATTATGATCTCCATGCATTCAGCGTCTCTGCCCCACAACTGTCAGCAGCGGCCGCTAGCAGGACCGAAGCATGTGAGCACAACGCAAACGGGAGGATTTGGAGGATTTTGGTTTGAGCGTGGAGCGGTGTCTGCTGCTTACTGCAGCTGGCTATCCCCGGATGCAGATGCTGCGCAATTACGCATTTAAGCTCAACAAAACGAAATAATTTGAATGAATGGCTTACCTAGTGCAGCATCAGGCGCCTCTTTTTCCGGCTGGCATAGATGTCCACTATCTTCTCAACTGACAGTTTTGCAGTCAAATCTCCCTCAATGTGCAGCAGGGCCAGATCAGAAAATCTCTCCTGGATCATTGTAATTCTCAGCCAGTTTCTGATCCTCCTCATTGCTGAGAAACTTCTCTCTGATGTCGCTGATCCAATGGGCAGTGTCAGTGCAAGCTGGAGTAATGGGAAGAAGTTTGGATAGCTCTCCTTGCTCACTTCGTTTTGCAGGTCCTTCAGGTTAATGGGAGATTGGACAGCACATTTTATCAGGTCCATTTCTGCTGTCACCAGCTGTGGATGGACGATCTTGAGGCTTGCATATTTTCTCAGAAGTGGTTCAATGCCTTTCTTCTCACACTTTATCACAGCATCACATGCCGCTGCAAGCTCCATGGCTTCACCTGAAAACCGTCTGTCCAACTCGGCCATCATATTGTCCAGCACAGGGAGATATAAATGACAGTAGATGGCGTGAGCCTCAAATTGTCCGTCTATTTCCTCATTCCTTTCATCTCGTTGGCGCTGCCCAAGTGTGGCCCCCACTACATACTGGTAAAGCGACAAAGGGGGTCTTGAACTTCTTTTTCGCTTTGCCATGGAGGGGGGGTCACTTTCTGCAGTGGCAACTGGCATGCCGACGTCCTCGCCAAACTGCTTGATCTGGCTCCATATGTCTTGCCAGCCTTCCTCCTCTCCTCTGCGTTCCCTCAAGTGTGCTCTCAGACTGTTGATCGTGGAGGCAGCATCTGCAAGTGTTGTGGATTTGGACTGAAGTTTCTTGTGAACAACGTGCACAACCCGCAGTAGGTCCTCAAGGATAATGAGGCCGGCGATGAAGCCAGGTGTGGTCATGTGATTATACAACCCACTTGCTTCCACTGACCATTTCTCTCCTTCATCCACCATCTCCTTCAGACAGCGTGTGATAGGCACATAATGTGATTTAACCGCAAAGACGCATCGCCATTTGCTCGCCCAACGCGTGTCACTGGGTTGCCCAATTTCCTTTGCCTTCATCTCGAGTGTTTTCTGCATCGCCAGAAACCTGTGGTGGTTGCTTGGTTCTGAAAACACGGAGTACAGCTTATCAATAACATTTAACGTCATTTTGATGTCTCTGTTGACTGTGCATGATTCCACCAGGACCAGATTAAGTTTATGGGCCATGCAGTGTACGTAGATGGCAAAGGGGTAATCTTCCTTGATACGCTGCTGCACTCCAGTTAATGCCCAGACATAACTGAGGCCCCATCATACGACTGTGCGACTATTGGGACGTCCTGCAGTCCACATGACTCCAACCCCTTCTTGATACCCTCAACAATCCCAGCAGCATCTCGGGAGGCAGAGCGGTCAATGAAGCAGATTAATCGCTCCTTAACCTGTAGCTTTTCTGCATATCTGATACACACAGACAGTTGTTCAGACTTTGATGATTTGGCCTCATCCGCGATAACCGTGAAAAAACCAGTCTCACGCACTGCATTTGCTATTTCCTCTCTGACTAGCTCTGCACACAAAGAGATGACCTCGTTTTGAAAATCTGGACTTGTACAATTAAAGTACTTCTCATCCTGCATTTTGCGGAAACTTGGGTCATACTTGCCGAGGAAGTCGCACAGACTCAAAAAGTTTCCCTTTGTTTCATCATCATCATCCGGCTTGCTTTTATCTGTTTCTGTATCGACTGTATTTGTGTGCTTTTTTTCATTTTTATTTTCTTGTATTTCCTTTTTTCTCCATTGTATTTCCCGATGTCCACGGAAAGGGAGGCCCAGTTGAGACAGCAGCTTAACGACATCCACGACCTTTGTCAAATACTCCCTGTTTTTATCCACTGTGTTCTGGTGACTGGTTGACAAGTGGACTCTGACAGATCCATGCTTTTCAGTTTCCTTGTAGCCCTCCCACAGTCTCATGCAGGCCTTGTGTTTTTCACAAGAGCTATGCTTTATCAGCCTCTCAGTTAGCTTACTCCAATATCGCCCGCCTTGTTTAGCTAGTGTGTCTTCCTCCTCTCCAATCTCCTTGGAAAAGTGGCGGCAACAAAAACAAAACACTGCGTCCCTTGAAACCGAGTACTCCAGCCACGGATGCTTGTTATAAAAGAATGCAGAAAAGCAACGATTTCTATCTCCAATTTTGTGTCTTGGGAAAACGGGAAGCACTGGCTGTTTGGGGCCCACACTTTTATCTCCTAGGTCACTGGGAAGTTGACCGCCATCAGAGGCTGTCTCACAGGGATTGCAAGCGGCGGGAGCTGCGGTGCCGACCGGCGCCAAGATGTGGTGGCTGGTCGACGGGCGAGGCGGGACTGGCGGGTCCGGAGCAGGTGCAGCTTGGGTGGCAGCAACGGTGGCGCTGGAACTTGAATCCGAAACTGGAGTTGTTTTGGTTGCGAAGAACCTGCGTATATCCATTTTTTTAGTCTTCTCCTGTCAGGTTTTGGCGGCTGGCAGACTCGACTTGTCTGAATTTGAGTGCTCAAAGTGCGCATGTGCGTGCAGCGTGTGAGGGCGCAGCAGCTGCACAGATCGTCTGTGTAGACTCATTTTTGAGTAATGTTCTGTCTCTGACAGCAGTACACACTGAGACAATATGTTTGTGGATTTAAATTTATTATGTTTATTGAGTTTGCATTTATTGATATAGCGTTCCAGAGTTATATTTATCTAGGCCACCTACTATCTGTATATCATAACTAAAAAATAAAAAAAAGACTCCGGCCACCAGGGGGTGCCGGGCACCCCGGGAACCCCCCCAAACTTCGCCTATGCCATAAGGAGCTGTACACATGCCGCAGTTTTTGCGTGTCTGTGTCTTTAGTTGAAAGCCCAGTGGCGATCTGTTCATCTGTCACACTCATCATACAGTTAATAACTTTGTTGTTATTAGCATCTGGTTAGCTAGCTATGCTAACGAATATAAGAAGCTTTTTCTCCAACCAGTGAGGTAAAGGCACATCTTTATATGATCATTATAGTTATAGAAAAATAAGAGAATAAAGTAAACAGGTATACAATACTAATATGACAGTAAAAAAAAGTTGTTATTAATAAACAAGAATACAGTTTAAAAGGGAAGTGATTTGTAAAATATCCATAAAGAACAAAATCCGCTTGCAGTTCTGTTTCAAATGGGTGTTGAGAGATGTATCCATAGATCTCTTCATGTTGCTCTCAAAGTGCACCAGATTGATGCTTTTAACTTCAACATTTAAAAAAATTCTTCCTGGTGGTGCATGCCCCCAAACCCCCCTAGAGGAGGTTAGATCCGCCCCCCCCCCACACTTAAATCATTTCCACATGGATATGAAACTAAATACATTTGCACACATCTTGTGTCCATATCTTTCTGTTTTGGTGGTCATGCCACGGTGCATGAATGCGCGGGTCATGGTCAAATATCTGGATTAAGAGGTTGCTTTTTCTTTGCACAGCATGAAAGAAAGGCGAAATGAATGGGCTGTGATTTGAGTTTTTTAAGCAGACATTGAGTTCAATAATTTGTACGGCCCTCGAAGGATGTTGTAAAAATTGAAATGGCCCTTGAGAGGAAAAAGGTTCCCCACCCCTGGTTTAAATGCATGTTAAATGCCCAGCATTCGGTGCCACTCGATGACGTAGTATACTTGAAATAGTGGCTCTGCAGCAGGTATACTCGACATTGAGAAACGGCCACAAAGTAAGAATGACGTTAAAAAGGAGCATAGAACCTTTTCAAAATAAAGCAGGAAACACAACAACAAAAAGACAGTGGGATTTACGGACTGGGTCAATATCTAATCAGCATTGGTGGAATGTAACGTGATAATGTAATTAGGAAACAAAAAAAGGAACTCTGTTTCCTTTCAGTATCATAAAAAATAAGTAATTAGGTTCCTGATATGTTTTTAGAAAAAGGCGATTACAAGGAAGATCTCAATGTTTACAGTCAATAATAAAGAATGATATAATACAAAGCACATTCTTGTAGTGTGTTCTTACCAAGGCCGGATGAATACCTCCAGGGGCCGTGTGTGTGTTTGTGTGTGTGAGTGTGTGTGTGTGTGTGTGTGTGTGTGTGTGTGTGTGTGTGTGTGTGTGTGTGTGTGTGTGTGTGTGTGTGTGTGTGTGTGTGTGTGTGTGTGTGTGTGTGTGTGTGTGTGTGTGTGTGTGTGTGTGTGTGTGTGTGTGTGTGTGTTTAGATGCGGCGGACAGACGGGTATCAGTTGGTTTGGTGTCCTATGCCTACTTGTAATACTTGTAAATAAAACCTTTGGCCCGTTATTTAATTTCCCCATTGTAGCGACCAGAGACGGGGGAGGGATATATCCAGTCTCTGATAGTGTTACGTTATTATGAGAGTGCTCTCATACTTGTTTGATTCTGAAATTGTATATATATTTGTATAAATATATATATATATATATATATATATATATATATAAATATATATGTGTGTGTGTCATTATACCGCACTGTCAATTAATTAAAATTAAATATATAAGTCGTCATGAACACATCTGTCCATCAAACAGAGGGCTGCTGTGCCTCCTGTCATCATTAATGGACGTCTCTTTAAAATGACCGCTCAGAGGAGAGGAGTTCTCATTTCTCTAACCGCCTGCTGCTTCCCCTCCTCTCTCCTCGACTCCTCCGCTCGCATCTCCTGTGGGCGGGACTAAGACAATCAATCAATCAATCTATCAATCAATCAATCAATCAATCAATGTTTATTTATATAGCCCAATATCACAAATGTTACATTTGTCTCAGTGGACTTCACAGTTTGTACAGAATATCAGTATGACAATACGACACCCTCTGTCCTTAGACCCTCAAATCGTATAAGGAAAGACTTCTGGAGAAAACCCACAGTTTAAAGGGAAAAATGGGAGAAACCTCAGGGAGAGCAACAGAGGAGGGATCCCTCTCCCAGGACGGACAGACGTGCAATAGATGCCGTGTGTAAATTGAAAAGATAATACATTTGCAACATAGGTAGTCCAAATGTTTGGAAATCCATGTGTGTATAATAAGAAGATGAATCCACGAGGATATTCATCCAGGACCTATGATCCAGGACCACAGCCACGGCTCAAGATCCAGTGCTTGCGATCCATGACACAGGGCCGCAGGATCATCCATGACTCCGGATCCCGGCGTATATAGACACCAAAAAGAAAGACATTTGGGGAAGCTGGATTAATCGAAACATGAGAGTACACGGGTATAGACAGAGAGAAGGAAGAAGTAAGATGTCCCCCGACAAACTAAGCCTATATCAGCTAAACTAGGGGCTGAATCTAATCAGCCCTAACTATAAGCTTTATCAAAAAGGAAGGTCTTAAGCGCACTCTTAAAAACGGATAGGGTGTCTGCCGCCCGAACAAAGGCACAAGGATAGGAGTCGAGGAGGGGAAATTAGAGAAATGGAAAACCTTCGTAGTGTTCTTTTATGTGTGAGGAAAATTAGCCTCCATTATTAAAGCGTCTCTGCTGCCATCTTTTGGTGTACACGACTCAAAACATCTTTCACTTTCAATCTGCCTGTTTGGGGCTCTATAGAGTGGCGAAGTTATGCCCATCTACTTCCGCCCCATGGGACCTTATTTCTGAAAAATTATGTATTGAATTCAATGGAGAGAGAAAACTTATCTTTCGATCCCGTTTGAATTGTGCCATGAATTACACATATGATGTTTGTCAATCTTAAAAAATCATTTCCATGTCAAAAAAGTCACAGTTTGTCGTAAAACTGTTGAAATATAAGACTATGAAAAATACGCAACTAGAAAAACTACAAATCCCAGAATCCCGGTCCCGCATGCTGGCTCTTACGGAACCGACTAACTCCCCTTTTGTGTATATACAGCTCTCAACATGCCCATACTTGTAGTGATTTTCACCTCTTTTAATACTTTTCACTTCATTCTGAAAGAAAGAAGTGAAATGTGCCAACGTGACGGCCGTCTTGGTGTGTGGTGCGAGATGGGAGATGTAGTTCATTGAGCGCTTCACACAAAAAAATGTGTTACTTCACAGTTTTACGACACATTTTTGTTTTTTTTACTTTAAATTATCTTTTAAATTGACAAACATCCTATGTGTAATTCGTTGCACAATTCAAACGGGATCAAAAGATAATCTTTCTCTCTCCATTGACTTCAATACATGATTTTTCCGAAATAAGGTCCCATGGAGGTCCCCCGGAAGGGGAGGGACTTCGCCACTCTATTTAGTTCAACTATTTATTTGTTGGGTTTGACATAACATATTTTAACATATTAAACTTGAACAATCAATTTATAGCATTTTCCTTGTAAAAGGATTTAAGAAGGAACAATAACTAGAACATCGCCATCAAAGGGACTACGGTGGAGAGAGTCAGCAGCTTCAGGTTCCTCGGTGTCCACATCACTGAGGACCTGACATGGACTCTTCACACCACCACCATCACCAAAAAAGCTTGACAGCGGTTCTTCTTCCTCCGCAGGTTGAGGAGGTTCAACATGGATTCCAGGATACTCTGCAACTTCTAAAGGTGCACCATAGAGAGTATCCTGACTGGCTGCATCACGGCCTGGTACTGCAGCTGCACCGTCCTCAATCACCAGGACGGAGCTGCCATCCATGGAGGACCTTTACTCCCAGCGGCTCAGGACGAAATCCCTCCGGATTATAAAAGACCCCCATCACCCCAGCCACAAACTGTTCAGTCTGCTGCCGTCTGGCAGGCGTAACCGCAGCATCCGGACAAAAGCCACCAGACTCAGGGACAGTTTCATCCCACAGGCAATAAGACTGTTAAACACCTGAACTGTTGAAACAACATGCATAACATTCATCTGCTACTTAGTAATTATTTATCTATTTATCTAATATATCATTCCAATAGCTTGCATATAGACTCTTATTTCACTACTTTTTTTTAAACTATTTTTCTTTTTGTATTTTCTTTTGAATATTTACTTGCACTATATTTTTCTGTTTTTCTGTATTATTGTGTTGCACTGTTGGAGAAGCCTGTGACCTAAGATATTCATCGACATAACTACTCTGTAGCTATGTTCGTATGACAAATAAAGAACCTTGAACCTTGAAATATACATGTTTTGTTGTGTGTTGTTCTATGTTCTTCTGCTGTATTGTCCCATAGAGTGGTGCAGTAATGAGACCTAAAAAGCCTGAAAAGACTTCCCACGTCTTGAAGACAATGATCTTTTAATGTGTCCGGGTTAGAAGCCTGAAATAAGGTCTGGGGTCAATAAATACCCCACATGTGAATGTCCAAAGCTTCTATCAAAACGGCGGTTGCTAATAAGTGACCACTTAACGTCATCACAGCAACACAAGTCTGCCTTTAGCTTAATCATGGTGATGTGCAGCCATGCACCATGATGTTGTTTGTTTATAGCATGACATTAGCTTATGAACGAAAGTATGGAAGTGAAACATTATTTAATAAAAGTATCATCTAGCTAACTAGCATACATTCTCTAGCTCCACACATGAGGAATATTAGTATATTGATTATAGTCTTGACTGGTTATATTTATACGGTAAAGTGTGACCTAGTTTTTTTATTTGACGAGCCTATAAAAAGAAGGATTGTGCTGTGTTTGAAGGAGCCCTATTATGCTAATGTTCAGGTTCATATTTGTATTTTGTGCCTCTACTGTGAAAAGTTTACATGCTTTAATGTTCAAAAAGGTATTTATTTTTCTCATACTGCCCGTGCTGCAGCACCTCTTTTCACCCTCTGTCTGAAACCAGAGCCCAGTCTGCTCTGATTGGTAAGCGTGCGGCTCTGTTATGATTGGTCCACCGCTTAGAGATGTCTCGCCCCCTAGCATATCTAGTACAATGTGTTTAAGCCGGTTTAAGCGCTAGCTAATAGAAGCTCAAGAGTGACATAGTGATGTCATCATTTTGCAAACAATTTACACGCACAAAAACGTATAAAACACACTAAAGTTAAGGGTTAACCCCAAAAAGGATAATAGGGCCTCTTATCACAGAATGCACTGCAGTGACTAAAACACTTTTTTTTTCTTTGTATGGAGAGTAAAGGATATTTTTATTTTTGTGGAGCCTACTCTGTATGTAAAGGTTTAAAGTCCAAAGATTCATGTGGGAAGTCTTATACCTATTATTATATTAGTTATATACCTATTACCTTATATTAGTTATGACCTGCAGAGATAAAAGCAGTATGTGAATCCTGCCGGGGGTCAGAGCACGCGTACGCGGCTCTAAACCAGCAGGTAGCACACACTGCACTCGTCTCCCCTCGGGCGACAGGAAGCGGAGAGCGGACACTCTTGCTGCTGTGGCCGAGGAGGACGATTGGCCCGTCCAGGCTTATGAACCCTCGGACGGGGCCTCGTGTCCCTGGGGCAGAGTGCCGGGCAGGAGTCCGAAGCAACTCCTGCCCTGCCTCCCTCCACGGTTCACCGTTCGTATGTTCCAGGGACGGTGATGCGCCATTACGCATGGCACAACAGGCATGGGGTGCTATTTAGCAGGTATGTCTGTGCTTCTAGTGCCGGGCGGACCCAGTGGGGCGCAGACTACATCATGCTTCGCCCTTAACCCAATAGCGATAGCCTTAGAGGGCGAAGCCATATACGAAATAGAACTGAGGTTACCTACTGTAACCCCAGCTTCTATGAGTAAATGGCGCAGCCCTCTTAGCGCTGGGCCCCACTGGCTCTACGAATAGCTGAAGAAAAGTTATTTTGTATGGGAGCAGATTGCCGGGCCTCCTTCCTATTTATACCGGAAGGAGGCCCGAGGGTGGGGCCCACCTTGCGGGTGGGCGTGGACTACAAGTGTTTCAGTGCTGCGCGGGGGCGCAGGGGGATTACCCAATAGCGATAGCCTTAGAGGGCTGCGCCATTTACTCATAGAAGCTGGGGTTACAGTAGGTAACCTCAGTTTTCGGGTGACAGTAAAACAGGGGGACATGTGTTGTCTGGGGATGCAATATAGATGAAAGAGTAGGATGAAAAGGAATATAAAAAAGTTAGAAAAGTGACAAAATAAATATAATTTCAAGGGAAGACCAGGGGTAGAGGAATGTGAGAATTTGGTTTGGGCTATTGCCAAATACCTTGAACAAACGCTGGTCCGCTGCAAATCTTACTTCTTTTAATCCAGGCTGAAGACTGTTCTTTTTGCTGCTGCTTTTAATTGTACTATTCACATCTTACACTGCACTGAAACTTGTATTCATATACCTTTGTTATTCATGTTTTATTATCTTTGCTTTTTAATTTTTATAATGTGTTTCCGTTGCACTATTTCTTAATGCTCTTAATTTCTCTTTCCAATATAGCTATGCTTGTTTATTGTGACATTCCTTACGGCACCCCTGCACTTTGGACTTTTTAGGGCACTAAGCGCCTTCCTAGAGTGTTGTAAGGAAACACGCCTTCCAGTAAAACACTCCCTGAGTTTTCCTGAGAATTGGGAGGATGTTTAGACTTTAGGTCAGTGTGCTATACTGACCAGATAAGGACTACCCTTATGACTCAGTCATCTCTGTAATATTATATTTCTGTTTCTAGATCTCTCTGTTCCATTTATTCTACTCTGTACAATTGTTCTGTAGTTATTCTAGCTAAAATTGTGTTTTGAAATCTCTGAACAGCTAAAAAAACCTGTTTTCAGGCTCTCGTCATCTCACGCCTAGACTACTGCAACTCCCTCCTGGCTGGTCTACCTGCATGTGCCATCCGACCTCTGCAGCTCATCCAGAATGCAGCGGCTCGTCTGGTCTTCAACCTTCCAAAATGTTCCCACACCACGCCGCTCCTCCGCTCCCTTCACTGGCTTCCGGTAACTGCTAGAATCCACTTCAAGACACTGGTACTTGCGTACCATGCTGCGAATGGATCCGGCCCTTCCTACATCCAGGACATGGTTAAACCGTACACCCCAGCACGTGCACTCCACTCTGCATCGGCCAAACAGCTCGCTGCACCCGCACTGCGAGGGGGACCCAAGTTCCCATCAGCAAAAACACATGGGTTTGCTATACCTGGCTCCAACATGGTGGAGTGAGCTCCCCATTGACATCAGGACAGGAGATAGCTTACACATCTTCCGGCGCAGACTGAAAACTCATCTCTTTCGACACCACTTCGAGCGATAGAATTACTAACAAAGCACTTATATACTAATAAAGGACTGGCTTATCTAAAGCTGAGTAGCACTTGAAATGTTTTGGCTCTATGAAAACTGTTTTATTATACTTTATGTTAATGTAAAGCTTAATTGATAGAGCGGGCAGCCCATGTTTTAGGCCAGTATGCATATAATAACGGCAAAAAAAATGTGGATGTGTTTTTTCATAAAATTATAATGTTCATGTGTCATCAATTGCTATGCTAGAGTTATTTTAATAGGCCATATTATGCTTTTTGGGGTTTTCCTTTTTTTTTGTAGAGTGAGGTATAGATTTGTGTGCATGTACTGTAAATGTTCTGCAAAGGCA
Source organism: Notothenia rossii (assembly GCF_949606895.1). NCBI lineage: Eukaryota > Metazoa > Chordata > Actinopteri > Perciformes > Nototheniidae > Notothenia > Notothenia rossii. The sequence goes on along the minus strand of NC_136912.1, from coordinate 36,327,634 downwards.
AAAATAGGTCGTTTCTCTCTCCCCCTGACACACACCTGCAAAACGCCTTATACTTGTAGTCCTTTGTTTACTTCCACGACATAGTGACATCACTAAGTAACACTCGCACAGCACAGATAAAGACCTTTTTGAACAATAAAGTATGGATAAATGTCACAGAAGGGGCACAAAATTTAAATATGAAACTGAAAATGAGCATTATAGGGCCCCTTTAACTTTTTGGAATACCTTTTTACTCACAGTCTAACCAAAAATCCTCCATCTTTAGCTTGAAAGATTAAAACAAACAATTATTTAACTTGCCCCACCTTTGTATGAACGTTTTGCTTTAACTTTTAATAAATGATTTCAGTGCGTCACTGCACTCAGTTCTCTTCAAGTCAAGTCATCAAGGTGTGACCATTTTCTAAGGGGCTTAGATAATAAGATCATTATTTTCAGATATTTATGAGGGAAAGCCTTACATCATATTGAACTGGTATGAGTGATAATAACAAGGAAGATAGCTGATATGCACACACACACACACACACCCCAACACACACACACACACACACACACACACACACACACACACACACACACACACACACACACACACACACACACACACATACACACACACACACACACACACACACACACACACACACACACACACACACACACACACACACACACACACCTTTTAAAATGTCTAAGTCTCCAGCCTCCAAAGTACACAAAGTACTCTATATATGAGCTCTATATGGATGGTGGGGTTGACTGTTGGATTTCTTTGAGAGTGATAGGAGTCAACACAGCTGAGGTATGATTTTTTAAATTTTAAATTCATTTAGATTATTCAATTGACATGGATGAGCGCTCTCTTTTATTAGATTGTATATGTCTTTAGTATGTCAAAAGAATCAGTATATATATCTCAATTAAAGAAATAAGAATGCTTAAATAATTTAAATTGACTTAATTATTTAAATGTTTAAGAATGTGTGTGTTTATAACATAGATGGATGGATGAATGAAATAAGCCACTGGGAGTGGGGTCAACATTTAATAATAAAACAATTAGAGATGGAGAGATACATAAACACAAATTGAATATTTTAAGTAAGTAAATAAGTAAGTTGCCATAAAAATACTCTTGCTTGAGGTGTTAAAAGTTCAGCGAATATCTGTAAATCCATACAGTAAATCCATACAGTAAAACATACCTGATTTTGTGTATTTATGTAGTGACAGATGTCCTCAACCCAGATGTATTAGTTTATATAATTATTTTAACAGCATAACACATATAAAAGAATAAATGCAATGTTGTCCCTAATGTAGTGAAAGTAGTAAAAACGGCAAGGGAAGCATGTTTATTTCTTGTGAGTATAATCCGTTTTATTACATTTTTGTATATGTATTTTGTATATACTCCTTATTATGTTAAAAACTAGACATAATCATGCATATATCTGCAATGCATTAACCATAAATGTGTGGGCACTACAATTTGAGCTTCAACTGATTCAAACACAATTAGCTGAGTTTTATTTCACATTTGATCCTACAGATTTTCCAAAATGTCTGCCTTTCTTTACGCTATTATCTAAGATACATTTTTTTCAGCTTTATTTTCTTTAATTTGTCATTTTTTCTTTTATATTTACCACCTTCATCTGAATTTAGTTTGGTAAAGTTACCATTTCAAGCTCAGAATTTTTTTCGGTGAATATAACCAACTCTTCAACTCATTAAAAAACAAAACCCTGAAATAGCCCCTTAGACACTGTTGCAGTCGTCACTTTTGCTTATTTGTTTTGTATTGACACTTTATTGTAAAGGTTTTATTTTTTGGCAAAATAATTCAACTTGCTGCAACCATTGCATTTTGATGTCTTAAGGTTAACTATTTACCTACTCATTGAGAACTTCACGTGAATAGCAAATAAAAGACCAGGCATACATTACAATGATTTGTTTTAGGGGAGCGGCTCATCAGGACATTCTTTAAGTGTGTAGGCTACTAAACGTGTCTCTGCATACAAACTCCTCATGTCAAGCTCACTTCAGTACAATTAAATAACTTGTTCATATAACTCAACATTTTCCGAATCTAACAAGATACATTTGTCAAAATAAGCGTCCAGAATAATAACCCCAAGGTGAATTAACAACAAGTTCCCATCGCATAACTAAAAAGATAGTGGATATCTAATCGTTTTTCTCTCCCTGTAGATTGATCATGACGTCAGTGCTGGGGATAGCCCTGCTGACTTTCGCCCTGTCGGGGTCTGCTGTAGCCTTTGTCCCCATCGGGGGTGCGGCCTCCACTCATGTCAGCATTACAGCAACGGCTCTATTGCAGAAAGTGACGGAGACATGTCGTGTGGTGGCAGAGGCTGCTGGTCACGAGTTCAAACCCACGGTAGGATGAAAGATGACAAACAACACAAACACACATTAGCAGAGAAACACATTCCCCTGGGCATTAAAAACATAACACATGAAAGGCAAGAGAGGGACACACCAACAGATTTTAAGGTCTTCATTTGACAATACTAAAGCCTAGGGAAAGGAGAGTAGAGGTTTATGGTAGTTTTGTATAGAACAGCAGTCATAGGATCCATTGGCATTTTTTTTTGCCTCATTGCCTTCCTAAGTCTTAAACCTTTCTTCTCTAAGCTTATCACGACATTTAGACAAATTGCTAGTACAAACATCATTTAGAAAAAAAACTATACTAAAACAATTCTATTTTATCTTAAGAATTCAGGAAGCAAAGAACAGTCCTAAGTTAGGAACCCAAAGTAGGGATAACCCTTTTAAATTCAAATTGAACTGTCATAAATGGCAGGACTATAGTTAGGTCTATATCACTATTGGTCCGCCACTTTGTTCCTGAAAAATATCAATGACTATTAGATTGATTGCCATGACATTTGGTATACAGAAACATTGTTCCCAGAGGTTGAATCCTACCAAAGTTCCATAGTTCAACCATGAGGCTGATTTTTAGTTTGTACTGGATATATATTGGCACAGAGTTTGGTTGGCAAAAGTAATAATTGATGTTTTCCTATTCATGGGGGGATTGCACATTCAATAGAACATCAGCATTGGCGTTTTTGGGGAAATCTCATTTGGATGATATTACTGGTAAAACTTCCCAAATCACATTACAACTGCTTTTTAATGCAACCAATACAATAATGAATAAATAATTTTTGGGGTCTGTTAGCGTCAACTGTGCATGTTAAATATACTTGTTCCGGACACAAAATGTCCACACTGTGTTTGCGATAACATAGGAAAATAAAGCCCCTTAGTCTTGTTTGATCACAACAGGACATCCTCTTTGACAACACCATACTGTAACTGTAACATCTGGTCTTTGACATCTGATTACAGGGTTCGTCTCCTGAAGAGTTGGTCCAAGCCTGTTTAGGTCCGAGAGCAACAGGAGAAGTATCTGGTGCCAAGTTTCACTCTGCTCTTCAAGATATCTACACCCAGAACGGACTGGTAGACCGTGACTTTGTCAGCAGGTCAGAGAAAGATCGAAACCAAACACCTGTTACAAAGCAGTACAACTAAGGAAGTGTGCGTATGTTTCTAATGCATAGTATTTCACTTTGTTATTACTCTTGGATCTTTTTTAGTGCTCCCCACCACTTCAACTCGGAGAACTTTGTGCAGGGACGTACTCTTATTATGGAGGGTATGGCAGCCATTAAGGCCAACATTGCCAAGGAGAACTTCAAGGCTGCCAGGGGAACACTGGGCAGAATCCTTCATACACTACAGGTGAGGGGGGGGCAGCTGGATATTATGCTCGTTTGTTTTTTGTACTTCTACTGAGAAATATTTACATGCTTTAATTTATTTAGTTTTTTCCCCTCTTTTTTCCTTCATACAGTCTGTTGTGCAGCAGCTCTTTTAACCCTCTGTCTGAAACCAGAGCCCAGTCTGCTCTGATTGGTTAGCTGCCTGGCTCTGTTGGGCTCAGTTGGGATTGGTCAATCACAACCCTAACCCCAACCCAAACCTAACCCTTACCCTAACCCTAACCTAAGCTAATAGGTTGGAATGCTAGCCAATACAAGCGCGAGTGTAACATAATTAAGTCACTTTTTTATGTAAACAAAGGAGGCCAATTGAGGCTTTTCCGGAATGGGAGAGAAACTCCCTCTGCAGGGAACTTTGGGATTTTAGCGTTTGCAGACCATTTACCTGCATAAAAACCTATATAACAAACAACAGTAAAGGTAACACCCTTAAAAAGCATAATAGGGCCTATTTTTAAGCATGCAAGGCTTTTCAAAGTTGCATTGAATCGTAGTAAAACGGCTCTGGGTTGACGGTGCCACTGTGTTTTTATGAAGAGAGCAGTGCCACTCAGCTAGGTGGAAGAGCTATCCTTGGCGTAGTGCACTGCTTAAAATCTACGCTGAGCGTTTCAATTTCAACTTCGACCTCATTACCGCTGACCCTTTCAGCGCTCAACCAATCAGATGAGAGCTGTTTGTAGCATCGCAAGCTAGAAGGGGCGTTAACCAAAGAAACAAACTAACTAGCTGTTTTACCGCAAGGCTCTGCGCCAGATCTAGCAAGAGCAAATTGCAAAGCATGTCAATGCAGCTTAATAATGTGTTGCAAAAAGGCATTCACTCACCACCGCTTAGTTAGTCTAATGTTTAGTTTCATATTGTATCAGGAATATGTTATTAGATAACTTAGATACTCAACAATTGAGTGAAGATATTGCTTTTTTCATCTCAGATTTCACGATTACACAAAATGGATAAAAAGGTCAGACTCAACACTTGAAATGTATGCACTGTAGCAAAAATAATATTAAACCTGTTTGGGTTCACTTAACCTATATGTTAAGTTGTAGGGTGATGTGGACATGGACAGAACGCTTAGGTTAAAGGTGGTAGAATCCTGGATATGAAATTGTTTCTGTGTTTAAAAATATTAATTTGTGTTTTTCTATCCACTGTCAGGACTTCTACAGCCACAGTAACTGGGTCGAGTTGGGAAACACAAAGCCATACATCAACCTCATACGGCCAGATCTTCCTCTGGATAACCTGGCAGGTTCGTGCGTGCATTTGTGTGTGTGTGACAAATATAGGATAACTATGATTTGATTGCTGTGGTTTGAGTAAAGACATGAAGTACACTATTTCCGTTGTATCACTTGTAGGTTAAAGTCCATTGCACAGACCAAAGAGAAGGGTGCTGTCTTCATGCCTTTATTATGATTGGCAGCCGGAGGTGCATTATTATCAGATGACCATACATAGCTCTCCAATCACTGTTCTACAGTATATCATAGAGCAGAAGTCAATGTAATGATCACTCATTGTATGTGTCATTTGCTTGTGTAGATATTGACACTCCCACCTGCAGCAACTGTGCCAGTGGAACATGTCCTAATACCATCCTCCCCAACATCCTGAGTGAGAAGAAACTCACATCAGGCTACATGGGAATCTTCTCCTCTGACAAGCCCCAAGGTAACATTGAGAAGCTTGTACCCAAACCCTGAAATCAATTGAACTTTATTTACATGACATCATTATTTCTTATATACACAAAAAATGGCCGAAACAGAGATAATATGACAGAACGCAAACTAATTTGAAATACATTTGAAACATTTTGAAAAACACATTTTATTGGTGGTGTTAGGTTACTTTTAGACAGTCGAGCTAGCTGTTTTACCCCTGTTTACCGTCCAAATGCTAAGTTAAGCTAACCGGCTGTGGGCTTTCCCTCCATACTTAATAATGTAGCTGCAAAAAATCCAATAGGTATTTCCTAAAAATCTCAAACTGGGAAAATAAACCATGTGACATTTACGTTCCCTAGTATTACAATCAGATGCAACACAATTACGGCAGTTAAATAAAAACAAGTTCTTCCTGGAGTACAAGCAGGGGCGGCCATCGGTACGTTCTTCACATAACGGCCGGTCGTCCTGGAAAGCTGACGGCTGGCACGCATTGCAATATTTTTTTCTTTTAAACATCACAATTTAAGATGCAGACTGAGAGGCGACAGCGCTAAGCAAACATTTGATTTATACTCGCCTAGTAAAGGGGCTTTTTTGAAGAAAAAATATATTTACATACACGTCCGTCCACATGGCACGTTTCTTCACTTGCTCATGGACACTGTTGTCCATGTACACATGTCTATAGGCACTACGGCTGTGCCGGAAGTAGAACGTTACTTTACCAAGTTTGAAAGAGGCTGTAATGCCCCCTGCTGACCGAATGCAGAATATGAAGTAATAACCGAACATCCGATGTGTGTAGAGCTGGGACTGTAGCAGCAGCTGTGGTTTTTAGCAGATCTAATGAAAGTAAATAGTGGCTGGCAGTATGTAAGAGGCCCTGCGCCCTGCGGCCCTGGCGACACACCTCAGAGGCTGCAGGTTTATCATTGTTTCTGCCTGCATGCTTCAGAGAGTTCATGAAGTGAAAGAGCTTTTAACAGTATAAAGAAGCTGTAGGCAGCTTAATCTGAAAGAATCCCCCACATTAATTCCTATATCAATGTAGACTGGTTAACTCTATCCAGCTTTGCAAATTCTGGCTTAGAATTTAGAGTCTTAATTAGAGTCTTAATTGACATTATAATTACTGGGTAAGAGTCCAGGGCCGTATTTCAGTCTTAGTCCATCCCTGAATACAAGACAGTCATTTGCACATAACGTGGAATTGTTTGTGTTAACAAGTTGAACCCTGGCCCAGATCAACTTGTTCTTTTTGCTCTGTGCCAGGTAAATGTAGCCATGGAGGGGAAGCTGACCTGACGAGCACAACACATCCTCGCGGAGGCATCAGCAAGGACGAGCGCCGCTCAGACAACGTGGCCCTTCACAACGCTGCTGTCACTATAGCTACAGCCGCCAGCCTCGAGCTGTTGGAGGACCTCCGCTTAGCTGCCGGGAACGATGACTATTTGAGGTATGCGGTCAATATCTAAATCCTATTTTATCTTACCATTAGTTTGACGTTATATTATCACTGCCCAAACCATAGACTGTATATAAGAAGCAGACGTTGTCACCTTGACGTGACCCATTGGATTCTGGATTACGGGTTTGAAGCCTTGTATTAGCACTTTTTTCGTTGACTAATGCATTTTTTGGAACCAGCAGTGGACAGAAGACAATTTAGGTGACTATTGTCTGCAACTTTCATGATCTGAAAAAAGACTGGGAAAGGGTTTTAAGATGAAAACACAACACTCAACCAGACACAACTGTGGTAGCGACGCACCAACCCATACCCTGCTATATCGTCTTTTATACATCGAAATAGGACAATAGCTTATAAAATGTACCTAAAGATGATTTCAAGAAGACTTGAAACAAGCAATTTAGGCTATAAACTCATGTTCACAGAGATCAAGTGAGAAGTAGCGACATTCTTTCATAGACGTCATACAATTTGACTTCTTTCTGCAACTAGTGGATGGAGGAAGTGGAGGTGGTGAACAGCTTCAAGTTCCTGGGAGTGTACTTAAACAATAAACTGGACTGGACAGACAACACTGATGCTCTCTTCAGGAAGGGACAGGAGGAGGCTCAGGTCATTCAATGTGTGCACGAGGCTGCTGCAGATGTTCTACCAGTCCGTGGTGGCCAGTGTGCTTTTCTTTGCCGTGGTGTGCTGGGGTGGAAACAAAAACACTAGGGACACTGGCAGGCTGAACAAGCTCGTGAGGAAGGCTAGCTCTGTAGTTGGAGTACAACTGGACAATCTGGAGGAGGTGGCAGAGGGGAGGGCGAGGAGGAAGCTCGACAGCATCCTAGAGAACCCCTCCCACCTATTCCATCCAGAGCTAGTGAAGATGAGGAGTACGTTCAGCCACAGACTCATCCCTCCACAACAACGCACCAAGCGCCTCGGACAGTCCATTGTGCCTGTAGCCATCAGGCTGCACAACAAGGGGCCAATAATGTAAACAAATACATAATATAAAATCACTGTTTCCACAACCGATGTTAATATATATTAGTAGTAGACCAAATATATAGATATGTCACTATATGTACAGATGTCCATTTTCACTTGTCACTTTAACTCATTTCGTACTTCATAATTTATGACCAAATATGTATATATGCTGACAGTTATTTTACTCTTATTTTTACTCATCTCCTATTTCATAGTCTTTCATTATTATTATCATTTTAATTTTTGTTCTTGATTTTATTTTTGATTGTATTAATCTGTGTGAATCTGTGCTGTCCTGTTTTTCATGCTTACCCTGTTGCTGCTTGTACAACTGAATTGCCCCACGGGGATTAATAAAGCTCCATCTTATTTTATCTTAGTGAAGTTGCCCCCTGCAGGCCTCATTTGTATAGCTTGGTTCAGATGGATAAGGTTGACCTGAGTTTTACTTATTCACTCTCTATTTTTACAGAATGATGGGGATCGCCCGTTCAGCAGTCGTGTGCTTTGTGATTGACACCACCGGCAGTATGTCTGAAGACATTGATGCAGCTAGGGCGGTTGTTTATGAAATCATTGACAGCAAAAAAGGAACACAGGATGAGCCATCAGAGTACATTCTGGTTCCCTTCAACGACCCTGGTATGAACTCTTCTACCTCACTGTTCATGTTTATGTAACCATGAGTCATGTTATACGGAATGCATTCACCTGTAAAGAAAAAAAATGTTGCCCGATTTTTGTGAGTTAACAAGACCCCTATGGGGCTCAAAATATGGACATAACAAGTTATTTATGTTAATGTCAGAAATGCACTCGTTTCTGTTTTTCATGTAGATTTTGGACCCATGATCAGAACAACAGACCCTGATAAGATGAAAAGCGAAATTGCTAAGCTTAGAGCGAATGCAGGTGGTGATACCCCTGAGATGTGCCTGTCAGGACTTCTGGTACTTAAACTATGATATTGTCTTAATACAGTGGTTGTTCATTATTTGTATAACTATTTAAGACTGAGCTGATGCAAAATGAACTGACTAGGTTATTGTTTTGGATCTCCAGTTGGCTCTCACCGGTGCCCCTTCCTCCTCCTACATCTATGTTTTCACCGACGCCGTAGCCAAAGACATTTACCTCAAGGCAACCGTCATTGCTCTCACCAGGAGCACCAAGTCTACGGTAAAAACTGACTGACACCCTGTGATGCTACTTTTTATTCACTCTGCTTAACAGATTAATCCCCCCCACCTTCCTACCAAAGATTCCATACATGAAAAGTAACACATATTAAATGTAATACACACACATTTACACCATATAGCAATGGTAAACATCATCTCAATATGGAAACACATTTTAGATACAACTGAGTTTTTCCAGTTATAAAACAGTAATGAGCATTGTGTGGGGGTTAGAACATCATTACGGAAGTATGTGATGAGCATTCATATGCTCATTAATTTATCTTATGTTGTTGCAAACATTTGTATGGGTGGATGTCATTAACAGGCATATTTGGTTCAAAATGTAACAATTTTTGACCACTCGAGAATGGATAAAATATAGACAAAGATTCACTCGCAGGCACTTCAGAAACCCCCTTATTGTCAATGTACCAAAGGAAACAATACATCAAATGAATACTCAAGTATGTAGTTTGTGTTTAGAAAGTTTGATGAGACTGTGTTTATCCTGAAAGCTGGCCATTTTAAACAGTGAGGTCAGGTCTTAATTACAATTGTCTCACAATGAAATACCATGGGGAGTAACATACAAAAGCGCAAGAGTCTCAAGTTTCCGGTCATACCCTATTTTTGCAATTACAAGACCGTTAAGGGACCAGCTTCAACAAACATTCAAATAAAATACTTTAAAATGTGCAATAATAATAATAAAAGTTGAACAGCATATAAGGAATATTTATGGGTAAAAAGGCAAGGGAACGCCGTGAGTATGACAATACCAGTTTTTCACCACCAAAATTAGGCTTAACTTTGGAGCATTATTTTGCCTTTTTACCAATAAGCCTGCCATGACATGTCTTGAACCAATGGATTCCTTAGGTTGTCTTTTTATGTGACATGCTGGGATTATATTCAACACATTAACTGGTCTCCACAGGTATCATTCTTCCTAACTGCACCCTTTAAGAGGCGCCGCCGTTTCACAAGAGCTGCCAACTTAGACGTCTACAAGGAGCTAGCTTTGGCCTCCGGAGGCCAGGTCATCCAGGTTTCTAAGAAGGATTTACCTCAGGCTACAGGCGTCATCCTTGACACCTCCACTTCAGCTTTGGTAAGACCCTGCAGATCTAAAAGTACATTCTCTGAAGCATGGGCTGGGCCTTCAGGGGTTGGACCAGTTAAAGCAGTAAATAAGGATGCTCTTCTTGACCCCCCCCCCCCCCCCCCTCTTCCTCAGGTAACAGTAATTCAGCGTGCAAGGAACCCTGGTAAACAGGAGACCTTTCCCTTTATGTTGGATGAATCGCTGAAAAATATCACTATCTACATCACAGGAACAAAAATTGCCTTCACACTGACCAACCCTGCAGGTAACATATCGTTCACAATGCACTGTTCGCATCAAATCAGGAGAGTGTCAATATTTGAGGCTCATTTGTGTGCCCACTTTTCTTACTCATAATATGATGATACATATTTATGCTGAAAATGTTCAGGTGTGAGCTCAAGCCAGGTTGACACCATCGGAAAACTGGGAACCCTACAAACAGTTGGCAACCTGTGGAGGATTCGTCTCAACGCCGACAGCCTGGAAGGAAACTGGCAGCTCAACGTCAACTCCAACCAGCAATACACACTTAAAGTCACTGGTCAGTTACTTTTGTTCACTACTTTTTTTTGCCGAAATGTAGTTGAAAGGATAAATATCACCGTAACATCTATTTTCAAGGCTAGAAAGAGGGGGAAATGGTTGCAACAAAAGTCAACCTGAGCTTGCAATGCGACCAGCCAAGATTGTATGAGGTCACTGCTCCCTGCCAAAAAAATAGCGAAGTATCCCTACCTGCACTTCATTTTTTTCTCCAGATTAAATAAATAACCAAGATTTAACTTGCTGCAAATTTGCTGTTCCAAGTACCTTTGGCCAGGCTGTTGTCTCCCCCTCTTTCCAGCCTTTGTGCTAAGTGTAACACTTCTGATCTTGGGCTATACTATCTGACTAGAAGGATTCTGGGTTCTACTAGAGTGGATAGACAGGTAAGTAATTAGACCAGAGACCAGGTGGTTTGAATAGAACAGCCGGCAATTTACTGACAAAATAGACAAATAGACAAAACATTAAACATAGACAATGAATATTTTCTGCAGTATAATCAGAGGTAAGTATTTCACCTTTCCCTTGTTTTCTGATTTCTGTGACTTAGCAAATGGTATCCATATAGGATGAACAAAATAAAATAGCCTATTTTATTTTAGACCGGTCTACTAAGTATTATTTATAGATTTTTCCTATTTTAATCTCTTCAATATCCTGAGTTAACTCTTTTTCTTTTCCCTTTCACGGGTAAAATATATCTAATTCAATGAAAAAAACTCAATTGTACCATCAATGAAATCAAATGACAAAAGAAAACCTAGAGTACAATATATAGTGTCTCTTTAAATCCAGGTACAACTTAAATCCAGTTCCAACCTTATCATTTCTTCAATACTCCTACCACTCTGGCAGTGAGTTCAGCTATTGTCTCTTGATAAACCAGCAAGTCCTCTCACTGGCGCGAAGATCAAAGCAGTCCGTGGGTCTGGCTCGCCATCTTCTATCAGAGCGTGTGTGTGTGTTGTCCTCTCACTCGCGATCAACTTTCTTATCCAGTCCAAAAAACCTGACCTTTACGACAGGTCATGAAAGAATATAAATATAATATAAAATAACAATATAAATTATATAATTACATTTTCAAAACTACTGCAAACTTAGCTCTTTTGTCAATACAGCTTATAATGGGGCTCAAAATGGCAGCTTTACTCTCCTCTACACGTGTCATTTATCCTGTTCACACAAAATAACACATATTTCCCCTTGTAAAATACACATTAAAGCCACGTAGTTTCAGCCAAAACAAAATAACAAATACATGACATTGCAAGCCATGTTCATAGCTTCCCTTACAGTTCAACAACATGAAATGCTAACAATGAAGCTAACATTAAATCACTCATACAAAACTTTCTATGAAAAGATTTGACTCACTAAAACACCGTTGGTTAATGTTCTATACCGTCTACTGGGTTTCCCGACCGTGTGGATGGTATTTTTTATCTTTTTTAAATCAACTTTGAATCACTTTTAATATAATTTACTCCGCTCGTCTCATCTGCGTCTTGCTCCGTTTTCTCTTTTCTACTGCTACGCTGCGCGAGCCTGGTGGTGAGCAGAGATCCCTTAAAGGAACAGTACCTCGTAATTTGTCATACTACTTTTATTTGTTATATTTTTAAAAAGGGATTGGTCAATGTTATCATTGACCAAAACGTGTATCCTTTAATGAAATCAGTTTTGAATGACTTTATGCTTACTATATTTTAATGTGGGTTACATCCTCCCCACTTTACCTAATGCACGTCCCTGTGCATTGTTTTAGAAGTCTATATTGTCAGGACTCTTTGTGTTTCTAATTTAGGTTGTAAGAATGAATCTGTTATGACTTCAGTAAGGCTCTGAAATAAAGACTGTACTATCATAGCTAATGGATTTCCCAGCTCAGGGTAAGTCAGTCTTTTAGGGGTCTTTCTGTCTCTGATGGATCTTCTGAGGGTTTCTTTCTCCATCTCCGTTTCAGATTAATTGATATTGCTTTCATTTTCATTCTTCTCCGGAGTTGCTTGCGTTGGTGAATGGACACTCAGGACCTGTTCAGGTAGGTATGCTGGTTTCTGTCCAGCAGGTGGACTGTTTCCACAGGGATCAGGTAGGTCGCTTTCTGCAGGGTCTCTAGCAGATAAGTAACAATCAGAGGTTTCCACAGGCCCGTCTTCAGGGAAAGCTTCGGCTACATTTGAAGATTTTTGCTCAATAGTAGATACCATTTCAAGAGGTTCTTGTTCAATTTCACTAAGGGGCTGTTCTGTAGTTTCGGAGATGTTATTGAAATCTACAGCCTCCACACTCAGGTATCTGTAACCATCGTGATAATATTTATCTGGGTCAGATTGGGATTCGTTCTCATTAGCTCCATCAGAGCTTTCTTGTCTTGGTTGCTGTCGAGTTCTTGGCCGTCTTGGGGGCCCTTGTGTGTTAGTTCCATCTTCCACTGGGGTTAAAGGAAGGACACCACATGGCAGCAAAAGGTCACGGTGTAGGGTTCTTTGTGGACCTTTTCCATTTTCAGGCCTCACAACATATACTGAAACGTCTCCAGATTGTCTTAGGACGATGTAAACGTCTGTCTCCCATTTGTCCGCTAGCTTAGGTTTACCCCTAAGGCGAATGTTTCTGACCAAGACTTTGTCACCTTCTTTTAGAGTAGATTCAACGACACGTTTATCGAATCTTGTTTTGTTGCGATCTGCTACCTTCTTTGCGTTTTCAGAATCAACTCTGTAGCTTGTTTCGAGATGGGATCTCAGGTTTTTAACCTGGTTGGTGATGAACAGGTAAGCCAAATGCCAGATCGACTGGCAATCTAGGCTGTCGCCCAAACATTAGCTCGTAAGGGCTAAACCCAGTTACGTCATTTTTAGTACAGTTATAGGCGTGTACTAAAGGTCTGACATGTTCTCGCCAATGGCACTTCTTTTGATTCTCAAGAGTTCCCAGCATGTTAAGTAGGGTTCTGTTGAAACGTTCAACAGGATTGCCCCTTGGATGATATGGAGTAGTCCTGATTTTCTGGGTACCAATGAGCTCACACAGTTATTTTATTGTTCAAGACTCAAAGTCCCGACCTTGATCACTGTGAAGTCTTTCAGGGATGCCATAGTGCACAAAGAAGTGTTCCCATAAGCACTTAGCTACAGTTTGCGTTTTTCTGCTTTTCAACAAGCTCAGCAACGGTGAGATGAGGAATGACAGGTAAGCCACCACACTGTTCCTCAGCTTCATAGCTTGCTGGTATGGCTTTTGGATTTTGTGCTAGAGATAGGACTAAGGTGGTACCAGACAATTCCTCTGCATGTTCACCATTGATGGTGTTATGGACAAGGTGCTTATCACAAATGGCCTTGACTGTGCTCTCAGCAATCAAGCATGACTCTTCATTTTCAGACAAGTGCCTTTGACCAAATTGCCGTATCCTCTCCATCTCTTTTTCTGAGATATGATCATCTGCCAATCCACTGTGTGGCCTTCTAGACAACCCATCTGCGTCCTGATTCTGCTTTCCTGCTCAGTATTGCAGTTGGAAGTCGAAAGTTGACAGAGTGGCTAGCCATCTGTAGCTTGTGGCGTGAAGCTTGGCAGAAGTGAGGATGTAGGTCAATGGATTGCTGTCAGTAACAGCTAGGAATGGGCTTCCATACAAATAGTCTTGGAGTTTTTCTGTGACTTCCCATTTAAGGGCAAGGAACTCCAATTTGTGTGCTGGGTATCTGGCTTCACAAGGTGATAAGCCACGACTCGCATATGCAATGACACGTTTCTGTCCATGCTGTTCCTGGTACAGGACAGCACCTAGTCCTATCGTGCTTGCATCTGTGTGTAGGACGTAGGGTGACTTGGGATCAGCAAAACCAAGGATTGGAGCTGTTGTTAACTTGTCAATGATACTTTCAAATGCAGCTTGGCATTCTGTTGTCCATCTATCACCAAATACCTCTTTAGGATTGTGATATTTCTCTGTTTTCACATTGGACTTCTGATTTTTCTGTGTAGGTGGAAACCCAGCAGTGAGTGAATTGAGAGGTTTCACAATCTTTTATGAACCGGCGATAATAACCGCACAATCCCAAAAAGGTTCTTAGCTCCTTCAAGTTGTTTGGTTTTGGTCAGGTTTCGAGTGAGGCAATCTTTTCAGGGTCGGTTTCAATGCCTTTTTCTGACACAATGTGGCCCAGATATTTGACAGTCGTCTGGAAGAATTTACAATTCTCAGGAGACAACTTCAGGCCATACTCTCTCAAACTTGTGAGTACATTTAATAACCTTTCTTCATGTTCTTCAAGTGTTGACGAGAAGATACTGACGTCATCAATGAAAACAAGGGCTTGTTTGAGATTCAAATCTCCCATGCAATGCTCCATGAGCCTCTGAAACGTGCTAGGGGCATTTGTTATCCCTTGAGGCATTCTGTTGAATTCAAAGAATCCAAGAGGGCAGACAAATGCAGTTTTTTGCTTGTCTGACTCTTCCACCTTGATTTGGTAAAAGCCAGAATTTAGATCCAATACTGAGAACCACTTGGACCCGTTCAACACTGAAAAGGACTCAGGTTTGGCAAGGCATATGAATCCTTCACTGTTTGGAGGTTGAGTTTTCTGTAGTCGATACAGAGTCGGACATCACCGTTCTTCTTTCTGACAACCACAATCGGTGAAGAGAAGGGGGATTCTGATTCACGAATGATTTCAGCACTGAGAAGTTCCTGGAGATGCTTACGCACAGCTTCGATGTTTTAATTTGTCAGTGCGCCCAAAGTCGAGATCATGCTGTGCAAAAACATCTGACATCGAGTTCATTTTTTCGGTTATGCGTTCTTTCCGTTCATTGGGAACTGAGGACTCTCCAAAGTCAAATCTTTTCTTTGGTTTTTGGTCAGGTTTTGTTTGAGTATCTGAGTGGTTGTGAGTGACAGGCTGGGCACTTTGAATGGCATTGACTTCAGCTATCACGGTCTTTGGGGAGATAGTGATATCGTGGTCCGATTCATTTTTGAGGATCACTGGTACAAAACGAGGTAGTTTGGGTGGGAGACTTGCTAACCCATTTGTGACCATTATGCCACCTGGAAAAGAGGACGTTTTTGATGATTCGATCACCACCCACTTTCCTACATTGGGTATTTTGCAGCTGACTGATCCTTCCACCACCTTGGTCTGACCAGGGCCAACATTCTCGGGGTCTTTTCCAGACAGTCTCACAACTCCTAGGCTGGAGTCCACTTCCTGTCTTTGTCTCAGTTTGAGGGTTTGGAGAAGCACTCTGTACCCATAGGGCAATGACTGGGAGTTCTGAAGTGCAGCACCTGTGTACAACTCATAAAGAGTGTCAAGGGTGTTAGTACCTATCAAAACTGTTGACAGGGTTGACTGCATGTCAGGGACGATCAAGGCTAAAGTGGGCACCTCAAAGTCAAGGCCAAGGCAACTCCTAGGGAATGTGATATTAACTTCAACATATCCCAAATAGGGGACATCTTGGCCATTAGCGGCTTCTACTGGATAGATTCTGTTCGTAGAATGATTTGGGAATTGTGGTTACTTGCGAACCTTAGTCTAACAAACAGTTACAGTCTTTCTAAGCAATTGTCACATGTGCAGTAGTTTTAGCTCCAATGAGCCCTTTTGGTATGGTTATTGCTCTCTGTTTCGAGATAGAACATGCTAACCATTTACGTTGCTTCCCTTTGGGACTCTTAATCTGTTTCTCAACCTCCATTTGTCCCTCAACAGTGGCTGGTGTTAGTTTTAAATAATCTGATGGTGAATGACCATTTCTCATCTCCCATTCCATCTGTTTCTCTTTCAACTGTTTCCTTCTGAAGGCTACGAGAGAGGGGTTTGCTTCAGCCTCACATTGGGGCTTTATGTGTCCGTCTTCGCCACACCTGAAAAGGTTTGACTCACCAAAACACCGTTGGTTAATGTTCAAAACAGTCTACTGGGTTTCCCGACCATGTGGATGGTATTTTTATCTTTTTTAAATCAACTTTGAATCACTTTTAATATAATTTACTCCGCTCGTCTCATCAATCAATCAACGTTTATTTATATAGCCCAATATCACAAATGTTACATTTGTCTCAGTGGACTTCACAGTTTGTACAGAATATCAGTATGACAATACGACACCCTCTGTCCTTAGACCCTCACATCGTACAAGGAAAAACTTCCAGAGAAAACCCACAGTTTAAAGGGAAAAATGGGAGAAACCTCAGGGAGAGCAACAGAGGAGGGATCCCTCTCCCAGGACGGACAGACGTGCAATAGATGCCGTGTGTAAATTGAAAAGATAATATATTTGCAACATAGGTAGTCCAAATGTTTGGAAATGCATGTGTGTATAATAGGAAGATGAATCCACGAGGATATCCATCCAGGACTTATGATCCAGGACCACAGCCACGACTCAAGATCCAGGACTCGCGATCCATGACACAGGACCACAAGATCATCCATGAATCCGGATCCCGGCGTATATAGACACCAAAAAGAAAGAAATTTGGGGAAGCTGGGTTAATCGGAACATGAGAGTACACAGGTATAGACAGAGAGAAGGAAGAAGTAAGATGTCCCCCGACAAACTAAGCCTATATCAGCAAAACTAGGGGCTGAATCTAATCAGCCCTAACTATAAGCTTTATCAAAAAGGAGGGTCTTAAGCGCACTCTTAAAAACGGATAGGGTGTCTGCCGCCCGAACACAAACTGGAAGCTGATTCCACAAAAGTGGAGCTTGATAAGAAAAGGCTCTGGCTCCCATTGTACTTTTAGAGACTCTAGGAACAACCAACAACCCTGCATTCTTGGAACGCAATGCCCTAGTAGGACAGTAGGGTATAATGAGTTCTTTAAGGTAAGATGGCGCCTGCCCATTAAGGGCTTTGTAGGCGAGAAGAATAATTTTAAATTCTATCCTGTGTTCTATAGGGAGCCAGTGTAAGGCAGCCAGAACAGGAGTAATGTGGTCCCTTTTCCTAACTCTGGTTAGTACACGAGCTGCAGCATTTTGAATCAGCTGAAGCGACTTGACTGACTTCTTGGTACACCCTGATAATAAGGAGTTACAATAATCCAGCCTTGAAGTAACAAATGCATGGACTAGTTTCTCTGCATCGTTTTGAGGCAAGATATGCCTGATCTTTGCAATGTTACGTAGATGGAAGTAGGCGGTCCTTGAAATTGATTTTATGTGGGTGTTAAAGGATAAATCCTGATCAAATATAACACCAAGATTCCTTACAGTCTCACTGGAGGCCAAATTAATGCCATCCATAGTTAGTATATCTTTAGATAATTTGTTTCGTAGATTCTTCGGGCCAAGTACAATAACTTCAGTTTTGGTCGTGTTTAACATCAAAACATTTAAGGTCATCCACGTTTTTAAGTCCTTGAGGCAGTCTTGAATTTTATTTAGATGATTAATTTCATCAGGCTTGATTGATAAATATAGTTGAGTATCATCCGCATAACAATGAAAGTTTACAGAATGATTCCTTATAATATTGCCTAACGGAAGCATATATAGTGTGAACAAAATAGGTCCAAGCACTGAGCCCTGTGGCACTCCATGGCTAACTTTGGTTTGCATGAAAGATTCATCGTTGACACGTACAAACTGAAGGCGTTCAGATAGATAGGACCTAAACCAGCCTAAAGCAGTTCCCTGTATGCCAACTAAGTGCTCTAGTCTTTGCAATAGGATATCATGGTCGATAGTATCAAATGCAGCACTGAGATCGAGCAAGACAAGAATAGAAACAAGTCCCTTGTCTGAGGCTATTAGAATGTCATTAGTGACTTTAACCAGAGCTGTCTCTGTGCTATGTTGTGTTCTAAAGCCAGACTGAACATTTTCAAATAAATCATAGTTTTTTAAGTAATCACACAGCTATTTTGCGACTGCTTTCTCAAAAAATTTTGAGAGGAACGGAACATTAGAAATAGGTCTATAGTTGGCTAAAACCTCTGGATCGAGGTTGTGCTTTTTAAGAAGCGGTTTTATCACTGCTACTTTGAATGATTGTGGAACATAGCCTGATAATAAAGACATATTCATAATATTTAATAAAGAAGTGCTAATAAATGGAAAAACTTCTTTTAACAGCTTAGTTGGAATCGGGTCTAAGATACACGTTGATGGTTTAGAAGAGAGAATCATTGAATTTAATTGTTCAAGGTTTATGGCTGAAAAGCATTCTAGTTTACTATCTAGTGTAATATTAGAACTTACGTTTCCGGGAGCTGTTGATAATACTATACTGGTCAAAGGCAAGAGGTAATTGATTTTGTTTCTAAGAGTAACAATTTTATCGTTAAAAAAGCACAAAAAATCATTACTACTGAGTGCTATGGGAATAGAAGGCTCAGTCGAGCTGTCAGCCTGGCTACAGTGCTGAAAAGTAATCTTGCATTATTCTTATTCTCATCTATGAATGAAGAGTAGTAGGCTGCTCTCGCTTTACGCAGTGCTTTCTTATATTCATTGAGAGTAATATGCCAAATTAAATGAGATTCTTCAAGTTTAGTGGAACGCCATATCCTTTCAAGTTGTCTCGACTTTTGCTTTATTTTGCGGGTTTCGGCATTATGCCATGGAGCTAATCTATGTTGTTTTATTTTCTTCTTTTTCAAAGGAGCAACAGAGTCTAATTTTATTTGCAGCGCATCTGTAGCACTATCAACAACATGATCAATTTGGGGTGGTGTACATTTTGTATAAGTTTCCTCCCTTACATGCAGACATGCTATCGAGTTAAGTATTGGTGGAATGTCTTCCTTACATTTGGCTATAGCACTAACAGATAGGTTTCTGCTGCAGGAGCTTTTGACTAATGCTTTGTAGTCTAGTAACAGTACTTCAAAAGTTACTAAGAAATGGTCGGATAAAGCAGGATTATGCGGTTTGACTAATAGTTGCTCAATTTCAATACCATAAGTCAGAACAAGTTCGAGAGTGTGATTATAGCAGCGGGTTGGTTTATTTACACTCTGACAGAAACCAACATAATCTAATATAGAGTTAAATGCAACAGTAAGGCTATTTTTATCATCGTCAACATGAATATTAAAGTCACCTACGATAATTACTTTATCTGTTTTAAGTACCAAAGTTGATAAAAACTCAGAGAATTCTGATAATAATTCTGAATAAGGACCTGGTGCACGGTACACTGTAACAAATAAGATTGGCTGCAAAGTTTTCCAGGTCGGATGCGTAAGACTAAAAACGAGGCTTTCAAAGGAGGTATAATTTAATTTTTGTTTAGTATTGATAAGTAAACTTGAGTCAAAGATTGCTGCAACTCCACCTCCTCGGCCCGTGCCTCGGGCAATATGAGTGGCTGGGTGGAGTGGCCTCATTTATGCTGACATATTCTTCATGTCTCAACCAAGTTTCAGTGAGACAGCATATATCAATATTATAATCTGATATTAAATCATTTACCAATATTGCTCTAGATCAGTGGTACTCAACCTTGTCCTAATCAGGAGCCACATTGACGAAAAAATATTTTTGCAAGAGCCACAATCCAAAAACGCTCCTTTCCTCCCTGAAACCTTTATGCATTTGAGAATATGGATAATAGTAATATGTTACTTAAGAATGAAAAGCATAATGTACAGTGCAATAACTGTGATTTCCTATTTTCACTGCAACCAAAAAACACACAAAACAACAGATAACAGACAGCATGTTTACTGATAATCACAGTCCATATAACAGCAGATTATACACAGCAGGGGTTGTCAGAAGAGTAATGTTGACCTTACTTCACACTCAATGTGATTTCTGACACTCCTTCTGCCGCACAAGTGATTTGAAGTCGGGCTCTGCGCTGGAAACGGCGATCCGGAGGGCCTCTGTTGTGTGCTGCAGACTCAATCTGTTTCGGTTGCGACATTTTATTTTTGTGAGCGCAGAGAATGCTGCTTCACACCGGTATGTGGACGGAAACATTGAGATGATGCGTCTTGCCAGTCTGGAGATATTTGGTAGATGCCCCACCAGTTTCCAAAAGTCCACGACATCTGTAATCCGAAATTGACGCTGAAGTTCATCTGAGCTCTTTAACTCCACGAACTCCATTTGAAGCTGCACAAGTCCGAGCTGGTCGCTTATTTGCTTCATTTCATTGACTTCAATCAGGAATGGGTTTTTCACAAGTAGAAAAATATTGCTATGGTCCTTGAATTCGTGGAATCTGGATGTGTAGTTTTGCTTGAGCTCAGTTAGCACCTCACAGAATTGAGATTGACAGGTCAGGAGAGCGTCTGCATGCCTCGCCATCACTTTCTGCACGGTGGGGAAGAAACGGTAATCAGAACCACGGACACTTTGGTCGAGTACATCCAGTTTGTCAGAAAATACTTTGACAGCCGTGTAGAGCTCATACACGGTCTTGTTTCTTCCCTGCATCTTGAGATTAAGTTCGTTCAAGTGCTGCGTAATGTCACACAGGAACGCAACAGACAGCACCCACTCTTTATCATCCAAAAAGGAAAATCGGGAAGTCTCCCCTTGGCCGACAATGAAGGCTTTCAGGGGTTCAATCAAGTCCATTAAATGTGCAAGCATACGTCCTTTAGACAGCCATCTGATCTCGGTGTGTAACACCAAATCTCCATAGTGAGTGTCAAACTCCTCACACAGCAGTTTAAAATTTAAGTGGTTTCTTGCACGGGCCCTGATATAATTAACCACTTCGATTACATTTGCCATCACTTCATTCAGACATTTGAACTTAGCAAACAAGGCTTGTTGATGCACAATACAATGGTATGAGAAAATACCCTCAGCAGCAACCCCGCCGTTTTTAAGCGTCTCTTTCAGCAAGGCCACGGCTCCGTTCCTCTTACCAAGCATCGCCGGTGCGCCATCTGTCGTGAATGCTGTGATTTTTTCTGGGCCAATGTTAAACTTCTGTAATGTTTCCAGCACAGCGTTTTTTATTTCAATGCCCGTTGTTCCATTTTTCAGTGAAACCATGTCAAGCAGTTCCTCTGTAATGTCAAGCTTACTGTTGACCGCCCGGATAAAGATTAGTAATTGTGGCGTGTCATTGACATCCAAGCTTTCGTCCATTGCAAGGCTGACAAACTCAGCGGATGACAGTTTGTCCTTAAGAGTATGTGCAATGTTCTCTGACATGTCTGATGCCCTCCTAGCTACAGTAGAATCCGACAGTTGCATTTTTTTGGCCTCTCGTTCCAGGTCTTTTTTCTCAGGAAACAACGTTGAACAAGCCAGCAGTATGCAGTCCTTCACCATTTCTCCATCAGTATATGGCTTCATCTTTTTCATCAGTTCATGTGTGATTTTGTAGGATGCCTCTGTCGCTCTTTCACTCGTATTAGTGTGGAAAAAGTTTTTTTGAGCAGTTCGGTTCTGTTTGAGTCTAGCCAGCTTTTCCGCCCTCAGCTCTCCACCTTTCGGAAAGTCGGTACTAAACTTCGGGTGTTTTGTGTCGTGATGGCGCTGCAAATTGGACCTTTTAAATTGTGAAATGATGTTGTCACAAAGCAGGCAGGTGCATTTTCCCGAACCGGTGGAGACGAAGAAAAACTCCAGTTCCCAGTCCTCTTTAAATGTTCGATATTCCTCTTCATATTTCCGTTTAGTCGTAGCCATTTTTGCATAGTGCTGTATAGTTTTCCCAGTGTGACGTAGCAATTATCTCGCGCGAAACAATCAGAGCGCGAAACCTGACATAATATTTGATTGGCTATTCAGAGGGGGAGGGGCGACGACTGATGTGTGACTTGTGAGTGATAATGAAATGTTGATGAATTCTTCTGACTTTGTTTTTCGTTTTTCAAAGATTTTTATTTTTATTTATTTTTTTTAAGTGGGACTTAAAAGAGCCGCAGTTAGTCTTAAAAGAGCCGCATGCGGCTCGCGAGCCGCGGGTTGAGTATCGCTGCTCTAGATGCTAGAGATCTTATGTTTAAGAGACCAAATTTAATCTTCCTGTTTTGTTGCACTGTAGTAGTTGTTACATTTACTTTTATTAGGTTATTATGTATGACACCTCTATTAGGTTTTACCTTAATTTGTCCTTGGGCAGACACACACACCGTTAATATTGGGTATTTTATCGGGTTCGGGATTCCTATGGATGACTGCCTAGGAGAGAGCGCAGAGAAGCGTGTAAGATTGCGACTCTGCCTCCTGGTCTCAACTCCAGTTTGTCATGGATTAAGTCCACAAAGCCCTGAAATGTTTGCCGAAATGAGATTTGCACCTTCCAAAGTAGGATGAATGCCGTCTCTCTTAATCAGACCAGGTTTTCCCGAGAAGGCTGTCCAATTATTTACGAAGCCCACATTGTTTGCTGGGCACCACCAAGACAACCAGCGCTGAAATGATGACATGTGGCTATACATGTCATCATTGATCAGATTGGGGAGGGGACCAGAGAAGATTACGGTGTCCGACATTGTTTTAGCATAACTACACACCGACGCCACATTATATTTGGTGCATTCTGATTGGCGTAAACGAACATCATTACCACCGACGTGAATAACAATCCTACTGTATTTACGTTTATTTTTAGCCAGCAGTTTAAGATGCGCCTCAACGTTGCCCGCTCCGGCCCCCGGAATGCATGTGACTGTGGGGGTTTCGGTCTCTAAATTCACGTGTCTCATAATAGAGCTACCAATAACCAGAGTTGGCTTCTCAGCGGGTGTCTCGCTGAGTGGGGAATATCTGTTAGATACGCGAACGGGTTGGTGGGGACCTGCGGGTTTCTCGTTATGCCCCTTCTGAACAGTCACCCAATCTCCCTGCTGCTCGGGAGTTGCCGGGGGACGGCTAAGAGGAGCTACCTTTTGCCGGTCCGCACCGGCTAACATGGGTTTTACTGTAGCTGAGTTATTTTCTAAGATGCGGAGCCGGGCTTCTATGGCTATGATTCCCGCCTCCAACCTAACAACTATACTACATTTAACACATGTATCGGTACCAGTAAAGGAGGTAGGGAAGTAACCAAACATGAGACAGTTAGAGCAGGAAATAGCACCCGAGGGTGGGGAAAGAGCCATGGCTAGCTATCAAGCTAAAGTAGCTACCGTTTGCAAACCCAAAAAGAGTGTAGGCAACTGTGGAGTTACAGTCGCTAAGAGAAGGAGAGTTGTGAGTGCTTAAGCTGTAGTAACGTGTGATTACAACGTCAGGCAGTTGCCGTGATCAAGAGTTTTAAAACGATCGATTAAGTTAAGATAATAAGCTATCAGCAACAGAACAGGCACACGGGATACCCGGAGATGACAACAACAACAACCGGAAGTTACAACATGCTTACCGCAATAGTGGTCCGTGTAGCATCTGCGTCTTGCTCCGTTTTCTCTTTTCTCCTGCTACGCTTTGCGTGCCTGGTGGTGAGCAGAGATCCCTTAAAGGAACAGTACCTTGTAATTTGTCATACTACTTTTATTTATTATATTTTTAAAAAGGGATTGGTCAATGTTATCATTGACCAATTTTAAATGTGTATCCTTTAATGAAATCACTTTTGAATGACTTTATGCTTACTATGTTTTAATGTGGGTTACATAAGCTAAATGGATACTAGCAGTAGCTTCATGTTCACTTAACAGACATGATGTTTAACTTTGGGCAATAATCTAATCATTAAGCCTATGGAAAGAAAGCAAATACATATTTAAAATAAAGAGCTATTCTTTCATTACATCTTAGCTGAAGGTTTCACTCGCCCGAATGTAATACATTTTTTATTCAGTAGTGTATTTCAAAACTACTTTTTGGTTAATTGAAACCGCGTCAAACTGTTTTGCTTCTGATGCTGAAATAATTCACCACATATTATTACAAAGCTGTTCTTTAAACTGATTTCTGTTTTTATGAATTGTATCTGTATTTACAGTAAGGCTGTGTTTGTTTTACAGGCCAGAGTACTATTACCTTCATCTATAACTTTGTGGAGAGTTTCGAGGGACCTCACCCAGGTTATGCAGTACTCAGTGGGCGTCCACAAGCAGGTACACTATAAAGCATGGATGGATTACTGAAGGGCAAGCACAAGCCCAGGGGCCCAAAGTGTGAGGGCCCTCTGGCCTTCACTTACAAAATGTCACTAAAAGAGGCAAGTACAAACCAGGAAGAGACAAAAAATAACCACAAAAAAAACATAATACGACTATAAAGTGTAAAAACAGCTATAAAGTGACCAAAAAAAGTTGCACGACTATGAGAAGGAGCAAAAAAACAAAACACTGACAGAAAGAATGACTACAAAGGGAGATAAATAAGTATTTTGTGCAGTTTTTCTTAAAATTAAGTGAGTCACCTATATTTAATATGTTAATCCAAACGTACGCCTAAAAACAAAATTCCTGTAGCTAAATTATAATTCCTTTGAAACCATTAGGCTGAAGACCAGTGGTGGAAGATGCACTCAAATCTTATACTCAAGGACAAGTTGTGCATTCAAATTTTACTTAAGGGATTAACAGTACAACAATACAAGCATCAAGCTATACAATAGTAGAACATTACTTAATTTGAACAAGATTTGTTCATTGTCATTTTATACATCAAAATGCATGTTGTATTTTCATTATGCTCCAAGAAGACAACCAAAAATATAGTATGAAGGCTGATTAATGTTGTGACTCATCTTTACTGTATGCTGTCCAGTTAGTTGTACATCCAAGTAAGGTAAAATCCACACAAATATTATTTATTTAACCCTGTAAATTACTTTGTAAAAGAAAATGGAATAACTCTAATGAAGTACAAGTACCTAAACATTTTATTTAAGAACAGTACTTGAGTGAATGGACTTATCTAGAAACAACAGTGCTAAAGAAAAGAGCTCAACAATAATCAGCATTTTTTTCTACAAATGATGGCATGTCCCTATTAAACACAATGGTGAGGTTTGGCACATCAAACATCCTAATAGCACACACTCCACAAACATTCCAATGTTAATGGCAAATTATTCATGATCTTTGCATACACATACTGTATGTATAGGTCACTTTTTCTTCCCCTTACCTTGCTTCTTCACTTCTCTCCTCTGGAAACACCAGACCAGCCGGCCACTCTGATGCTCTCCGTACTTGGTAGGAAAGGTCCGTCATCGATGACCATAGGAGATGTTGCCCTGGTTACTGTTTCCGGCCCTGAGACTGCTAGCAATAGCACAACATTGGACATGGGCAACGGAGACATCCTGGTGACCGTTGATGCCATCCCTGAGGGGGAGTTTGTTGTCACTCTGGAAGGAACTGACAAAGTGTCCAACAGCAAATTTCAGAGGCAGTCCACCACCCAGATGTCCATCTCTAAAGTCAAAATCATGGTCTGTATTTTACCATCCTGTGTATACATACAAGCAAATGTTTTTATACAATTTATATAAGTTAGATAAAGGCCTATACGCAATGTAAGCACTTTTTTTGAATGTTACTTGTTTTCACCTGTTTTCTTCCCTCTAGGCTGTGGTAGACAGCAGTGTGAGGCCAGGGGAATCATTCGGGATCCCCATAAGCGTCCTGACCCAGGGCTCTGGTGGCAAATACAGTGTCAATGCCAGAAATGACAGAGGCTTCCCCATGTCCCACCCAGACAGGTGAGTGCTTTTTATCATATGTTTATGACATTAGATTTATATTCAAGCCCTGTAGATGTCTTTGTTACAATGTTTTTTTGCGCCATAATCATTGAGGTCTTTGACCATGACCGTTGAAATTGGGTGTTTCAAAAGAGGTCTATTTTCTTTTTAAGCTACGCCTTCAGTACTCCTGCTTTAACTGATTTAGTTTTCTTGTACTTTGTGTAAATCAATTGTCTCTATACAAAAATCATTTGAATAGTTTTGCTGCTGAAGAACTCAGGGGGTCCTGTGCCCGACAAAATAACATTGCAGGTCCTCAAACCTGGAAATTAGTCAGCTGTTTTGAACAAAGTCAATGAATTTTTTAAGGATTTTTTGGTGCATGATACATGGTCTGTAGCTTACATGAATTAAGAAATGTTCCCATGTTATGTTTTACGACTCTACACTTAACTCACTCACACTCTTACATAATAATCCTTTGCGACCATACTGCATTCTGAGAAAATACCAAATTAATCATATCATTAGTGCTTGAGCTCCACTTCTGTGTGCCTTTATCGTGTGCATTGACTCAGTCTGTTGTGCCCTCCTTGTATAAAGCAACGCAAGCAATGAGCTCACGTACAAAAGGGCTGCATTCTGCAATTACATTGTTACCATCACTTGACAATAAACTGCCTCCTTGTTGGAATTTTGAGCATTATTCTAGTCTATTATCATTATAGATTTCTCACATTATTTAAATGTCATTAATGATCAATGCTTTGAACGGGAAATGTTCTTGGTTTTCAATCAAAGTCAAATGTGTGTGTGTGTTATTCTCAAATAGTTGTTCTCTCTTTTGACAGTATCTTCTTGACAACTGGTGTATATACTAATACTAGTCTGACTATAACGCCACCTGCCAACACTCCATCAGGCACTGACGTCACTCTGACGGTGGAAGCCTTGTCGGACAGCGGCGTGGACTCCAATTACGTGGTTATGAGATTCTCTGTTCTAACCAAGGTAACGAGAATACAGAGTTGAAAAGAGTAGGAATAACAACATTCTTTTTAAACATGGCTACAAAGACTTTTTTCAGAGATTTGTTTCTCCTCCATATCTTAATTGCACTTTGTTGTGATTCATAAATACATTTCCCACTTTCTTCCCCTTTGTTCTCTGTCCAGATCACAGATTTCATTCAGCCTGTGTGTAAATTGATGAGCGTGCTGGCTGATGCTTGCCCTCAAGATGTTTCTCAGTGTAGACCTTTCCAGTGGGAGCTTGCGGCCAACCTTACGGACGGAAACGGTACCGGGATAGAGAGCGTGGCCCTGCGGCAGGGCAGTGGAAACATCACCACCACCTCCCCGAGTGATCCCTTCATTCTGGCCAACTACACAGCCTCTTGCTGCTCACAGATTGTCGAGATAGTGGCTGTAGATAAAGTTGGAAATGTGGGCAAGTGCTATCATTCCATTGTGCGTTCTGCAGGCCCTCCGGCATTAACCATGTCTCTTACAATGTGGTTGGGCTTGCTGATATCTGCCCTTGTTACAAGGTTTTAAAGGGCTTAAGTTAGGTTGTTTAATATCGGATGTACTCTGGGCAAACCATGTACAAATTATTCAAATAAACATCCTTTCGGTGATGGTCATCTGGTGCTTCTATATTGTACTTTATTAAAAAGTGGGCATTGATTAGGAAAATTGAGGATAAAGCGATACAAATGTGTCTGAAAATTTAATATTTAGGCATTTAAAACAGAAATTAGTTGTATTTTATGGTTTAATATTATCCTAGTGTTTGTAACATGTCAGCTTTGGGAACAAAGATTGTGTATGGTGATACAAAATGAGCATTCCCCTTTTTAATCCGACCACATTTACCATTGGGAACATATCTGTGTACATTAATAATATATGTTAATATCCAGATGTTCTTTAAATTAAAATGCATAATTTCAATGATCCCTAGGATGATTAACACAAAATTGATTGATTTAAAAAAAAAAAAAGGTGATTAATAATTGCAGTAAGTGATAGGCGACGGATAGCAGAATATGTATGTTTTTTCATTTTAATTAATTTTTTTCCAATTTATCTATGGGAATGTTTTCTTCAATAGTAGTCTTAAAAAAAGGGTAAGAACCACGGCAGTGAATTGTATTCTAAAAACCCATTTTACATTATATAATAAACATTTATCAGTGGAAAAGGCTAATAAAAATGACATGGAGTTTCTCTGGTCGGCAAAAAAGGGAAAGAATGATACAAAACAGTCATCCTGTTGTGGGCAAAAGATTTTTACAACAGATTTTACAACAAATTTTGAGTAGAAATGAAAGTGATTGTGGAGAAATACCTGCATTAAATGTTTTAATTAAAATGTTCATTCATTCTTCTAATTCACTTTCACTGGAAGAATGTGTTTCATGTGACTTTGAAGGAAAACAACCCCTTTAAGACTTTTAATTGTATGGCCAACTTTCAGCCATAAGCCTTGATATGCTACTATTTATTGACAAGCACATGTATTGTTTGTTTATTGCCAAAATTAAGAATTAAAAGTTGGCCTACTCTGTTGTACCTATGGAAATGTGAAAATGACCTAATGAATTGTGGTTAAAGTATTTATTAATTCGACATGTTTTAAAATAAGTCGAACGATTTAAAAGGAAAAAGTTCCCATTGTAAGATTATACCATTGTCATGCATCCGCAATATCGATTTTTTTTTTTAAAGTCACATGTATTCAGACAAAAAAAGGGCATAGGAGCAGTTTAGTATGACAACTCTATATTTAGTATCTGCTTTCTCAATGACAGAAAAAACAACAGACCAAGGAAATATACATAGTAATCAAATAAATTAAAAGTAAAGGTTTAGAATTCTCAAAAAAAGTCTGGCCATTGTTGTCAGGGAGTTGTTCAAGGGGTAGTATCCACTTTCAGAACATTGCAGGCAGAAAAATACATTTACAAAAGATATAAAATGAAATCTGTCCCTTGTAAAATAAAACCGTGTGCGACACAATGGCAATATAAGAAAATCAAAAAAGGAGAATTCCGCAAAACTACAACATTAAAACTGTATTTTTTCAATGTTTGAAACAAACAAAAAGTTTGGTTGCGACTAATGGACACAGATAAACGCTGAAGTTGTGTTCCAGTGCTCTGATGTTTGTGGGAAATGGACACATCCTCTTTTGGCGTGTTTAGACCATACAGAACATTTGAAAAAATAAATCGTCACCTCAAGAGAAATATGTGTGGTCATACCGAGCTATATAAAAACCATGGCCGTACATTCATTGTCTTTTTCAGGGATGGCTTCATTGGCTTCTTGTCCAGTATGAAAGCACAATTTTAATTGTTGTTGTAGGTGTTACATTATTGCCCAAGCAGTACAATGTTAACTCATATTGATTTTTTTTTAACAGCCGTCAAAATCAAGGCAATAAAATAAAAACAATATAAAGAATCAAAATCTAGCAGATAAAATACTTACAATTGCCTTTTATTGTATTTACAAAATGTTCAAAAAGAAAATGGAAAACCAGTCCTTATGTAACAGTTCCGCCATTTTATGTTTGTTAGCAATTAGAATAAGAAAAATAAATGAATAAATAATTAAAAAAAAAAATCATATGATATTACAACATATCTGCTGTGAGAATACATAAAATTAGAGTTTTACATTTTTTTACAATATCCAGTTGCTTTTGCAGCAATGCTTCTCTGGCTATTCTCAGCCACAATCCTTTGCATAGCGGATTCATGTTATTTCGAATGCAGTCCCAATGTTTTAATGTGAGCTTGCAAGTAAGGATGATATCACTTGTACTTTCGCAAAATTGAAAGGAAATTATTTGTTGAAATATTTTTAACTAAACTCAAATTAACTCTTGGTAAGAATGTAAAAGAGCTTATCTCCTTAAATGAAGTGATATTGAAGCCTTCTTAAAGCCAATAACATCCTCAGAAGAAAAGGGTGGCATATTAATGTCCATCTCTCATGGGATTTTATGAACATTTTTGACATGCTTTTTCAGGTGGCCTGACTGCTTGAAACTCTTATCACAGTGAGGACAGGCATGTGGTTTCTCCCCTGTGTGAATATACTTATGCCTTTTCAGGTTATTGGAGTCTAGAAATCCTTTCCCACAGTATGAACACCAGTGTCTCTTCTCCCCATTATGCCACCTTAAATGCATATTAAGTTCTACCCTCCTTGCGAATTTCTTTTCACAGAGGTTGCAATGAAATGGTTTCTCTCCAGTGTGCATCCGTAAGTGGGCTTCCACATCTCGTTTTGTGAAGAACCCTTTGTTGCAGATCTGGCAGACAAAAGGCTTGATCCTCCTGTGCACCATCTTGAGGTGTTTGGTGAGGCCAAAACTATAGACAAAGCCCTTCCCGCACTGTGGGCAGACATGGATCCTACCATTGCGGTGAACCCGTGCATGGCGTTTGAGACATTTAGAGTCTGGGAAGCCCTTCCCACAGAGCGTGCACGAGAAGGGTCGGTGCCCAGTGTGGAGACGAACATGGCTTTCTAGGGCTGCAACGCTGCTGAGGACACGGCCGCACTGCCCACACTGGTTCTTGAGCAGACGCCTACCAATGACTGATAAAGGCTGTAATGGTGACATAACAGTAGGTCCTCTGACAGGTATAGGGAAGAGAGAAACACTTGGAGGGAAAACTAGCGGTTGATTCTGGGATTTGGGTGATTTTGTCTCTTTCTTCTCCCCAGCAGGAGGTGTTTTATTGGCTGATACTCTAGGAGGAGTCCAGATGGCTTTAGCTGTAATTCTTTTCGCAGTGTCACTGTTCTCTGCTGACTGGGTTGTTTTAGCTCCATTCTGCAACTTGGATTGACTGGAACTTCTAATTTTGGCCATTGTTTTGGCTTTTGCTGCTTTAGCCAACTTGTTAGCACTCACCACTCTTAAATTATTTTTAGGACCAGTAACATCTGGACTTAATCTTTTTTTTTTTGCAGGAGTGGATTCCCTTGTCTTTCTAGGACTGACACAACCTTTAGCCAATTTAGGCCACCTAATACTTGGGGAACCAGGGTTCAACTTATGCTCTTTAGTACTAGCCTCGTCTGAAGTTATTCTATATCCAGGACTGAAGGAATTGGTTTCCCCTTGAATCTGTGCACTGGTAGTAACATCTTTAGGTAAGGTACATTTTCTACGGCAGAAAGAAGGCGACTCCTTGAAGATAATTTGCGGGCTAGTGCTAGTTTTACTTAAAGTAGTCCTCTTTGGGTCCACAGAAGTGGTTTCAGAACTTTTATTGCTAGCGCCATCTCTAGTTGAAATAATCCTCCCAGGACGCACAGAAATGCTGTCAGTCTTTTTTGAGCCAACACTTTCATTAGGTGAGCTACCCTTTATAGGACTTGCAGAAGTGGATCTTGTCTTTTTAGGGGTAGCACTTTCTTTAATTGAAATAGTTTTTCTAGGACTCAGGGAAGTGGATTTATCCTTTTTAGAGCTAGCACTTTGTTTACTTAAGCTAGACTTCCTAGGGCTGACAGAAGTTGATTTTCTGTTTTTAGGGCTAGCACTTTCTTTAATTGAGATAGATCTTCTAGGATCCGTGGAAGTTGATTTATCCGTTTTAGAGCTAGCACTTTGTTTTGTAAAGCTTGACATCCTAGGACTCAGAGAAGTGGATTTTTTAGTTGTGGAGCCAACATCTACACCTGTAGACCGGCGAGTCAAAGGAGTGGACTCTCTAGTAGCCTTAAACCTCTTAGAACTGACCGGTGGATCACTAAAAGTTCTCTTGGACCCAACACTAGCTCCAGATTGTCCAGGAACAGGGTGAACAGATTTCCTGGCTGGAGATGTAACATCTTTAACTAATCCTGAGTCTTTTGGCATCAGGAAAATTGATTTTTTTGTTGTGTTTTTATTGGCTGGACTGTCATTTTTTAATCTAAGATTTATAGGCCTTAAAGCGCTGGTCTCTGTTTCTTTGCATGGATTAATTTTAGATCTTTGAGTTTGCAAGCGAGTTTTGAGATGACTTTGGAGCTTGTCCAAAATAGATTTTTTGTGGAACCTTTTCTTGTCACCAGTTATGGTTTCTTCAGAGGAAGCTGTGGAATCCATGGAGCCCTCAGAGGAAGCCTATAATAAAAAGGAAAGATAAAGAAAGAAATTTAGCAAAAAGTTGCAAGAGTAGCCAAGAAATATATTAAGGTGCTCCTTAAACATCCAAGGCCATTGTGAGGAACATTTCAGGCCAGTGAATAAACATTCCCACCCAACATTTCACAAGTAATACAAGGGGCGTAGTTAGGACCTGGAAACATTGGGGGCTTAGCCCAGCCCAGATTTCCTTTTTATGGGTGCTTGGAACATATTTGTCATTGACATTAGGGCTCGACTGATTATCGGCCTGGAAGATTATCAAGGCCGATATGCCGCATTTGACAGAATATCGTTATCGGCTTTAAAAAAAAAATCAAATTAGAACATTTGCCATGTCCCGCCCACAGCGCTATCTGACAGGCTATTAAAACATAAAAAGGCATTTCATAGAAGTTTTGTTATTCTACATTTTGACACCAAGATTTTCTGATTTTACTGCAAATGTATATTGGTTCCAAATATCAGTTATTGGTCTCCTTAATTACTAATAATCGTATCGGCCTTGAAAAAGCCATGTCGGTCGATCCCTAATTGACATATACAAATACGGCGCCAAAAAGGATCAAGGTTGTATCCATATATCGTTAAATCACCTTTGTTGGGTCTTTCGTAACAGGTGTCACTGCCAGCTGTGCAAGGAACTGGGCTTTAGTCATCCATGAATGAGGAGTTGACATGTCCTCTGTGGCGATTGGAGTTAGATGCATGATGTCAGCCGATGATTTATTTTCTGTAGGTGTTGTTTTGGGGGCCAATGTTGAGTTCTCAAAGTCTGGTGTTGACACCTCGGAAGGTGTTCTGCCTTCAGAGGATAATGATGCCGTCTCTTGAATACCTTTGGGCTTTTCTGCCGTCTGAGAGATATTCACAGGCAGAACAACAGGAGTTTCTTTTAATCCGGGACATAACTCAGTGGATGACACAATCGTCTTTGATGGTTGCGTTGACATAACCACAGATGATGGTTTCTCTTTTGTGATACCTTCTTTCAAGTTTTCAGAAGGTCGATCTGTAGGCAGTATAGAGACTTTCACTGCTTCTTTGGCTGATATTGGAAATGAGAGCCTGGTTAATCTGACCACGGCAGAGAGTTTCTGTGCAACATTTTGCGTAATCACTGGATGCACAGAGGTAGGCACTGGCCCCTCTGATGCGTTTAAACTGGGAATGTTCTCTGTAGGTGCTTTTATAAGCTCAGAAACGGAGTCTATTTGTTGGGGACATTCTAAAATTGGTTCCAATGTTTCACTCTTGTTTTGAAACAACACTTTGGCGTCTTCCTCTGAAGCAATTTGTGGATTCACAGTAATCCTTAACTCATGTGAAGGTGAAATCAAATCTGGCGATGACAGTGTAACAAGAGCATCTGATTTGGCTGTATCTTGCTTGATTTGCGGAATGATGTTCTGTGAATGAAGCAGCCTTGACGCCACAGCTGACACTTCTCTTGGAATTATTATTGTGAATTGAGGCTGTTGTGTTGGCCCTGACAATGAGTCTTTTGCGGTTGTGGTTGACTGTGTAGGGTCAGCAGAAACCAATTTCACGGACGCAGCGTCTACTGTTGTCTGAGGAGCAGAGGCTTTAAAAGGGGTTCCGAGAAGCAAGCCGGCAGTTAAGGAGTCTGGAAGTATACTCTTCTTCTGTGCAGCAACAGTAGGTGGCTGGGAGGGAGATGGTGCTCCTATTTTAGGAGGTTTTAAGAAGGATAATGATCTTGGCATGGCAATTATTTTATGAGAGACTGACTTGATCGTTTTGCTGGTTGCTACTGATGTTACCGGAGAAGCAGAAGATTGCTGTTGAAGTGCCCGCATAATGCTTTGAACCGCAACATCTGTTAAGGGAATTGAAGATGTAGCAGGTTTAGATGGAATTACTTTATGCTGTTGTTTTGGTAGGACACAGTTGATGTTGGACTGAAGTTCATTGGTCGAAGTTATATCAGAATTCATAGGAGAGTCATTGTGTTTCTCTATTGCCGATTGGTCCTTTGTGGAGAGCTCGGTAAGAGCCAGCTCGCATGCAGCTTTACATGTCTCAACAGGAAGCGGTGGTGTCTGTTGCTCTGCTGCGACCTCGTCCACAGTTTGTAGGATGCCCACATGAGAAGCACTCTGGGTCTTAGCTGGTGCTGCCATATCCACTGTTGACTGATTCATAGCTTCAACTAATAGCATTGCATCCTGAAGAGTTACAGAGCTACGACGTTCTCTGGGCTGATCTTCAAGAGGGTTTAATGTTCCAATTGAAGATAAAGATTCAGTGGATGGAGTTTGAATCGAGATTTTTTCATTTTCCATGGAGAGTTGTTGAGGTTTAGAGGTTTTACCCTTTCTAGAGGAACATCTTGTGCCTACAGATGGTACTGAACAAGTCGGAGAACCGTTTTCCTTCATAGGCTGTTGCTGATTTTTGGCTTTCTTTGGCGGCCGTCCTCTTCTACGTGGCCCTGGCAACTCAGGCTGGGAACTACCCTCAGTGTCGCCACTTTTTGATTCTTCAAATGCTTTTCCTTTATCGAGTTGTTTACGTGGTCCACGTATTCGTTTCCCTGTAGTTTTAGGAGTAACATCAGCCTGTTCATTTACTGTTCTTTTGCCCTCCTTTGGACATTTTAGGTTGACCACTAATGTTTGCTCTTTTTGAAGAGGTTCAACCTCTGATTCATTATGAGCAACCACCGATTGGGGCTTTCCCCTTTTTATGAGTTCTTCCTGCGTTGCTGATATGTTTTGACTTACTTCAGAATCTTCTTCTATGTTGTTGTTTATGGAAGCAAGTGAGAAGACTATTGAAGGCACCAATTCAGGCAATTGGTTCTGAGCTCCTTGTAGACCACTATTACTTCCCAAACAGGGTTGTTCTCGGGCTACTGGGGTCTCTTCTTGGGGCGTGGGTATTTCTCCAGTTGAAATTTCCTGGTTAACGAGACGCCCGCCAATTTCAGTTGCACAAGCAGAGGCCTGGGGTGAATCTATCAGTGAAAGAGATATTTTAGAGGAAACATTAGGAGAATAAAGGGAGAATGGTAAGGAGCAAACCTTGACAAATTCTGTCAATTTTACAAACTATCAAACTAGTTGAGAAAATAACAGTTACCATTTAAACTCATTACCTGGTTGATCACCTGAAACTTGCCCGCAGACCACCATTTGCTCCACTTCCTCTTGCTTAACGACGGAATGCGACTTAGAATCATAGGAATCCTGCGGCAGAGGAATTTTTTTTTTTATTTCAACAAGACAGCATAGATGGAAAAAAAACATTGCTGATTTTTTTTAAATACAAACACACCTCCTGTTTGACAACTATAACGGCCATTTGAGTAGATCCCTCATAGTTGTGGTCGTGCAGAGTGTTCTCAATCTCCTGATGATTCACAGGTGGACATTGCTCCACCAGCATAAATCGGGAAGGAACAATATCTGTACAAATAAACACACAGAAAATAGGACAATTCGTTATCTCTGTGGCTTATGTCCTGAAACTTTCAAAAAAAGTTGATAAATAAATACTGATCCAACCTACTAAATTGTTTATGCTCAATTTCCCCTCCATCTGTGTTATGTACATGGTTCTACATATTCTTAGATAGTTAGAGTGTTGTGCTTGTAAGTAATAGTGTCACGTCAACAAATACTTTCAGACTATATTGATGCCGAAATTCTGAAAAGGTGATGTGCCGGTTTCCGAAATGCTACTCCTTCTCCATAATGCCTGTAGTCAGGGCTCGGGATTAATTACCCTTTATGTACATTTAAAATGTATTTATTTGTGTTTTTCGTTTTTGTGTTTTCCTTCATACCTACCATAATAATTCTTTATTTCTGACACATGCAACATAAAGAAAAACAAATGTTAAAGTGCACCTATCATGCTATTTTAAGGCATATATTATGGGTCTCAGATAGTGCTGCGTACCGGTACGCCGAACCGGTACTGGACTTGTAAAAGGTTTCGGTTCAAGTCCGGTTAAAACCGGAACGTCAGGAACCGGTACTTACGTATATTCTCCTTTTTGTTCTAAACCATCTAAAACCTTCCATAGATCGAGAAATTTGCGCTGAGAAAAGACGAAAAACATTGTTTTGGCTTCTGATATGGCGGCCATTACTGAACTCACGAAGTCTCGCAAAATATCGCAACTGCTCGCGAGATCTGTGTGACGTCAAGGGAAGCTGGTTTAGACATAGTGGACACTGACAGCGTGGGATGCTGGTTGCCATATATGGTAGTGTAGCTAAGCTAACTCCTTTGTATGTATGGTGATATAGTGTCTGCCGAAAGAGCAACACTTCACCCAGACAATGTCAATATGCTGTTGTTCTTGAACAAGAACACATAGACTTGTACTCTTGCATATTGAGTCTTGTATGTACATCACTATGTATGTAGTTGTGTTGTGTAGTTAGTAACACATGTAGAGTTCTAGAAAAGACATGGTGTAGACACAAGTTGGAAGGGGGCACAATAAACCTGACGAGTTTGAATTTGAGTTGATTATGAGTTTATTTTCAATTGATAATTAGCTAAAAATAAGTTCACTTTAGTTACTCACACAACTTGACACAAGTCCGGACTTATAAGTCCGGACCTGAACCTGAACCTCTGGACTTGAGTCCGGACCTGAACCTGAATGTGAGTCCAGGTACACAGCACTAGTCTCAGATATATAAAAACATGTCTATGATGTGTTTTGCTCAAAATACAAACAGATTAGGGTTGAACGATATATCGTGTCATGGCGATAACCGCCATATGCGCATGCCCAATATTCACACCGCAGGGACGTGCGGTTTTATTCTTTTTTTTTTTTTTTTGGACGTGCGATAACCTCTTATGCATGGCGGCCCCCCCAGTGGACCCCCCCACAGTTTTTTTTCGAGACTGTGTCTCAGGGCTTCTTAACATTTATGAAACTATTAATGTGTAGCACCAGATTAATGGGAAT
Source organism: Notothenia rossii (assembly GCF_949606895.1). Taxonomy (NCBI): domain Eukaryota; kingdom Metazoa; phylum Chordata; class Actinopteri; order Perciformes; family Nototheniidae; genus Notothenia; species Notothenia rossii. The sequence goes on along the minus strand of NC_136912.1, from coordinate 36,290,128 downwards.
AATCTCAGCTAACTGAAGATATGAACCATTTTTACCAAAACAAAACACAAGGGTAATACCAAGCCTCTGAATTAGCACTAAGCGAAAAAATGCAAATGCACTTTAGCACAGAATTCAAAATAAAGATACCCTTATTACTTATCGAAACCGCACATACAATATATCCTATTAAAGCTGAGACTCCACAGATTATTTAAGTATAATATCATCACTAAGCGATCCGATCTTGCGACAGGGGAAGCACAGACATCACAACACGTACCTTTACGGAGATTTTACGGGAGATCGTCTCACCGTAGCTGTCAATCTGATCAAAAGACGTTTTCAATGGCATTAAAATGAGAAAGAACGCGGCTGATTCGGTTGATCCATAGGTTAATAATGTATCTGTGGCTTTGAAGCAATTGTTTATAATCCATAATTCAATTTTTATGTAAAAATCGGAGCACAAAAGTTAGCTGCTAATGGTAGCCACCAGAGTTATCCCAGCTTCCGGTTTTGGCACTCTCACTCCTTATTTGTTCATGTGTTGGTGTGTGTAGAACTTCCCCTCAATTCCATTGGCTCTAGCGGTTATAAAGAGATTTCATTTGTCAAAATCGACCAAGGGGGGCCAGAGATATGGAAAATCCACCCAAATGACCCCAGAAATGTTTTTTTTTTGCTAAATCTCTATGAAAGGTCAAATGTCACTTGTTTTGCATCAATCTTGATACAGGGTACTTATTCTATGTTGTACTTTGGATTCCTAAAGCTTTTAGTCTACTAACCCATCATCCAAGGTTAGTTTTCACTATAAGTACAAAATTATTTTTGGACGGACACTATAATTTACAGTTTTTTTTACCATGTTCAATCTGAATTTTCTTTAAAATAAAAAACATCTATATTGATTCTGACTTTTCTACATCCAACTCACAGGTTTATCATTACTTTGACAGAAAAGATTATTAATTTAACCCTTTTAGAAGGGAAGATATGGTCATTTGTTCTGGGAATGTCATTTTCGAGCCTGAGACCTGAAAAACAGGCTCAGTGCTTAAGTAGGTGAATTAACTCAAACACGTCATGTTACAATTATTTTGCTTCTTGCGACAAAAGGAAAACTTGCGCGGCTCTCATGTCAGGGGTACTTGGAGTGAGTGACATGCAGGCTCTGCATGCACAGCAAACCACCAATCACAATCATTCTTTATCAGATCACAGCAGGCCCCGCCCTGCTAGTTTGCAGACCATCAAAACACCGGTAAAAAATGAGCGAGGCACAGGAGGACAATACCGGCGAGAATGAAGATTTACTTCGAAAAAGAAAAGCAACATCTGCCATCTGGAACTATTTTGCATACAAAAAGCTTGATGTTGAACAAACAAACGTACTTTGTAGAGCCATGCAATTGTTTCGGCAACCTGAGGCAACACGTCAAATTTACTCGCCCATTTGAATAGACACCACAAATCTCTGTATGACGAGTGCAGAGTCAGATCTGATTGCCATCCACAGCAAAAAACTATTTCAGATGCCTTTGCCGGTGTTACACCATATGAGAAAGGTTCAAAACGGCATAAAGACATCACAGATGCCATAACATTTCACCTGGCAAAAGACATGGTACCAATTTAAACCGTTACCAAAGAGGGTTTTAAGAAAATGATCCTGTCACTTGATAAGTGGTACGTAATACCGTCACGCACATATTTTTCTCAAGTCGCCATCCCCGACCTGTACAAGAAATGCAGGGCAAAAGTTGAAACAGAGCTGTCTAAAGTGGAATACTATGCTGTTACAACTGACTTGTGGTCCAGCTGGACAACGGAGCCGTACATAAGCCTGACGGTGCACTTTATTGATGAGGACTTCACACTGAAAAGTCGCTGTATGCAAACGGCATTTTTCCCAGAAAATCACACAAGTGAGAACATCGCAGCGGGGCTGAGAGAAGCGGTGGCTGCTTGGGGCCTGGATGAGACACGTCAAGTCTGTATAACAGACAATGCTGCAAATATGGTGAAGGCTGCCTCCCTGAACGAGTGGACCAGGCTGCAGTGCTTTGGCCACAGACTTCATCTTGCAGTTGGTAAGTTACCCCGCCCACGCTTTATTTACTAAGCTGTGTCTGTATCGAGTGTTTTTTAAAAAAAAATAACCTTTAGTCAGGGAAGTGTAACAGAGTAATGCTATCTTTTCCAGGAGTGCTTAACAAAACTGTCCTGAAATGCAACAGTTTTCTTAATTTTAATGAGTTTCATAAATGTTACGTTTTATAAGCAATATACAGGACTGTCTCAGAAAATTAGAATATTGTGTTAAAGTTCTTTATTTTCTGTAATGCAATTAAAAAAACTAAAATGTCATACATTCTGGATTCATTACAAATCAACTGAAATATTGCAAGCCTTTTATTATTTTAATATTGCTGATTATGGCATACAGCTTAAGAAAACTCAAATATCCTATCTCTAAATATTAGAATATCATGAAAAAGTATACTAGTAGGGTGTTCAACGAATCACTTGAATCGTCTAATTAACTCGAAACACCTGCAAGGGTTTCCTGAGCCTTGAAAAACACTCAGCTTGGTTCAGTAAACTAAATCACAAGTATGGGGAAGACTGCTGATCTGACTGCTGTCCAGAGGACCGTCATTGACACCCTCCATCAGGAGGGTAAGACACAAAAAGAAATTTCTCAAAGAGCAAGCTGTTCACAGAGTGCAGTTTCAAAGCACATCCACAAAAAGTCTGTTGGAAGGGGGAAATGTGGCAGGAAACGCTGCACAACCAAGAGAGATGACCGCAGCCTTAACAGCATTGTGAAGAAGAGTCGCTTCCAGAATTTGGGGGAGCTTCAAAGACAGTGGACTGAAGCTGGAGTCCAGGTATCAAAAGTCACTGTTCACAGACGTGTCCGGGAAATGGGCTACAATAGCCGTATTCCCATGGTCAAGCCACTTCTGAACTCAAGACAACGGAAGAGGCGTCTGACTTGGGCTAAGGAAAAGAAGCACTGGACAGTTGCACAGTGGTCCAAAGTCCTCTTTTCAGACGAAAGCAAGTTTTGTATTTCATTTGGAAGTCAAGGCGCCAGAGTCTGGAGAAAGGCTGGAGAGGAGCAAAATCCAAGTTGCTTGAAATCCAGTGTGAAGTTCCCACAGTCAGCGATGGTTTGGGGAGCCATGTCAGCTGCTGGTGTTGGTCCACTGTGTTTCATCAAGCCCAGAGTAAATGCAGCTGTGTACCAAGAGATTTTAGAGCACTACATGCTTCCGTCTGCTGAAAAGCTCTATGGAGATGAGGAATTCATTTTCCAGCATGATCTGGCACCTGCCCACAGTGCCAAAACCACCAGTAACTGGTGTACTGACCATGGCATTACTGTCCTCGATTGGCCTGCAAATTCCCCTGACCTGAACCCCATAGAGAATATGTGGGGTATTGTGAAGAAGAAGCTGAAAGACACCAGACCCAACAATGCTAATGAGCTAAAGGCCGCTATTGAAGCATCCTGGGCATCCATAACACCTCAGCAATGCCACAGGCTGATTGCCTCCATGCCACGCCGCATTGATGCAGTAATCCGTGCAAAAGGATTCCCAACCAAGTACTGAGTGCATTAATGGACATTTTCAAATGTTTGATTGTGTTTTGCTGTTATAAATCTTTTTTTTTTACTTGGTCTGAGGAACTATTCTAATTTTTTGAGATAGGATTTTTGAGTTTTCTTAAGCTGTATGCCATAATCAGCAATATTAAAATAATAAAAGGCTTGCAATATTTCAGTTGATTTGTAATGAATCCAGAATGTACGACATTTGTTTTTTTAATCGCATTACAGAAAATAAAGAACTTTATCACAATATTCTAATTTTCTGAGACAGTCCTGTATATAGTTCATTGTTGAAGGCAGCTAATTTCAAACCACACACACACACACACACACACACACACACACACACACACACACACACACACACACACACACACACACACACACACACACACACACACACACACACACACACACACACACACACACACACACACACACACACACACACACACACACACACACACACACACACACACACACACACACACACACACACACACACACACACACACACACACACACTGGAGGTATTCATCCGGCTTTGGTAAGAACACACTACAAGAATGTATATATATATATATATATATATATATATATTGAATGTACCTGTAGTTTTTCCCTCGTTTTAGCCCTGGGGTCGTCTCTGGCAAACTTCTTGCCTTTTTCAAAAGCCTCGTCGATAGGTAAAAGCCCCGGTGCCTTTGCAGCTGGCTTTGGATTCGCCGCTAGTTTAGCAGCGCAGGCGTCTTCGTACGCTTTTAACACAGCATCGTAGCGATGGCGATGTTTCAGGCGACTAATCAGGTTGGAAGTATTATAGCTTGTTGCCTTTTTCCCTCCTCGTGGAACTTCTGCATTGCATTTTTTAATACAAATAGCAAGCAAACTATCTAACTCTGAAACTTTGAAATAGTCCCATACTACCGACAACATGTTTGTTTACTGTCCTGGCTTCACGGCCACATACCATTTACGTCACAGCCAGGCATGAGTTAGGGAGCGCTGGATTTGTGAAAAACTCCCCTCTTCCTAAACCACTAATACCACAGTACTGGCAAAACGGGAGGAGACGAGTGAAAAACAGGCGCCCCTCATCCCAATCCACCCACACGGCAGTATTTTTTTCTTTTTTTTACCCAAAAAATATATTGTATATTATCGGGGCTATTAATACTTTTATCGGGATGACGTCATAATTCCTAATATCGGACCGATAATTATCGGGCCGATAATTATCGTGCACCACTAGACATTTTCCTATAGCCAATACCTTTATATTGTCTACTCTTCACTTACTTGTCAGCATAGGTCGGCATTGATGTACAGAGCCGACAGAAGACCTTGTTTATATTGGCATCATATTGAGAGGTGCAGCCAGTGACGCGTCATAAAACAAGGAAGTAAGCTGCTGGTTCCCTCGAAAGAAAAAAAAAAGGGATTTCTCCACAGGGTTTGGGAAAATAGCTGGAAATAAGGTCTGTGGAAACTAACCTGTTTGATAAATGCACGTTTTGTTCAGCCAGAAAATCTCCACATGTCTACCCTACTTTTATAATTTTCTAATCATAAATCTAATCGATAGATTATAAAAGGGTTTTAGGACGGTTTTAGAAGCCAACTCCATCGGTCAAGCTGGCTGAAACCTTCTCTCCATCTTCTTCTTCACTCTCCTTTAACTCCTCCGGTGACTTTCTTTTATTTGAAGATTGTTTTTTGCCTGGCGCTTGGCCGGTTACCGCTGGTATTAAAAACATTTTCACCCAACAGCTGTTTGCTTTTCACCCAACAACGATAACCGACTCACGAAACGCTATGTTGTGGCATAATAGCTGAAACAATTTATCAAAAATCCTCGTCAAAATACCAATACCACAGGAGAATTTTTTTTTTAAAGCAATATTTTTTGTTTCCCGAGCGGGCAAGAGGAAAGTAGGTTATGCTGGCCCGGGGTGTCTAAATAGTGCTTGCGGGCCGGCGGGCAATTTATAATGTTGAGCCCTGTACAGTGAATGTCAATATCGCGATAACGAAAGATTTTCAATATATAGTGCAGCCCTGGTGTATATCATTCAGCCCAAGTCAAACACTACTATTGTCTTTTGTGGTGACCTTTTCATGTTTTATCTAGAGTTGTTTTAAACTGGCATTCCAGGGAAGGTCTTCATTACAAGTAAAAAGTGTTTGTGTAAAGGCCCTGACACACCAAACGGACACCAAAGGACACGTTCCGACGGAACACGACTGTTGTGTCGCCTCACGTCTCCTGCTTCTTGGCCAACAGTCGCACTGGAACACACCGCAAAGACTTTAGCCGACGGCCAAGTAGCACGTACGAACTGCGCATGCGTGAGTGGCAATAACTCTCCTTACCAGCAGGCGGCGGTAGTGTGTATTTGTCATTCAAAAGAGGCAACAACCGGAAGACAGAGAAGAAGAACAGACTGTGATATAAACAAACAACAAATAGCGTGTGCGTTCCATTTCCACTCTCGTCCATCGAAAACATGTCTCGTGCGGTACTGGAGCTATCAGCCATTGGAGTGTTGCAGAGTTATTTCTTTGTCCGACTGCCTGTGGCCGACGCACGGCCGATTCAACGTATATATATATATATATATATATATATATATATATATATATATATATATATATATATATATATATATATATATATATATATATTAGGGGTGTAACGGTATACGTACCGAAATTATTCGGTACGGGCCCTTCGGTTTGGTACACGTGTGTACCGAACGAATATAACGTTAAACATAAAACATTGAGAACGTGAAAAACTTTTTGGAAGTAATCTCAGGTGCTGCGTCGCAGCGTTCGAGTAGTATGTTCTTGCAGCCCACGATCCGGGCAGGGCTGCAGGAACGCAGCATTCAGTGCAATTTCAAGGCGTCATAGAGCGACCAAGTCATTTCATTGGACGAGAGGCATACTATGAGAGATGGTCACAGGGATGCGTTCAAATTTAGTCAGTAATTTGAGGAACTGTCAAAATGGCGAACGCAGATGAAGTTGAGCTCGAAAATCCTCCAGCATCATTGAAGTCACGTTTTGGTTTTGCAGTTACGTACAAGGATGACGGACAAAGACAGGTGGACCGAACCAAATCTGTTTGTCGGCATTGTACAACTACAATTGGTTACGCGGCTGGCAATACATCAAACGTGCACACTCATTTGAAAAGGCATCACTCGAACGTGAATATCACCGGTACCAAAAGAAAAAAAGACTGAAGTGCAAACCCAACTCCCACTAAAGGGCTCGACATTAAGGACTGCCCGATGGCCCGGGGCCATCTAGTATTTAGCTCGGGCAATGAAGCCTCACCTGCTGGTTGCCCGATCGGGCAATGAAGCCTCACCTGCTGGTTGCCCGATCGGGCAATCTATTATGCCAGTATCATGCAGCTCGCGGATCCAGTAATGAGTGACCCGACAGTAAAACTAAACATATCTATAACTAGTTTAGGTAGTTTGAGAGGTAATTAAAATAGCTACGAGTGATATTCTAACCTGAAGTGTGTGTTTTGTCCGCTCACCGCTGCATGTGATCATGCAGAGCTGCGTGTCGACTCGTCAGCAGCAGCTGATCTCTCTCTCTCCCGTCAGATTAGACTTCACTCGCGTTTATGTCCATATCGATCAGATCCAGCTAGTTCTAGCTAATGATATGACTACCTGCTTATTAAAAGACACCTAAACAATAAGTGTCGCTATGCAACCGGGTGAGGCCACAAAGTATAGCGCAGCATTATGCATTTGTTTACATGCCCACCGGAACCCCGAGGCATTACCAACAGATCAACGCACAATCAACCCAGACAGGACATCTCTTTCTCCACATTACGCGTTATACATTAGAATGGACTATTCTTCTCTGTCACATAAGTGGCGCAACTGAAGCGGTATTGCGCCAAAGGGAAATTATTTTGACCGAAGAGATTTAGATTTGCCGGCTAACGGGAACTCCGACGTCACCATGTTGTGTGCTTCGCTGATGCGCTCGGCTCCTCTCGACTGCTGCTCGGTCAGCTTCCGGATGAGGAAGCATTCATTCGACCAACTTACAGTAGATAACATTACAAACATTTTTAACAGGGGCCATAATAGTGTAAATAATGTTTGTTTTTTGCAGTTATAACTGAATGTAATGTTTTCTACTTTTTTACATCTGGGAAGGCATTTGCCTTCATCAGATGGAAAGTGTCTTGATCAACAACTTAAGTATTTCTTATAGCTATGCAGGGCATGCAAGCGAGCAAACAAGAGCAAACAAGTGAAATGAAGAATAAAATTGAAATTGTACAATATAATATTGTGGTGGTTCATCTTATAATTCAGTCTAGAGAATGCACCAGACAGCATCTACAGTAAGACCTGGAAAAATCTAAATGTTCTAGTAGGGCTGCAACGATTAGTCGACATAATCGACGACGTCGATCATAAAAATTCGTCGACGCGGAATTTTAGTGTCGACGCGTCGTATAAAAACAATCAGAGAGCCGGTAACGTTAATTCAAAACTGCGCAAATGTTCATTTGTAACTGCAATGCATTACAGGAAGTGCTGGGGGCAGTATACTCTCCATTGTCTGCCATGACTGCATTCTGTACTAACAACAAAGAAGAAAGAATACGAACGATGGCGGAAAGGAGAGAGAATGAGGGTGATGAAGAGCTCAAAAAAGCGAGACCGAGAGTTTCGAAAGTGTGGGAGTATTTCACAGACGAGAAGCCAAAGAAGTCAGTGAAATGCAGAATTTGTAAAGGGGAATTGGCATTCCACGGCAGCACTACAGTGATGCACGAGCATTTAAAACGCAAGCACCCTGGAACCGTGAGGACTGCTACTTTGGATCATGGGTAAGTTTGAGCAAGTTAGCCATAGTCATGTTTACGTTAGCTTACATGTTGGAAAACAGAACGTCTCATGGTTAATGCTTGCTAAGCAAACGCTATTTCAGTTATGTTGAGGCTGCGTGTCCACCAACGAGCTGCTAAACAGCGCCAAGCTTACAGCGTAGTAGAGCACACTAGAGCTTTATGGACGCTGTAATTAATTCCAAACTTAAAATAATAATTAACAAGGGTCTGCGAAATGACAAGAATAAAATGCGATTGAATTGATCCTGGGACTGGACAACAGGGTGACATTCACAGGTGTGCAGACTTGAGGTAAAACATGCACTGGAGCCCGGAAAAGGAGCCGTGCCCACAGGAAGCAGAGATGGAGGGTGTGACAGAAATAATCGTTAGATTAGTCGACTAATCGAAAAAATAATCGACCGATTAGTCGACTACCAAAATAATCGTTAGTTGCAGCCCTATGTTCTAGGGGGAGGCCCCCCAAACCCTTCGTGCCATTTCGTCCACGCGCATTTTTCAGGGCAATCTCTATTGGGGTCAGGGCCATCTGTAAATTAGCTTAGATGGCCCACAGGGCCATCTCCCAAAATCCTTAATGTCATGCACTGCACTAGCATTTAAGCCTCCACCACTCGCAAAAAGTTCAGACCGAGCCAAAGCTATTACAAACGCCAAATATCCTTATGTTGCCATATTAGCAAAGCGCTACCTGGCTGTATCTGCTACCTCTTTCCCTAGCGAGAGGGTGTTCTCCATAGCAGGAGACATTGTTAGTACCGGAATATCGGGGCCGATATTCCGCATTTGACCGATTATTGCTCCTTTTTTTTTTTTAAATTGTCGATAAAACTTTGGCTCTGATGCGGCCGTTTCTCTGGCTGCAGTCACCACTCTCTGTACACGAGCAATGTCCCGCCCACAGCGCTATTACTGAAGTGTCAATCAACACTGAAGATTTTCCGGACGGGAGCCAGCCAGAGAGGACCTTCTCAGATTACAGGCAGGTGCGAAGAACGCAGACACAGACAGAGGCAAGCAGCAGCGCTGAGCGGCAGAGCCATACATGTGTTTCGAAAGGTAAATCAGTTGAAAGCCGAAGTTCAATCAACATCCCAATCCCCTAAACTGAAGTGGCAATGATCCAATTCTATCAGTTTCCCAGTTACACAGGGACGTGGGAAGTCAGTCAGAGTTGGGGGTTTGTGCAGCGTCTTGCAGCGGAGTAACTGTGGTGCGGGGGAGGGGGCTGCGAGTGGAGCATCGCAGTTTTTCAGGTTGATATGTGAAGCTCATTAGCTAGCCAACATGTATCTAGCAAATGTTTAGCAAAATATTAGAAGTGAGGCTACTAGACTAACGTTAGGTCTACTGCAGGGGTACTCAAACTTTTTTGATAAAGGTCCACTTGTGAATCTTATACAAGGTCAATGGTCCGGGTCAATGTCAGTAAAGTCCCTCCCCACCCCCGGAGCGGAACAACGAAACTGAAATTAAGAAGCAGTTTTGGCGCGCAATGCCTGGGGCCCCCTTGAGGGGGTTTCCCGACATATCGTTTCGGTAAATTATAGGGCGTTTCATGTTGTCGTTGCTGTGGACCTTCTTAATCTTTTTTTATGTTCTTTTTATTTTTTTTAAGAAAATTACATTTTGAAATTGTTACGTTTATTCTGGTTTGTTTTGTGTTTGTATCTTTTATTTTAAATTAATTAATTTATTGAATGTTTTGTGAGCTGAGCTGTGTGGTTTTATATTGTATGTATCTCTCTGTACAGCACTTTGGTCTGGAGGTTTTAAAGTGCTATATAAATAAAGTTGGATTGGATTAATCTACCTTATTTGGGGGCCCCCTTCTGGTCCAAGCACTTGCCTGTCGGTAAACGGCGCCCCTGTATACACACACACATTCAATACATACATACGTATGATGGCTTGAACTAGTGGGACAAATGGCACTGTTTGTCTGTAGCCAATGCCTTGAACCTCGGCAAAAATGGCATTAGAAAGTCGCGGTTAACTTGCGGTCTGCAAGTAAATATATATGCACGTTCATTCTCACAACGCGTCAGGCAATGCACTTTGTGATGTCTTTTATACATAACTGATTGTGCTGATAATCTTTCATGTGGTTTAGAACATGATGGCGTTTTATCACAGCAGAATTTAACTTATCTCCAGTAGAATTCCTCTTTTTTTTTTTTTTCAAGCTAAGGGCCCAAAATCCACGTTTCTCTAACAGGGCTGCAAAAGAGGGGTATGATGAGCAGTATGAGCCATGGCTACAATGGGTGATCTGTTTGGTATTTTAAGCACAAAACTTTACAGACATGTTTTGTATAGGTATGGCCCTACAATATATTTTTCCAATATAGCATGATAGGTCCACTTTAATTTTCATCAGATTCAGAATTTTTTTTCCTTTAATAATGGGACACAGGGTTTGGTCCGGATTGATTTGCAGTTCGGTCCGGATCCGGACCTTGGTCCGGAGTTTGAGAAGCCCTGGTAATAGCCTCACTTTTAATATTTTGCAAAACATTAGCTAGCAATAGTGTTTTGCAGAGCTAGCAGCTTATTGGGATGTTATGCTAGATAGACAGGTATTGTTTTGATATAATAAATTAAGCATTATTGCTAGTTCAGCATGTCAGCATGCAGCCCCACTTTTAACTCTCTGTCTCTCTCTAACTCATTGCAGATGGCTGCACTTAAGAAAAGGAAACCAGTTGTAAGATGTTTAAAAGTTGTTAGTGCCAGCAGATCTGCCCTTTTGGCAAGCAAGTTCATTTTTCTTTCAAAAACGTGAAAATACAATGACAAGCAAATCATAATGTCAAGCTGGCTGCTTAGGTACTAGTACAGTACAGTTCAAATACAGATTATTTCAGTTCATCAAAATGCTGCACCTTAATGTTTATTTTATTTTATATTTATTTGAGGGAATACATTATTCACAGTTTAATAATAATGAAAACAAATATATATATATATTTTATGTTTTGTGATAATTGTTTCTGCTGTACCGAAAACTTACCGAACCGAACCGTGACCTAAAAACCGAGGTACGTACCGAACTGAAATGTTTGTGAACCGTTACACCCCTAATATATATAATAAAAAAATGAACTCACCTCGTGATAAACCCAAAAGAGATAAAGCATTTGAGCTCCATACTGTTTCAGAAAGAATCCTTGATGTGGTATAGAACAGGATGGCGTTTTATCACAGCAGAATGTAACTTTATCTCCGGTAGAATTCTGATCAGGCATTAGCTCCGCCTCCTTTATTTTTAGCTAAGGACCCAACATCCGTGTTTCTCTAACAGGGCTACAAAAGAGGGGTATGAGCCGTATGAGGCACGGCTACAATAGGTGATCTGTTTGGTATTTAAGCAAAAAACTTCACAGACATGTTTTGTATAGGTATGGCCCCACAATATATTTTTCCAATATCACATAATAGGTCCACTTTAAATCAAGTTGTGCCATTATGATTTTATACAGCACTGTTGATTTACTTTAAATAGTAAATGCAATACAAATTAATATTGAGTTATCACTTTAATTGAATGCCTCATGTTGCCTTGCCTACATTAACACATAACAATTGGCATGGTCAACCTTTTTAGACAAATGGCTACATAGTAGGATCATGTCCTACCAACTGTTACAACATTTTTTAGGGAGAATTAGCATCCTTTATAATGTGTCATGTAGAGATCTTTCCATTACAACTAGGGATGCTCCAATCGCCAATTTTGGGGGCGATTGCCGGTAGGCTTGGGCGGTATGACGGTATTCCAGGGTATTTCGAAATACCGTCGGTATGATTTTCAATACCGTGACGTCACAGACTGTGCGCCAAATCACAGATGCGTTTCATTCTATTACACTGACACGGAGTTTTGATAGGGACGACATTGGTTGTAATGCACAGCACGCGCCAGCAGAGGGCAGGGGAGGGCAGTCCGTCTTTCCCGCTCTCAGAGCTCAGCACAGAGCTGAGCTGAGCAAGATGGCGGCAGCATTTGCCGGCCCCGAACTCGGACAATTAGTAAAAAAAGAAAAATGCCTCTGCGCCTGTTTGGGACTATTTTGGGTTTACTCGTTGCCAGTGACTTCATCCAGCACAACGAGAGAGAGGCACTTCTTTGGGAATGTTTAAGACTGGGTGAGTGAGTGTTGACATTTTTTTAATCCTATGCAACTGGTTGATGGTTTTGTAGTGGAGGTCGGACGGTTTTAAAAACGAAAGCATTAACGTGCTAAACATTCACGCGAGTAATCCAATGAATCAAATGGAAATAAGGTTTTTAACACATGCACGGAATAATATTGCCAAACTAGTTAGTGAATATAGCCATCTTTATTCAATAAGTCAAGTATTTACTCCCGGAAATTTTTTATGTATGATGATATATTGTTAACTTAGCTCACAATGGAAACAACGTCGGACATCTACAAACGCGTCCTGTATCCGATCTCAAAATGTGCCATTTGCACAATGTATCATGTATGCAGCCCTTGTTTTGCAGTTGCGCGCATGTCGCGGCACTTTGCGAGCGTCTACCGGCTCGGGCTGCATTTTACACCGAACATATAATATACCGTTCGAAACATATATTTGCCGCCGAACGCCGCCTCGCTCAAGTCGACCCAAGTCATACCGTCATATACCGTATACCACGGTATGATGTCAGCAAGGTATGACGGTATGAAAAAAATGATACCGCACAAGCCTAATTGCCGGTATCAGTATCGGCCGATACCGATCCGATGGAGTGGGGGCTATGGGGATCTTCCATTTAAAGTGATGTTTAAAACTCAGTTAATGGGGCTCATTCACTACTGCTTCCACAAACAACATAATTATTACATTCTAATGAAGTACATTATTCAAGGTTACATTAACTTTGGATAATAACACTCTCTCCCTCTCCTGACAGCCGGTCCCTGTCCATTACATGTCACTTGTTAGAGGCTTTTATCCAAAGCGACTTACATACCCAATACTGTGGGCAATCCCCACAGGAGCAATTTGGGGTGAAGTGTCTTGCCCAGGGACACAACGACATGCTGACTGCAGTGGGGTTTGAACCTGTGACCCCCAAATCCGAACACCAACGCACAACCCACTGCACCACACGCCTCCCTGTAGGTCTCATGCAGCTCACTGATCAAGTAATGAGTGACCCGACAGTGAAGAGTAAATATATTTATAACTAGTTTAGCTTGTTCCAGAGGTAGATAAAATAGCTAAGTGTGTTAGGTCTAACTCTTAGTGTGTGTGTGTGTGTGTTGCTCCACTCACCGGGTGGAGCTGCAGGATTTCTGTCTTTTTCGGACACCTTAAAATATTGCCAGACTGGTGAAGCCATTTTGGCGAGCTTGTTTTGTCACCGAGACAAGTGTCATGCATTTTACGTCATGTGATCGGCATAGAGTGAATATCGGCCGATAGCGATTGGCGGCCGATCGATCGGAGCATCCCTAATTACAACCTTATTAAACTCTACGTTATGTGAATTGTGATTACATAAAGAAGTCAAAATGGTAGGCCTACTGATTATACAATGTATAATGTTAGCATCTTAGTGCTGTACACTCCCATAATGTTCCAATATTGCTGTTGGTACATCCGGTTACAAAGCAGTTAGCGGAAATAGCATTGTATGGTTTCCCTCGTATTTTGAACCCCATGCCTTAGAAATAACTACGTTAGGCTAAGATACTTTATACGTCAATAGCCATGGGCGGTTTTTTGTATTCAACAGAACCACCTACTTGTGGCACTAACAGAAAAGTATGTTAGTTAGGGAAGCCATGCTTGTTGTGGATAGTAATGCATCACAACTCACCGCATTGAATAGCTTGATCACGTTTCTCAGAGCCGTCGCTGGGCCCTGGAGGCGGCTCACTTTCTCCGGAAACGATAAAAACAGTTTGTTGATTTCTTTCAATCTCAAACTGCCAGCATCTTGTTTTAAGTTCCTCGTTCTCCGTTTTCATCTTGGATATTTCGACCTTCAGCTCGTTGACCATAGTTTCGAAAAGTTTCGTAGTCTCTGCGATTGCAGCCTTTAGCATACTCTCCATGACGGAGGAGTATTTCGTCTGAAAATCGTCCGCAGACATTATTGTATCTTGGAATAGTGTACCGTTCCTGCGAAAATCGATATATAAGTCCACTTCTATCAGTACATGTACTATACCGTTAGTAAAAACACGATATTAGTTACTGCCCCATCATAGCTCCTTCCCGTTGTGGTCAGACGGCGGTCTCTGCTTTGTGTGACGCAGGACGACGCATCCGGGGGGACTGAAGATAACATCCGGTGCTAGGCTTTAATACCTACAATTGTGTTTGATATATATATACAGTAAAAAAATAAATAATCGGGTGCATGTTTCAGTAAAACATTATTAATGTTGCTCTGTTTGCCAAATCCAGACCAGGAAGTACCAGTCTAAAAGACTACCTTATTCGTAAACTATTACAATTGGCCCAACTCCCTATCCGTATATTTCTAATACCGGAAGTGCGGTTGTTTACGGAACAAAAGGAAGTGGTAAAGCTTAAAGGAATTTGCAACGTTAGATAAGGAATTGAATTAATTTTGCCAACTCGCACTGAACATAAACATTATTCATGTTATGTATTTATGTTATTGTTTGCTACATTTGCTTACTGCGTGTAGTTCAACATGTGTAACGTTACAGTGGAAACACCAGTGCAGCAAGCTAGTTAGCTAACGTTGGCAAAATGCTGTTTGTTTAGCATTACCTTAGGATTGTTAAAACGAAAGCACCCAAACGGGACTTGTGGACGGGTCGACATACGAGTACATCCTGTTTAACGTCATATAGACTGAAACCCGTGTTGAATACACTGGCGGAACCAGTTTAAATAGACCAGCGCTAGCTGACAGCTGCTACTGCACTACAGTCTTGAAGTTGGCACAATGGCCGAAACTATTGTAACGTTTCAGTCCCAACTTTCTGGTGTTATGGAAACGGTCTTCAAAGCAGCAATGTATGAGATCACCCGGCTGGTGGAGGACAGTTTTCTGGAAGAGGTTACACGGTGCAGGGAGCAAGTGGAGTCCCTGAAGAGGCGGCTGAAGTGGTCAGAGGGTCGGCGTAAAGAAAGAGAGGGAGAAAGGAGGGGAAGGTGTCTCGACTGCGGGAGAGTAGAGGTGTCCGGCGAGGAAACCCCCAAAGTCTTAGGTGAGTCTGTCTGGTGTTGATACTCATTTACTATGATCGATACTCAAATTGCTTTGGTGTATGGTGGTTCAAACATAAACACCATAGGGAAATAAGTTGTACTATTCCACTTCAAGTTTTGTGTTGCACTAAATGTTTGTTCCCTCTCATGGTTTCAGTCCCAAAGAGCCAACAAACAAGTTTAGCAACAAGCTGGTGAAAATACAGAAGCAGTTGGGAACTAAGGAGCCAGATTGCTAAGGCTAATGCTAATCTTGCTCTGAGTTAGCTGGATGTGTTATCCTTGTTTTGGCTATATAGCAGAACAAGGATGCAAATGATGCATCTCACATCTAATCAAACTCATTATAAATGTTGATTATAGCTATATCCACACCATTAGAGTGTTACTCATTGTTAGCCTTCCTAAATCTTACAAACACAAATGGGAATATTCATGACTCAACAATTTAAATAAAACATATTTTTACCTATCTTCTGCTACAGATAAAAGTCTCAAACAGGAAAGTGTGACGCAAGAAGAGATGAGTGGTCCCCAAGAGAGCGATGGAGAGACACAGGGTCGTGAAGCAGACGAGACAAGACCCGAGTCTCACGTAGCCCTGAAGGCAACACAGGTACAGGGCAGTTTGTCTCCCTTGTATAGCTTCAGTAAGTTAGGTTTAAAATGTTTCAGGGGTTAATGTATGTTCGTAACAGATTACTTTTTAGTATTTTGTTTAAATGTTCTGCAATAATTACTCTACTACTTTTATTTCTCAAAATATGGATACAGAATCAAACCATTCAGCTGTCTTTTTGTATTTTATTTCTTGCAAGAAAGTTAATTCAGTCATATAGAGAGCATACTACATCATCTTCTTTGTAGGGACATATCCCAAGCCTAGCAAAGACGTGAAAGCCAGTAAATAGAGATACAAATTAGCGCAAAAGTATAACACAGTAATATTATTAAAGTAAACGAGTGAATACAATACTTTTCTGTGACACTCCTTTCTACTGGCAGCGACTTCATTATGTTCTGTTTGTACCACTTAATTATCACAATGCTTCTACTTTACTTTTCTATTGTGAATGTGTACTTGGTGAATTTTTATTTGTATTCATTGTCATACTGTTTTACTCAGGTTTTTATCAATACTGTCTCTTTTCTGTAACAATGTCAATTTCCCCTCTGTGCGACGAAAAAGGAATTATGATTCTGATTAAATGTTTTAGTATTAAAGAGGATTTATTATGAGCCTGGGGTTTTCCCTTTCCTCTACTGTGTCATATAGGTTTACCATGTAAATGGTCTGCAAAGGCTAAAATCCCAAAGTTCCCCTCCAGAGGGAGTTTCTCTCCCACACACTCCCCCCTGCCTGAAACACCTCTATTAGACACCTTTGTTTTATGTTGTAAAATAATGACATCAGTATTTTACACTCACATCTCTTTTGGCTAGCGCTCCAACACATTGTACGCTAAAGACATCTCTAAGCGGTTTACCAATCACAACAGAGCCAGCCAACCAATCAGAGCAGACTCGGCTCTGGTTTCAGACAGAAGCACCTGTAGATTTAATATTGTTTATCTCCAGGCGAGTTAAGTTAAACCTTCTCATTAATGTCTTTCTGCTCCTCTTACAGTCTGCAGGTGTACAGGGTGAAAAGCTGAATAGGTTGTTCAAGGAGGAAGCCCTTCAGGTCACGCCAGAAGCGAATGTGTCTGAGGAGAGATGGGGAGGACATTTGGATGGTCAGAGTTTTCATATTCCAAAGAGAAATGTTACCCCTAAATACAAAATATACTTTTTTTTCTTGTACCTTTTTATCACTCAAACTTTTTTGGTTTGAGCTTCAGAGATTTAACCCAAAAATATATTTCCTAAACTAAATGTCATACACAGTAATGAATTATTTGAGATATTCCACAGACTTTGTAGTCAGCAGTTTCATCTAGGAACAATTTTTTTTAACCGTATAACTATAAAGGTTTTTTACACATGAAGGTTAAACCATTAATTGCATCCTCCTTGGCCAAGTGGCATCTAGTTCTATTTTATTTAAGAGAAGGAAGACCTTTATTGGGTTGTTATTCCATCTATATTATATGACATCCAAGTACATTTAGCTGACCTTTTTTTATCCAGAGCAACATGCAATGAGTGCATTAAACCATGAATAAACAAACTCAGAAAAACAAATATCATGCAGGTGCATTAGCTACTAATTAGCCAAAATCATGGTAAGTTCTACAGCATTACAGTAGCTTCTAATAAGCAAAGAGCTACCGATAGAGGAGAATTTTTTTTAATTAGTATTATTAATATAGTTTGATAAATAAAATAAGAACATGTATACAAGTGAAGCACATATTCCAGATTTTTGGGAGATCTGTCCCTGTATTTGCAATCACCTAACATAAGTATATAGTCATTTCTACAGTACTAGTTTATAGGAAAACTATACAAGATATGTATTATTATTATTTATCTTTATTGACTAGATAGATACTACTAGAAATATGTATTTGTGATGTTTGGGTGATATGTCCTTTAATTTGTTATGCATAACTATACAGCTATTTGTTGGAGTTTCTTCTTTGTAACAACATATCCCTAATTGTTGGAAATCCTCTCCTCCTATCAGAGGGACCAGGTCTGCCAGGGACCAGTAAGCGCTTCAGTGTCCAGAAAACCCCAAAGTGCCACATTAGCTGGGAAACTGGCTACGACCAGAGTCCAGAATCAGGCCAACACAGATGCCCAGGCGACCCATCTGAACCGGTTTTACTGAACAGGTATGGCATGGAAGATTATGGTGGCTTTGACAAGACCGGCTATGGAGACTCCAATATGATTGACATGGGTAACCTGGACGGGTTACAAGGGTCGCCATCGCAGTTGGATGAGGATTCGAGTTACATGGGGCACTACGAGGGGGATGTGGAAGCATCAAAAGGAGCGGAGCATCACGTTTACGAAACAGGTGCCGTGCGAAACAGAAGGGGCGCGGTCGGTTTAATTGCAGGGTCTCCCTCAAGGACAAACATTGATGTAGGTGGAGAGCTCAGCTGTTTATTGATTAATGAGGAGGGGTATCTACAAGACCAAAGCATTTTGTTCCCAGAACATGTTACTGGTGATCAAGTAGGCAGGTTGAATTTCAGGGGTCAGGGACTTCGCGCTGAACCTTCTTCAGAGGATATATATGCGCCGTCATACAGTGACACCTTAAACCTGGGAGAGAAGCTGCAGCATCAGGCAGGAGGGAGAGGGGGGAGGAGGCATGCTTGTAGCCTTTGCTCCATGACCTTCCATGATTCGTCCTTACTAAAGGCCCACAAACAAACGCACAAAGACCCCTCACAAGCGCCGCCATATTCCTGCACACAGTGCGGAAAGACCTTCTCGCAAGCTTGCAACCTCAAAGTCCACCAGAGGATTCACTCGGGGCAGGGGCTCCACCTCTGTAGCCACTGCGGGAAAGGTTTCCCGTCTTTCGCGGACCTAAAGACGCACAAGTGCAGCCAAACGGGGGACAAACCTTACAGCTGCACCGTGTGTGGGAACAAGTTCAGCCGCCTCTGGAATCTGAAACTGCACCGAAGGATTCACACACAGGAGAAACCACATCGGTGCACCATGTGCGATAAGAGCTTCACGCGGGCGGACATATTGAAGGTTCATCAGCGCACACACACGGGGGAACGGCCATACTGCTGCACTGTGTGCGGCCTCACCTTCAAACGCTTGGACCATCTGAAGTCACATCTACGGAAACATGCGACAGATCGTTAAATCAAGGGACGTTTGGAGACACTGTTAAAAATGACAATATTGTTTATTTTATAAGGACATTTAAAAATCATTGCTTTCATTTATGAGTCATGGATGTTTTTTTTCTTCTCTTCATTGTCAAATGCTTTGTTTTTCTATTCAAACTAATTTTGGTCGTGGTTAAAATATAAGACACTGATAAAATACCTCTTATGTGTACCCATTTATTGCTGGATATGTTGTTCCAGACAGAAAAAAACTACTTTCATTTTCATAATCATTGTTATTACATTACATAATTAAAATACAACCAAAGAATTATGTTATTTTTTCCACCCAAAAAATGTGCTTTTTATGTTTCACTCAATTAACTTACTTGAAAGTATTAATTGTTTTTTGGAAAAAACCATAGGACAATTACATTTTAGGTAATCATCCTGCTAATTCTAATCTATAAACCTATAATGCTGACTATGCAGATGAGGATTGTAGGAACAAAGACACATTAAGGTAGCATGATCACGATTTAAGAAGTAAGATAAATAGTTGTATGGTTCTTAAATAAATGATTTCTCTAAATTGAATTTAAGTGGTATATTTTTTTCAGTAGAGCTTGACCCTTTTGCTAGAAGAAAGATGGAAGGTGTTTAAGAGGAAGGAAAGCAATTTCACAGAAGTCAGAGGTTGGTCTAAATTTGTTTTTATTTGTGGCTCTTTTCTGAGAGAAACTATTTTATTATATACATCAAACCCCTTTTCCTGAAAGGGGAAAATAAAAGGAAAACATATTGTGTTTGGAAACATACTTAAATTCTAGTTGGTAATGTTGATTAACCAATTAACTTAAAAGTACTCATGGATGTTGAAAAATGTTAATCAGAACCACATGTGAGGGTGATGCCTCAAAGTGAAAGGAATTCTGAACCTCTATAGATTAAATCAAATATTTATCAAGTTTTGTCTGTTTTTTATATTAAAAATATTAAATTCATCCCAGTCAACACGTTGTGACTCAAAACATAGGGTATGCTATTGGGCCCAGCATACTGAAAAAATACATCTTTAAAAATACAAATGTGACCAAGTGGATAATAAAGAGAGTAAACATTTACACTTGTTTTGGCAGCCTTATATCATTATGAAGAACCCTATCAAATAATTTCAGCAAGACAGAAGTTGTTCTGATTAGAAGTTTTCATTTCATGACACAGATAAGTCACTCAATGTCAGCAATATTGTCAATGCAATATTCAGGAATTATTAAAAACTAATGTTGTGGGCGAGACATTTTAACCCATTAAAGTTATCAAAATGTGTTAAGAAATGTCGATATTAAGAAAAGTATAGATTCATTACATTGCAGCACTCATCATTTAGTATAAAGTCCAAACACTTCTTCAAGTTACATTGACTGCCTTGCGCAGCCTATGGGTTTCCCTTTTATTAAAAAGCGTTTTGTTATTCACTCAAACCTAAGAGAAGGCCACCGTAGTACGTCTTGCATGACGTTACGAGGAAAAACAAGACCCATCAGTGATTGATGAAAAGCTAATCCCGTTTAACGTTTAGTACACATTAATCTGCTACATTTAAGACCCAAGGTTTGGCTCGACTATGCTTTATATAATAAGTAGTCGTATTACGTTACCTTATGTTGACAGTGTGACGCCGCTAAGGTTTATAAGCATACAAATGCTACCGTTAAGCTAAGGAGTCACATTAGCTGGCTAGCCAGGTGACCATATGAATTGTTATGAAGGTATTGGTCATCGTTAATTCCAATTTGTAACCCCCTTATTTTAATTTATATCATTGTATTGCTCCTTAAGGAAAATTAGAACAACATCAAGTGGATGTATGACAACTGCTTTACAACGTAAACAACCTGTTGTAGCCATTTTCAAGAATAACAATTCAATTGGGTCTTTACTCCTTCGCTCTAATTATTATTTTAATAAGACACTGGACCCTGATAGCCTACACCATGTCGGACCTGGACACCCTCATTGCAACTTTCCAGACCCAACTCTCGGATGTGATGGAGACCGTGGTTAAGACAGCCATGTTTGAGGTCACCAGGCTGGTAGAAGACGGCTTCTTGGAGGAGATGCAGCGCAGGAGCCAGGAGGTGGAGGCCCTGAGGATGAAGCTGCAATGGGCTGAGAGGAAAATAAGGGACCAAGGAGGGAACACTGGCAAGTGTGTCGACTGTGCTAAGGATGCTGTGAAACTGTGCAGTGACACAGCAGAAGAAATGCCCAAAGAACAACAGGATGGTAAGAACAGACAATCATTAAAGGAGGAAGTATTCAGATCCTAGTTGAAGTACTAATACCAAACTTCATAAATGAAGAGGTAAAAGTAAAATCCCTGCATTGACTAGGCTTGTTTGAGACGCGTTGCGGCTTTGAGACCTCCCCCGGCCGATCGCAGCCGGGGGAGGTCTCAAAAAGCACTGCGGTCAAGTCAGCCTCCACTCGGGAAGACCTAGTCAAGCCAGCCAGCACGTGATATTGCGGTGCGTGAATATCCTATGTATTACGGTAGAGTCCTGGAAACACTGCCTCATACATGAGCTATCATCCCTCTGTATTTAGATGAGAATACAACAAAAACTTTCCAGTATCAAAGACTCATTTCACTCCAGGGTGATAGCAGGACACCCCACCTAGTCACTCAGAAAAAAGCAGGACATTCTGATGTACAGTTTCAAAATAAAAGACCTTTGAAGTCTCATATATGAGCTATCATCCCTGTTTTTAGATGAGAATAAAACAAAAACTGTCCAGTATCAAATACTCATCTCACTCCAGGGTGATAGCAGGACACCCCACCCAGTCACTCAGAAAAAATCGGGACAACGTTTTTGTTTTATTCTCATCTAAACACAGAGGGATGATAGCTCATAAAAGAGATTTCAAAGGTCTTTTATTTTGAAACTCTACATCAAATTGTCCTGATTCTCCCCGAATCACCTGATTCTTGACCGCAGTCAAAAAGCTTGCCTGAAGTCGGACAGCTCCGAGTCGGCTTCTTCTTCTTCTTCTTCTTCTTCTTCTTCTTCTTCTTCTTCTTCTTCTTCTTCTTCTTCTTCTTCTTCTTCTTCTTCTTCTTCTCTCGGTTTTTTGGCGGATTGCAAACAACTTTAAGGTGCATACCGCCACCTCCGTAGTCGGCTTGACTCGGTTTGCATTTATAAAGAATGCACACATGTGTTTAATCGTTAATGTCAGATATATACTAAGTAAATACATTTGTTCCTGCTCAAGATTAGATTCAACTTTATTGTTATTGCACATATTACAGGTACTGAGACAACGAAATGCAGTTTTGCTTCTAACCAGGAGTGCAACAAGCAGTAAAGTGAAAAGTAATGTACACAATCTACAGAATAATATATAGAATTAATTGAATGATGAATAAACAGTGAGGGTATGAATATACACAGCAGCCTGTGAGCAGTATGAACAGTGTGTATGAATATGCTAAGACA
Source organism: Notothenia rossii (assembly GCF_949606895.1). Taxonomy (NCBI): domain Eukaryota; kingdom Metazoa; phylum Chordata; class Actinopteri; order Perciformes; family Nototheniidae; genus Notothenia; species Notothenia rossii. The sequence continues at coordinate 36,267,166 of NC_136912.1, read as the reverse complement.
TATAAAGTATGAAAACGGTAAGCAGTATAGTATAACATATATAGATATTAATTTCATGATGATAAGCATTGTGGAACAATTATGAAAAATGTTAATGGAGGGGGCGACGTAAAACTGACACAAAACAACAACAAACTTTTGCCGAGCCAATTGGAGAGTTTCATCACCAGCACGTGGTCAAAACCACCAATGAGCGCTCAGCTCGAGATACCAGCGAGTCGTTTCCCATCAAGCATTTCACTTCCGCAGCCCGTGGAGAGGAGGCTTGTTTGAGAGAAGCGAGACCTGCGCAGACCTGCGCAATTTCGATCAACGTCTTGCTAGTGCGTTGCATGATGGTAAGTCATTTTTTCCGACTTGCTCTGGAGGCTCACCTACATGAGACGTTGAAATCTCGCGGGACAAAGACGCCCGCAGCCTTGAGAGCGAGGCGCGGCGAGGCGCAGTTCCTCTCCACCGGCTGCGGAAGCTAAATGCTTGATGGGAAACGACTCGCTGGTATCTCGAGCTGAGCGCTCATGCTGGTGATAATGATAGTTTTACGTCGCCCCCTCCCCCTTCCACAATGCTTATCATCATGAAATTAATATCTATATATGTTATACTATACTTGCAATGCTTACCGTTTTCATACTTTATATATCTTAGCATATTCATACACACTGTTCATACTGCTCACAGGCTGCTGTGTATATTCATACCCCTCACTGTTCATTCATCATTCAATTCTTTCTATATTTTATTCTGTAGATTGTGTACATTACTTTTCACTTTACTGCTTGTTGCACTCCTGGTTGGAAGCTAAACTGCATTTCGTTGTCTCAGTACCTGTAATATGTGCAATAACAATAAAGTTGAATCTAATCTTGAGCAGCAACAAATGTATTTACTTAGTACATAAATGACATTAACGATTAAACACATGTGTGTGCGAGAGAAGAAGAAGAAGAAGGCGAAGGAGAAGAAGCCGACTCGGAGCTGTCCGACTTCAGGCAAGCTTTTTGAGACCTCCCCCGGCTGCGATCGGCTATTCTCGTCTACTTTCGAGGCGAGCCGCAGCTCATCTCAAACAAGCCTAGTGTGTGCTCTAACGGCTGATGTGTTGGGCCAATCACGAAGCGTCATTTCTTGACTGGCAGCAAAAAATAACCAATCACAGCAGTGCTTCTCTGGCTGGCTCTGTCCAATCACAAACAAAAAGTGTTCTCCCTAAAGGAATACCCTTTCCGTCCAATGTGAAATGCTGTTGTGTTTTCTGAAATGCTGTGGTGTTTTCTGAAATGTTGTTGTGTTTTGTGAAATGCTGCAGCGTTTTCTGAAATGCTGTGGTGTTTTCTGAAATGCTGCGGCGTTTTCTGAAATGCTGCAGGGTTTTCTGAAATGCTGTTGTGTTTTGTGAAATTCCGTGGCGTTTTGTGATATGCTGTGGTGTCTTGCACTTCAGGGCCACCGTAATTTTGTATCTGACTGCAACTAATAATTATTATTGCTCTACTGATTATTTTCTCCATGTATTAATTGATTGTTTTTTTGTAAAAATTCTAAGATGGCTAGAAATGTTATCACAATTACCCAGAGCCCAAAGTGAGAACTCAAATTAATCTAAAATACAGAAAAATATATATATTTCAAGGAATTAAATTCCAATATGGTTGACTCAACCGATTATCAAATATTAGTTATCTAACTGGTTGTATGCTTTCGTGTTCTGTTTAATTTGTAACCTAATGTCATAGTTTATACATTTAAATAATAATTAATGTCTGACTTACCTTAAACTGTCAGATTACTGTAAGGGAGTGGTATTAAAAAGATGTCATGAGATGAACATACTGTAGTAAAGTACAAGTACCTGAAGTTCTTTCAGCAAAGTACTTTAGTAAATATAGGTATTTACATTCCACCTCTGCAAAAAAAGACATACTCATTATGTCGTCATAATTCAGTTCTTCATCTCTTCAGAAGCTTTGGAGGGCTGTGGTGTAAAAGAAGAAGAAGGTGACTCTGGGGAGAGTTGGACAATATGCAGCACAAAGGAAGTCCTAACAGAGTCAACACAGGAAGCTGACCCTCGTGCTGCTACCCTCAGCCCTGAGAGGAGATCGACGGTGGGTCACATTACTTTTTATTTGAAACTGCATAGATAACAAAAAAAACAAAAATTCATAAGCTTCTCAACTGATTCAGAGGTTTTTGAAGCTAGAGATAGGCAGTATGAATTTAAGGAGAATAGGTATGTTTAAAACACAACGGTAAGGACATTTAATAAGATATGTCTATCTGGCAAAGGGGTATAAGATAGATAGACAGGTAGGTAGATAGATAGATAGATAGATAGATGGATAGATAGATAGATAGATAGATAGACAGACGGATGGATGGATGGATGGATAGATAGATAGACAGATAGATAGATAGATGGATGGATGGATAGATATCTATAGGTAGATAGACAGGTAGATAGATATATAGGTAGATAGATATCTATAGATAGATAAGTAGATAGACAGACAGATGGATGGATGGATGGATGGATAGATAGATAGATAGACAGATAGATGGACAGACAGACAGACAGACAGACGGATAGGTAGATATCTATAGATTACATTGCATTTAGCTGACGCTTTTATCCAAAGCGACTTACAATAAGTGCGTTCGACCAACAAAATACAAACTTGAAGAAAACAGAATCATATAAGTACATCAAGTTTCATAGAGCTAAAACATTTCAAGTGCTACTCAACTGGCTTTAGATAAGCCAGTCCTTTATTAGTATATAAGTGCTTTGTTAATAGTTCTATCGCTCGAAGTGGAGTCGAAAGAGATGAGTTTTCAGTCTGCGCCGGAAGATGTGCAAGCTATCTGCTGTCCTGATTTCAATGGGGAGCTCATTCTACCATTTTGGAGCCAGGATAGCAAACCCACGTGTTGTTGCTGATGGGAACTTGGGTCCTCCTCGCAGTGTGGGTGCAGCGAGCTGTTTGGCCGATGCAGAGCGGAGTGCACATGCTGGGGTGTACAATTCAACCATGTCCTGGATGTAGGAAGGGCCAGATCCATTCGCAGCATGGTACGCAAGTACCATTGTCTTGAAGTGGATTCTAGCAGTTACCGGAAGCCAGTGAAGGGAGCGGAGGAGCGGCGTGGTGTGGGAGAATTTAGGAAGGTTGAAGACCAGGCGAGCCGCTGCATTCTGGATGAGCTGCAGAGGTCGGATGGCACATGCAGGTAGACCAGCCAGGAGGGAGTTGCAGTAGTCTAGGCGTGAGATGATGAGACTCTGGTCCAGAAGCTGCGTCGCTTTCTCGGTCAGGAGGGGACGTATCCTCCTGATGTTGTAAAGAGTGTATCTGCAGCAGCGGGTTGTTGCAGCGATGTTTGCAGTGAAGGACAGTTTGTTATATAGGGTCACACCCAGATTCCTTGCAGTCTGAGTCGGGGAAACAATAGAGGTGCCGATGTTGATTGTTAGGTCAAGAGTGGGACAATCTTTTCTCGGAAGGAAAAGCAGTTCAGTCTTGTCAAGGTTGAGCTTGAGGTGGTGAGCAGACATCCACTGAGAGATGTCAGCTAGACAAGCAGAGATGCGTGCAACGACCCAGGTCTCTGAGCGGGGAAAGGACAGAATTAATCGGGTGTCGTCAGCGTAGCAATGGAATGAAAAACCATGCAGGCTAATGACAGATCCGAGCGAGTTTGTGTACAGGGAGAAGAGGAGGGGACCAAGAACAGAGCCCTGAGGGACCCCTGTAGTTAATTGACAAGGGCCGGACTCAGACCCTCTCTAAGTTACCCTGTAGGTACGATCTTTGAGGTATGAGGTGAGGAGGGAAAGTGCAGAGCCTGAAACTCCAAGTTCTTGGAGAGTGCGAAGGGTGAGGATTAGATGGTTCACTGTGTCGAATGCAGCAGACAGGTCCAGAAGGATGATGACAGAGGAGAGGGAGGCTGCTTTAGCAGTGTGCAGTTCCTCGAAGACAGCAAGGAGGGCAGTTTCTGTTGAGTGACCTGCCTTGAGACCAGACTGGTGCGGATCCAGAAGGTTGTTCTGATGGATATAACTGGAGAGTTGTTTAAAGACAGCGCGTTCAAGTGTTTTAGACAGGAACGGGAGGAGAGAGACAGGCCTGTAGTTTATAACATCGGACGGGTTGAGAGTGGGTTTCTTTAGGAGAGGGTTTACTCTTGCCTCCTTGAGAGTGTTTGGAAAGTGACCAGAAGTTAGAGAAGTGTTGATTAAATGGGAGAGAAACGGTAGAATATCAGGAGCGAAAGTCTGAAGAAGGTAATGTAATATCTATAGATAGATGGACAGATAGATAGATAGGTAGACAGGTACTTTATTGATCCCAATTTGGGACATGTTTGCGTTGCAGCAGCATATAAAAAAAAAGGCACAATAAATAAACAGTCCAAAATATGTCTGAAATAGAAATAAAATAGAAATAATATATATTGGTGGATGTGAAAAATATACATGTGGAAATACACATTTCCAGTTACAAATATAATGCAGGATATTATTGTGCAAGAAATGGATTATTCAATATTGAATTGAATATAAAAGTTTACCATGGGAGTTTAAATCCGGTTAATAAGAGAAGCTATGGAGCCGAGATTTCTCTGCCAGCCAGAGGTGATTTGTTATAGAGAGTTATTGCAGTGGGCAGGAATGTTTTTTTTTCCATCTATCCTGTAACTTGTGGAATAGGTATTGTGGCAATAAATATATAAAGCGTAGTTTACCTAGAAAATAACACTTTTGTGGTAAATGCATGTAAAATTAATATGATTATTATTTTAGATGAAACATTTTGAACTCTGTTATGATGTGGCAAAAGGGTACGTCAATTAAGCTTCAGCCAAGGGTTGCACAATTAATTAAAATTGAATCAAAAGTGCAGTATTGGTTGGTCCAACATACAAATTGCAGAAAGCGCAATATTAGAAAACTATGTGGAAATATAATTCTGAATCAAGGATTATGGCGCTGCTTATATGTCCCGGTCTATAGATCGTTCACTACGGACTTAATACAATATTTTTCTTTTAAAAAAATGATATTGCTATTGCAATTCCAGTCAAAATAATTTGGAATAGTTATTTTATCCCAAATCATGCCGCCCTAATATTTTTTAGTTTTTCTTTAAGATGAATGCTTTTTTTAAACTTGTTTTTATGTGCATCATTTTGGGGGAAATTCCAAAATGGAACATTACGAATTATAATTACTAGAACTACTTGGGACCCAGCTAAAAAACTCTAAATCTCATTGTGTTATGTGTTCTCTGTGCTGTTTAGACAACTGGAGAAGAAGACCGATTGCCAATGGTGGATGTGAAGGAAGAAGAAGTGAATAACCACTCCAATTCTTCTGTTCATTGGAGTGATTCCCTTTATGGTAAATTAATATTGTGCTCACCTAGGTCCATTGTTTACTTTGCATATTAATAGGATAGTTCCCCCCACAATCAGAAATCTATATTTTCCCTCTTAATCTGTTGGGCTATTTATTAATCTAGATTGTTTTGGTGTGAATTGACAGATGTTCAACTATACCAACAGACTATACCCGCTAAACACGTGTCTAACACAGAAGAAAACAAGCACTACTCACTGATTAGAGGCTTGTGCACATGATTTCTGGGAATAAACATTACTGTTGTTTTTTTTAATGATTTTCTTTTTGCCGCTATAAGCACCATAATAGTGCTCTTTAACTCACACAGAAACAAAATAAACACAGGAGTAGGAGTAGCAGCTTGGAAGCCAACCAAATTCACACAAACTAACTAGCTAATTAGATGGCTGTAGACCAGGGACATCTATTGTGCAAGGTAAAATTACGTTTTTTGTGATAGACCGGGTTGCTGGATGGCAAAGTTAAGCTGTGAAATATTTGTAATAACGCATAAACCTAAATCAATATTATAATTTTTTTATTTTAAGCTGGCTTGAATCAAACTATACAACTCAACCTAAAATATCCCAAATAATGGTTTAATATATCCCGTTTTTTGTAGGTGAAGAAGGACCTCAATCACACAGCTCTACTGAGAAGGCACAACCAAAACACACTCAAGAAAACACTGAGGAATTATTTAGGAATGTTATTAAGCAAGACTCACAAATCTCTTTTTCAGCATTAGAGGAAGAAGCTCACGTGGCTACGGACCCATCTTTAGAGTTGGACGATGGTTGGGCGGTCATAACACCTGAACTGATGCCGAATCACAGACTTTCTACAGAAATTGACTGTGATTTGTCTAAAATTAGTAGTCCCACTGTTACTGTGGATGTTGTGGTTACCCCAGAAAGAGTTCACATGTTATCCTCACGGTCCCCAAAGGCAGCACTGCAAAACAGTGATGCCTCATGTGTGACCATCAAGCAAGAGGTTGTTGATTCCGACGGCTATGTGGAAAGTGAGCCTAAAGGGAAGAAAAAGTCTAGGATGACGTCTTTCTCGTGTTTAGTAAAACGGCACAGAGTGAGCTTGGAAGCACTCAGGCAGAACCACATTTCCCACAAAGGCACAGGTCTCAAAATGCATGGCGCCCTACAGCACTTCCACAGACCCACGAAAAAGCCGGCTCACGCCAACAACTATGGCTCCGCCCAGTCTGTAGCTCAAGTTGGAAACCCCCTCAACAGAACTCCCTCTACGTCTAAATCTGCTCCGTCTCCATTTCCACAACTGTCATTGCAGAGAGGTCAACAGGCACAAAACCGAACCGCTGCCCCATGGGTCAGCGTCAAAACAGATCCTTCGGAAAACTTCCTTCAAGCAAACCCTTTACCCCACCCAGACTCCGGACCGAGGCACCTCCTGCGCTGCGGTCAGTGCGGGAGGTGCTTCCCCCACCCCAGCAACCTGAAGGCCCACCTACAGACGCACACTGGGGAGCGGCCTTTCTGCTGCGCCCTGTGTGGACGCAGCTTCACCAAGCTGAGCAACCTCAAGGCCCACCGGAGGGTCCACACCGGGGAGAGACCGTACTGCTGCATGGCCTGCGGGAAACGCTTCACGCAGAATTGTAACCTGAAACGCCACCAGAGGATCCACCTGGATGTATGATGGACAGGTGAAACTAAAACGGACATGATGTCGCGATGGGCAGCTGAAACCCTGTCAAGTTTTGGGCATTTTTTTCATTTGTGGTGAAACATTTGAAACCTAAGCAAGAACAGTACATGATTTTCCAATCGGCTTTTTTTTAGGGATGCACCAATTTCATTTTTCCCAGCCGATGCCAATTCCAGGTTTTAGAGCAGGGGTGGGGAACCTTTTTCCTCTCAAGGGCCATTTCAATTTTTTCAACATCCTCCGAGGGCCGTACGAATTATTGACCTCTGGTTAAAAAACTAAAATCACAGCCCATTCATTTCGCCTTTCTTTCATGCTGTGCAAAGAAAAAGCAACGTCGTAATCCAGATATCTTACCATGACTCGCGTATGCATGCACATGCACGGTTGTGGCATGACCACCAAAACAGAAAGATATGGACTCAAGATATGTGCAAATGTATTTAGTTTCATATCCATGTGGACATGATTTAAGTGGTGGGGGACCTAACCCCCTCTAGGGGGGTCAGGGGGCATGCTCCCCTGGGATTTTTTTTTTTTAAATGTTGAAGTTAAAAGCATCAATCTGGTGCACTTTGAGAGCAAAATTAAGAGATCTATGGATACATCTCTCAACATCCATATGGAACAGAACTGTAAGCAGATTTCTTTTTCTTTATGGATATTTTACAATTCACTCCCCTTTTAAACTGTATTCTTTTTTATTAATAACAACTTTTTTTTACTGTCATATAGTATTTTATATAGTAATTTACTTTATTCTCTTATTTTTTTATAACTATAATGCTCATATAAAGATGTGCCTTTACCTCACTGGTTGTAGAAAAAGCTTCTTATATTCGTTAGCATAGCTAGCTAACCAGATACTAATAACAACAAAGTTATGATCAGTATGACAGATGAACAGATCGCCACAGGGTTTTCAACTAAAGACACAGCCACGCAAAAACTGCGGCATGTGTACGGCTCCTTATGGGTTCTGCAATTTATTTTTGAAGTGCCGGTGTAGGTACCATATGTGTTCGGCCTACCAGATGTGTTCGGGTCCGTTACGCTTACCAATGACGTCACGCATTGGCTGTACGGCAACCCAAGAGGACATTTTACACGGCCAAATTCCGAATGTATTGAAACTCCAGACTCAACGTAAGAGCTTGAGCCTCTTCAGGGGGTGCTAACATTTAAACATACACTTCATTCTTTACTTTGTCCGAATATTCTGCCCGAGCGGGACATTTCGGTGTATTCGTGACATTCATTTTGTTATTCTACAATACTGTTGTTTTATAGTTATTTGTTGATGTAAATAACCCAATTTCTTTGAAATTGAAAAGGATATCGCATTGTGTTTGTTACTTTCGTTGCAGTTGTATATGTCTTAAGTGTAATTTGGCTTGGCTTCCTATTTATGGACATGCTTTTATTTTGAAGGAGAGGTAGCGCTGTTGACTAGGGATGTAACGATACCAAAAACTCACGGTACGGTAATACCGCGATAACAAGTCCACGGTACGATATTTATCGAGATATATTGAAGGAAAAAAAAATTCTAAAAAAAAATACAAATCTTTTTTTTTTACTCCAAAATGTTTTCTTTATTAAATAATAAATCTGATTTGTACAGCATTTAGTATAGTAGTACATTTAAATTGTCAAAACAGTAACAGACTGGAACAAGAACAAGTACTACCAAACAAAAGTATGCATTTTCTTTGTGCAAATAAACAAGAACATTCAATAATCAGACCCTGCAATAAAATAGATTTGAAGTAACTCAACTCAAACTCTCTCTCACTCACTCATCAGACAGGTTTCTTTTCAGGAAGATGAGCATGTCAACATTTCCAGGTAGAAGCTGGGATCTTTGGGCGTTTACAATATCCCCTGCTGTGGAAAAAACTCTCTCACTCGGCACTGATGTGGCTGGGACAGAGAGATATGCTTTGGCCATGGGGGACAGCAGTGGGTAACACTTTGCATTGTCTCTCCACCACTTGAGAGGACAGTCAGAGAGTAAAATAGAGGTCGCTTTGCGGTACAAGTCAATTTCAGCCTGGATACCAGTGTTGTGCTGTGCGACGTGCACTTCTTCACTGAAAGACTCCCCAAGGAGATCTTCGAGTGCTGTCTTTTTGGAAGGAGGAGATTGTTCCTCAGCGTCATGTGCTCTTTCCCCTTCTGTTTCACTAGGGTTCTATGCAAGCAAGCAGAGGTAGAAAAAAAACGTCTTATCTTTCTTTTCACAAAAACAACAGAGGCAAACCCACCTTACGTTATCTGAAAAAGTTACACAGACACAAAAAGAATATTTAAATATGTACCTGGTTCTGCATCTGTGTGGCTTTCAACTTCAGCCTGTCGAAAACGTCCTCCCTCTGACTGTCATTTAGCTGGTGCAAGCTCCGGAACCGGGGGTCCAACGCAGTGCTCTCTTGCAGAAACTTGTTTTGCTCCCCTTGGTATCTGTCTGTAAAGTCCTTCAGTATGGCTCTCTTCATTTGGGCGATGGTGGAGGAGTCCTCATCGCACTGTGCCATGCTTTGCTCTATCATGTGCTTGAGGGGCACAATGAGAGAGACTGTAGGTCGAGACTCATCGCACAGCACGGTGGTTGCTTTTTTCAGCGGTGAGAGAAGCCGAACCATGTCCTCGGCGTCCGTGATGTCAGCTGGTTCAAGAGTGTCTATCTCGCGTGCGTTGCGCCTGACTTCAGCACTGAGTAGCGTTGCAGCGATAGCTTGTTGTTGCTCCAGGTAGCGCTCGAGCATGTCAAGCGAGCTGTTCCATCTTGTGACCACATCCATGATGAGTTTATGCGCAGGCAGGTTTAACATTCCCTGTTTGGTGGCCAGCACAGCTGTGGCAGTTGAACTGCGGTGAAAAAACGCAGCTACACGCCTCACTCTACCAAGCAGACGACTTGCCCGGTTTACGTTCAAACCCGCTTTTGAAGCGAGGTTTAAAGTGTGTGCAAAACACTTTATGTGTGGGGAAAGACCGGCCTCTCTCACCGCTACATCCATATTCCTTGCGTTGTCTGTTACGACAGCAATGCCTTGATTATTGTCGAGTCCCCACTCCAAAACAGCAGATTTTAACACCTTAGCAATGTTTAGTCCAGTGTGTGATGTGAAAAGAGGCCGCGTCTGTAAAACAAAACTTTTAATTTCCCATTCGCTGGTCATAACATGAGCCGTGACTGTAATATAGCTCTGCGTAGCTCGTGAAGTCCACCCATCTGTTGTTATTGAGATGCACTCTGCTTCTTTGAGGCTCTGTGTCACTTTAGCTTTTGTCTCTTGGTACAGAGCGGGTAGCACTGTTCGACTAAAGTATGGCCGTGATGGAATGGCATACTTGGGCTCCAGCGTGTTTACTAACCTCCGAAATCCACTGTTGTCGACCACAGAAAACGGCCTTAAGTCTTTGGCCATGTACTCGCCGATGCACCTTGTTATTTCCTGAGCTCTTGGACTGTTAGGGGGAAGTGGCGCTCCAAATATTTCTGTCAGAGTCAGTTGGCCTGGCTTAGGCATTTTCCTCACAGTAGGTTGTTGTGTTCGGAGCTTTTCTGGGTGGTGATGTGACAAATGACTTCTCATGTTCGATGTGTTTCCCGAATTGTAGGCGACCGTCGCCCGGCAGGATTTGCAAATAGTTTGGCGTTTGTTAGTTTGCTTTTCACCTTTGTCATTTCTTGAAACGGGAAAACCAAAATGCTGCCACACAACAGCTTTAAAAGTCGATGGAGCATCCTCAATTTCACAATTTCTATTTAGTTGGTCAGCACGTTCGTCTACTCCATTCGCCATTTTCTCGTTGGGTCTGAGTGTGAGGGCGGGCTTGCACGCAAAGGATGATGGGAGTATTCTTGATTAGTATTATGGCGTCCTCTGCTGTTCAAACAAAAACATTACAGTTTTTATTTACAGGGCGAGATATAAATGAATGAACGGTAATATCGCGGTCGATCTTTTCAGTCTCACGACGGTATTGAGCCGTTTCATTACCGCGATACCGCGGTATTCGGTATATCGTTACATCCCTACTGTTGACAGGAAGTTATTGTTGCTTTGGAAACAATGTGACGGAGATTAACGGAAAAAAGTAGTATCTACATATAAAGACAGAGAAAATAAACAATAACGTTTATGGTTAAGTGTTAGCACCCCCCAAAGAGGAAAAAGCTCTCACGTTGATATTAGAGTTTTCAATAAATTCAACTTTAAAAAAAAACGGGGAAAAAAACAACAAAACAAATATCCAAATAACGAAATTGGAACCTGAATAGTACTCCAACGAACGAATATTCGGATATTCGGGTACAGCCCTATGCATAAATAAATACTATTGACAGTGACGTGAGCAGTTATGTGGAGATGTGACATGCAACGCGGATGTAAAGACAATGTTGTGTTCATTCTCAGAATAAATGCCAGAAAACACCACAGATGCTTCGCTGTCGTTGCCTGAATGATAACATGTCGCATACGGTTGTGACCATAGACTGTATATATAAAGGTTGTGACCCGTTATCCCCCGGTATACCCTAGTCAGCGCCCCTAGTTACACCAATCAACGTGCGATTACCTTACGGCCAATCACAATGCGTGACATCATTGGTAAGCGACGGACCCCGAACACATATGGTAGGGCGAACACGTATGGTACTGACACCGGTTGCGTTCGAATAGTCCATTTAGCTTAGGAACCTTCCTAACCGAGTGAAATGACCCGGAAGTCCCTCAGTGGCAGCCATGATAAGTGCCGTTTGAATTCTCTAGAATGATAGGAAAGGAGGTTTCAAACTTCCTTTATAACCTCCTTTAGCTTAGGAACCACTGGACCTCCCTAACCGAAAGGAGAGGGGATGCTGCCCCACAATGCCTTGCAGCCGCAGCATTTGACGTCACACAACAGTCAGCCATTCACGGACACAAACGATTATGACGGAGAAATTATATCATAAAAGTTACGGTGCTTATTAAGCATTTTAAAACGTATGTGGTAAGTTGCCAAAGTGCTTTGTTTTGAACGTTCATCAGTATTATAATCAAAAAGAGAAATATGAACGTTAGTTTTTACTGAAATGATCAAATGATGTCAACATTTCACTGAGCTGTGTGGGGTTTGTTCAACTTTTAAAAGATGTTTGAATGGTGATATACACAGTGATAGGTGTTAAAGACTAACATTTATAATAAATACATTTGTATTAATTTTAAGATATTTTCATAGTTCATACAATCATACGTATTGGGATCATTTGTATTTATGTGGACCGGAGGGAGAGGGTGATGAGCATAAGTTTCACTTTCGTTTTTTATTTCAATTCCAATTTTGGTCATGAAGAATATGTTTCTCTGTTGTTCATAAAGCATAAAGCAACAGCATCAGAGCACGATGCAGAGTCTCTAGATGAGTCCGTCGTTCTTATTAAACATCCATGTTGTAGTCCGTTGTATAGAAAACTGTAGTTTCTGTAGTTTCCCCACAGCAGCAGACGCACACAATGATGTCCGCTGGCGCATCATAAACACATCGGATAGTGAAAGTGCATTCGTATTCTCTAAAGTACCGCAGTCTCTTCTGCTAAGTCCTTTTGAATTCTCCTATCCACTATCCCTTAGCCCCGTGACTTTTCACTCAGAGGTCAAGGAATAGGAGATAGGGTTAGAACTTAGGAGCTGATTTTTAAACTATCCGAACGCAACCCGGAGCCGCGTTCTGGTGCTCTCCGGCAAAACTGCACTCCTGTCAGAATAGACATATACCACGTGATGACACGTTAGGCTCGTGTTGTGTTCAAGGACCCTGACCTTGGCCAGGAAAAACAGGCACTCGCTTGTTTAATTCTTTTGCGGTCTAGATTTCTTACATTTTTTTTTTTGCGTGAGTTTATAAATTACCTCGAGGGCCGTATCAAATGGTCTCGCGGTCCGGGGGCCGGAGGTTCCCCACCCCTGTTTTAGAGTAACAACTTGGCTGATTGCAATGTTCAGAATGACACTTTTTTCGGATATTCAGAATGAAGATTTGAGCATTGCTGATATTTAAGACAACATTTTTCAGAATAAAGATTCGGCCATTGCTGATATAATCGATAACAATTTGGCCGATGCTGATGTTCAGAATAAAGATTTGGTTGATACCAACATTTAGAAAGACGATTTGGCCCATACCAAGGTTTATAATAAAGATTTGGCTGTTACTGATGGGTTAGGGTTTTTTAAATGTTTCTATTTATTCCCCTGCTGTGGCTTGAAAATAAAAAAATGTGTTATCATAAAATAATATATAAACCTTAATCACACTAACTTTGCGTGAACACAAATTCCTTAAAATATATTTTTAAAAGCCTTTTTAACCTGCTATACAATTACAGTATGTCATTTTTAAAGATTTAAGAAATACAGGTTGCGTTTGATATAATCTCTTATTACCCATATTATTTTACTGAAAATACATATTCAATTGCATTACATTGGAAATCATCAGTGCATCCCTACTTTCTTTTGACTATTTCAATATGTTCATTGTTAAAGCTGAGCTGAAATGCTGAGAATGCTTGGCATAATCTTTCAATCCTAAAAAATGTTTTTGAGAGCGAAAGTGGATGTAACCCTTGTGCTTGTCGTTTGTCCTGTGCATTTCAAAAAGGTTCCTCTACTACTTGTTTTTGTGTTAGTAAAGGATCCGAAGCAGTGTTTTGTGTCATGCTCACATATAGGCCAATTGTCAATAAATACGTATTTATTCTGTTAATAATGTTATTCTTCCATTATGTTAACTCCTACCATGCCTGTATGTATTTTTTCTGTATATCTGACCATGGGTCAGGGCCTGTAAAATATATTGGTCTTAATCATCAGGATAATTTAATGCTGATATTTAAAAGTAATATGCACTCCTTCCCAAGGAGCCCTATTGTGCTTTTTTTGGGTTATCCCTTTCCTGTATAGTGTTATATAGCTTTTTGTGCATTTAAAAGATCTGCCGAGGCGTACATCCTAAAGTTTGTCGCTGTCCCCCTGCCTGAAACGCCTCTATTGGACACCTTTGTTTACTTCCGTAATATAGTGACATCACTACATAACAATCAGCCTTCCATTGACTAGTGTTCCAACACATTGATGGCTAAGGGGCGGTACATCTCTATCACAACAGAGAAGGCCAGCTAACCAATCAGAGCAGACTGGGCTCTGGTTTCAGACAGAGGGTGAAAAGACAGGCATGAGAGAAATAAATCACATTTTGAACATTAAAGCATGTAAACATGTCACGCAGGGGTCAGCAATTAAGTTTGGCCTTGGGCCAATTCTTTTCTGAGCCACTAGATGGCGGGCCAGATGTGTTCGGGTCCGTTACGCTTACCAATGACGTCACGCATTGGCTGTACGGCAACCCAAGAGGACATTTTACACGGCCAATTCCGAATGTATTGAAACTCCAGACTCAACGTAAGAGCTTGAGCCTCTTCAGGGGGTGCTAACATTTAAACATACACTTCATTCTTTACTTTGTCCGAATATTCGGCCCGAGCGGGACATTTCGGTGTATTCGTGACATTCATTTTGTTATTCTACAATACTGTTGTTTTATAGTTATTTGTTGATGTAAATAACCCAATTTCTTTGAAATTGAAAAGGATATCGCATTGTGTTTGTTACTTTCGTTGCAGTTGTATATGTCCTTAAGTGTAATTTGGCTTGGCTTCCTATTTATGGACATGCTTTTATTTTGAAGGAGAGGTAGCGCTGTTGACAGGAAGTTATTGTTGCTTTGGAAACAATGTGACGGAGATTAACGGAAAAAAGTAGTATCTACATATAAAGACAGAGAAAATAAACAATAACGTTTATGGTTAAGTGTTAGCACCCCCCAAAGAGGAAAAAGCTCTCACGTTGATATTAGAGTTTTCAATAAATTCAACTTTAAAAAAAAACGGGGAAAAAAACAACAAAACAAATATCCAAATAACGAAATTGGAACCTGAATAGTACTCCAACGAACGGATATTCGGATATTCGGGTACAGCCCTATGCATAAATAAAGACTATTGACAGTGACGTGAGCAGTTATGTGGAGATGTGACATGCAACGCGGATGTAAAGACAATGTTGTGTTCATTCTCAGAATAAATGCCAGAAAACACCACAGATGCTTCGCTGTCGTTGCCTGAATGATAACATGTCGCATACGGTTGTGACCATAGACTGTATATATAAAGGTTGTGACCCGTTATCCCCCGGTATACCCTAGTCAGCGCCCCTAGTTACACCAATCAACGTGCGATTACCTTACGGCCAATCACAATGCGTGACATCATTGGTAAGCGACGGACCCCGAACACATATGGTAGGGCGAACACGTATGGTACTGACACCGGTTTGCGTTCGAATAGTCCATTTAGCTTAGGAACCTTCCTAACCGAGTGAAATGACCCGGAAGTCCCTCAGTGGCAGCCATGATAAGTGCCGTTTGAATTCTCTAGAATGATAGGAAAGGAGGTTTCAAACTTCCTTTATAACCTCCTTTAGCTTAGGAACCACTGGACCTCCCTAACCGAAAGGAGAGGGGATGCTGCCCCACAATGCCTTGCAGCCGCAGCATTTGACGTCACACAACAGTCAGCCATTCACGGACACAAACGATTATGACGGAGAAATTATATCATAAAAGTTACGGTGCTTATTAAGCATTTTAAAACGTATGTGGTAAGTTGCCAAAGTGCTTTGTTTTGAACGTTCATCAGTATTATAATCAAAAAGAGAAATATGAACGTTAGTTTTTACTGAAATGATCAAA